>NW_027428461.1:0-600000 GCF_047830755.1 Zonotrichia albicollis | reverse complement strand
GTGCAGCCCCTGCCCAGTCGGGAGCCAAGACTGGCTCTGGCCCTGGGCTGGCGGCAGGGCTCCCGCTCGGGGCTGCTCCTGTGCCTTGGGCCTCTGGGCACTCAGAGCCAGCTCCAGAGCAGCTGCAGAGGGAGCGATGTTGGTGCACGAGTCCTCTTTCCCCGGGGCTGTGGACGAGCTCCAGAGGCTCCTCCAGCTTTGGCTGCTGCCGGGCTGGGCAAGGGCAGGCCCTGGGGAAAAGAGCTGACGCCACAGAGCCCCACCAAGGGCTGCGCCTGGTGGAGCAATTATCCCCTGTACCTGTGCCCATGTCTGGCATCTCCTCCTTTCCTGCATCAGTGGCTGGCACAAAGCCATTGCTTCCTACAGGATATGGCCTCACCTGCATGGACTTTTGCTCCATCGCTTGAGAAAGGAAAAAGGACAGCTGGGTCAGATGGAACCATTGCAGGAGGTGGCAACTTCAGGAGACAATACTTGTCAAGTCGTGGATAAGGATCAGGAAAATGGCCAGGTTATTGGGGCTGGGC
The DNA here is from genome assembly GCF_047830755.1 of Zonotrichia albicollis. Taxonomy (NCBI): domain Eukaryota; kingdom Metazoa; phylum Chordata; class Aves; order Passeriformes; family Passerellidae; genus Zonotrichia; species Zonotrichia albicollis. Next base: position 599,470 of record NW_027428461.1, on the reverse strand, counting down.
CAGGGCCCTCCCTGACTGAAAAAGCCCCTACACCTGATCTGACTGGAGATTAGGAAATTGCAGGGCATCTCAGGGCATCTATGGCTCGTGGTGCAGTTTGGGCTGCCTGTGAACTGATGCCAAATGCCTTCCTGCAGAGGCTGGGGAGAAGCTGCAGCCAGGCCAGGCTGGCAAACAGCCCTGCAGGGCGTGGAAGCAGCAGCGGGGCAGCAAGGCTGCCATGGATCCCTTCCCGCTGTGCCGGGCACGGCGTGTCCAGATGTGCAGCCAAAGCCCCCGGCTGCTGAGCCCCATGACAAGGCAGAGGGAAATGCACCCACCACGGCGTCTCTCCAGGTCATTCAGCATCTGCTCCAGATGTTTCGCTGCCTCCAAGGATTTCATGTCTCCTATGTCTCGGTTCTTCCATTTAGGAGGACCTTAATGGGAAGTTCCATTTCTCCTTGTCCTGGTTTAGGACAAATTAGGGGAAATCTCCAAGAGGGAGCCCCCCAGAACAAAACAAACCTCCAACCACCCCTCCCCCAACACCGGGTTCGGGAAGGAATTTCTCGGAGGAGCAAAGTGGAAAACAAAACCTATTTATTTACAAGTAACAAAAGAACACTCCCCAACACAAGAAAAGAAATGGGACCAGATTGTGTCGTGGAGGGCGCCGAATCTTCTCTAGCAGGCTTCGGGTGTCCTGGAGCTCGCAGGTCAGAATCCGGAGCCGGTCCAGCATCTTCAGGGGAGGGTAAGAAAGAGAGAGAGAACAAAAGAAAAAGGAAAAAAAAACAGCGCAAAAGCAAAAAGCAAGCAAGCAAGCAAGCAGCTAGCAAAGCCAAGCAGCAAAAAGCCAAAAGCCAAAAGTGCCTGGTCACACACCCCCCCCCCCCCTCCTCTCTTCCCCATCCCGCCACAGCCAGACTGCCGGGGGGGGGGGTGGGGGAAAAGGCACAGCTGCCAGACATAACACACGATATTGGGATAAAGGCTGTCACCCCACGACACTCCACCCCTTATCCCATATCGTGAACATACAATAAAAAACATTCATTTCACTTACTCACACCTTTTGACACTTACGCATTCCTCCTGTCTCACATTCAACAAACAATGACAGTCATATATGAGTCTCATCCCACAATCTGGTCTCCCTGAGGTACACACCGTGTTGTTCCATCTTTCTGCATTATCCACCATGTATTACCTGGTCCTTGAGCAAAGACAATCCCACGGATGGGTTTGTCTGTACTCGAGGCAGGGTTGATCCATACTGTCTTTCCCAACAAACCTCTGACATGGGCCACTGGGGCTTTATCCCCATCTACTATATTAAGGAGCTCAGACTGAGCAGGGCCCGCTCGGTTGGTGGAACCTCGAGTGTTAACTAACCAGGTAGCCTTTGCCAAATGCTGCTCCCAGTTTTTTAAAGACCCCCCTCCCAATGCCTTTAAGGTGGTTTTTAACAATCCATTGTACCTTTCCACCTTCCCTGCAGCTGGTGCATGATAGGGGATATGGTATACCCACTCGATGCCATGTTCCCTAGCCCAAGTATTAATAAGATTGTTTTTAAAATGAGTTCCATTATCCGACTCAATTCTTTCGGGAGTACCGTGCCTCCAAAGGACCTGCTTCTCAAGGCCCAAGATAGTGTTACGGGCTGTAGCATGGGACACAGGGTAGGTTTCCAACCATCCCGTGGTGGCTTCTACCATGGTTAGTACATAGCGCTTGCCCTGGCGTGTCTGGGGCAGTGTGATGTAATCAATCTGCCAGGCCTCCCCGTATTTGTACTTAGACCACCGCCCCCCATACCAGAGGGGCTTCAGTCGCTTGGCCTGCTTAATGGCAGCGCACGTCTCACAGTCACGAATAACCTGAGAGATACTGTCCATGGTTAGATCCACCCCTCGGTCTCGTGCCCACTTATAGGTGGCATCTCTACCCTGGTGGCCTGAGGCATCGTGGGCCCATCGTGCTAAGAATAACTCTCCCTTATGCTCCCAGTCGAGATCTATCTTCAACTCCCCTATCTTTGCAGCCTGATGTACTTGCTGGTTGTTTTGCTGCTCTTCATTAGCTCTACTTCTGGGGACATGGGCATCTACATGGCGAACCTTCACAGGTAACTTCTCTAACCGAGTAGCGATATCCTTCCACTCTTCCGCAGCCCAAATTGGTTTTCCTCTGCGCTGCCAGTTGGCCTCTTTCCATCTCTTCAGCCATCCCCATAGAGCGTTGGCTGCCATCCAAGAATCGGTATACAAATAGAGCCTTGGCCACCTCTCTCTCTCTGCAATACCTAGGGCCAGTTGAATAGCTTTGATTTCAGCAAATTGACTGGATTCACCCTCTCCTTCAGTAGCCTCTGCAACCCATCGAGTGGGACTCCATACTGCTGCTTTCCACCTCCGTTTCATCCCTATGACACGACAAGAACCATCAGTGAATAGGGCGTAACGCGTTTCTTCTACTGGCAACTGATTGTATGGCGGAGCTTCCTCAACCCGGGTCACTGGCTCTTGCTCCTCATCTGCGACACTAAAGCTTTCACCTTCGGGCCAATTTGTAATTATTTCTAGAATCCCAGGGCGATTTAACTTCCCAATCCGAGCACGCTGCGTAATGAGGGCAATCCACTTACTCCAAGTAGCACTGGTGGCATGGTGGGTAGAGGGAACCTTTCCTCTGAACATCCATCCCAGCACCGGTAGTCGGGGTGCGAGAAGGAGTTGTGCCTCTGTACCAATCACCTCTGAGGCGGCTTGGACTCCTTCATAGGCGGCCAAGATTTCCTTTTCTGTTGGAGTATAGTTATCTTCAGACCCCCTGTAGCTCCGACTCCAAAATCCCAATGGTCGGCCTCGGGTCTCGCCAGGTAGCTTTTGCCAAAGGCTCCAGGACAGACCATGGCTCCCGGCTGCAGAGTAGAGCACATTCTTCACATCTGGTCCTGTCCTGACTGGACCAAGGGCTACAGCATGAGCGATCTCCTGCTTGATCTGGACGAAAGCTTGCTGCTGCTCAGGGCCCCAATGGAAGTCGTTCTTCTTGCGGGTAACCAGATAAAGGGGTCTCACAATCTGACTATACTCAGGGATGTGCATCCTCCAGAAACCTATAGCACCTAAGAAAGCCTGTGTCTCCTTCTTATCAGTTGGTGGGGACATAGCAGTGATTTTGTTAATAACATCCGCAGGAATCTGACGCCGTCCATCTTGCCACTTCACCCCCAAGAACTGAATTTCTCGGGCAGGTCCCTTGACTTTGCTCTTCTTAATGGCAAATCCGGCGTCCAGGAGAATATGAATTATCTTCTCTCCTTTCTCAAACACTTCTATTGCCGTGTTCCCCCAAACAATGATATCGTCAATATATTGTAAATGTTCTGGAGCCTCACCCTCTTCTAGTGCAGCCTGGATCAGTCCATGACAGATGGTAGGACTGTGTTTCCACCCCTGGGGCAATCGGTTCCAGGTGTACTGCACTCCCCTCCATGTAAAAGCAAACTGAGGCCTGCATTCTACTGCCAGAGGGATGGAGAAAAACGCGTTAGCTATATCAATGGTCGCGTACCACTTTGCTGCCTTGGACTCCAGCTCGTACTGCAGTTCCAGTATGTCCGGTACAGCCGCACTCAGTGGTGGAGTCACTTCATTCAAGGCACGATAGTCCACAGTCAATCTCCACTCTCCGTCAGATTTTCGCACGGGCCAGATAGGGCTGTTAAAGGGTGAGTGGGTTTTACTGACCACCCCTTGGCTCTCCAGCTCTCGAATCATCTTGTGGATGGGGATCACAGCATCTCGATTCGTCCGGTACTGCCTGCGGTGCACTGTTGAGGTGGCAACTGGCACTCGCTGCTCCTCTACCTTCAAAAGTCCTACTGCAGATGGGTCCTCTGATAGTCCAGGCAAGGTATTCAATTGTTTAATACCCTCTATCTCAACTGCAGCTATTCCAAAAGCCCACCTGAATCCCTTAGGATCTTTGTAATAGCCATTCCGGAGAAAGTCTATGCCCAAAATACACGGAGCCTCTGGACCAGTCACAATTGGATGTTCCTGCCACTCCTTCCCAGTCAAGCTCACCTCAGCTTCCAACAACGTCAACTGTTGTGATCCCCCCGTCACTCCAGCAATGGAAACAGGTTCTGTCCCCACGTGTTCCGATGGCATTAAGGTACATTGTGATCCAGTGTCAACCAATGCTTCATAGTCTTGTGGCTCTGATGTGCCAGGCCATCTGATCCACACCTTCCAAAAAACCCGGTTCTCCCGTGCCTCTTCCTGGCTGGAGGCAGGGCCCCTCTAAGCCAGATTGTCCTTCTTTCCTTGGGCATATGCCTTGGAAGTTCCTTCAAGGGGATTGGACATGTCATCGTCATCATCATACTTAACATCTCGGCTACGAGTGACCGGAGCTGCTATCTTTTTGGTTATACTTTCTCTTCTCTTCAAATCACGCACCCGTTGTGCCAAAGCAGCGGTGGGTTTTCCATCCCATCTTCTCATGTCTTCTCCAGACTCACGCAGGAAAAACCATAACTCGGCCCGTGGGATGTACCTTCTCTCCCCATCAAAGGAGCGCCGGCGTTGGACACCAGGGCTTCTAATTTGTACGGCTGAGATTTCAATAAGGTCCTCCTTAATCTCTTCCCGGAGTTTCTTATGATTCTCCTCTATTTTGTCTTCTAGTTTCTGCAGTCGGGTTTCCACTGCTGCAATTCTGGCATGAGTTGGGCCATGCACAGCATCTGCGTACGCTCGAAGCTTCTTTGCCATATCGAGCACAGTCTCATATGTATCATCTCGCTTCATTATTGCTAGGGCGGAAGCGTATTCAGGTGGCCCAAGTCGCACAAGTTTCCTCCACATTATCGGAGTGCATGGTACCAGGTCCGGATTCCTAGTTGTTGTGTCATCTGAGAAAACGAGCTCTGCGACCGCCATCTCTCTCAGGCGTTGGATCCCCTGTTCTATGGTCTTCCACCGTGTCTGCTGCATATAGAGATCATCCGTACACAGGTACCGTTCTGCTACGCTTCTTAGGACCCGTTCCCAGAGGCTGTGAGGGTTAGCCCCCCTCATCACACCTTGATCGATGGCAGGATCATGTGACAGGGATCTCAAATGCCTCACTTCAGTACCATCCAAAATCGTAACCTCCCCTGCAGCATCCCAAAGGCGGACTAACCAACTAATAATAGATTCGTCAGGTTGTCGGCTGTAATCCTTTCTTAGGCCTCTGAGGTCCTTCAGAGAAAAAGAGTCAATATTGGCTCCAGATTCTGTGCCCCTTGATGTGGCCTCTGATTTTGGTGAGGGTCCTTCTTCTGCATCATCGTCATCATCCTCCACCTTCCGATCGGTCTTGCCTTTACACTTTCCACCTCTTGTATTAGCTGCAACAGCCATGGTTTGGGGCCTATTGTCTGATTCAGCTGCTAGCCTGGAGCCTGGGATGTTAGCTGCAGCCTGGGTCACTGGGATAGTAACTAACTTATCTCCCTGTTCCCTTTCTGCTATCTGCTGCTCCACAGTATCTAGCAGAGTACGGTAAACAAACGCCAAGGCCCAGCTCACTGCAGTAATCCTTTCTTCCTTAGTATTACCATGGCACTTCTCCCTCAAATACTTTGCCACCTCGACTGGATTCTGAATTTGATCAGATGGAAAGTCCCAGTCTATAGGATCAGAAAATCCCTTTAAAGTATGGCCCATATCCTCCCATTTCCCACTCCAGTCAAGATTTTTCCTGCTTTGTTTTACTCCTGAATCAGGAGTCTCTCTAACCCCTCTAGAAATCTCAGCTTTCATTTTATATACACTCCAGACAGTATAGACAAGGCTTAATAAATTAAATGCCAGAAAGATGGTTTCTTTCAAACTCAGGGGAAAGTCAGTATTTTCTAATAGAGATGTCAACAATTTGTAGGAGAAGAAGGAAGACAAAGGCTGAAAAGCCCCTTCCTCTTCTTCTCCCCAAACAAACTGAGTACACAGCCATGACAACAATCCATACATTCCTGAAATAAAGTCCAGCACTGTTATCCGACACATCATCACACATAAAGCCAGCACAATGATTATTCTGGTTAGTGCCCCCCGCTTACAAAAGCTACTTATTAGGGACAACATCAGAGCTATTTTGGGGTAAGGAAATAACCCTAGGGACCACAAAGGTATTAAAACTTCAAAAGCCCCTAGGGACCAGAAAAACTGGCAAGCTTCCACTCCAAATGACATTATGAATCACCAATATGCCCACAAAACAACCAAAACCAAAATATTATTGTTATAGGTTTTTTTTTTCCACTGTTTTTGGCCTCCGGTTTCCCGGCCAACGCACCAAAAAATTTATTGTCCTGGTTTAGGACAAATTAGGGGAAATCTCCAAGAGGGAGCCCCCCAGAACAAAACAAACCTCCAACCACCCCTCCCCCAACACCGGGTTCGGGAAGGAATTTCTCGGAGGAGCAAAGTGGAAAACAAAACCTATTTATTTACAAGTAACAAAAGAACAATCCCCAACACAAGAAAAGAAAAGGGACCAGACTGTGTCGTGGAGGGCGCCGAATCTTCTCTAGCAGGCTTCGGGTGACCTGGAGCTCGCAGGTCAGAATCCGGAGCCGGTCCAGTATCTTCAGGGGAGGGTAAGAAAGAGAGAGAGAACAAAAGAAAAAGGAAAAAAAAACAGCGCAAAAGCAAAAAGCAAGCAAGCAAGCAAGCAGCTAGCAAAGCCAAGCAGCAAAAAGCCAAAAGCCAAAAGTGCCTGGTCACACACCCCCCCCCCCCCCCTCTTCCCCATCGCGCCACAGCCAGACTGCTGGGGGGGGGGGTGGGGGAAAAGGCACAGCTGCCAGACATAACACACGATATTGGGATAAAGGCTGTCACCCCACGACACTCTTTCAGGCCCAAGTGGCAGTGAGAGCACCTGCGTGATTGGTGCCCTCCAAGGCACTCCCTCAGCTCTGCCTTCCACTCAGGAGCAGGGCCAGGGGCACCTCGTGCCTGCAGTGGCCCCACACTGGGATGGAAGGAGCCCCTTGTGGGGCAGTCGGGGCAGAAAGGACTCCCTGGAGCTGCTGCAGCTCCAAACCCAGCCCCAGGCAGGGCCAGGGCTTGGCAGTGGCAGCAGGAGCACCTCAGGCTCCCTGGGGCCGGCAAAGGAGCTGAGAGAGGCTCAGCCCCAGGGCACAGCCCTGGGCCCGGCCCCTTCCCTCTCTGCTCTTCTCTGTGGCTGCACAGAGCACACAGAAGGACACACTGGCATTGAATACGGGAGGAGGATGGACAGCTAAATGATCCTTCCTCCCACTGACAGAGATCCTGTGGGATCACAGAAGGGAGCAGGGCAAGATTTCCAGATTCTTTAAAGCCAGAGATTGTGTTAAGGGACAGGGCTCATGACTGAGCCCTTGCCACATGGACACTGATTATTTTTCAGGAAAGGAACACAGAGAACTTGCCTCCACCATGCCCTAGAGTCTTCATATTGTCATTCACCAGCTTTTCCATATAAGCCATCTTATCGTCCCAGTCTAGAAGAGGGCAAAGACCAGGTCATTTCCATGGTGTGCTGGGATCCCCCACTGCTTACAGTAAATGGGCACTGCAAGGGGGCCATGTAAGGCTGTGGGAGCCACATGTGAATGCACAAGCCCAAACTGCACAGGGGCCTGGGGAGCTCTGGGCTGGCTCCTGGTCACTCTCCACCCTCTTTGCAGGCCCTGTGACACATCCCCGGTCAGCCCAGGGCCCATGGGCGCTCTCTCCCGCCCCCAGTGGAAACCCTCCCTAAATACCCTGGGGAAAACCATCCCCAGCGCTTCCCGGGGAGCAGGGAGCGCTGTCCCGGGAAAGGGGAGCCAGGCTGCCGGCTCACCTGCTCCCCGCGCTTGCAGCGGAGCAGCCTGGGCAGCCCTGGCAGGCAGGGCCACGGCCAGGAGGAGCAGGAGGAAGAGGCGCAGAGCAAGGGCCATGGTGCCTTGCCCTCTGCCAGTCCCGCAGCTCTTGCTGCCACCGCTGTCCTGACACCGCTGTCCCAATGTCAGCACCACTGCTGCCACTGCCACTGCTGCTGCCGCAACAGTTGTGCTCAAGCACTGACTGCTCGCTCCTTGTGCTGCTGTGCAACCACGGGGCTCTGGCACCTCTGTGACCTCAGAGCCTGCTGTGACCTCATGGCCAGGGTGGAGTTGTGTGGGCACTGGGATCTGCCTTCTTTGGCAGGGAGCTGCTCTGTCCAAGGGCTGTGACACAGTCCCAGCCCAGCTGATCTCACAGGCTGGGCCATGAAGGGATGGAGAGCAGCCCTGCCAAGAAGGACTTGGGGGTGCTGCAAGATGAGAGGCTGCACATGAGCCAGCCATGTGCATCCAAAGGAGAGTGCCCAGCAGCTTGAAGGAGGTGATTCCACCCCTCTGCTCTGGTGAGACCCCACCTGGAGTACTGTGGAAGAGGTTTTACAGGGACCTCTGTGAGTCATTGAGAAGTTTGATAAGAGGATCCATGTTTAGCCCTGAAAGAATCCCTACCAAGGTTGTTGACATAGAAACCAAGAAAGAAAGAAGGATAAATAAGATAAATCTGGAACTGCCTATTCCAAGAAGCACTTTGCTTGTCTCTCATGACCAGTGAGTAAAGTGCAAACTTATGAGCTTTGTAAGAATGCAGAACAAGCATGCATGCTAGAATAAAAACAGGGTTTGAAGCCTTCTGGAAACAGAGTGTGTTGCTTTGTACTGTCTCCATCTCTACCACGACAGAGTACTGCATCCAGCTCTGGGCTCCCCACACAGGAAGGCCATGGTCCTGTTGGATCTAGTCCAGAGGAGGGACAAAATGCTCTGAGGGCTGGAGCCCTTCTGCTTTGGAGACAGGCTGGGAGAGCTGGTGGCGTTCAGCCTGGAAGAGAGCAGACTCAAGGGAGACCTGATTGCTGCCTTTCAGTACCTGAAGGGGGCTTGTAAAAGAGATGGGACAGAACTTGTAGTAGAGCCTTTTGTGAGCAGAGCGAGGGGGAATGGTTTTAGTCCAAAAGACGGTCCATTCAGACTGGACAAAAGAAACCCATTCTTTCACTGTAGGGTTTGAAAGCCTGACACAGGTTGCCCAGAGAGGTGGACATCCATCCCTGCAAACATTCAAGCTCACGCTCTGAGCAACCTGACCTACTTAAAGGTGTCCCTGCTCAGTGCAGGGCATTGGACTAGATGGCCTTTAAATGTCCCTTCCAAGCCAAGCCATTCTGTGTTCCTGGGCACTATCAGAGCAGTGCTGGATTAGTGCAGGGGTGATTATGTGGCACCTGTATTTTGGTAGTTGGGTCCTTTAGCAATTGGCCCTGAGAGCATTCATGGTCTGGGCAGTGAAGTCTGCAAACAACAGACAGTGTGCTCAAGGAGAAACAGGGGAGGAACACTGCTGTAGCTCAGATAAATGCCAGCATTTTGCTGCCCATTCCTAGTTAAGAAATAAAGGAATGTCCTGAAGATCCCTTCATGTGGGTGCATTATTGGCTGTATCAGTACTTGTGTTCTGCAAAACAGGGAATTTGCTACAACTTCTTGCCCCATTTATCACTGAATGAAACTCAAATCCTGCATTGCTCCTTGTCTACTTGCTTCCAAGTCAAGGCAAATTTTGTTCATGATTGAGTGGGACATATTCACCTGTTCACAAGCAAATTCTTCTTGCCATTCACACAGAGGCAAGATTGTTTTGTGGATTTGCTCTAATCGGACAGGAATTAAGGCCTACCTGTCACTAGAACTAAAGCTGATGCATTAGGTTGCAAAGTCTTGAGTAATTTGGCCTGGTGACTGGCATTGTAGAGAGTTGTTCTGGAATTAAATGACACTTGAAGACACGTGTAGTCTACCATATTTCTGGCATACTAGAAGTGAAAAAAAAACCTTTGAAACATGATTTTATCCTTTTTTCCTCCTCCTCCTCCTCCTCCCAGGAATTTCAATGTCTGAGGTCTAAGCTCTTCAGCTGCCTCACAAACATTGTTTTAATTCAGACAGGCATCCATGCCTTGAGCCACAAATCATGACTGTGGCTGTGAAGCTTGAAGCAATGTAGGTTTATAGCACTAAAAGTAATAATGCATTCCCAGGTTAAGCCAAGTATTTCCCAAGTAACTCTACCTATCCTCAGGGATGTTTCATAAAGGATCATTGTAAAAGCTGGGAATCAGGAGAAAGAGTGTCATCAAAATTAAAAAGACAGGTTTCTGAGATCTTTATATTCCTATAAAAAGAGATTCAAAATTGTTCATATATGGAACATTGACTAAGAAGTGAATGACAGATTGTCAAAGTAATTGGGGAAAAAAATACCATAAGTAAAACTATGTTTACATGTAGATAATAAGTAAACCACCTTGCTAAGAAAAAAACCAGACCTGCCAATACTAAAACCAATAAGGCTGTTTCATCTGTCTCAATACAAAAAAAAAAAAAAACACTGAAAAGAATCAGAGGTCATTAAGACGATTAGTATATACAGGAAATTCCAGGGATTGGGAAAAAATGAAGCAAACTGTAGAGTGCAATTCCCAGAGTTAACCTGGAATTTATTGGTGGATTTGTTGCAAAATTTCTGAGAGCAGACTGGAAAAGCATAGGGGCTGGTCAGCCCATGGGTGGGCATTTAGAGCAGTGTGAGGGCTGTTTCTGAGACCAACTGCAGGGAAGAAGAGCAGCAGACAATCACTGGGACAATCTCTTTGCTGGCTGTGGAGTTTTTGTCAGTCAGTTCCCTGTGGCTGGGGGAGCTGTCACGGGGCAGGGAGGGCCAGGGCTGGCAGTGGCTGCTCAGGGATGGCTTTGGCCCGTGTCCCTCCAAGCAGCCACTGCCCAAGCAGCTGCGCTGCCCCCGGGCTCTCCTCCCGGCCTGCTGGGCTTTGTTGGGTGGCACAGCCTGTGCCAAGGGGCAGCAAGGTGCCTGCAGGCCCCAGCTCTGGGGCAAACGGAGAACGTCCTGCTCGCATCCACCATGCTGCCAGCTCAGCAGAGCAGCACAGCACGGGCTGATGCTCCCCATTGCTCCCAGAGGTGCAGCCGGCCCCACCACACGTGTTCCTGATTCCCAGGAGGGGTGTGAAAAATGGCAATCACTTGTTTGTAAAATTGTAAAACTTTATTTTTAATAAATTGGTTATAAAAATAGCAATATCATTAGAGTGCTAAAAATTTGGGACAATTTGGATTAGGACAATAGGAGACAATAGAATGATAGAGTTACAGACATCTGGGTACCTATTTTCTGGGCAGCATAAGCCCGAAAAAGGACAGACATTAACAGAGGATTAACCCTTAAAAACAATAACCTTTTGCATATTCGTGCATCTCGTATATGATGCATAACTTCCATTCAAACACAGGATTTTGTCTGGTCCTCGTCAACTTCTCCCTCTTAATCCTAACCGGCTTCCTGAGGGCTGAGCAACGCAGGAAGAAGTTAGTTTCTTCTGCTAGGAGAGCAATACATTCTTTTTCTCTGACAAATTGCAGTGTTCTATGGCTGCTATATTAGCAAAAAGCCAATCATAAAATACATATTTCTCAGAGGACCTTGGAATGGTTTGCTGTTGGGGAACACTCTGTTTGCATGGGATAAGGGCAAGTTTGACGTTCTATTGATGCTGGAAAGGATTTGGAAGCACTCAACACAGCCCTGACTGAGAGCTTCCCTGTTGCAGTGCATGTTTTTGATTGTAATGCGGTCCTAGTAGTCAGTTTTATGACACCCCCTTATTTGGTATTGTTATACCACATTTTATTGCCAATGGGTTGTTCCTTCCCCCCCCGCCCCCCCCCCCCCCCCCCCCCGTGTTGTTGGCTTTCCCCTACTTGGCCATCTCCCCAGAGTCCTGCCCTTTTGTTCCCTGTTCCTCCTCCCATTCAATGTCAATCCCTCCCCAATCCTGCCCCTTTCTCTAGAAACTTCCCTGTCCATTTGGGATGCTTTGAAACTCTATTGGTTTGTTTAAGTTGTCCTCCTCCCCTCTAATCCCCTATTGGTTTAAACAATGTATTCCCCGCCTTGTGTTCCACCCTCAGTTTCTCCCAACTGGCTAAAGACTGTATCCTCCCCAGGCACCTCCGCAGTTTGGAAATCAGTGTAGGCCTTTAATTCAGTGTATTTCTGTCGCTGACACTGCGGGGAATAAACATACAGAAGACCTCTCCCTGTTCCTTGTCCCTACCACCGCGCACTCCACCCGTGCTGTAAAGCAGCCGTGCCCTACAGCCAAACCCCAGAGTTGACAGTTTTCTGGGGGCGGCCCACTCTGGGTGTTGGTGTTGGCAGCTAGTCGGGCTGAGGAAATCGGGCACTGCAGCACTTCGCGAATGGGCTGTTCTGTTGCAATAAAGAAATGGAGCTGTCAGCCCAGTGTCCGGGTGGCAGCAGCAGCAAAGCCCACCCGGCAGCAGCGCTGGCTGAGCTCCATGGCCAGGAGCAGCCGTGGATGCCCATGGTGTGGGCAGGCAGGAGTCAGGCAGGGGCTGCTGTGACCAGCGGTGGGGACCCGAGGGCTGGGGGAGTCCATGCTGAGCGTCCCTGGGCTGAGGGCACATTGCCTTCTGGGGGATGACCTGGGCCTGAACCTCATGAGGCACAATGTGATATTTTGGGATCTGTGCTCAGAGGTGAAGGGGTCCCTCATGAGGCACATAGTGATATTTTGGGGTCCCTGCTGAGGGGTGAAGGGATCCCTCATGAGGCACACATGGATATTTTCGGGTCCATACCGAGGGGTGCAGGGATCCCTCAGGAATCACAAAGGAGTATTGACGGCCTCTCCTAAGGTGTGCAGGCACCCCTCATGAGGTGTGCAGCGAGGTTACATTTGAGGGGGTTTTTACTCTTCTCAGCACAGCAAAGGGTCACTTGGCCGAGGTTTTGCAAAGCTGGGAGAAAGCCTCTTGCAAAGCCTTGGGCCTGTCTGCGGGCACAGCGGGCGGGCGGAGCCCATCCCCTGGGGCCAGGCCGGGCCGGGCCAGGCTCGGGCCCCGGCAGGGAAGGGCCGTGGCCCTGGGCTCTGATGAGGCTGCTGAGCTCCCCCCTGGCCCTGTGCTATAGCCCAACACATTTACAGCCGGAGCCATGCAAGGAGTCCTGCCAAGAGCAAATTGTTCTAATGTTCTCTCTAGGACAAAAAAGAGCAAACCAACCCGACTGATAGGTGAGGAAAGAGAATTCAAGTTCACTTAAAGCGCTGCTCAGTTCAGGGTTGCCTTTCGTTTGACTGAGCTGATGGTAAGAACTATTTTCTCACATATGGTGGCGTTTCTCTGCAAACAGGCTTTGATGAGAAATTTCTGACCGCATTTGCTTTTGCTCTTTAAGATAAGTCACGAACATGAGTAGCTTTGTTGAGGAATGGAGAATTGTTTGTAGCTCAGGAGGAACCTTACATTTTAGCACAGGAAGAAGGTAAGGCACAGGTTTAAAGGCTTTCTCCTCCTGGAGTGACACACTTTCAGAGGAGTCTGTGAGGAGAAGTCCCCTCAGCCACTGCCAGGGCTATGTGCCTCCTCTGCAGGCTCAGTATTCTGGGAGTTCCACGAGCCTCAGCTGCCAGTGAATATTCTTCTGAATATTTCTTGTTGTGCAGTGCAGAGGAAGAATATTTGGTGCTAGATTCCCCTCTGGGCTTTGAGGTAAATCTCAGTAATGCTGGTGATTTTTTTGTCCAGATGAACTTTTTATGGATAGAAAGGAAAAAGGGAAGAAGTATCGTGGAAAATTAATTCCTCAAAATGTGAGCGGCCAAATCGCACTAAAAATGAAATCAGAACTGAAGAATGTTTTTATTTTTTTTCCCTTGACAGCTAAGGCAAAACATGCAGTGCTAATAAAGTCTTTAAGAGATGCAACGAGCACCCAACTGTATGAAAATGAAAGAGGTAAAGGATGAGAAAGGGCATGGGAAGAATCTTCAGCCCTTCCTGTTGAAGGTCCAAGAGTATGAAAACGGACTCTGGCTGTTGCCCGTAGGTAACACGGGCTAACTGTAGAGGAGAGCAGGTGCCCAAGCTGTTGGTGGCCCAAGCCCTGCGTGGCTAGCCCAGTTGAAGTCCTAGTTGGACCAGGGCGGCGGGCTCGGGAGGGGTGGAGGTGGGGGGATCTCGGGAGGCTTCCGCTTCAAGGCCGGGCTGGGGGGCCGTGGGGGAGGCACGGAGGGTTGGTGCTCTGCTTTCTTGGGCAACTCCTGCTGCCGAGGCCTCGGGTGAGAGCTGTCAAAGGCGACGGTCTCTGGGCTCTCTGGGGGAGAGGGAGAGGCACGCCTTCTCGGCCGGGATGCTGGAGCGGCGGCAGCGCGACTGTGGAGAGAGGAGGTGGCTGAGGGCCCAGGTGCCAGTGGCACACAGGGAGCCTCCTGCACAGCAGGGCCCAGAGCTGGCAAGGCTCCCCAGCACGGCTGGAGCTGCTGGCACAGCTTGGCCCAGCTGCACAGATGCCCCTCAAGGCCCCGGCGAGCAAGACACAGCTCTGGGCAGGCTCCGTGGCCAGGAGTGGGCCCCAGAGCACCTCTGCCTTTCAAGGGCAATCTCGTCCCTGCTCTTTCTCCTCCCCACCGTGCTTTGCCTCTGCCCTGTGTCCCCGGGGCTGCTCTTGGCCAGGCAGCCTCAGTGGGAGCCAGCACTGGCTGCAGCCCCAGCGGGCACCCCAGGACAAGGCCCAGCAATTAGGAGGCCAATGAAAGCTCTGAGCAGCAGCAGGACCCTCAGCACAGTTAGTTGGACAACCATGGACTGGCCACAACTCCACAGCAGCATTTCTGTTCCCTGAATGTTCTTGACTATGTGCAGCCTATAAAGAAGCTAGAGGGTAGAGATGGGCCAACACTTACCGTTTCTTTCCCTTCCACAACCGGAACCCCGCATAGCACAGTCCCACGGGAATTGGCACAGTGAACCACAGCCAGGTTTGCTCTGAGGGGTGTTATCCAACACAGGTCAAACACAACGAGCAGGCACCCACAGATCTCTGGTATCTCTAGAGGTGCAGGGACAGCCACTCCTCCAGGGAACAGGATCCCATGGGCCCTCCCAGGCTTGTGTCTGCAAACTGCAAACCCAGACTGGAGCAGGGCCAGGGCTCCTGGCACTTGGTGACTAATGACAAAAACACATTAGAATAACAGGTATTGTACACAAGGGAGGAATAGTAAGATGGTTTAGTGTAAACACAGCTTTTCACACTCTTGCTTGCAGGGTTTCACCTTGCATTCCCACTTTTTGGTTTTGAAGAAGGGCTTTAAGTGTAGAATGAAAATGGTCTATGATGGCTTGACCAGTCAGAGAATGCAAAACACCAGTGACACGGTGAACATGTGCAGGAATTGTTGGGTGCACTGAGCTACATAACCAGGACCATGATCAGTTTTTACAACATGTGGTATTACCTAAGGCTGCAAAAGCACCACGCCAATGTCAAATTACACCTCTTACCTTTTCTCCTGCATGTAAAGAACCCCAACAGGCCTTAGAATTCAGTGTCCACAGAAACAGGTACATATTTAAGGCAACCAAATTCTGAAACATGAGTAACATCAGGTTGCCATAGCTGAAGAGCTTGTAGCCCCTGGGGTTTGTTCCATCCTGAGTCATAGTGACATGCTGCTGACAATCAGAGCATGAGGCAATGTCACCACGTGCTGCTGCAGATGTAGGATGGAATTGATGTCCTAGGGCTCAAGCCCCTTGGTGGAAAGCTGGTGTGACCCAATTTCCTGGTGTAATGTGTCTGGTACTGGGGCAGCCCACACTGGGGCTGTCAGCTTATCTCTACAGGTGTTTCCTTCCACAATGAGCCCAGGCAAGTCAGAATGACTACAAACATGGAGAATGTAGAACTGTGCAGTTTGTTGGTGTAAAGCGTGCCATAATGTTTTTAGCAAATGAAACAATTCCTTATAATTTACCTCTTCCAGAACAGCACGATCTAATCAATGAACTACATTGCACACATATTGATTACAGTGCCCATTCACATTCTCTTTAGCCAGCTGCCAAATGCAAAGTGTCTTGGGCTGCTGCATTGTCAGTGTCATTAGGGATGAGGCTTGGCTGGCCAGCAGCCCCATTCCCAATTTCTCACAATCTATTCTCCCACAACTGTCCTCTTCCCCAGGCCTCTCCTTTGGGCTGGAGCCCTGCAGGGCAGCTCCACCATGAACAATTCTTTCTCCCATGCAGGAGTCTCCTTTGGTGTGGAAAAGGCAAAAAGAAAGGAGAATTCCTGCCTTCCCCTCTGTCAGAGCTGCAGAATCCTCAAACTTCCCTCCTGCTGCTCCACGGAGAGAACGCTGGCCTGGGGCCTCTCTGCTGGTGGATTTTGGGCAAGGGAGGAGGGGGACACTTGGCTGTCCCTGTGGGCAGAGGAAATAGGTGACATTCAGGCCCAAATACTCATGTGGGATTTCTTTGTCATCCATCAGTGATTCTTATTTGGGTTTGGAAAGCAGAGAGGAGGAGGAGGAGAGGGCCTAAGAAAGGAACAATCCTTCTGTACCCCCTGCCAGGAGGGGGCAGCTGGGGGGGAGGTCGGGCTCTGCTCCCAGGGAACAGGGACAGGAGGGGAGGAGAGGGAATGGCCTCAGGCTGGGCCAGAGGAGGTTCAGGTTGGACACCAGGAGCAATTTCCTCATGGAAAGGGAGCTCAGGCCTTGGCAGGGGCTGCCCAGGGAGCTTTGCAGTGCCCATCCCTGCAGGTGTGCCCTGGAGGTGGCACTGAGTGCTCTGGGCTGGGGACAAGGTGCCCATGGGGCACAGCTGGCACTCAATGGGCTGGCAGGGCTGTGCCAGCCCCAGGGATTTTGGGGATTCTAATGGAGGGCTTTGAGACCAGCAGGGATCCTTCAGAAAGTTTGGTCCCAAAGTCACACTGAGCATGAGCTTGGAGCACTCAGAGCTGGGGCTCAGCACCCTCCAGGACCGGTGCTGTGTCCCTGACTCTTGTCAGGGTAAAGGAGCTGTTTGGTACCAGGGGAATGTAGAACCCTCTTGGCTGTCTGTCTGTAAAAGCAGGAGCTCACTGTTGTTATTCATGCTTACTATTCATCTTCCTGTCGGTTTTATAATAAATTACTCAGACATATAATAGGAAAAGGGATGGAAATCAGCTAAGCACAGTAGCCCCTAGTAGCCCCTCTTTTTCACTCAAGCATTGAATTGCTGGAAAGAAAAAATAGAATTTATCAGTTTAAAGTGTCTTGATGTCTTTTGTGAGTTGGCATGCTTCATTTCTGCCTTACTGCAGGCAGTGTTCTCCCTTTAAGCTCTGCAGCATCCTGTGGGGATGTCCCTGCAGGCTCTCAGGAGTGTGTTACACAGGGCTCACTGTGGGCAGGGTTGCAGAAAGCTCAGCAGAGAACAAAGGTGAGTTTAAAAACAGAAAGCTCACCCAGATACAAAGTATTTGCAGAAGATGTGTGAATTCTTTGATAAAGGTTTGCTGGAAGAGGCACAAGTTGTCACAGTGACACCTGCACTTGGCTGCTTGCATGGCCTGGTTGCTTATCTAGGTGGCTTTGTTTAAACACAGAATATTTAGGAATCAGACATTTTAGTGCTAACCAAAATCATTTGAATGTCTTTTACTTTGGTAACTGAATTGTCACAGCCCTCGGGGGGCTGCAACAGCTGGGCCCCCTGCGGGACAAGGCTCAGGCTCCTCCTCACTCACTGTGAGCAAGGATCTGTCCCACATCTCAGAGCTGAGGGCATTTCTCCTCTGGGACAGCTCCTGCCTGCTCACATCTCCCTCCCACTGGGACAGCTTTCCCTCACTGCCATCGTCCCACCAGGGCAGCTCTGGGGCTGCAGCGTCTGCTCCTTGGCACAGCTCCTTGGCACTGCTGGCTCTCACCTGGAACAATTCCAGCTCTCTCCTGTCTTCCCACTGGGACATGGGACAGTGCACATCTTGTCCCCATGGTCAGAGGTCTTGCTACCTCTCACCTTCCCTCTGGGAAAGCTCTTGGGCATCATCCCACTGGGAATCCTCTGGGACACTCACATCTCTCTGCAGGGACAGCTCATGGGATCTTTTGTCTTTTCCCCATCCCAACTCCTGCTGCCCTCTCGTGTATATTTCCCATTGGGATATCTCTTGGGTTGTGACACATTCTTCCCCCTCGCACCCATCTTGGTCCATCTCACTGAGGACTCTCCCCACTGATACAGCTCCCACACTGTGACAGTTTCTTTCCCTTCCTAGAGCTCTTGGCATGTCCCACCTCTGCACTGGGAAACCTCCCCAGCTCTCACAGGTACCTTGCATTGGTACAGCTCTGGGCTGCTCCTGGATCATCGCTGGGACATTTCTCAGACTCTCAGCACTTCTCTTGGATATGTCTCTAATACACCTTCCCACTGGGAAAGCTCACAGTCCTCGTTGGCAAAGGGCCTCTCCTCCTCCTCAGTCTGTGACAGGGGCAGCACTGACCTGCCCACTGCCCCGACCACTGCCCGCTGGGGGCCTCCAGCCAGCTGGGCAAAGGGCTGGCGACCGGGAGTTGGAGTTGCCTTTGTCCTCCTCGCTGTCCTCGTCTGTCGCTGTCGGCCTCTGTCCCTGTGGGCGTCCAGCGCAGACAGACACAGGGAGCTGCTTCCTGCACAGAGCGGCTCTCCTGCGACTGGGCACCGCAGGGCTCTGCGCCCCTTAGACACCCTCAGCCAGGCCGGGGCTCCCTGATGTCACAAGGCTCTCTGGCCACCCCCACGTCCCACATCACAAAGGGCCCCGACACCGTGTGCCTGTGTCACCAAGGGCCACCCGGGGCAGCCCAACATCAGTGGGGCAGCCAGGAAGTGGCTGGGAGCAGCCCCACACTTGTGGCCTTTGGCCCCTGCTGTGCCCAGAGCCCTGAGAGGCTTTGGCCACGCTGCCCCAGGACAGCCCCAGCCCCACAGTGCAGAGCCCTGGCTTTGCCTCCTGCGCTGCCCAGGGCACCAGGGATTGGCCGGACGGACGGTCCGGGCACTCGTGGGCAGCGGCTCCAGGAGCCGCGGGAGCCCGGGCAGCAGGGGCGTCCCTCAGGGCTCTGCCGGGCACCGGGGCTCGGCCCTGCCTCCAGCAGCGACAGCCGGGGCACCGAGCGCGGCCTGGGCGCCTTTGCCGGGCACGGGAAGTCAAGCGGGGCAGGGGCAGCGCGCAAGGCCGGGGCCATGCTGTCAACCATTCATCCTTACGAATGGGTTTCTTGATGGTTCATGGATTGTTCTCAGTACACAAAAAAACCTGACACCGCACAGGGGATTTGCAATAATAATCAAAACTAATGCACCTTTATTGAATGATCGCAGCAAAACTGATAGAGGGATTAAAGGAGAGAAAAGATGGAGAAAGAGAGAGGAAAAAAAGGGAGAGAGAGAAAGAGGGGGATATAGCTACCAAATGTAGAGACGAAGTCCTTTGGTCCAGTCCAGTCGTGGATCCACCTGTTACATCAGGGAGATCTCAAAATCTCTAACTAACTCAGAGGTTTTTATTATGATAACTCTATTGGAAATTGCGAGGGGGGGGAACAGATACAATAAGGAATAGATGTAACAGGTAGTCCATGTTGTCAGCAGTAAGCCAGAGCCATTGTCTTCTTGGTCCAGTGGTCACACCTGCAGGCAAACATCTCGGTTTGGCCAGGTTGCCTCCCCGCACACCTCCCCCCGGGCTGGGGGTTTCAGTCCCAGTCCTTGGAAGGAGCAGAGGGGCCTTTTCACATAGATGTTTCATGTCTCGATCTTTCATGGAGAGTCTTCTTACATCTCAGTCTGTCTGTCACGGTGGTTGTAAAACAGGTGAGGGTCTTTGGTGGGAGGCCATTGGAAACTCAGGAGAACTCCAGCCAGGCCGAGAGGTGGGACAGCTGCCAAGGCTGTTGTTGCAAGCAGGGCACGGTGCCCCCTTCTTCTTCTCATTGGGCTCAGTGTAGCACACGGCAAACAACACCTGCGGACAACAGCTTAGCACTGTGCTCAGGTCTCGAGGCCCATAGCGTGTGGAACTTTCTCCTACAGAGAAGACAGGAGGGGCTTCTCTTCAGTGGTCCTTAAATGACGATCATGAGGGAAATGAGGGAAAACTCGGACAGACTCTCACACATGCACAGGCACCCGGCCGGGCTGGAGAAGCGGCACCACGAGAGCCTCCTGCGCTGCCACAAGGCCGGGGCCCGGCTGCTGCAGCTGCCTCGGGGCACTGCCTGAGGCCCCGACTCCTGCAGCTCTGCCCGGGCCTCTGCGGCACCACGGGCACAGGGCTCCCCGCCCGCCGGGGCCGGGGCCGGGCGCTGAGGGAGCTGTCACGGGGCAGGGAGGGCCAGGGCTGGCAGTGGCTGCTCAGGGATGGCTTTGGCCCGTGTCCCTCCTAGCAGCCACTGCCCAAGCACCTGCGCTGCCCCCGGGCTCTCCTCCCGGCCTGCTGGGCTTTGTTGGGTGGCACAGCCTGTGCCAAGGGGCAGCAAGGTCCCTGCAGGCCCCAGCTCTGGGGCAAACGGAGAACGTCCTGCTCGCATCCACCGTGCTGCCAGCTCAGCAGTGCAGCACAGCACGGGCTGATGCTCCCCATTGCTCCCACAGGTGCAGCCGGCCCCACCACACGTGTTCCTGATTCCCAGGAGGGGTGTGAAAAATGGCAATCACTTGTTTGTAAAATTGTAAAACTTTATTTTTAATAAATTGGTTATAAAAATAGCAATATCATTAGAGTGCTAAAAATTTTGGACAATTTGGATTAGGACAATAGGAGACAATAGAATGATAGAGTTACAGACATCTGGGTACCTATTTTCTGGGCAGCATAAGCCCGAAAAAGGACAGACATTAACAGAGGATTAACCCTTAAAAACAATAACCTGTTGCATATTCGTGCATCTCGTATATGATACATAACTTCCATTCAAACACAGGATTTTGTCTGGTCCTCGTCAACTTCTCCCTCTTAATCCTAACCGGCTTCCTGAGGGCTGAGCGACGCAGGAAGAAGTTAGTTTCTTCTGCTAGGAGAGCAATACATTCTTTTTCTCTGACAAATTGCAGTGTTCTATGGCTGCTATATTAGCAAAAAGCCAATCATAAAATACATATTTCTCAGAGGACCTTGGAATGGTTTGCTGTTGGGGAACACTCTGTTTGCATGGGATAAGGGCAAGTTTGACGTTCTATTGATGCTGGAAAGGATTTGGAAGCACTCAACACAGCCCTGACTGAGAGCTTCCCTGTTGCAGTGCATGTTTTTGATTGTAATGCGGTCCTAGTAGTCAGTTTTATGACACCCCCTTATTTGGTATTGTTATACTGTAGTAAACCCCTCAGGTTTAGCCAGGGCCCCTTGGAGAATAGAATGCTGACACAGCAGCAAAGAAGTTTCCTGTCTCCAGGGACATCCGCCTTGTACCTTATCCCTATAGCCATGTAAGGCAATATTGTATTAAACCCTACTATTGGTCACTTATGGTCACTCTAACACCTTTGCCATTGGTCAGGATTGGATCCAGGCCAAGGGTATAAAAGTAGCATACTGTACCCCTACTAACTCGGAAGAAGAAGAGCTGAGACCCTTCACGGACCCCTACAATAAAGCCATACTCGTGGAACAGCCAGTGTCTTCTGCTTCTCCTCTCTCTACCGTCTGCTGGAGCCTTAGGCCAAGGGAAAAGCTACCTAGCAAGCAAAGCTGAAATCACAAGAGCTGCCTAATCACTAAGAGCTGAATATCTCCCTGCTTGCTAGGGGCTAACCCACGGCCTTGGTCTGAGAGCGAGCTGGCTTCCAGCACCCAGTCCCCTTGGGGACTGAGCTCTGGAGCTGTAACAGCTTGCATAGGATAAGACCAAGCTAGGCTCATTTAAGTGGCCGCCCAAACGTGTCGTCGGACCCTGGCCCCCAGGAGACAAGCGTCACCAGAGCATCGGAGCCTTTCAGGGCCTCCAGTTATTGCCGGTTTGGGAAGCCTCTCCTTCTGCGAAAGGACTTTTCGTTTTAGAAAATCTTCTCTGCGGAAGGCTCAATTCGACCCTCAACAATACATCTGGACGAGATAAAGTCTGAGGAGAATTGAGGAGCAGACTCCCTTCCACAGACCCGTGACCCCAAAGGACGTAAGTATTAAGTTTGCGCGCATACCTTGGGTGCTCTAAAAATCTTTTTCGTTTTTTTTCTTTTTTTCTCGTTTTTCTGTGGAAAGGGCTTGAAAATCATGGGTACTTGTTTAAGCACTCTAAGACTAACAACACGTGAGAGAGAGTTATATTTAACCATTGTAGAAACCTTATCTGTTAACAACTTCACTTTTTCTAAAGGCAGTCTGTCAAAAAGGACTCTTAAAAAATTTGTATCTTGGATGGTGCTGAATTTCCCTGAAACTGATAAGACCACAATTACTGAAAATTCCTTTTGGGATACAGTTGGAAACACCATTTATATGTCTCAAACAAAACAGGACTTTTCTGTTACTAACTTCTTACCTTTATTTCATATAATAACAAAAACGATTGAAAAATCGAACTCTGAAAAAAGTTCCAAACTAACAGATCTTTCCTCTTCATATACTAATTGCGCTGATAAGATAACAGAGGAATGTGCCTTCCAGGCCACAGAGTCACTGGGCGCTGCAGAACTTACTGCAGAAACCACCTCGGAGGCAGAAGCCAAGCAGGCCGCCCCCACATTCCCCCCCCTCGCGGGACCCGCGCTGCCCAACTCCTCGTTTCCTGCAGCCCCCCATCTCGCCGGCTCCGTTTCCTTCCCGCGTCCGGCCTCGGGGGCCCCGTTCCCTGTCCCTGCCGCTGTACCCTCCGCTGCGACCACCCCTCCCCCTGCGCCCGTGCTGCCGTTGCCTACCCCTGCGCCGCCGTTCCCCGCCCCCGGTTGCTCCGTCGCGGTACCCCCCGCTCCCGCTGCTGTCCCCGCCCTGCCCCCCGCTCCCCCCGCCGCGCCCGCCGCGTTCCCCGGTCCCGTTATCGCCGCCGCCCCCCCCAACCCTGCGCTGCTATCCTCCACCCCCGCGACCGCCCTCCCCTCCGTCACCGCCCCCGCTCCCGCTCCCACCGAGACCGCCCCGGCCCTCCCGCCCCCTCCTGCCACATTCCCGAGCCATGCCCACAACCTGTCCTCCTGCGCCGAGCCGCACACATGTGCAGTAACATCAGCTCACCCTACACCTGTCGTATCCCAAACCAGGGGCATTGCTAGCGCACCCCCACACCCCCCAGGCGTGCATCCACAGCCCCCATACCCCCCCTGCCCCCACCCGTCCCTCCAACCCCTCACCCAACCCTCCTGCCACCCGAACGGATCAGAGACCACCTGTGGTGTCCCCCCCCCAACCCAATCCGGTCCCTGCTGCTCCAGGGCTACCCCTCACCCAACAACGCTAACTTCGGGCCAGTCACTGAAAAGGGTGAAAAATCCTTCTAAACGAAAGAAAAGGAATTCACGGGTAGCATGTCCCACACAGTGTTCCTCAGACAATGAGAGCTCTTCTGATGAATCTGATTTTGATGCGATTAATATAGACCCATGGGCTCTTATTAAGATAGAAGCTACAAAGTCTGGGAACTGGGACCTAGCACAGAAAATCACAGCCTTTCCGGTCGAGTACAGGCAAGGAAGGAATGGTGGGGAATCTAATATCAAGGCATGGAAACCAATTTCTAATAAGGAACTGGTGCAATTGAGAAATATAGCCAAGGAACATGGACGTAGTTAACATATCTTTAGAAATTTCCTAGAAGCCATGTTCTCTGCACATGTCTTGCTTCCTCACGATGTAAAAAATATTTCACAATGCCTTCTGTCACCGGCAGAATATTTGTTATGGGATAGGCATTGGAAGAAACACTTAAAAACGTTATCAGATTCATATACTGCTGATGCTACTAAGACCAACTTCACAGTAGAACAATTGGCTGGTGAAGGAGATTTTCAAAAGCCAGCAGAACAAATGGAAACTCTGAATAAAGAAGCGCTGCAGGATGTAGCAATTGCAGCAAAAACCTCCTTGCTTCTTATGCAGGATGAGTCAATGCCAACAATGCATTTTTCTACTATAAAACAAGGCATTGAAGAAAGCTTTATAAAATTTGTGGACAGACTTAAAGATGCTTTGGAGAAACAAATAGAGAGTACTGAGGCAAGAAAGGAACTCTTATGTAAGCTTGCTTTCAGCAACTCAAATGAGAAATGCAAGGCCATTTTGAGGTCTTTAACTGTGGATACAGACCCTACTATAGAGCAAATGTTAGAATGCTGTACACGTCACATGTCCACTGAAAATACAGTGGCGCAAGCAGTTGCTAAGGGTATTGCTGAAGGAGTTTCTGGTGCATATGCAGTGATAACCTCTAAAGAACAAGCTAAATGCTATCACTGTGGAGAGCTAGGACATTATATAAAGGACTGTCCGGAAAGAACACCCCCCCGATACCATCGGAATTATAATCAAAGACCCCAACATCAGCAACGCTATCAATCGCGTCCTTTAAACTCCTTGAGGCGCCCGTCCGACCTTCGGGCGCAGAATACAAATCAAAGGCCACCAAGACCCAATCACGCACAAACCCAGGCTGCTCCAGACCCAAAGGAGAAGCCCCAACCCACGGGACAACCCAGAGGGGTACCCGCCGACAACTGGTAACTGCTTTGTCCATTGACTTTAATGATAAGAATGTTCACCGTGTTCCTACAGGAAAATATGGTCCTAAAGGGAGTCCTTCAGACATTTTAATTACAGGGGATTCGGTTAATACTCCGAAGGAAATCTTCGTTGTTCCGGAAGTGCTGACAGTGCAGCCGGGACAAGAGATCCTCGTGCAGGTATACTGCATAGACTTACCGTTTTTTCTTTCCAAAGGAACTCCAATAGCACAGGCATTTTTACTCCCAAAAAATCACAGGGAACAGATTCCTCTCAACCCTACAGCAATGTGGGCACAAGTCATGGGACCATCCAAGCCTACCATCGAGTGCGGCCTCTCCCACAAAGGAGAGAAGACCCACCTGCCAGGGATGCTGGACACCGGTGCAGATGTGACCATCATCGCCCGTTCAGATTGGCCAGCACACTGGGATCTACAACCTGTTGCAGGCATGATTTCTGGGATTGGTGGAACTACAGTATCCATGAGGAGCAAGAACAACATCCTGGTTGAAGGGCCAGAAGGCAAGCTGGCAACCATCCGTCCATTTGTGGTAAGGGCCCCCATTACCCTTTGGGGACGAGACATTTTATCCCAGTGGGGCGCTTCCCTACGTATTCCCATTCAGGATTTCTGACTGGGGCCACTGAGTTGAGCGCGCTGCCAGAAATACCCCGTCTCACCTGGAAAAGCCACAAGCCAATCTGGACTGAGCAGTGGCCCCTAAAGAAAGCCAAGCTGCGCGCCCTAAACGCCCTCGTGGAAGAACAGCTCAAAAAAGGCCACATAGTGGAGTCCGACAGCCCTTGGAACTCTCCAGTCTTCGTTCTACCAAAGCCAGGTACAAACAAGTGGAGACTTCTCCATGACCTTCGCAGAATCAACGAAGTCATCGAGGACATGGGCCCTCTTCAGCCTGGCTTGCCCTCTCCATCGATGCTGCCTAGAGACTGGACACTTGCTATCATAGACATTAAGGACTGTTTCTTCAGTATACCACTACATCCTGAAGATGCTCCACGGTTTGCCTTTTCCGTTCCCTCTATTAACAAGGAAGCTCCGCTCAAAAGATATCATTGGCGTTATCTTCCTCAGGGATTGAAAAACTCGCCAACTATTTGCCAGTGGTACGTGTCTCACATCCTGTCTCCCATTCGGAAATCATTTCCAGACGCCATCATTTATCACTATATGGATGACATTCTGGTGTGTGCTTCAGACAAAGCTTACTTGGACAAAACAATCAAAAAGACTGTTGAAGCCATTGAAAAGGCAGGAATGGAAATTCGTGAGGACAAAATTCAGTACACCGAGCCATGGACTTACCTTGGAGTCCAGATCCAGGAAAGAACTATCCTACCTCAGCAGATCGTCATTGACGACGACCCAAAAACCCTCAGGGACTTACACAGCCTGTGTGGATCCATCAACTGGGTACGTCCACTGCTAGGAATTACATCAGAAGACCTTGCTCCCTTGTTCAATCTTCTTCGTGGACCCAAGGAACTGGACTCTCCCTGCACTCTCACAGAGGAAGCCAGAGGTGCCATCATCAAAGTCCAGGAAGCCCTGTCTTCACGCAAAGCCCATCGCTACGAGCCTAGTCTGCCTTTCCAGTTCATCATCCTGGGAAAAGCACCCAGATTCCATGGACTGATCTTCCAATGGGACCCTCAGCTGCGAGATCCTTTGTTGATACTGGAATGGGTTTTTACAAGTAGCCAGCCCACAAAGACACTTACCACCTACCAGGAGATTATAGCACACTTAATAAAAAAGGCTAGGACTCGCCTTTGCTCCCTTTCAGGGTGTGATTTTGAATGCATATATTTGCCAATAACCCTTAAAGACTTTGAGGATTTGATCAAGACCAATGCGAGTCTACAGTTTGCTCTGGACAGTTATACGGGTCAAACTTCATCAGACATCCCAGAACACAAGCTTTTCAACCAGAATGAAACTTTCCATTTGATTCCAAAACGAATCCAAAGTAGAAATCCTCTCAAGGCTCTAACTCTATTTACAGATGGCTCAGGGTCATCCCACAAGTCGGTGATTACTTGGAGAGACCCCCAAACACAAGAATGGCAATCTGACGTGGAAACAGTAGAAGGATCGCCACAAATTGCAGAATTAGCAGCTGTCGTCAGAGCCTTTGAAAAATTTAAAAACGAGCCGTTCAATCTGGTCACAGATTCAGCTTATGTTGCGGGAATAGCTATGAGAGCGGAACATGCTCTTCTCAAAGAGGTCTCTAACCCAAAGTTATACCAATTGCTCTCTAAATTAATACAATTGATATCCCACAGAAAACAACCTTATCACATAATGCATGTAAGGTCTCACACGGACCTCCCAGGTGTTGTTGCAGAAGGCAACAGGAAAGCAGATGCATTAGCTATGGCAGCAGAAACTGCTAATGTTCCTAACATCTTTGCTCAGGCAAAGCTGTCACACGCGTTCTTTCATCAAAATGTACCTGCCCTGATGAGAATGTTTAAGCTCTCGAAGGATCAGGCAAAAGCTATCGTGGCTACCTGTCCGAACTGTCAAAACTACCAGATACCATCAATGGGTACGGGAGTCAATCCCCGAGGTCTGAATAGCTGTCAGCTGTGGCAGACAGATGTAACTCACTTTGCACCTTTTGGAAGGTCAAAGTATGTGCATGTTTCGGTTGACACGTTCTCAGGAGCAGTGTTTGCATCATCACATGCAGGAGAAAAGACCATGCACACAATAAAACACTTTCTCCTCGCTTTTGCCACCCTGGGTGTACCAAAGGAGATTAAAACAGATAATGGGCCAGCCTATACCTCCCACAAGTTGAAGGAGTTCTTCAATGAATGGGGCATAGCACACAAGACGGGCATACCTGTAAACCCCACAGGACAATCCATCGTGGAAAGGACACATCAAACCCTCAAAAGAGTCCTCGAGCAACAGAACAGGAACACGAAAATCACATCTCCAGTGGAGAGACTTTGCAAGGCTATCTATGTCATCAACTTCCTGAACTGCACAGTGTCAGAGCCTGACCCACCAATACTTCGCCACTTTGCAAACACCACAAAAGCAAAGCTCACGGAGAAACCACCCGTGCTTGTGAAAGATCCTGAAACACACCAAATCTCAGGGCCTCATCAGCTGATTACCTGGGGAAGAGGTTATGCATGCGTGCTACTACCATCAGGTCCAAGGTGGTACCCAGGAAAATACGTAAAACCATACTTAGGCACAGCGAACACTACTACAGACGAGGACAAGAATTCTCCTGAGGCAAACACAAGACCACCTCAAAACCAAACCAGCTCAGCCTGGAGACGAAGGCGTCGCCGAACACCCACAAACACAAGAACAGACCGCCCCATTACAAGGCAGCAGACAAAACAGAAAGTCAAATAACAGTCTACTGTAATAGGCCACAGATAGCCTTAACACAAAAGTGTTCTCTGAATTATGTGTTATTACACTGTGTATTGTATAGTAAAAAGTATTATTCCCTTTCCCTAACCTTAAAACCTCATAACCTTCTACCCGCTCCTCCTCCTGTAGTGCAGCTTAGAAATTAAAAGAAAAAGGGGGGGAGGAGGGGAACACAGAAAAGAACAAGGCAGAAATCCCTCTCATCATAAAGATAACAAATTGTGCTTATATTCCCAATCAGAAGCCCTAATCCTGCCCAAAGATGAAAAATATCTCCGTCGGTGCTGTCCTCACCGCTGCCTGGATGCTCTACACCGTACCGCGTGCCTTCGGCTGGATTAGTCCTCAGCCTAGCCATAATGTTTGGGTAACCTTAGCAAAAACATTAAAACAAGACAATATGTGCTTGTCTATGGGAAGTATAGATAATCCACTTTCTACATGTCTAGTAGGAATCCCCTTTATAGCAGACGATTGGCCTGTCCAGAACTCAGAGGTTCTCCGCACCACAGGTAAGAGACCCAATGGGGCTGATACTTGGGATGAGTGGACAAAAATTCTGCCAGATGCTCGAGAGGAACCCCAAGAATTGGATCTATTGGGATCCTCCAAGGCCACATATTGTGTCAAATTTTACTATAGGCGTCCGAAAAATGATTGGCCAGAAATTGACCAACACAAAAACACATATCGAAAAGATGTATCACCAGTAAACAAAGCCTATAACCCTCATGATTGGTGCAATTACACTGCACGTGTAATTTCTGTGTCCTCTCTCCATCCCAAAGTATTACTGTCGTGGGGTGACAGCCTTTATCCCAATATCGTGTGTTATGTCTGGCAGCTGTGCCTTTTCCCCCACCCCCCCCCCCCCGGCAGTCTGGCTGTGGCGGGATGGGGAAGAGAGGAGGGGGGGGGGGGGGGGGGTGTGACCTGGCACTTTCGGCTTTTGGCTTTTGGCTGCTTGGCTTTAGCTAGCTGCTTGCTTGCTTGCTTGCTTGCTTGCTTTTTGCTTTCGCGCTGTTTTTTTTTTTTTTCCTTTTTCCTTTGTTCTCTCTCTCTCTTTCTTACCCTCCCCTGAAGATTCTGGACCGGCTCCGGATCGGACCTGCGAGCTCCAGGACACCCGAAGCCTGCTAGAGAAGATTCGGCGCCCTCCACAACACAGTCTGGTCCCTTTTTTTCTTTTCTTGTGTTGGGGAGTGTTCTTTTGTTACTTGTAAATAAATAGGTTTTGTTTTCCACTTTGCTCCTCCGAGGAATTCCTTCCCGAACCCGGTGTTGGGGGAGGGGTGGTTGGAGGTTTGTTTTGTTCTGGGGGGCTCCCTCTTGGAGATTTCCCCTAATTTGTCCTAAACCAGGACAATAATTCTTTTGGTGCATTGGCCGGGAAACCGGAGGCCAAAAACAGTGGAAAAAAAACCTATAACAATAATATTTTGGTTTTGGTTGTTTTGTGGGCATATTGGTGATTTATAATGTCATTTGGAGTGGAAGCTTGCCGGTTTTTCTGGTCCCTAGGGGCTTTTGAAGTTTTAATACCTTTGTGGTCCCTAGGGTTATTTCCTTACCCCAAAATAGCTCTGATGTTGTCCCTAATAAGTAGCTTTTGTAAGCGGGGGGCACTAACCAGAATAATCATTGTGCTGGCCTTATGTGTGATGATGTGTCGGATAACAGTGCTGGACTTTATTTCAGGAATGTATGGATTGTTGTCATGGCTGTGTACTCAGTTTGTTTGGGGAGAAGAAGAGGAAGGGGCTTTTCAGCCTTTGTCTTCCTTCTTCTCCTACAAATTGTTGACATCTCTATTAGAAAATACTGACTTTCCCCTGAGTTTGAAAGAAACCATCTTTCTGGCATTTAATTTATTAAGCCTTGTCTATACTGTCTGGAGTGTATATAAAATGAAAGCTGAGATTTCTAGAGGGGTTAGAGAGACCCCTGATTCAGGAGTAAAACAAAGCAAGAAAAGTCTTGACTGGAGTGGGAAATGGGAAGATATGGGCCACACTTTAAAGGAATTTTCTGATCCTATAGACTGGGACTTTCCATCTGATCAAATTCAGAATCCAGTCGAGGTGGCAAAGTATTTGAGGGAGAAGTGCCATGGTAATACTAAGGAAGAAAGGATTACTGCAGTGAGCTGGGCCTTGGCGTTTGTTTACCGTACTCTGCTAGATACTGTGGAGCAGCAGATAGCAGAAAGGGAACAGGGAGATAAGTTGGTTACTATCCCAGTGACTCAGGCTGCAGCTAACATCCCAGGCTCCAGGCTAGCAGCTGAATCAGACAATAGGCCCCAAACCATGGCTGTTGCAGCTAATACAAGAGGTGGAAAGTGTAAAGACAAGACCGATCGGAAGGTGGAGGATGATGACGATGATGCAGAAGAAGGACCCTCACCAAAATCAGAGGCCACATCAAGGGGCACAGAATCTGGAGCCAATATTGACTCCTTTTCTCTGAAGGACCTCAGAGGCCTAAGAAAGGATTACAGCCGACAACCTGACGAATCTATTATTAGTTGGTTAGTCCGCCTTTGGGATGCTGCAGGGGAGGTTACGATTTTGGATGGTACTGAAGTGAGGCATTTGGGATCCCTGTCACATGATCCTGCCATCGATCAAGGTGTGATGAGGGGGGCTAACCCTCACAGCCTCTGGGAACGGGTCCTAAGAAGCGTAGCAGAACGGTACCTGTGTACTGATGATCTCTATATGCAGCAGACACGGTGGAAGACCATAGAACAGGGGATCCAACGCCTGAGAGAGATGGCGGTCGCAGAGCTCGTTTTCTCAGATGACACAACAACTAGGAATCCGGACCTGGTACCATGCACTCCGATAATGTGGAGGAAACTTGTGCGACTTGGGCCACCTGAATACGCTTCCGCCCTAGCAATAATGAAGCGAGATGATACATATGAGACTGTGCTCGATATGGCAAAGAAGCTTCGAGCGTACGCAGATGCTGTGCATGGCCCAACTCATGCCAGAATTGCAGCAGTGGAAACCCGACTGCAGAAACTAGAAGACAAAATAGAGGAGAATCATAAGAAACTCCGGGAAGAGATTAAGGAGGACCTTATTGAAATCTCAGCCGTACAAATTAGAAGCCCTGGTGTCCAACGCCGGCGCTCCTTTGATGGGGAGAGAAGGTACATCCCACGGGCTGAGTTATGGTTTTTCCGGCGTGAGTCTGGAGAAGACATGAGAAGATGGGATGGAAAACCCACCGCTGCTTTGGCACAACGGGTGCGTGATTTGAAGAGAAGAGAAAGTATAACCAAAAAGATAGCAGCTCCGGTCGCTCGTAGCCGAGATGTTAAGTATGACGATGACGATGACATGTCCGATCCCCTTGAAGGAACTTCCAAGGCATATGCCCAAGGAAAGAAGGACAATCTGGCTTAGAGGGGCCCTGCCTCCAGCCAGGAAGAGGCACGGGAGAACCGGGTTTTTTGGAAGGTGTGGATCAGATGGCCTGGCACATCAGAGCCACAAGACTATGAAGCATTGGTTGACACTGGATCACAATGTACTTTAATGCCATCGGAACACGTGGGGACAGAACCTGTTTCCATTGCTGGAGTGACGGGGGGATCACAACAGTTGACGTTGTTAGAAGCTGAGGTGAGCTTGACTGGGAAGGAGTGGCAGGAACATCCAATTGTGACTGGTCCAGAGGCTCCGTGTATTTTGGGCATAGACTTTCTCCGGAATGGCTATTACAAAGATCCTAAGGGATTCAGGTGGGCTTTTGGAATAGCCGCAGTTGAGAGAGAGGGTATTAAACAATTGAATACCTTGCCTGGACTATCAGAGGACCCATCTGCAGTAGGACTTTTGAAGGTAGAGGAGCAGCGAGTGCCAGTTGCCACCTCAACAGTGCACCGCAGGCAGTACCGGACGAATCGAGATGCTGTGATCCCCATCCACAAGATGATTCGAGAGCTGGAGAGCCAAGGGGTGGTCAGTAAAACCCACTCACCCTTTAACAGCCCTATCTGGCCCGTGCGAAAATCTGACGGAGAGTGGAGATTGACTGTGGACTATCGTGCCTTGAATGAAGTGACTCCACCACTGAGTGCAGCTGTACCGGACATACTGGAACTGCAGTACGAGCTGGAGTCCAAGGCAGCAAAGTGGTACGCGACCATTGATATAGCTAACGCGTTTTTCTCCATCCCTCTGGCAGTAGAATGCAGGCCTCAGTTTGCTTTTACATGGAGGGGAGTGCAGTACACCTGGAACCGATTGCCCCAGGGGTGGAAACACAGTCCTACCATCTGTCATGGACTGATCCAGGCTGCACTAGAAGAGGGTGAGGCTCCAGAACATTTACAATATATTGACGATATCATTGTTTGGGGGAACACGGCAATAGAAGTGTTTGAGAAAGGAGAGAAGATAATTCATATTCTCCTGGACGCCGGATTTGCCATTAAGAAGAGCAAAGTCAAGGGACCTGCCCGAGAAATTCAGTTCTTGGGGGTGAAGTGGCAAGATGGACGGCGTCAGATTCCTGCGGATGTTATTAACAAAATCACTGCCATGTCCCCACCAACTGATAAGAAGGAGACACAGGCTTTCTTAGGTGCTATAGGTTTCTGGAGGATGCACATCCCTGAGTATAGTCAGATTGTGAGACCCCTTTATCTGGTTACCCGCAAGAAGAACGACTTCCATTGGGGCCCTGAGCAGCAGCAAGCTTTTGTCCAGATCAAGCAGGAGATCGCTCATGCTGTAGCCCTTGGTCCAGTCAGGACAGGACCAGATGTGAAGAATGTGCTCTACTCTGCAGCCGGGAGCCATGGTCTGTCCTGGAGCCTTTGGCAAAAGCTACCTGGCGAGACCCGAGGCCGACCATTGGGATTTTGGAGTCGGAGCTACAGGGGGTCTGAAGATAACTATACTCCAACAGAAAAGGAAATCTTGGCCGCCTATGAAGGAGTCCAAGCCGCCTCAGAGGTGATTGGTACAGAGGCACAACTCCTTCTCGCACCCCGACTACCGGTGCTGGGATGGATGTTCAGAGGAAAGGTTCCCTCTACCCACCATGCCACCAGTGCTACTTGGAGTAAGTGGATTGCCCTCATTACGCAGCGCGCTCGGATTGGGAAGTTAAATCGCCCTGGGATTCTAGAAATAATTACAAATTGGCCCGAAGGTGAAAGCTTTAGTGTCGCAGATGAGGAGCAAGAGCCAGTGACCCGGGTTGAGGAAGCTCCGCCATACAATCAGTTGCCAGTAGAAGAAACGCGTTACGCCCTATTCACTGATGGTTCTTGTCGTGTCATAGGGATGAAACGGAGGTGGAAAGCAGCTGTATGGAGTCCCACTCGACGGGTTGCAGAGGCTACTGAAGGAGAGGGTGAATCCAGTCAATTTGCTGAAATCAAAGCTATTCAACTGGCCCTAGGTATTGCAGAGAGAGAGAGGTGGCCAAGGCTCTATTTGTATACCGATTCTTGGATGGCAGCCAACGCTCTATGGGGATGGCTGAAGAGATGGAAAGAGGCCAACTGGCAGCGCAGAGGAAAACCAATTTGGGCTGCGGAAGAGTGGAAAGATATCGCTACTCGGTTAGAGAAGTTACCTGTGAAGGTTCGCCATGTAGATGCCCATGTCCCCAGAAGTAGAGCTAATGAAGAGCAGCAAAACAACCAGCAAGTACATCAGGCTGCAAAGATAGGGGAGTTGAAGATAGATCTCGACTGGGAGCATAAGGGAGAGTTATTCTTAGCACGATGGGCCCATGATGCCTCAGGCCACCAGGGTAGAGATGCCACCTATAAGTGGGCACGAGACCGAGGGGTGGATCTAACCATGGACAGTATTTCTCAGGTTATTCGTGACTGTGAGACGTGCGCTGCCATTAAGCAGGCCAAGCGACTGAAGCCCCTCTGGTATGGGGGGCGGTGGTCTAAGTACAAATACGGGGAGGCCTGGCAGATTGATTACATCACACTGCCTCAAACCCGCCAGGGCAAGCGCTATGTACTAACCATGGTAGAAGCCACCACAGGATGGTTGGAAACCTACCCTGTGTCCCATGCTACAGCCCGTAACACTATCTTGGGCCTTGAGAAGCAGGTCCTTTGGAGGCACGGTACTCCCGAAAGAATTGAGTCGGATAATGGAACTCATTTTAAAAACAATCTTATTAATACTTGGGCTAGGGAACATGGCATCGAGTGGGTATACCATATCCCCTATCATGCACCAGCTGCAGGGAAGGTGGAAAGGTACAATGGATTGTTAAAAACCACCTTAAAGGCATTGGGAGGGGGGTCTTTAAAAAACTGGGAGCAGCATTTGGCAAAGGCTACCTGGTTAGTTAACACTCGAGGTTCCACCAACCGAGCGGGTCCTGCTCAGTCTGAGCTCCTTAATATAGTAGATGGGGATAAAGCCCCAGTGGCCCATGTCAGAGGTTTGTTGGGAAAGACAGTATGGATCAACCCTGCCTCGAGTACAGACAAACCCATCCGTGGGATTGTCTTTGCTCAAGGACCAGGTAATACATGGTGGATAATGCAGAAAGATGGAACAACACGGTGTGTACCTCAGGGAGACCTGATTGTGGGATGAGACTCATATATGACTGTCATTGTTTGTTGAATGTGAGACAGAAGGAAACTGTAAGTGTCAAAGGTTTGAGCAAGTAAGATGAGAGGAATGCGTAAGTGTCAAAAGGTGTGAGTAAGTGAAATGAATGTTTTTTATTGTATGTTCACGATATGGGATAAGGGGTGGAGTGTCGTGGGGTGACAGCCTTTATCCCAATATCGTGTGTTATGTCTGGCAGCTGTGCCTTTTCCCCCACCCCCCCCCCCCCCGGCAGTCTGGCTGTGGCGGGATGGGGAAGAGAGGAGGGGGGGGGGGGGGGGGTGTGACCTGGCGCTTTTGGCTTTTGGCTGCTTGGCTTTAGCTAGCTGCTTGCTTGCTTGCTTGCTTGCTTGCTTTTTGCTTTCGCGCTGTTTTTTTTTTTTTTCCTTTTTCCTTTGTTCTCTCTCTCTCTTTCTTACCCTCCCCTGAAGATTCTGGACCGGCTCCGGATCGGACCTGCGAGCTCCAGGACACCCGAAGCCTGCTAGAGAAGATTCGGCGCCCTCCACAACACAGTCTGGTCCCTTTTTTTCTTTTCTTGTGTTGGGGAGTGTTCTTTTGTTACTTGTAAATAAATAGGTTTTGTTTTCCACTTTGCTCCTCCGAGGAATTCCTTCCCGAACCCGGTGTTGGGGGAGGGGTGGTTGGAGGTTTGTTTTGTTCTGGGGGGCTCCCTCTTGGAGATTTCCCCTAATTTGTCCTAAACCAGGACAATTACCCAAGGGAATGTTTCTCATCTGTGGTGACAGAGTATGGGCAGGGATCCCCTCCCGACTCCAGGGAGGTCCCTGTACTCTGGGAAAACTTTCTACCCTTACTCCAAACATCACCCTATTACATAATTGGAAAAAAGAAAGAGAATCAAAACGAGAAAAAAGGTCATACACTGAATTCGATGAAAATTGTGATCCGAGATTATACGATTGGAACAGACCAAAAAAGATTGCAGTCTCTCTGTTTTTACCCTGGATAGCTGCAGCTAAAGCCCTCGGTGAAATCAGTCACCTTGGGTGCTGGCTCAGTAAACAAGCTAACGCCACATCAGCAGCCCTGAGTGATCTCTTAAAGGAAGAAGAAACCACAAGACAAGCTTCACTCCAAAACCGAGCAGCAATCGACTTCCTGCTGCTTGCCCACGGACATGGATGTGAGGACTTCGAAGGAATGTGTTGCTTCAACCTCTCTTCACGTTCGGAATCCATCCATGCGAACATCCAGAAACTGAAAGATCTTGTGAAGGACTTGAAAGTAGAAAGAATCCCAGATTGGGTCAATGAAATTTTCGGGCAATGGGGACTAACAGGATGGACCGCATCTTTAGTTAAGGGATTGTTGTTGATTCTCCTTGTAATTTTTACAGTGTTAGTTATGTTCATGTGTCTTGTTCACTGTTTCAAAAGAACTCTCGCGAATGCATTTTTTGTAAAAACAGAAAGTGGAGTTGTAGTAAACCCCTCAGGTTTAGCCAGGGCCCCTTGGAGAATAGAATGCTGACACAGCAGCAAAGAAGTTTCCTGTCTCCAGGGACATCCGCCTTGTACCTTATCCCTATAGCCATGTAAGGCAATATTGTGTTAAACCCTACTATTGGTCACTTATGGTCACTCTAACACCTTTGCCATTGGTCAGGATTGGATCCAGGCCAAGGGTATAAAAGTAGCATACTGTACCCCTACTAACTCGGAAGAAGAAGAGCTGAGACCCTTCACGGACCCCTACAATAAAGCCATACTCGTGGAACAGCCAGTGTCTTCTGCTTCTCCTCTCTCTACCGTCTGCTGGAGCCTTAGGCCAAGGGAAAAGCTACCTAGCAAGCAAAGCTGAAATCACAAGAGCTGCCTAATCACTAAGAGCTGAATATCTCCCTGCTTGCTAGGGGCTAACCCACGGCCTTGGTCTGAGAGCGAGCTGGCTTCCAGCACCCAGTCCCCTTGGGGACTGAGCTCTGGAGCTGTAACAGCTTGCATAGGATAAGACACAGCTAGGCTCATTTATTATACCACATTTTATTGCCAATGGGTTGTTCCTTCCCCCCCCGCCCCCCCCCCCCCCCGTGTTGTTGGCTTTCCCCTACTTGTCCATCTCCCCAAAGTCCTGCCCTTTTGTTCCCTGTTCCTCCTCCCATTCAATGTCAATCCCTCCCCAATCCTGCCCCTTTCTCTAGAAACTTCCCTGTCCATTTGGGATGCTTTGAAACTCTATTGGTTTGTTTAAGTTGTCCTCCTCCCCTCTAATCCCCTATTGGTTTAAACAATGTATTCCCCGCCTTGTGTTCCACCCTCAGTTTCTCCCAACTGGCTAAAGACTGTATCCTCCCCAGGCACCTCCGCAGTTTGGAAATCAGTGTAGGCCTTTAATTCAGTGTATTTCTGTCGCTGACACTGCGGGGAATAAACATACAGAAGACCTCTCCCTGTTCCTTGTCCCTACCCCCGCACACTCCACCCGTGCTGTAAAGCAGCCGTGCCCTACAGCCAAACCCCAGAGTTGACAGTTTTCTGGGGGCGGCTCACTCTGGGTGTTGGTGTTGGCAGCTAGTCGGGCTGAGGAAATCGGGCACTGCAGCACTTCCTGAATGGGCTGTTCTGTTGCAATAAAGAAATGGAGCTGTCAGCCCAGTGTCCGGGTGGCAGCAGCAGCAAAGCCCACCCGGCAGCAGCGCTGGCTGAGCTCCATGGCCAGGAGCAGCCGTGGATGCCCATGGTGTGGGCAGGCAGGAGCCAGGCAGGGGCTGCTGTGACCAGCGGCGGGGACCCGAGGGCTGGGGGAGCCCATGCTGAGCGTCCCTGGGCTGAGGGCACATTGCCTTCTGGGGGATGACCTGGGCCTGAACCTCATGAGGCACACAGTGATATTTTGGGATCTGTGCTCAGAGGTGAAGGGGTCCCTCATGAGGCACACAGTGATATTTTGGGATCTGTGCTCAGAGGTGAAGGGGTCCCTCATGAGGCACACAGTGATATTTTGGGCTCCCTGCTGAGGGGTGAAGGGATCCCTCATGAGGCACACATGGATATTTTCGGGTCCATACCGAGGGGTGCAGGGATCCCTCAGGAATCACAAAGGAGTATTGACGGCCTCTCCTAAGGTGTGCAGCCACCCCTCATGAGGTGTGCAGCGGGGTTACATTTGAGGGGGTTTTTACTCTTCTCAGCACAGCAAAGGGTCACTTGGCCAAGGTTTTGCAAAGCTGGGAGAAAGCCTCTTGCAAAGCCTTGGGCCTGTCTGCGGGCACAGCGGGCGGGCTGGCGGAGCCCATCCCCTGGGGCCAGGCCGGGCCGGGCCAGGCTCGGGCCCCGGCAGGGAAGGGCCGTGGCCCTGGGCTCTGATGAGGCTGCTGAGCTCCCCCCTGGCCCTGTGCTATAGCCCAACACATTTACAGCCGGAGCCATGCAAGGAGTCCTGCCAAGAGCAAATTGTTCTAATGTTCTCTCTAGGACAAAAAAGAGCAAACCAACCCGGCTGATAGGTGAGGAAAGAGAATTCAAGTTCACTTAAAGCGCTGCTCAGTTCAGGGTTGCCTTTCGTTTGACTGAGCTGATGCTAAGAACTATTTTCTCACATATGGTGGCGTTTCTCTGCAAACAGGCTTTGATGAGAAATTTCTGACCGCATTTGCCTTTGCTCTTTAAGATAAGTCACGAACATGAGTAGCTTTGTTGAGGAATGGAGAATTGTTTGTAGCTCAGGAGGAACCTTACATTTTAGCACAGGAAGAAGGTAAGGCACAGGTTTAAAGGCTTTCTCCTCCTGGAGTGACACACTTTCAGAGGAGTCTGTGAGGAGAAGTCCCCTCAGCCACTGCCAGGGCTGTGTGCCTCCTCTGCAGGCTCAGTATTCTGGGAGTTCCACGAGCCTCAGCTGCCAGTGAATATTCTTCTGAATATTTCTTGTTGTGCAGTGCAGAGGAAGAATATTTGGTGCTAGATTCCCCTCTGGGCTTTGAGGTAAATCTCAGTAATGCTGGTGATTTTTTTGTCCAGATGAACTTTTTATGGATAGTAAGGAAAAAGGGAAGAAGTATCGTGGAAAATTAATTCCTCAAAATGTGAGCGGCCAAATCGCACTAAAAATGAAATCAGAACTGAAGAATGTTTTTATTTTTTTTCCCTTGAAGGTAAGGCAAAACATGCAGTGCTAATAAAGTCTTTAAGAGATGCAACGAGCACCCAACTGTATGAAAATGAAAGAGGTAAAGGATGAGAAAGGGCATGGGAAGAATCTTCAGCCCTTCCTGTTGAAGGTCCAAGAGTATGAAAACGGACTCTGGCTGTTGCCCGTAGGTAACACGGGCTAATTGTAGAGGAGGGCAGGTGCCCAAGCTGTTGGTGGCCCAAGCCCTGCGAGGCTAGCCCAGTTGCAGTCCTAGTTGGACCAGGGCGGCGGGCTCGGGAGGGGTGGAGGTGGGGGGATCTCGGGAGGCTTCCGCTTCAAGGCCGGGCTGGGGGGCTGTGGGGGAGGCACGGAGGGCTGGTGCTCTGCTTTCTTGGGCAACTCCTGCTGCCGAGGCCTCGGGTGAGAGCTGTCAAAGGCGACATTCTCTGGGCTCTCTGGGGGAGAGGGAGAGGCACGCCTTCTCGGCCGGGATGCTGGAGCGGCGGCAGCGCGACTATGGAGAGAGGAGGTGGCTGAGGGCCCAGGTGCCAGTGGCACACAGGGAGCCTCCTGCACAGCAGGGCCCAGAGCTGGCAAGGCTCCCCAGCACGGCTGGAGCTGCTGGCACAGCTTGGCCCAGCTGCACAGCTGCCCCTCAAGGCCCCGGCGAGCAGGACACAGCTCTGGGCAGGCTCCGTGGCCAGGAGTGGGCCCCAGAGCACCTCTGCCTTTCAGGGGCAATCTCGTCCCTGCTCTTTCTCCTCCCCACCGTGCTTTGCCTCTGCCCTGTGTCCCCGGGGCTGCTCTGGGCCAGGCAGCCTCAGTGGGAGCCAGCACTGGCTGCAGCCCCAGCGGGCACCCCAGGACAAGGCCCAGCAATTAGGAGGCCAATGAATGCTCTGAGCAGCAGCAGGACCCTCAGCACAGTTAGTTGGACAACCATGGACTGGCCACAACTCCACAGCAGCATTTCTGTTCCCTGAATGTTCTTGACTATGTGCAGCCTATAAAGAAGCTGGAGGGTAGAGATGGGCCAACACTTACCGTTTCTTTCCCTTCCACAACCGGAACCCCGCATAGCACAGTACCACGGAAATTGGCACAGTGAACAGTGTCACTACCGTGCCTATCATGCAGGACCTGCGCACGTCCTGGGGGCAGATAATTCTCGGTGTTTTCCGTGGATTCTGGGCGTTTGTGTCTGACATGCCAAGCACTTCTGTGGGAGCAATGAGGAGCGTCAGCCCGTGCTGTGCTGCACTACT
Source organism: Zonotrichia albicollis (assembly GCF_047830755.1). Lineage (NCBI taxonomy): Eukaryota > Metazoa > Chordata > Aves > Passeriformes > Passerellidae > Zonotrichia > Zonotrichia albicollis. Next base: position 559,419 of record NW_027428461.1, on the reverse strand, counting down.
GAGCTGGCAGCACGGTGGATGCAGGCAGGACGTTCTCGGTTTCCCCCAGAGCTGGGGCCTGCAGGCACCTTGCCGCCCCTTGGCACAGGCTGTGCCACCCAACGAAGCCCAGCAGGCCGGGAGGAGAGACCGGGGGCAGCGCAGCTGCTTGGGCAGTGGCTGCTTGGAGGGACACGGGCCAAAGCCATCCCTGAGCAGCCACTGCCAGCCCTGGCCCTCCCTGCCCCGTGACAGCTCCCCCAGCCCCAGGGCACAGAGTCAGGCCCTGTCAGGACCCAGTGCAGCCCCTGCCCAGTCGGGAGCCATGGCTGGCTCTGGCCCTGGGCTGGCGGCAGGGCTCCTGCTCGGGGCTGCTCCTGTGCCTTGGGCCTCTGGGCACTCAGAGCCAGCTCCAGAGCAGCTGCAGAGGGAGCGATGTTGGTGCACGAGTCCTCTTTCCCCGGGGCTGTGGACGAGCTCCAGAGGCTCCTCCAGCTTTGGCTGCTGCCGGGCTGGGCAAGGGCAGGCCCTGGGGAAAAGAGCTGACGCCACAGAGCCCCACCAAGGGCTGCGCCTGGTGGAGCAATTATCTCCTGTACCTGTGCCCATGTCTGGCATCTCCTCCTTTCCTGCATCAGTGGCTGGCACAAAGCCATTGCTTCCTACAGGATATGGCCCCACCTGCATGGACTTTTGCTCCATCGCTTGAGAAAGGAAAAAGGACAGCTGGGTCAGATGGAACCATTGCAGGAGGTGGCAACTTCAGGAGACAATACTTGTCAAGTCGTGGATAAGGATCAGGAAAATGGCCAGGTTATTGGGGCTGGGCCAGGGCCCTCCCTGACTGAAAAAGCCCCTACACCTGATCTGACTGGAGATTAGGAAATTGCAGGGCATCTCAGGGCATCTATGGCTCGTGGTGCAGTTTGGGCTGCCTGTGAACTAATGCCAAATGCCTTCCTGCAGAGGCTGGGGAGAAGCTGCAGCCAGGCCAGGCTGGCAAACAGCCCTGCAGGGCGTGGAAGCAGCAGCGGGGCAGCAAGGCTGCCATGGATCCCTTCCCGCTGTGCCGGGCACGGCGTGTCCAGATGTGCAGCCAAAGCCCCCGGCTGCTGAGCCCCATGACAAGGCAGAGGGAAACGCACCCACCACGGCGTCTCTCCAGGTCATTCAGCATCTGCTCCAGATGTTTCGCTGCCTCCAAGGATTTCATGTCTCCTATGTCTCGCTTCTTCCATTTAGGAGGACCTTAATGGGAAGTTCCATTTCTCCTTCAGGCCCAAGTGGCAGTGAGAGCACCTGCGTGATTGGTGCCCTCCAAGGCACTCCCGCAGCTCGGCCTTCCACTCAGGAGCAGGGCCAGGGGCACCTCGTGCCTGCAGTGGCCCCACACTGGGATGGAAGGAGCCCCTTGTGGGGCAGTCGGGGCAGAAAGGACTCCCTGGAGCTGCTGCAGCTCCAAACCCAGCCCCAGGCAGGGCCAGGGCTTGGCAGTGGCAGCAGGAGCACCTCAGGCTCCCTGGGGCCGGCAAAGGAGCTGAGAGAGGCTCAGCCCCAGGGCACAGCCCTGGGCCCGGCCCCTTCCCTCTCTGCTCTTCTCTGTGGCTGCACAGAGCACACAGAAGGACACACTGGCATTGAACACGGGAGGAGGATGGACAGCTAAATGATCCTTCCTCCCACTGACAGCGATCCTGTGGGATCACAGAAGGGAGCAGGGCAAGATTTCCAGATTCTTTAAAGCCAGAGATTGTGTTAAGGGACAGGGCTCATGACTGAGCCCTTGCCACATGGACACTGATTATTTTTCAGGAAAGGAACACAGAGAACTTGCCTCCACCATGCCCTAGAGTCTTCATATTGTCATTCACCAGCTTTTCCATATAAGCCATCTTATCGTCCCAGTCTAGAAGAGGGCAAAGACCAGGTCATTTCCATGGTGTGCTGGGATCCCCCACTGCTTACAGTAAATGGGCACTGCAAGGGGGCCATGTAAGGCTGTGGGAGCCACATGTGAATGCACAAGCCCAAACTGCACAGGGGCCTGGGGAGCTCTGGGCTGGCTCCTGGTCACTCTCCACCCTCTTTGCAGGCCCTGTGACACATCCCCGGTCAGCCCAGGGCCCATGGGCGCTCTCTCCCGCCCCCAGTGGAAACCCTCCCTAAATACCCTGGGGAAAACCATCCCCAGCGCTTCCCGGGGAGCAGGGAGCGCTGTCCCGGGAAAGGGGAGCCAGGCTGCCGGCTCACCTGCTCCCCGCGCTTGCAGCGGAGCAGCCTGGGCAGCCCTGGCAGGCAGGGCCACGGCCAGGAGGAGCAGGAGGAAGAGGCGCAGAGCAAGGGCCATGGTGCCTTGCCCTCTGCCAGTCCCTGCAGCTCTTGCTGCCACCGCTGTCCTGACACCGCTGTCCCAATGTCAGCACCACTGCTGCCACTGCCACTGCTGCTGCCGCAACAGTTGTGCTCAAGCACTGACTGCTCGCTCCTTGTGCTGCTGTGCAACCACGGGGCTCTGGCACCTCTGTGACCTCAGAGCCTGCTGTGACCTCATGGCCAGGGTGGAGTTGTGTGGGCACTGGGATCTGCCTTCTTTGGCAGGGAGCTGCTCTGTCCAAGGGCTGTGACACAGTCCCAGCCCAGCTGATCTCACAGGCTGGGCCATGAAGGGATGGAGAGCAGCCCTGCCAAGAAGGACTTGGGGGTGCTGCAAGATGAGAGGCTGCACATGAGCCAGCCATGTGCATCCAAAGGAGAGTGCCCAGCAGCTTGAAGGAGGTGATTCCACCCCTCTGCTCTGGTGAGACCCCACCTGGAGTACTGTGGAAGAGGTTTTACAGGGACCTCTGTGAGTCATTGAGAAGTTTGATAAGAGGATCCATGTTTAGCCCTGAAAGAATCCCTACCAAGGTTGTTGACATAGAAACCAAGAAAGAAAGAAGGATAAATAAGATAAATCTGGAACTGCCTATTCCAAGAAGCACTTTGCTTGTCTCTCATGACCAGTGAGTAAAGTGCAAACTTATGAGCTTTGTAAGAATGCAGAACAAGCATGCATGCTAGAATAAAAACAGGGTTTGAAGCCTTCTGGAAACGGAGTGTGTTGCTTTGTACTGTCTCCATCTCTACCACGACAGAGTACTGCATCCAGCTCTGGGCTCCCCACACAGGAAGGCCATGGTCCTGTTGGATCTAGTCCAGAGGAGGGACAAAATGCTCTGAGGGCTGGAGCCCTTCTGCTTTGGAGACAGGCTGGGAGAGCTGGTGGCGTTCAGCCTGGAAGAGAGCAGACTCAAGGGAGACCTGATTGCTGCCTTTCAGTACCTGAAGGGGGCTTGTAAAAGAGATGGGACAGAACTTGTAGTAGAGCCTTTTGTGAGCAGAGCGAGGGGGAATGGCTTTAGTCCAAAAGACGGTCCATTCAGACTGGACAAAAGAAACCCATTCTTTCACTGTAGGGTTTGAAAGCCTGACACAGGTTGCCCAGAGAGGTGGACATCCATCCCTGCAAACATTCAAGCTCACGCTCTGAGCAACCTGACCTACTTAAAGGTGTCCCTGCTCAGTGCAGGGCATTGGACTAGATGGCCTTTAAATGTCCCTTCCAAGCCAAGCCATTCTGTGTTCCTGGGCACTATCAAAGCAGTGCTGGATTAGTGCTGGGGTGATTATGTGGCACCTGTATTTTGGTAGTTGGGTCCTTTAGCAATTGGCCCTGAGAGCATTCATGGTCTGGGCAGTGAAGTCTGCAAACAACAGACAGTGTGCTCAAGGAGAAACAGGGGAGGAACACTGCTGTAGCTCAGATAAATGCCAGCATTTTGCTGCCCATTCCTAGTTAAGAAATAAAGGAATGTCCTGAAGATCCCTTCATGTGGGTGCATTATTGGCTGTATCAGTACTTGTGTTCTGCAAAACAGGGAATTTGCTACAACTTCTTGCCCCATTTATCACTGAATGAAACTCAAATCCTGCATTGCTCCTTGTCAACTTGCTTCCAAGTCAAGGCAAATTTTGTTCATGATTGAGTGGGACATATTCACCTGTTCACAAGCAAATTCTTCTTGCCATTCACACAGAGGCAAGATTGTTTTGTGGATTTGCTCTAATCGGACAGGAATTAAGGCCTACCTGTCACTAGAACTAAAGCTGATGCATTAGGTTGCAAAGTCTTGAGTAATTTGGCCTGGTGACTGGCATTGTAGAGAGTTGTTCTGGAATTAAATGACACTTGAAGACACGTGTAGTCTACCATATTTCTGGCATACTAGAAGTGAAAAAAAAAACCTTTGAAACATGATTTTATCCTTTTTTCCTCCTCCTCCTCCTCCCAGGAATTTCAATGTCTGAGGTCTAAGCTCTTCAGCTGCCTCACAAACATTGTTTTAATTCAGACAGGCATCCATGCCTTGAGCCACAAATCATGACTGTGGCTGTGAAGCTTGAAGCAATGTAGGTTTATAGCACTAAAAGTAATAATGCATTCCCAGGTTAAGCCAAGTATTTCCCAAGTAACTCTACCTATCCTCAGGGATGTTTCAAAAAGGATCATTGTAAAAGCTGGGAATCAGGAGAAAGAGTGTCATCAAAATTAAAAAGACAGGTTTCTGAGATCTTTATATTCCTATAAAAAGAGATTCAAAATTGTTCATATATGGAACATTGACTAAGAAGTGAATGACAGATTGCCAAAGTAATTGGGGAAAAAAATACCATAAGTAAAACTATGTTTACATGTAGATAATAAGTAAACCACCTTGCTAAGAAAAAAACCAGACCTGCCAATACTAAAACCAATAAGGCTGTTTCATCTGTCTCAATACAAAAAAAAAAAAACCACTGAAAAGAATCAGAGGTCATTAAGACAATTAGTATATACAGGAAATTCCAGGGATTGGGAAAAAATGAAGCAAACTGTAGAGTGCAATTCCCAGAGTTAACCTGGAATTTATTGGTGGATTTGTTGCAAAATTTCTGAGAGCAGACTGGAAAAGCATAGGGGCTGGTCAGCCCATGGGTGGGCATTTAGAGCAGTGTGAGGGCTGTTTCTGAGACCAACTGCAGGGAAGAAGAGCAGCAGACAATCACTGGGACAGTCTCTTTGCTGGCTGTGGAGTTTTTGTCAGTCAGTTCCCTGTGGCTGGGGGAGCTGTCACGGGGCAGGGAGGGCCAGGGCTGGCAGTGGCTGCTCAGGGATGGCTTTGGCCCGTGTCCCTCCAAGCAGCCACTGCCCAAGCAGCTGCGCTGCCCCCGGGCTCTCCTCCCGGCCTGCTGGGCTTTGTTGGGTGGCACAGCCTGTGCCAAGGGGCGGCAAGGTGCCTGCAGGCCCCAGCTCTGGGGCAAACGGAGAACGTCCTGCCCGCATCCACCAGGCTGCCAGCTTAGCAGTGCAGCACAGCACGGGCTGACGCTCCCCATTGCTCCCCCAGGTGCAGCCGGCCCCACCACACGTGTTCCTGATTCCCAGGAGGGGTGTGAAAAATGGCAATCACTTGTTTGTAAAATTGTAAAACTTTATTTTTAATAAATTGGTTATAAAAATAGCAATATCATTAGAGTGCTAAAAATTTTGGACAATTTGGATTAGGACAATAGGAGACAATAGAATGATAGAGTTACAGACATCTGGGTACCTATTTTCTGGGCAGCATAAGCCCGAAAAAGGACAGACATTAACAGAGGATTAACCCTTAAAAACAATAACCTGTTGCATATTTGTGCATCTCGTATATGATGCATAACTTCCATTCAAACACAGGACTTTGTCTGGTCCTCGTCAACTTCTCCCTCTTAATCCTAACCGGCTTCCTGAGGGCTGAGCGACGCAGGAAGAAGTTAGTTTCTTCTGATAGGAGAGCAATACATTCTTTTTCTCTGACAAATTGCAGTGTTCTATGGCTGCTATATTAGCAAAAAGCCAATCATAAAATACATATTTCTCAGAGGACCTTGGAATGGTTTGCTGTTGGGGAACACTCTGTTTGCATGGAATAAGGGCAAGTTTGACGTTCTATTGATGCTGGAAAGGATTTGGAAGCACTCAACACAGCCCTGACTGAGAGCTTCCCTGTTGCAGTGCATGTCTTTGATTGTAATGCGGTCCTAGTAGTCAGTTTTATGACACCCCGTTATTTGGTATTGTTATACCACATTTTATTGCCAATGGGTTGTTCCTTCCCCCCCCGCCCCCCCCCCCCGTGTTGTTGGCTTTCCCCTACTTGTCCATCTCCCCAAAGTCCTGCCCTTTTGTTCCCTGTTCCTCCTCCCATTCAATGTCAATCCCTCCCCAATCCTGCCCCTTTCTCTAGAAACTTCCCTGTCCATTTGAGATGCTTTGAAACTCTATTGGTTTGTTTAAGTTGTCCTCCTCCCCTCTAATCCCCTATTGGTTTAAACAATGTATTCCCCGCCTTGTGTTCCACCCTCAGTTTCTCCCAACTGGCTAAAGACTGTATCCTCCCCAGGCACCTCCGCAGTTTGGAAATCAGTGTAGGCCTTTAATTCAGTGTATTTCTGTCGCTGACACTGCGGGGAATAAACATACAGAAGACCTCTCCCTGTTCCTTGTCCCTACCCCCGCGCACTCCACCCGTGCTGTAAAGCAGCCGTGCCCTACAGCCAAACCCCAGAGTTGACAGTTTTCTGGGGGCGGCCCACTCTGGGTGTTGGTGTTGGCAGCTAGTCGGGCTGAGGAAATCGGGCACTGCAGCACTTCCCGAATGGGCTGTTCTGTTGCAATAAAGAAATGGAGCTGTCAGCCCAGTGTCCGGGTGGCAGCAGCAGCAAAGCCCACCCGGCAGCAGCGCTGGCTGAGCTCCATGGCCAGGAGCAGCCGTGGATGCCCATGGTGTGGGCAGGCAGGAGCCAGGCAGGGGCTGCTGTGACCAGCGGCGGGGACCCGAGGGCTGGGGGAGCCCATGCTGAGCGTCCCTGGGCTGAGGGCACATTGCCTTCTGGGGGATGACCTGGGCCTGAACCTCATGAGGCACACTGTGATATTTTGGGATCTGTGCTCAGAGGTGAAGGGGTCCCTCATGAGGCACACAGTGATATTTTGGGGTCCCTGCTGAGGGGTGAAGGGGTCCCTCATGAGGCACACATGGATATTTTCGGGTCCATACCGAGGGGTGCAGGGATCCCTCAGGAATCACAAAGGAGTATTGACGGCCTCTCCTAAGGTGTGCAGGCACCCCTCATGAGGTGTGCAGCGGGGTTACATTTGAGGGGGTTTTTACTCTTCTCAGCACAGCAAAGGGTCACTTGGCCGAGGTTTTGCAAAGCTGGGAGAAAGCCTCTTGCAAAGCCTTGGGCCTGTCTGCGGGCACAGCGGGCGGGCTGGCGGAGCCCATCCCCTGGGGCCAGGCCAGGCCGGGCCAGGCTCGGGCCCCGGCAGGGAAGGGCCGTGGCCCTGGGCTCTGATGAGGCTGCTGAGCTCCCCCCTGGCCCTGTGCTATAGCCCAACACATTTACAGCCGGAGCCATGCAAGGAGTCCTGCCAAGAGCAAATTGTTCTAATGTTCTCTCTAGGACAAAAAAGAGCAAACCAACCCGGCTGATAGGTGAGGAAAGAGAATTCAAGTTCACTTAAAGCGCTGCTCAGTTCAGGGTTGCCTTTCGTTTGACTGAGCTGATGCTAAGAACTATTTTCTCACATATGGTGGCGTTTCTCTGCAAACAGGCTTTGATGAGAAATTTCTGACCGCATTTGCTTTTGCTCTTTAAGATAAGTCACGAACATGAGTAGCTTTGTTGAGGAATGGAGAATTGTTTGTAGCTCAGGAGGAACCTTACATTTTAGCACAGGAAGAAGGTAAGGCACAGGTTTAAAGGCTTTCTCCTCCTGGAGTGACACACTTTCAGAGGAGTCTGTGAGGAGAAGTCCCCTCAGCCACTGCCAGGGCTGTGTGCCTCCTCTGCAGGCTCAGTATTCTGGGAGTTCCACGAGCCTCAGCTGCCAGTGAATATTCTTCTGAATATTTCTTGTTGTGCAGTGCAGAGGAAGAATATTTGGTGCTAGATTCCCCTCTGGGCTTTGAGGTAAATCTCAGTAATGCTGGTGATTTTTTTGTCCAGATGAACTTTTTATGGATAGAAAGGAAAAAGGGAAGAAGTATCGTGGAAAATTAATTCCTCAAAATGTGAGCGGCCAAATCGCACTAAAAATGAAATCAGAACTGAAGAATGTTTTTATTTTTTTTCCCTTGACAGGTAAGGCAAAACATGCAGTGCTAATAAAGTCTTTAAGAGATGCAACGAGCACCCAACTGTATGAAAATGAAAGAGGTAAAGGATGAGAAAGGGCATGGGAAGAATCTTCAGCCCTTCCTGTTGAAGGTCCAAGAGTATGAAAACGGACTCTGGCTGTTGCCCGTAGGTAACACGGGCTAATTGTAGAGGAGGGCAGGTGCCCAAGCTGTTGGTGGCCCAAGCCCTGCGTGGCTAGCCCAGTTGAAGTCCTAGTTGGACCAGGGCGGCGGGCTCGGGAGGGGTGGAGGTGGGGGGATCTCGGGAGGCTTCCGCTTCAAGGCCGGGCTGGGGGGCCGTGGGGGAGGCACGGAGGGTTGGTGCTCTGCTTTCTTGGGCAACTCCTGCTGCCGAGGCCTCGGGTGAGAGCTGTCAAAGGCGACGGTCTCTGGGCTCTCTGGGGGAGAGGGAGAGGCACGCCTTCTCGGCCGGGATGCTGGAGCGGCGGCAGCGCGACTGTGGAGAGAGGAGGTGGCTGAGGGCCCAGGTGCCAGTGGCACACAGGGAGCCTCCTGCACAGCAGGGCCCAGAGCTGGCAAGGCTCCCCAGCACGGCTGGAGCTGCTGGCACAGCTTGGCCCAGCTGCACAGCTGCCCCTCAAGGCCCCGGCGAGCAGGACACAGCTCTGGGCAGGCTCCGTGGCCAGGAGTGGGCCCCAGAGCACCTCTGCCTTTCAAGGGCAATCTCGTCCCTGCTCTTTCTCCTCCCCACCGTGCTTTGCCTCTGCCCTGTGTCCCCGGGGCTGCTCTGGGCCAGGCAGCCTCAGTGGGAGCCAGCACTGGCTGCAGCCCCAGCGGGCACCCCAGGACAAGGCCCAGCAATTAGGAGGCCAATGAAAGCTCTGAGCAGCAGCAGGACCCTCAGCACAGTTAGTTGGACAACCATGGACTGGCCACAACTCCACAGCAGCATTTCTGTTCCCTGAATGTTCTTGACTATGTGCAGCCTATAAAGAAGCTGGAGGGTAGAGATGGGCCAACACTTACCGTTTCTTTCCCTTCCACAACCGGAACCCCGCATAGCACAGTCCCACGGATATTGGCACAGTGAACAGTGTCACTACCGTGCCTATCATGCAGGACCTGCGCACGTCCTGGGGGCAGATAATTCTCGGTGTTTTCCGTGGATTCTGGGCGTTTGTGTCTGACATGCCAAGCACTTCTGTGGGAGCAATGAGGAGCGTCAGCCCGTGCTGTGCTGCACTACTGAGCTGGCAGCACGGTGGATGCAGGCAGGACGTTCTCCGTTTCCCCCAGAGCTGGGGCCTGCAGGCACCTTGCCGCCCCTTGGCACAGGCTGTGCCACCCAACGAAGCCCAGCAGGCCGGGAGGAGAGACCGGGGGCAGCGCAGCTGCTTGGGCAGTGGCTGCTTGGAGGGACACGGGCCAAAGCCATCCCTGAGCAGCCACTGCCAGCCCTGGCCCTCCCTGCCCCGTGACAGCTCCCCCAGCCCCAGGGCACAGAGTCAGGCCCTGTCAGGACCCAGTGCAGCCCCTGCCCAGTCGGGAGCCATGGCTGGCTCTGGCCCTGGGCTGGCGGCAGGGCTCCCGCTCGGGGCTGCTCCTGTGCCTTGGGCCTCTGGGCACTCAGAGCCAGCTCCAGAGCAGCTGCAGAGGGAGCGATGTTGGTGCACGAGTCCTCTTTCCCCAGGGCTGTGGACGAGCTCAAGAGGCTCCTCCAGCTTTGGCTGCTGCCGGGCTGGGCAAGGGCAGGCCCTGGGGAAAAGAGCTGACGCCACAGAGCCCCACCAAGGGCTGCGCCTGGTGGAGCAATTATCTCCTGTACCTGTGCCCATGTCTGGCATCTCCTCCTTTCCTGCATCAGTGGCTGGCACAAAGCCATTGCTTCCTACAGGATATGGCCCCACCTGCATGGACTTTTGCTCCATCGCTTGAGAAAGGAAAAAGGACAGCTGGGTCAGATGGAACCATTGCAGGAGGTGGCAACTTCAGGAGACAATACTTGTCAAGTCGTGGATAAGGATCAGGAAAATGGCCAGGTTATTGGGGCTGGGCCAGGGCCCTCCCTGACTGAAAAAGCCCCTACACCTGATCTGACTGGAGATTAGGAAATTGCAGGGCATCTCAGGGCATCTATGGCTCGTGGTGCAGTTTGGGCTGCCTGTGAACTAATGCCAAATGCCTTCCTGCAGAGGCTGGGGAGAAGCTGCAGCCAGGCCAGGCTGGCAAACAGCCCTGCAGGGCGTGGAAGCAGCAGCGGGGCAGCAAGGCTGCCATGGATCCCTTCCCGCTGTGCCGGGCACGGCGTGTCCAGATGTGCAGCCAAAGCCCCCGGCTGCTGAGCCCCATGACAAGGCAGAGGGAAACGCACCCACCACGGCGTCTCTCCAGGTCATTCAGCATCTGCTCCAGATGTTTCGCTGCCTCCAAGGATTTCATGTCTCCTATGTCTCGGTTCTTCCATTTAGGAGGACCTTAATGGGAAGTTCCATTTCTCCTTCAGGCCCAAGTGGCAGTGAGAGCACCTGCGTGATTGGTGCCCTCCAAGGCACTCCCGCAGCTCGGCCTTCCACTCAGGAGCAGGGCCAGGGGCACCTCGTGCCTGCAGTGGCCCCACACTGGGATGGAAGGAGCCCCTTGTGGGGCAGTCGGGGCAGAAAGGACTCCCTGGAGCTGCTGCAGCTCCAAACCCAGCCCCAGGCAGGGCCAGGGCTTGGCAGTGGCAGCAGGAGCACCTCAGGCTCCCTGGGGCCGGCAAAGGAGCTGAGAGAGGCTCAGCCCCAGGGCACAGCCCTGGGCCCGGCCCCTTCCCTCTCTGCTCTTCTCTGTGGCTGCACAGAGCACACAGAAGGACACACTGGCATTGAACACGGGAGGAGGATGGACAGCTAAATGATCCTTCCTCCCACTGACAGCGATCCTGTGGGATCACAGAAGGGAGCAGGGCAACATTTCCAGATTCTTTAAAGCCAGAGATTGTGTTAAGGGACAGGGCTCATGACTGAGCCCTTGCCACATGGACACTGATTATTTTGCAGGAAAGGAGCACAGAGAACTTGCCTCCACCATGCCCTAGAGTCTTCATATTGTCATTCACCAGCTTTTCCATATAAGCCATCTTATCGTTCCAGTCTAGAAGAGTGCAAAGACCAGGTCATTTCCATGGTGTGCTGGGATCCCCCACTGCTTACGTAAATGTGCACTGCAAGGGGGCCATGTAAGGCTGTGGGAGCCACATGTGAATGCACAAGCCCAAACTGCACAGGGGCCTGGGGAGCTCTGGGCTGGCTCCTGGTCACTCTCCACCCTCTTTGCAGGCCCTGTGACACATCCCCGGTCAGCCCAGGGCCCATGGGCGCTCTCTCCCGCCCCCAGTGGAAACCCTCCCTAAATACCCTGGGGAAAACCATCCCCAGCGCTTCCCGGGGAGCAGGGAGCGCTGTCCCGGGAAAGGGGAGCCAGGCTGCCGGCTCACCTGCTCCCCGCGCTTGCAGCGGAGCAGCCTGGGCAGCCCTGGCAGGCAGGGCCACGGCCAGGAGGAGCAGGAGGAAGAGGCGCAGAGCAAGGGCCATGGTGCCTTGCCCTCTGCCAGTCCCTGCAGCTCTTGCTGCCACCGCTGTCCTGACACCGCTGTCCCAATGTCAGCACCACTGCTGCCACTGCCACTGCTGCTGCCGCAACAGTTGTGCTCAAGCACTGACTGCTCGCTCCTTGTGCTGCTGTGCAACCACGGGGCTCTGGCACCTCTGTGACCTCAGAGCCTGCTGTGACCTCATGGCCAGGGTGGAGTTGTGTGGGCACTGGGATCTGCCTTCTTTGGCAGGGAGCTGCTCTGTCCAAGGGCTGTGACACAGTCCCAGCCCAGCTGATCTCACAGGCTGGGCCATGAAGGGATGGAGAGCAGCCCTGCCAAGAAGGACTTGGGGGTGCTGCAAGATGAGAGGCTGCACATGAGCCAGCCATGTGCATCCAAAGGAGAGTGCCCAGCAGCTTGAAGGAGGTGATTCCACCCCTCTGCTCTGGTGAGACCCCACCTGGAGTACTGTGGAAGAGGTTTTACAGGGACCTCTGTGAGTCATTGAGAAGTTTGATAAGAGGATCCATGTTTAGCCCTGAAAGAATCCCTACCAAGGTTGTTGACATAGAAACCAAGAAAGAAAGAAGGATAAATAAGATAAATCTGGAACTGCCTATTCCAAGAAGCACTTTGCTTGTCTCTCATGACCAGTGAGTAAAGTGCAAACTTATGAGCTTTGTAAGAATGCAGAACAAGCATGCATGCTAGAATAAAAACAGGGTTTGAAGCCTTCTGGAAACGGAGTGTGTTGCTTTGTACTGTCTCCATCTCTACCACGACAGAGTACTGCATCCAGCTCTGGGCTCCCCACACAGGAAGGCCATGGTCCTGTTGGATCTAGTCCAGAGGAGGGACAAAATGCTCTGAGGGCTGGAGCCCTTCTGCTTTGGAGACAGGCTGGGAGAGCTGGTGGCGTTCAGCCTGGAAGAGAGCAGACTCAAGGGAGACCTGATTGCTGCCTTTCAGTACCTGAAGGGGGCTTGTAAAAGAGATGGGACAGAACTTGTAGTAGAGCCTTTTGTGAGCAGAGCGAGGGGGAATGGCTTTAGTCCAAAAGACGGTCCATTCAGACTGGACAAAAGAAACCCATTCTTTCACTGTAGGTTTTGAAAGCCTGACACAGGTTGCCCAGAGAGGTGGACATCCATCCCTGCAAACATTCAAGCTCACGCTCTGAGCAACCTGACCTACTTAAAGGTGTCCCTGCTCAGTGCAGGGCATTGGACTAGATGGCCTTTAAATGTCCCTTCCAAGCCAAGCCATTCTGTGTTCCTGGGCACTATCAAAGCAGTGCTGGATTAGTGCTGGGGTGATTATGTGGCACCTGTATTTTGGTAGTTGGGTCCTTTAGCAATTGGCCCTGAGAGCATTCATGGTCTGGGCAGTGAAGTCTGCAAACAACAGACAGTGTGCTCAAGGAGAAACAGGGGAGGAACACTGCTGTAGCTCAGATAAATGCCAGCATTTTGCTGCCCATTCCTAGTTAAGAAATAAAGGAATGTCCTGAAGATCCCTTCATGTGGGTGCATTATTGGCTGTATCAGTACTTGTGTTCTGCAAAACAGGGAATTTGCTACAACTTCTTGCCCCATTTATCACTGAATGAAACTCAAATCCTGCATTGCTCCTTGTCAACTTGCTTCCAAGTCAAGGCAAATTTTGTTCATGATTGAGTGGGACATATTCACCTGTTCACAAGCAAATTCTTCTTGCCATTCACACAGAGGCAAGATTGTTTTGTGGATTTGCTCTAATCGGACAGGAATTAAGGCCTACCTGTCACTAGAACTAAAGCTGATGCATTAGGTTGCAAAGTCTTGAGTAATTTGGCCTGGTGACTGGCATTGTAGAGAGTTGTTCTGGAATTAAATGACACTTGAAGACACGTGTAGTCTACCATATTTCTGGCATACTAGAAGTGAAAAAAAAAACCTTTGAAACATGATTTTATCCTTTTTTCCTCCTCCTCCTCCTCCCAGGAATTTCAATGTCTGAGGTCTAAGCTCTTCAGCTGCCTCACAAACATTGTTTTAATTCAGACAGGCATCCATGCCTTGAGCCACAAATCATGACTGTGGCTGTGAAGCTTGAAGCAATGTAGGTTTATAGCACTAAAAGTAATAATGCATTCCCAGGTTAAGCCAAGTATTTCCCAAGTAACTCTACCTATCCTCAGGGATGTTTCAAAAAGGATCATTGTAAAAGCTGGGAATCAGGAGAAAGAGTGTCATCAAAATTAAAAAGACAGGTTTCTGAGATCTTTATATTCCTATAAAAAGAGATTCAAAATTGTTCACATATGGAACATTGACTAAGAAGTGAATGACAGATTGCCAAAGTAATTGGGGAAAAAATTACCATAAGTAAAACTATGTTTACATGTAGATAATAAGTAAACCACCTTGCTAAGAAAAAAACCAGACCTGCCAATACTAAAACCAATAAGGCTGTTTCATCTGTCTCAATACAAAAAAAAAAAAAACCACTGAAAAGAATCAGAGGTCATTAAGACAATTAGTATATACAGGAAATTCCAGGGATTGGGAAAAAATGAAGCAAACTGTAGAGTGCAATTCCCAGAGTTAACCTGGAATTTATTGGTGGATTTGTTGCAAAATTTCTGAGAGCAGACTGGAAAAGCATAGGGGCTGGTCAGCCCATGGGTGGGCATTTAGAGCAGTGTGAGGGCTGTTTCTGAGACCAACTGCAGGGAAGAAGAGCAGCAGACAATCACTGGGACAGTCTCTTTGCTGGCTGTGGAGTTTTTGTCAGTCAGTTCCCTGTGGCTGGGGGAGCTGTCACGGGGCAGGGAGGGCCAGGGCTGGCAGTGGCTGCTCAGGGATGGCTTTGGCCCGTGTCCCTCCAAGCAGCCACTGCCCAAGCAGCTGCGCTGCCCCCGGGCTCTCCTCCCGGCCTGCTGGGCTTTGTTGGGTAGCACAGCCTGTGCCAAGGGGCGGCAAGGTGCCTGCAGGCCCCAGCTCTGGGGCAAACGGAGAACGTCCTGCCCGCATCCACCATGCTGCCAGCTCAGCAGTGCAGCACAGCACGGGCTCACGCTCCCCATTGCTCCCACAGGTGCAGCTGGCCCCACCACACGTGTTCCTGATTCCCAGGAGGGGTGTGAAAAATGGCAATCACTTGTTTGTAAAATTGTAAAACTTTATTTTTAATAAATTGGTTATAAAAATAGCAATATCATTAGAGTGCTAAAAATTTTGGACAATTTGGATTAGGACAATAGGAGACAATAGAATGATAGAGTTACAGACATCTGGGTACCTATTTTCTGGGCAGCATAAGCCCGAAAAAGGACAGACATTAACAGAAGATTAACCCTTAAAAACAATAACCTGTTGCATATTTGTGCATCTCGTATATGATGCATAACTTCCATTCAAACACAGGATTTTGTCTGGTCCTCGTCAACTTCTCCCTCTTAATCCTAACCGGCTTCCTGAGGGCTGAGCGACGCAGGAAGAAGTTAGTTTCTTCTGATAGGAGAGCAATACATTCTTTTTCTTCGACAAATTGCAGTGTTCTATGGCTGCTATATTAGCAAAAAGCCAATCATAAAATACATATTTCTCAGAGGACCTTGGAATGGTTTGCTGTTGGGGAACACTCTGTTTGCATGGGATAAGGGCAAGTTTGACGTTCTGTTGATGCTGGAAAGGATTTGGAAGCACTCAACACAGCCCTGACTGAGAGCTTCCCTGTTGCAGTGCATGTTTTTGATTGTAATGCGGTCCTAGTAGTCAGTTTTATGACACCCCCTTATTTGGTATTGTTATACCACATTTTATTGCCAATGGGTTGTTCCTTCCCCCCCCCGCCCCCTCCCCGTGTTGTTGGCTTTCCCCTACTTGTCCATCTCCCCAAAGTCCTGCCCTTTTGTTCCCTGTTCCTCCTCCCATTCAATGTCAATCCCTCCCCAATCCTGCCCCTTTCTCTAGAATCTTCCCTGTCCATTTGGGATGCTTTGAAACTCTATTGGTTTGTTTAAGTTGTCCTCCTCCCCTCTAATCCCCTATTGGTTTAAACAATGTATTCCCCGCCTTGTGTTCCACCCTCAGTTTCTCCCAACTGGCTAAAGACTGTATCCTCCCCAGGCACCTCCGCAGTTTGGAAATCAGTGTAGGCCTTTAATTCAGTGTATTTCTGTCGCTGACACTGCGGGGAATAAACATACAGAAGACCTCTCCCTGTTCCTTGTCCCTACCCCCGCGTACTCCACCCGTGCTGTAAAGCAGCCGTGCCCTACAGCCAAACCCCAGAGTTGACAGTTTTCTGGGGGCGGCCCACTCTGGGTGTTGGTGTTGGCAGCTAGTCGGGCTGAGGAAATCGGGCACTGCAGCACTTCCCGAATGGGCTGTTCTGTTGCAATAAAGAAATGGAGCTGTCAGCCCAGTGTCTGGGTGGCAGCAGCAGCAAAGCCCACCCAGCAGCAGCGCTGGCTGAGCTCCATGGCCAGGAGCAGCCGTGGATGCCCATGGTGTGGGCAGGCAGGAGCCAGGCAGGGGCTGCTGTGACCAGCGGTGGGGACCCGAGGGCTGGGGGAGTCCATGCTGAGCGTCCCTGGGCTGAGGGCACATTGCCTTCTGGGGGATGACCTGGGCCTGAACCTCATGAGGCACAATGTGATATTTTGGGATCTGTGCTCAGAGGTGAAGGGGTCCCTCATGAGGCACACAGTGATATTTTGGGGTCCCTGCTGAGGGGTGAAGGGATCCCTCATGAGGCGCACATGGATATTTTCGGGTCCATACCGAGGGGTGCAGGGATCCCTCAGGAATCACAAAGGAGTATTGACGGCCTCTCCTAAGGTGTGCAGGCACCCCTCATGAGGTGTGCAGCGGGGTTACATTTGAGGGGGTTTTTACTCTTCTCAGCACAGCAAAGGGTCACTTGGCCGAGGTTTTGCAAAGCTGGGAGAAAGCCTCTTGCAAAGCCTTGGGCCTGTCTGCGGGCACAGCGGGCGGGCGGAGCCCATCCCCTGGGGCCAGGCCGGGCCGGGCCAGGCTCGGGCCCCGGCAGGGAAGGGCCGTGGCCCTGGGCTCTGATGAGGCTGCTGAGCTCCCCCCTGGCCCTGTGCTATAGCCCAACACATTTACAGCCGGAGCCATGCAAGGAGTCCTGCCAAGAGCAAATTGTTCTAATGTTCTCTCTAGGACAAAAAAGAGCAAACCAACCCGGCTGATAAGTGAGGAAAGAGAATTCAAGTTCACTTAAAGCGCTGCTCAGTTCAGCGTTGCCTTTCGTTTGACTGAGCTGATGCTAAGAACTATTTTCTCACATATGGTGGCGTTTCTCTGCAAACAGGCTTTGATGAGAAATTTCTGACCGCATTTGCTTTTGCTCTTTAAGATAAGTCACGAACATGAGTAGCTTTGTTGAGGAATGGAGAATTGTTTGTAGCTCAGGAGGAACCTTACATTTTAGCACAGGAAGAAGGTAAGGCACAGGTTTAAAGGCTTTCTCCTCCTGGAGTGACACACTTTCAGAGGAGTCTGTGAGGAGAAGTCCCCTCAGCCACTGCCAGGGCTGTGTGCCTCCTCTGCAGGCTCAGTATTCTGGGAGTTCCACGAGCCTCAGCTGCCAGTGAATATTCTTCTGAATATTTCTTGTTGTGCAGTGCAGAGGAAGAATATTTGGTGCTAGATTCCCCTCTGGGCTTTGAGGTAAATCTCAGTAATGCTGGTGATTTTTATGTCCAGATGAACTTTTTATGGATAGTAAGGAAAAAGGGAAGAAGTATCGTGGAAAATTAATTCCTCAAAATGTGAGCGGCCAAATCGCACTAAAAATGAAATCAGAACTGAAGAATGTTTTTATTTTTTTTCCCTTGACAGGTAAGGCAAAACATGCAGTGCTAATAAAGTCTTTAAGAGATGCAACGAGCACCCAACTGTATGAAAATGAAAGAGGTAAAGGATGAGAAAGGGCATGGGAAGAATCTTCAGCCCTTCCTGTTGAAGGTCCAAGAGTATGAAAACGGACTCTGGCTGTTGCCCGTAGGTAACACGGGCTAATTGTAGAGGAGGGCAGGTGCCCAAGCTGTTGGTGGCCCAAGCCCTGCGAGGCTAGCCCAGTTGAAGTCCTAGTTGGACCAGGGCGGCGGGCTCGGGAGGGGTGGAGGTGGGGGGATCTCGGGAGGCTTCCGCTTCAAGGCCGGGCTGGGGGGCCATGGGGGAGGCACGGAGGGTTGGTGCTCTGCTTTCTTGGGCAACTCCTGCTGCCGCGGCCTCGGGTGAGAGCTGTCAAAGGCGACGGTCTCTGGGCTCTCTGGGGGAGAGGGAGAGGCACGCCTTCTCGGCCGGGATGCTGGAGCGGCGGCAGCGCGACTGTGGAGAGAGGAGGTGGCTGAGGGCCCAGGTGCCAGTGGCACACAGGGAGCCTCCTGCACAGCAGGGCCCAGAGCTGGCAAGGCTCCCCAGCACGGCTGGAGCTGCTGGCACAGCTTGGCCCAGCTGCACAGCTGCCCCTCAAGGCCCCGGCGAGCAGGACACAGCTCTGGGCAGGCTCCGTGGCCAGGAGTGGGCCCCAGAGCACCTCTGCCTTTCAAGGGCAATCTCGTCCCTGCTCTTTCTCCTCCCCACCGTGCTTTGCCTCTGCCCTGTGTCCCCGGGGCTGCTCTGGGCCAGGCAGCCTCAGTGGGAGCCAGCACTGGCTGCAGCCCCAGCGGGCACCCCAGGACAAGGCCCAGCAATTAGGAGGCCAATGAAAGCTCTGAGCAGCAGCAGGACCCTCAGCACAGTTAGTTGGACAACCATGGACTGGCCACAACTCCACAGCAGCATTTCTGTTCCCTGAATGTTCTTGACTATGTGCAGCCTATAAAGAAGCTAGAGGGTAGAGATGGGCCAACACTTACCGTTTCTTTCCCTTCCACAACCGGAACCCCGCATAGCACAGTCCCACGGAAATTGGCACAGTGAACAGTGTCACTACCGTGCCTATCATGCAGGACCTGCGCACGTCCTGGGGGCAGATAATTCTCGGTGTTTTCCGTGGATTCTGGGCGTTTGTGTCTGACATGCCAAGCACTTCTGTGGGAGCAATGAGGAGCGTCAGCCCGTGCTGTGCTGCACTACTGAGCTGGCAGCACGGTGGATGCAGGCAGGACGTTCTCGGTTTCCCCCAGAGCTGGGGCCTGCAGGCACCTTGCCGCCCCTTGGCACAGGCTGTGCCACCCAACGAAGCCCAGCAGGCCGGGAGGAGAGCCCGGGGGCAGCGCAGCTGCTTGGGCAGTGGCTGCTTGGAGGGACACGGGCCAAAGCCATCCCTGAGCAGCCACTGCCAGCCCTGGCCCTCCCTGCCCCGTGACAGCTCCCCCAGCCCCAGGGCACAGAGTCAGGCCCTGTCAGGACCCAGTGCAGCCCCTGCCCAGTCGGGAGCCAAGGCTGGCTCTGGCCCTGGGCTGGCGGCAGGGCTCCCGCTCGGGGCTGCTCCTGTGCCTTGGGCCTCTGGGCACTCAGAGCCAGCTCCAGAGCAGCTGCAGAGGGAGCGATGTTGGTGCACGAGTCCTCTTTCCCCGGGGCTGTGGACTAGCTCCAGAGGCTCCTCCAGCTTTGGCTGCTGCCGGGCTGGGCAAGGGCAGGCCCTGGGGAAAAGAGCTGACGCCACAGAGCCCCACCAAGGGCTGCGCCTGGTGGAGCAATTATCCCCTGTACCTGTGCCCATGTCTGGCATCTCCTCCTTTCCTGCATCAGTGGCTGGCACAAAGCCATTGCTTCCTACAGGATATGGCCCCACCTGCATGGACTTTTGCTCCATCGCTTGAGAAAGGAAAAAGGACAGCTGGGTCAGATGGAACCATTGCAGGAGGTGGCAACTTCAGGAGACAATACTTGTCAAGTCGTGGATAAGGATCAGGAAAATGGCCAGGTTATTGGGGCTGGGCCAGGGCCCTCCCTGACTGAAAAAGCCCCTACACCTGATCTGACTGGAGATTAGGAAATTGCAGGGGATCTCAGGGCATCTATGGCTCGTGGTGCAGTTTGGGCTGCCTGTGAACTGATGCCAAATGCCTTCCTGCAGAGGCTGGGGAGAAGCTGCAGCCAGGCCAGGCTGGCAAACAGCCCTGCAGGGCGTGGAAGCAGCAGCGGGGCAGCGAGGCTGCCATGGATCCCTTCCCGCTGTGCCGGGCACGGCGTGTCCAGATGTGCAGCCAAAGCCCCCGGCTGCTGAGCCCCATGACAAGGCAGAGGGAAATGCACCCACCACGGCGTCTCTCCAGGTCATTCAGCATCTGCTCCAGATGTTTCGCTGCCTCCAAGGATTTCATGTCTCCTATGTCTCGGTTCTTCCATTTAGGAGGACCTTAATGGGAAGTTCCATTTCTCCTTCAGGCCCAAGTGGCAGTGAGAGCACCTGCGTGATTGGTGCCCTCCAAGGCACTCCCGCAGCTCGGCCTTCCACTCAGGAGCAGGGCCAGGGGCACCTCGTGCCTGCAGTGGCCCCACACTGGGATGGAAGGAGCCCCTTGTGGGGCAGTCGGGGCAGAAAGGACTCCCTGGAGCTGCTGCAGCTCCAAACCCAGCCCCAGGCAGGGCCAGGGCTTGGCAGTGGCAGCAGGAGCACCTCAGGCTCCCTGGGGCCAGCAAAGGAGCTGAGAGAGGCTCAGCCCCAGGGCACAGCCCTGGGCCCGGCCCCTTCCCTCTCTGCTCTTCTCTGTGGCTGCACAGAGCACACAGAAGGACACACTGGCATTGAATACGGGAGGAGGATGGACAGCTAAATGATCCTTCCTCCCACTGACAGCGATCCTGTGGGATCACAGAAGGGAGCAGGGCAAGATTTCCAGATTCTTTAAAGCCAGAGATTGTGTTAAGGGACAGGGCTCATGACTGAGCCCTTGCCACATGGACACTGATTATTTTTCAGGAAAGGAACACAGAGAACTTGCCTCCACCATGCCCTAGAGTCTTCATATTGTCATTCACCAGCTTTTCCATATAAGCCATCTTATCGTCCCAGTCTAGAAGAGGGCAAAGACCAGGGCATTTCCATGGTGTGCTGGGATCCCCCACTGCTTACAGTAAATGGGCACTGCAAGGGGGCCATGTAAGGCTGTGGGAGCCACATGTGAATGCACAAGCCCAAACTGCACAGGGGCCTGGGGAGCTCTGGGCTGGCTCCTGGTCACTCTCCACCCTCTTTGCAGGCCCTGTGACACATCCCCGGTCAGCCCAGGGCCCATGGGCGCTCTCTCCCGCCCCCAGTGGAAACCCTCCCTAAATACCCTGGGGAAAACCATCCCCAGTGCTTCCCGGGGAGCAGGGAGCGCTGTCCCGGGAAAGGGGAGCCAGGCTGCCGGCTCACCTGCTCCCCGCGCTTGCAGCGGAGCAGCCTGGGCAGCCCTGGCAGGCAGGGCCACGGCCAGGAGGAGCAGGAGGAAGAGGCGCAGAGCAAGGGCCATGGTGCCTTGCCCTCTGCCAGTCCCGCAGCGCTTGCTGCCACCGCTGTCCTGACACCGCTGTCCCAATGTCAGCACCACTGCTGCCACTGCCACTGCTGCTGCCGCAACAGTTGTGCTCAAGCACTGACTGCTCGCTCCTTGTGCTGCTGTGCAACCACGGGGCTCTGGCACCTCTGTGACCTCAGAGCCTGCTGTGACCTCATGGCCAGGGTGGAGTTGTGTGGGCACTGGGATCTGCCTTCTTTGGCAGGGAGCTGCTCTGTCCAAGGGCTGTGACACAGTCCCAGCCCAGCTGATCTCACAGGCTGGGCCATGAAGGGATGGAGAGCAGCCCTGCCAAGAAGGACTTGGGGGTGCTGCAAGATGAGAGGCTGCACATGAGCCAGCCATGTGCATCCAAAGGAGAGTGCCCAGCAGCTTGAAGGAGGTGATTCCACCCCTCTGCTCTGGTGAGACCCCACCTGGAGTACTGTGGAAGAGGTTTTACAGGGACCTCTGTGAGTCATTGGGAAGTTTGATAAGAGGATCCATGTTTAGCCCTGAAAGAATCCCTACCAAGGTTGTTGACATAGAAACCAAGAAAGAAAGAAGGATAAATAAGATAAATCTGGAACTGCCTATTCCAAGAAGCATTTTGCTTGTCTCTCATGACCAGTGAGTAAAGTGCAAACTTATGAGCTTTGTAAGAATGCAGAACAAGCATGCATGCTAGAATAAAAACAGGGTTTGAAGCCTTCTGGAAACGGAGTGTGTTGCTTTGTACTGTCTCCATCTCTACCACGACAGAGTACTGCATCCAGCTCTGGGCTCCCCACACAGGAAGGCCATGGTCCTGTTGGATCTAGTCCAGAGGAGGGACAAAATGCTCTGAGGGCTGGAGCCCTTCTGCTTTGGAGACAGGCTGGGAGAGCTGGTGGCGTTCAGCCTGGAAGAGAGCAGACTCAAGGGAGACCTGATTGCTGCCTTTCAGTACCTGAAGGGGGCTTGTAAAAGAGATGGGACAGAACTTGTAGTAGAGCCTTTTGTGAGCAGAGCGAGGGGGAATGGTTTTAGTCCAAAAGACGGTCCATTCAGACTGGACAAAAGAAACCCATTCTTTCACTGTAGGGTTTGAAAGCCTGACACAGGTTGCCCAGAGAGGTGGACATCCATCCCTGCAAACATTCAAGCTCACGCTCTGAGCAACCTGACCTACTTAAAGGTGTCCCTGCTCAGTGCAGGGCATTGGACTAGATGGCCTTTAAATGTCCCTTCCAAGCCAAGCCATTCTGTGTTCCTGGGCACTATCAAAGCAGTGCTGGATTAGTGCTGGGGTGATTATGTGGCACCTGTATTTTGGTAGTTGGGTCCTTTAGCAATTGGCCCTGAGAGCATTCATGGTCTGGGCAGTGAAGTCTGCAAACAACAGACAGTGTGCTCAAGGAGAAACAGGGGAGGAACACTGCTGTAGCTCAGATAAATGCCAGCATTTTGCTGCCCATTCCTAGTTAAGAAATAAAGGAATGTCCTGAAGATCCCTTCATGTGGGTGCATTATTGGCTGTATCAGTACTTGTGTTCTGCAAAACAGGGAATTTGCTACAACTTCTTGCCCCATTTATCACTGAATGAAACTCAAATCCTGCATTGCTCCTTGTCTACTTGCTTCCAAGTCAAGGCAAATTTTGTTCATGATTGAGTGGGACATATTCACCTGTTCACAAGCAAATTCTTCTTGCCATTCACACAGAGACAAGATTGTTTTGTGGATTTGCTCTAATCGGACAGGAATTAAGGCCTACCTGTCACTAGAACTAAAGCTGATGCATTAGGTTGCAAAGTCTTGAGTAATTTGGCCTGGTGACTGGCATTGTAGAGAGTTGTTCTGGAATTAAATGACACTTGAAGACACGTGTAGTCTACCATATTTCTGGCATACTAGAAGTGAAAAAAAAAACCTTTGAAACATGATTTTATCCTTTTTTCCTCCTCCTCCTCCTCCCAGGAATTTCAATGTCTGAGGTCTAAGCTCTTCAGCTGCCTCACAAACATTGTTTTAATTCAGACAGGCATCCATGCCTTGAGCCACAAATCATGACTGTGGCTGTGAAGCTTGAAGCAATGTAGGTTTATAGCACTAAAAGTAATAATGCATTCCCAGGTTAAGCCAAGTATTTCCCAAGTAACTCTACCTATCCTCAGGGATGTTTCATAAAGGATCATTGTAAAAGCTGGGAATCAGGAGAAAGAGTGTCATCAAAATTAAAAAGACAGGTTTCTGAGATCTTTATATTCCTATAAAAAGAGATTCAAAATTGTTCATATATGGAACATTGACTAAGAAGTGAATGACAGATTGCCAAAGTAATTGGGGAAAAAAATACCATAAGTAAAACTATGTTTACATGTAGATAATAAGTAAACCACCTTGCTAAGAAAAAAACCAGACCTGCCAATACTAAAACCAATAAGGCTGTTTCATCTGTCTTAATACAAAAAAAATAAACCACTGAAAATAATCAGAGGTCATTAAGACAATTAGTATATACAGGAAATTCCAGGGATTGGGAAAAAATGAAGCAAACTGTAGAGTGCAATTCCCAGAGTTAACCTGGAATTTATTGGTGGATTTGTTGCAAAATTTCTGAGAGCAGACTGGAAAAGCATAGGGGCTGGTCAGCCCATGGGTGGGCATTTAGAGCAGTGTGAGGGCTGTTTCTGAGACCAACTGCAGGGAAGAAGTGCAGCAGACAATCACTGGGACAGTCTCTTTGCTGGCTGTGGAGTTTTTGTCAGTCAGTTCCCTGTGGCTGGGGGAGCTGTCACGGGGCAGGGAGGGCCAGGGCTGGCAGTGGCTGCTCAGGGATGGCTTTGGCCCGTGTCCCTCCAAGCAGCCACTGCCCAAGCAGCTGCGCTGCCCCCGGGCTCTTCTCCCGGCCTGCTGGGCTTTGTTGGGTGGCACAGCCTGTGCCAAGGGGCGGCAAGGTGCCTGCAGGCCCCAGCTCTGGGGCAAACGGAGAACCTCCTGCCTGCATCCACCATGCTGCCAGCTCAGCAGTGCAGCACAGCACGGGCTCACGCTCCCCATTGCTCCCACAGGTGCAGCCGGCCCCACCACACGTGTTCCTGATTCCCAGGAGGGGTGTGAAAAATGGCAATCACTTGTTTGTAAAATTGTAAAACTTTATTTTTAATAAATTGGTTATAAAAATAGCAATATCATTAGAGTGCTAAAAATTTTGGACAATTTGGATTAGGACAATAGGAGACAATAGAATGATAGAGTTACAGACATCTGGGTACCTATTTTCTGGGCAGCATAAGCCCGAAAAAGGACAGACATTAACAGAGGATTAACCCTTAAAAACAATAACCTGTTGCATATTTGTGCATCTCGTATATGATGCATAACTTCCATTCAAACACAGGATTTTGTCTGGTCCTCGTCAACTTCTCCCTCTTAATCCTAACCGGCTTCCTGAGGGCTGAGCGACGCAGGAAGAAGTTAGTTTCTTCTGCTAGGAGAGCAATACATTCTTTTTCTCTGACAAATTGCAGTGTTCTATGGCTGCTATATTAGCAAAAAGCCAATCATAAAATACATATTTCTCAGAGGACCTTGGAATGGTTTGCTGTTGGGGAACACTCTGTTTGCATGGGATAAGGGCAAGTTTGACGTTCTATTGATGCTGGAAAGGATTTGGAAGCACTCAACACAGTCCTGACTGAGAGCTTCCCTGTTGCAGTGCATGTTTTTGATTGTAATGCGGTCCTAGTAGTCAGTTTTATGACACCCCCTTATTTGGTATTGTTATACCACATTTTATTGCCAATGGGTTGTTCCTTCCCCCCCCGCCCCCCCCCCCCGTGTTGTTGGCTTTCCCCTACTTGTCCATCTCCCCAAAGTCCTGCCCTTTTGTTCCCTGTTCCTCCTCCCATTCAATGTCAATCCCTCCCCAATCCTGCCCCTTTCTCTAGAAACTTCCCTGTCCATTTGGGATGCTTTGAAACTCTATTGGTTTGTTTAAGTTGTCCTCCTCCCCTCTAATCCCCTATTGGTTTAAACAATGTATTCCCCGCCTTGTGTTCCACCCTCAGTTTCTCCCAACTGGCTAAAGACTGTATCCTCCCCAGGCACCTCCGCAGTTTGGAAATCAGTGTAGGCCTTTAATTCAGTGTATTTCTGTCGCTGACACTGCGGGGAATAAACATACAGAAGACCTCTCCCTGTTCCTTGTCCCTACCCCCGCACACTCCACCCGTGCTGTAAAGCAGCCGTGCCCTACAGCCAAACCCCAGAGTTGACAGTTTTCTGGGGGCGGCCCACTCTGGGTGTTGGTGTTGGCAGCTAGTCGGGCTGAGGAAATCGGGCACTGCAGCACTTCCCGAATGGGCTGTTCTGTTGCAATAAAGAAATGGAGCTGTCAGCCCAGTGTCCGGGTGGCAGCAGCAGCAAAGCCCACCCGGCAGCAGCGCTGGCTGAGCTCCATGGCCAGGAGCAGCCGTGGATGCCCATGGTGTGGGCAGGCAGGAGCCAGGCAGGGGCTGCTGTGACCAGCGGTGGGGACCCGAGGGCTGGGGGAGTCCATGCTGAGCGTCCCTGGGCTGAGGGCACATTGCCTTCTGGGGGATGACCTGGGCCTGAACCTCATGAGGCACACAGTGATATTTTGGGATCTGTGCTCAGAGGTGAAGGGGTCCCTCATGAGGCACACAGTGATATTTTGGGATCTGTGCTCAGAGGTGAAGGGGTCCCTCATGAGGCACACAGTGCTATTTTGGGGTCCCTGCTGAGGGGTGAAGGGATCCCTCATGAGGCACACATGGATATTTTCGGGTCCATACCGAGGGGTGCAGGGATCCCTCAGGAATCACAAAGGAGTATTGACGGCCTCTCCTAAGGTGTGCAGGCACCCCTCATGAGGTGTGCAGCGGGGTTACCTTTGAGGGGGTTTTTACTCTTCTCAGCACAGCAAAGGGTCACTTGGCCGAGGTTTTGCAAAGCTGGGAGAAAGCCTCTTGCAAAGCCTTGGGCCTGTCTGCGGGCACAGCGGGCGGGCGGAGCCCATCCCCTGGGGCCAGGCCGGGCCGGGCCAGGCTCGGGCCCCGGCAGGGAAGGGCCGTGGCCCTGGGCTCTGATGAGGCTGCTGAGCTCCCCCCTGGCCCTGTGCTATAGCCCAACACATTTACAGCCGGAGCCATGCAAGGAGTCCTGCCAAGAGCAAATTGTTCTAATGTTCTCTCTAGGACAAAAAAGAGCAAACCAACCCGGCTGATAGGTGAGGAAAGAGAATTCAAGTTCACTTAAAGCGCTGCTCAGTTCAGGGTTGCCTTTCGTTTGACTGAGCTGATGCTAAGAACTATTTTCTCACATATGGTGGCGTTTCTCTGCAAACAGGCTTTGATGAGAAATTTCTGACCGCATTTGCTTTTGCTCTTTAAGATAAGTCACGAACATGAGTAGCTTTGTTGAGGAATGGAGAATTGTTTGTAGCTCAGGAGGAACCTTACATTTTAGCACAGGAAGAAGGTAAGGCACAGGTTTAAAGGCTTTCTCCTCCTGGAGTGACACACTTTCAGAGGAGTCTGTGAGGAGAAGTCCCCTCAGCCACTGCCAGGGCTATGTGCCTCCTCTGCAGGCTCAGTATTCTGGGAGTTCCACGAGCCTCAGCTGCCAGTGAATATTCTTCTGAATATTTCTTGTTGTGCAGTGCAGAGGAAGAATATTTGGTGCTAGATTCCCCTCTGGGCTTTGAGGTAAATCTCAGTAATGCTGGTGATTTTTTTGTCCAGATGAACTTTTTATGGATAGAAAGGAAAAAGGGAAGAAGTATCGTGGAAAATTAATTCCTCAAAATGTGAGCGGCCAAATCGCACTAAAAATGAAATCAGAACTGAAGAATGTTTTTATTTTTTTTCCCTTGACAGGTAAGGCAAAACATGCAGTGCTAATAAAGTCTTTAAGAGATGCAACGAGCACCCAACTGTATGAAAATGAAAGAGGTAAAGGATGAGAAAGGGCATGGGAAGAATCTTCAGCTCTTCCTGTTGAAGGTCCAAGAGTATGAAAACGGACTCTGGCTGTTGCCCGTAGGTAACACGGGCTAATTGTAGAGGAGGGCAGGTGCCCAAGCTGTTGGTGGCCCAAGCCCTGCGTGGCTAGCCCAGTTGCAGTTCTAGTTGGACCAGGGCGGCGGGCTCGGGAGGGGTGGAGGTGGGGGGATCTCGGGAGGCTTCCGCTTCAAGGCCGGGCTGGGGGGCCGTGGGGGAGGCACGGAGGGTTGGTGCTCTGCTTTCTTGGGCAACTCCTGCTGCCGAGGCCTCGGGTGAGAGCTGTCAAAGGCGACGGTCTCTGGGCTCTCTGGGGGAGAGGGAGAGGCACGCCTTCTCGGCCGGGATGCTGGAGCGGCGGCAGCGCGACTGTGGAGAGAGGAGGTGGCTGAGGGCCCAGGTGCCAGTGGCACACAGGGAGCCTCCTGCACAGCAGGGCCCAGAGCTGGCAAGGCTCCCCAGCACGGCTGGAGCTGCTGGCACAGCTTGGCCCAGCTGCACAGCTGCCCCTCAAGGCCCCGGCGAGCAGGACACAGCTCTGGGCAGGCTCCGTGGCCAGGAGTGGGCCCCAGAGCACCTCTGCCTTTCAAGGGCAATCTCGTCCCTGCTCTTTCTCCTCCCCACCGTGCTTTGCCTCTGCCCTGTGTCCCCGGGGCTGCTCTGGGCCAGGCAGCCTCAGTGGGAGCCAGCACTGGCTGCAGCCCCAGCGGGCACCCCAGGACAAGGCCCAGCAATTAGGAGGCCAATGAAAGCTCTGAGCAGCAGCAGGACCCTCAGCACAGTTAGTTGGACAACCATGGACTGGCCACAACTCCACAGCAGCATTTCTGTTCCCTGAATGTTCTTGACTATGTGCAGCCTATAAAGAAGCTAGAGGATAGAGATGGGCCAACACTTACCGTTTCTTTCCCTTCCACAACCGGAACCCCGCATAGCACAGTCCCACGGAAATTGGCACAGTGAACAGTGTCACTACCGTGCCTATCATGCAGGACCTGCGCACGTCCTGGGGGCAGATAATTCTCGGTGTTTTCCGTGGATTCTGGGCGTTTGTGTCTGACATGCCAAGCACTTCTGTGGGAGCAATGAGGAGCGTCAGCCCGTGCTGTGCTGCACTACTGAGCTGGCAGCACGGTGGATGCAGGCAGGACGTTCTCGGTTTCCCCCAGAGCTGGGGCCTGCAGGCACCTTGCCGCCCCTTGGCACAGGCTGTGCCACCCAACGAAGCCCAGCAGGCCGGGAGGAGAGCCCGGGGGCAGCGCAGCTGCTTGGGCAGTGGCTGCTTGGAGGGACACGGGCCAAAGCCATCCCTGAGCAGCCACTGCCAGCCCTGGCCCTCCCTGCCCCGTGACAGCTCCCCCAGCCCCAGGGCACAGAGTCAGGCCCTGTCAGGAGCCAGTGCATCCCCTGCCCAGTCGGGAGCCATGGCTGGCTCTGGCCCTGGGCTGGCGGCAGGGCTCCCGCTCGGGGCTGCTCCTGTGCCTTGGGCCTCTGGGCACTCAGGGCCAGCTCCAGAGCAGCTGCAGAGGGAGCGATGTTGGTGCACGAGTCCTCTTTCCCCGGGGCTGTGGACGAGCTCCAGAGGCTCCTCCAGCTTTGGCTGCTGCCGGGCTGGGCAAGGGCAGGCCCTGGGGAAAAGAGCTGACGCCACAGAGCCCCACCAAGGGCTGCGCCTGGTGGAGCAATTATCCCCTGTACCTGTGCCCATGTCTGGCATCTCCTCCTTTCCTGCATCAGTGGCTGGCACAAAGCCATTGCTTCCTACAGGATATGGCCCCACCTGCATGGACTTTTGCTCCATTGCTTGAGAAAGGAAAAAGGACAGCTGGGTCAGATGGAACCATTGCAGGAGGTGGCAACTTCAGGAGACAATACTTGTCAAGTCGTGGATAAGGATCAGGAAAATGGCCAGGTTATTGGGGCTGGGCCAGGGCCCTCCCTGACTGAAAAAGCCCCTACACCTGATCTGACTGGAGATTAGGAAATTGCAGGGGATCTCAGGGCATCTATGGCTCGTGGTGCAGTTTGGGCTGCCTGATGCCAAATGCCTTCCTGCAGAGGCTGGGGAGAAGCTGCAGCCAGGCCAGGCTGGCAAACAGCCCTGCAGGGCGTGGAAGCAGCAGCGGGGCAGCAAGGCTGCCATGGATCCTTTCCCGCTGTGCCGGGCA
The DNA here is from genome assembly GCF_047830755.1 of Zonotrichia albicollis. NCBI lineage: Eukaryota > Metazoa > Chordata > Aves > Passeriformes > Passerellidae > Zonotrichia > Zonotrichia albicollis. The sequence continues at coordinate 530,047 of NW_027428461.1, read as the reverse complement.
CGGCATGTCCAGATGTGCAGCCAAAGCCCCCGGCTGCTGAGCCCCATGACAAGGCAGAGGGAAATGCACCCACCACGGCGTCTCTCCAGGTCATTCAGCATCTGCTCCAGATGTTTCGCTGCCTCCAAGGATTTCATGTCTCCTATGTCTCGGTTCTTCCATTTAGGAGGACCTTAATGGGAAGTTCCATTTCTCCTTCAGGCCCAAGTGGCAGTGAGAGCACCTGCGTGATTGGTGCCCTCCAAGGCACTCCCGCAGCTCGGCCTTCCACTCAGGAGCAGGGCCAGGGGCACCTCGTGCCTGCAGTGGCCCCACACTGGGATGGAAGGAGCCCCTTGTGGGGCAGTCGGGGCAGAAAGGACTCCCTGGAGCTGCTGCAGCTCCAAACCCAGCCCCAGGCAGGGCCAGGGCTTGGCAGTGGCAGCAGGAGCAGCACAGGCTCCCTGGGGCCGGCAAAGGAGCTGAGAGAGGCTCAGCCCCAGGGCACAGCCCTGGGCCCGGCCCCTTCCCTCTCTGCTCTTCTCTGTGGCTGCACAGAGCACACAGAAGGACACACTAGCATTGAATACGGGAGGAGGATGGACAGCTAAATGATCCTTCCTCCCACTGACAGCGATCCTGTGGGATCACAGAAGGGAGCAGGGCAAGATTTCCAGATTCTTTAAAGCCAGAGATTGTGTTAAGGGACAGGGCTCATGACTGAGCCCTTGCCACATGGACACTGATTATTTTTCAGGAAAGGAACACAGAGAACTTGCCTCCACCATGCCCTAGAGTCTTCATATTGTCATTCACCAGCTTTTCCATATAAGCCATCTTATCGTCCCAGTCTAGAAGAGGGCAAAGACCAGGGCATTTCCATGGTGTGCTGGGATCCCCCACTGCTTACAGTAAATGGGCACTGCAAGGGGGCCATGTAAGGCTGTGGGAGCCACATGTGAATGCACAAGCCCAAACTGCACAGGGGCCTGGGGAGCTCTGGGCTGGCTCCTGGTCACTCTCCACCCTCTTTGCAGGCCCTGTGACACATCCCCGGTCAGCCCAGGGCCCATGGGCGCTCTCTCCCGCCCCCAGTGGAAACCCTCCCTAAATACCCTGGGGAAAACCATCCCCAGTGCTTCCCGGGGAGCAGGGAGCGCTGTCCCGGGAAAGGGGAGCCAGGCTGCCGGCTCACCTGCTCCCCGCGCTTGCAGCGGAGCAGCCTGGGCAGCCCTGGCAGGCAGGGCCACGGCCAGGAGGAGCAGGAGGAAGAGGCGCAGAGCAAGGGCCATGGTGCCTTGCCCTCTGCCAGTCCCGCAGCGCTTGCTGCCACCGCTGTCCTGACACCGCTGTCCCAATGTCAGCACCACTGCTGCCACTGCCACTGCTGCTGCCGCAACAGTTGTGCTCAAGCACTGACTGCTCGCTCCTTGTGCTGCTGTGCAACCACGGGGCTCTGGCACCTCTGTGACCTCAGAGCCTGCTGTGACCTCATGGCCAGGGTGGAGTTGTGTGGGCACTGGGATCTGCCTTCTTTGGCAGGGAGCTGCTCTGTCCAAGGGCTGTGACACAGTCCCAGCCCAGCTGATCTCACAGGCTGGGCCATGAAGGGATGGAGAGCAGCCCTGCCAAGAAGGACTTGGGGGTGCTGCAAGATGAGAGGCTGCACATGAGCCAGCCATGTGCATCCAAAGGAGAGTGCCCAGCAGCTTGAAGGAGGTGATTCCACCCCTCTGCTCTGGTGAGACCCCACCTGGAGTACTGTGGAAGAGGTTTTACAGGGACCTCTGTGAGTCATTGGGAAGTTTGATAAGAGGATCCATGTTTAGCCCTGAAAGAATCCCTACCAAGGTTGTTGACATAGAAACCAAGAAAGAAAGAAGGATAAATAAGATAAATCTGGAACTGCCTATTCCAAGAAGCATTTTGCTTGTCTCTCATGACCAGTGAGTAAAGTGCAAACTTATGAGCTTTGTAAGAATGCAGAACAAGCATGCATGCTAGAATAAAAACAGGGTTTGAAGCCTTCTGGAAACGGAGTGTGTTGCTTTGTACTGTCTCCATCTCTACCACGACAGAGTACTGCATCCAGCTCTGGGCTCCCCACACAGGAAGGCCATGGTCCTGTTGGATCTAGTCCAGAGGAGGGACAAAATGCTCTGAGGGCTGGAGCCCTTCTGCTTTGGAGACAGGCTGGGAGAGCTGGTGGCGTTCAGCCTGGAAGAGAGCAGACTCAAGGGAGACCTGATTGCTGCCTTTCAGTACCTGAAGGGGGCTTGTAAAAGAGATGGGACAGAACTTGTAGTAGAGCCTTTTGTGAGCAGAGCGAGGGGGAATGGTTTTAGTCCAAAAGACGGTCCATTCAGACTGGACAAAAGAAACCCATTCTTTCACTGTAGGGTTTGAAAGCCTGACACAGGTTGCCCAGAGAGGTGGACATCCATCCCTGCAAACATTCAAGCTCACGCTCTGAGCAACCTGACCTACTTAAAGGTGTCCCTGCTCAGTGCAGGGCATTGGACTAGATGGCCTTTAAATGTCCCTTCCAAGCCAAGCCATTCTGTGTTCCTGGGCACTATCAAAGCAGTGCTGGATTAGTGCTGGGGTGATTATGTGGCACCTGTATTTTGGTAGTTGGGTCCTTTAGCAATTGGCCCTGAGAGCATTCATGGTCTGGGCAGTGAAGTCTGCAAACAACAGACAGTGTGCTCAAGGAGAAACAGGGGAGGAACACTGCTGTAGCTCAGATAAATGCCAGCATTTTGCTGCCCATTCCTAGTTAAGAAATAAAGGAATGTCCTGAAGATCCCTTCATGTGGGTGCATTATTGGCTGTATCAGTACTTGTGTTCTGCAAAACAGGGAATTTGCTACAACTTCTTGCCCCATTTATCACTGAATGAAACTCAAATCCTGCATTGCTCCTTGTCTACTTGCTTCCAAGTCAAGGCAAATTTTGTTCATGATTGAGTGGGACATATTCACCTGTTCACAAGCAAATTCTTCTTGCCATTCACACAGAGACAAGATTGTTTTGTGGATTTGCTCTAATCGGACAGGAATTAAGGCCTACCTGTCACTAGAACTAAAGCTGATGCATTAGGTTGCAAAGTCTTGAGTAATTTGGCCTGGTGACTGGCATTGTAGAGAGTTGTTCTGGAATTAAATGACACTTGAAGACACGTGTAGTCTACCATATTTCTGGCATACTAGAAGTGAAAAAAAAAAACCTTTGAAACATGATTTTATCCTTTTTTCCTCCTCCTCCTCCTCCCAGGAATTTCAATGTCTGAGGTCTAAGCTCTTCAGCTGCCTCACAAACATTGTTTTAATTCAGACAGGCATCCATGCCTTGAGCCACAAATCATGACTGTGGCTGTGAAGCTTGAAGCAATGTAGGTTTATAGCACTAAAAGTAATAATGCATTCCCAGGTTAAGCCAAGTATTTCCCAAGTAACTCTACCTATCCTCAGGGATGTTTCATAAAGGATCATTGTAAAAGCTGGGAATCAGGAGAAAGAGTGTCATCAAAATTAAAAAGACAGGTTTCTGAGATCTTTATATTCCTATAAAAAGAGATTCAAAATTGTTCATATATGGAACATTGACTAAGAAGTGAATGACAGATTGCCAAAGTAATTGGGGAAAAAAATACCATAAGTAAAACTATGTTTACATGTAGATAATAAGTAAACCACCTTGCTAAGAAAAAAACCAGACCTGCCAATACTAAAACCAATAAGGCTGTTTCATCTGTCTTAATACAAAAAAAAAAAAAAACCACTGAAAATAATCAGAGGTCATTAAGACAATTAGTATATACAGGAAATTCCAGGGATTGGGAAAAAATGAAGCAAACTGTAGAGTGCAATTCCCAGAGTTAACCTGGAATTTATTGGTGGATTTGTTGCAAAATTTCTGAGAGCAGACTGGAAAAGCATAGGGGCTGGTCAGCCCATGGGTGGGCATTTAGAGCAGTGTGAGGGCTGTTTCTGAGACCAACTGCAGGGAAGAAGTGCAGCAGACAATCACTGGGACAGTCTCTTTGCTGGCTGTGGAGTTTTTGTCAGTCAGTTCCCTGTGGCTGGGGGAGCTGTCACGGGGCAGGGAGGGCCAGGGCTGGCAGTGGCTGCTCAGGGATGGCTTTGGCCCGTGTCCCTCCAAGCAGCCACTGCCCAAGCAGCTGCGCTGCCCCCGGGCTCTTCTCCCGGCCTGCTGGGCTTTGTTGGGTGGCACAGCCTGTGCCAAGGGGCGGCAAGGTGCCTGCAGGCCCCAGCTCTGGGGCAGACGGAGAACCTCCTGCCTGCATCCACCATGCTGCCAGCTCAGCAGTGCAGCACAGCACGGGCTCACGCTCCCCATTGCTCCCACAGGTGCAGCCGGCCCCACCACACGTGTTCCTGATTCCCAGGAGGGGTGTGAAAAATGGCAATCACTTGTTTGTAAAATTGTAAAACTTTATTTTTAATAAATTGGTTATAAAAATAGCAATATCATTAGAGTGCTAAAAATTTTGGACAATTTGGATTAGGACAATAGGAGACAATAGAATGATAGAGTTACAGACATCTGGGTACCTATTTTCTGGGCAGCATAAGCCCGAAAAAGGACAGACATTAACAGAGGATTAACCCTTAAAAACAATAACCTGTTGCATATTTGTGCATCTCGTATATGATGCATAACTTCCATTCAAACACAGGATTTTGTCTGGTCCTCGTCAACTTCTCCCTCTTAATCCTAACCGGCTTCCTGAGGGCTGAGCGACGCAGGAAGAAGTTAGTTTCTTCTGCTAGGAGAGCAATACATTCTTTTTCTCTGACAAATTGCAGTGTTCTATGGCTGCTATATTAGCAAAAAGCCAATCATAAAATACATATTTCTCAGAGGACCTTGGAATGGTTTGCTGTTGGGGAACACTCTGTTTGCATGGGATAAGGGCAAGTTTGACGTTCTATTGATGCTGGAAAGGATTTGGAAGCACTCAACACAGCCCTGACTGAGAGCTTCCCTGTTGCAGTGCATGTTTTTGATTGTAATGCGGTCCTAGTAGTCAGTTTTATGACACCCCCTTATTTGGTATTGTTATACCACATTTTATTGCCAATGGGTTGTTCCTTCCCCCCCCCGCCCCCCCCCCCCCGTGTTGTTGGCTTTCCCCTACTTGTCCATCTCCCCAAAGTCCTGCCCTTTTGTTCCCTGTTCCTCCTCCCATTCAATGTCAATCCCTCCCCAATCCTGCCCCTTTCTCTAGAAACTTCCCTGTCCATTTGGGATGCTTTGAAACTCTATTGGTTTGTTTAAGTTGTCCTCCTCCCCTCTAATCCCCTATTGGTTTAAACAATGTATTCCCCGCCTTGTGTTCCACCCTCAGTTTCTCCCAACTGGCTAAAGACTGTATCCTCCCCAGGCACCTCCGCAGTTTGGAAATCAGTGTAGGCCTTTAATTCAGTGTATTTCTGTCGCTGACACTGCGGGGAATAAACATACAGAAGACCTCTCCCTGTTCCTTGTCCCTACCCCCGCGTACTCCACCCGTGCTGTAAAGCAGCCGTGCCCTACAGCCAAACCCCAGAGTTGACAGTTTTCTGGGGGCGGCCCACTCTGGGTGTTGGTGTTGGCAGCTAGTCGGGCTGAGGAAATCGGGCACTGCAGCACTTCCCGAATGGGCTGTTCTGTTGCAATAAAGAAATGGAGCTGTCAGCCCAGTGTCCGGGTGGCAGCAGCAGCAAAGCCCACCCGGCAGCAGCGCTGGCTGAGCTCCATGGCCAGGAGCAGCCGTGGATGCCCATGGTGTGGGCAGGCAGGAGCCAGGCAGGGGCTGCTGTGACCAGCGGTGGGGACCCGAGGGCTGGGGGAGTCCATGCTGAGCGTCCCTGGGCTGAGGGCACATTGCCTTCTGGGGGATGACCTGGGCCTGAACCTCATGAGGCACACAGTGATATTTTGGGATCTGTGCTCAGAGGTGAAGGGGTCCCTCATGAGGCACACAGTGATATTTTGGGATCTGTGCTCAGAGGTGAAGGGGTCCCTCATGAGGCACACAGTGCTATTTTGGGGTCCCTGCTGAGGGGTGAAGGGATCCCTCATGAGGCACACATGGATATTTTCGGGTCCATACCGAGGGGTGCAGGGATCCCTCAGGAATCACAAAGGAGTATTGACGGCCTCTCCTAAGGTGTGCAGGCACCCCTCATGAGGTGTGCAGCGGGGTTACATTTGAGGGGGTTTTTACTCTTCTCAGCACAGCAAAGGGTCACTTGGCCGAGGTTTTGCAAAGCTGGGAGAAAGCCTCTTGCAAAGCCTTGGGCCTGTCTGCGGGCACAGCGGGCGGGCGGAGCCCATCCCCTGGGGCCAGGCCGGGCCGGGCCAGGCTCGGGCCCCGGCAGGGAAGGGCCGTGGCCCTGGGCTCTGATGAGGCTGCTGAGCTCCCCCCTGGCCCTGTGCTATAGCCCAACACATTTACAGCCGGAGCCATGCAAGGAGTCCTGCCAAGAGCAAATTGTTCTAATGTTCTCTCTAGGACAAAAAAGAGCAAACCAACCCGGCTGATAGGTGAGGAAAGAGAATTCAAGTTCACTTAAAGCGCTGCTCAGTTCAGGGTTGCCTTTCGTTTGACTGAGCTGATGCTAAGAACTATTTTCTCACATATGGTGGCGTTTCTCTGCAAACAGGCTTTGATGAGAAATTTCTGACCGCATTTGCTTTTGCTCTTTAAGATAAGTCACGAACATGAGTAGCTTTGTTGAGGAATGGAGAATTGTTTGTAGCTCAGGAGGAACCTTACATTTTAGCACAGGAAGAAGGTAAGGCACAGGTTTAAAGGCTTTCTCCTCCTGGAGTGACACACTTTCAGAGGAGTCTGTGAGGAGAAGTCCCCTCAGCCACTGCCAGGGCTATGTGCCTCCTCTGCAGGCTCAGTATTCTGGGAGTTCCACGAGCCTCAGCTGCCAGTGAATATTCTTCTGAATATTTCTTGTTGTGCAGTGCAGAGGAAGAATATTTGGTGCTAGATTCCCCTCTGGGCTTTGAGGTAAATCTCAGTAATGCTGGTGATTTTTTTGTCCAGATGAACTTTTTATGGATAGAAAGGAAAAAGGGAAGAAGTATCGTGGAAAATTAATTCCTCAAAATGTGAGCGGCCAAATCGCACTAAAAATGAAATCAGAACTGAAGAATGTTTTTATTTTTTTTCCCTTGACAGGTAAGGCAAAACATGCAGTGCTAATAAAGTCTTTAAGAGATGCAACGAGCACCCAACTGTATGAAAATGAAAGAGGTAAAGGATGAGAAAGGGCATGGGAAGAATCTTCAGCTCTTCCTGTTGAAGGTCCAAGAGTATGAAAACGGACTCTGGCTGTTGCCCGTAGGTAACACGGGCTAATTGTAGAGGAGGGCAGGTGCCCAAGCTGTTGGTGGCCCAAGCCCTGCGTGGCTAGCCCAGTTGCAGTTCTAGTTGGACCAGGGCGGCGGGCTCGGGAGGGGTGGAGGTGGGGGGATCTCGGGAGGCTTCCGCTTCAAGGCCGGGCTGGGGGGCCGTGGGGGAGGCACGGAGGGTTGGTGCTCTGCTTTCTTGGGCAACTCCTGCTGCCGAGGCCTCGGGTGAGAGCTGTCAAAGGCGACGGTCTCTGGGCTCTCTGGGGGAGAGGGAGAGGCACGCCTTCTCGGCCGGGATGCTGGAGCGGCGGCAGCGCGACTGTGGAGAGAGGAGGTGGCTGAGGGCCCAGGTGCCAGTGGCACACAGGGAGCCTCCTGCACAGCAGGGCCCAGAGCTGGCAAGGCTCCCCAGCACGGCTGGAGCTGCTGGCACAGCTTGGCCCAGCTGCACAGCTGCCCCTCAAGGCCCCGGCGAGCAGGACACAGCTCTGGGCAGGCTCCGTGGCCAGGAGTGGGCCCCAGAGCACCTCTGCCTTTCAAGGGCAATCTCGTCCCTGCTCTTTCTCCTCCCCACCGTGCTTTGCCTCTGCCCTGTGTCCCCGGGGCTGCTCTGGGCCAGGCAGCCTCAGTGGGAGCCAGCACTGGCTGCAGCCCCAGCGGGCACCCCAGGACAAGGCCCAGCAATTAGGAGGCCAATGAAAGCTCTGAGCAGCAGCAGGACCCTCAGCACAGTTAGTTGGACAACCATGGACTGGCCACAACTCCACAGCAGCATTTCTGTTCCCTGAATGTTCTTGACTATGTGCAGCCTATAAAGAAGCTAGAGGATAGAGATGGGCCAACACTTACCGTTTCTTTCCCTTCCACAACCGGAACCCCGCATAGCACAGTCCCACGGAAATTGGCACAGTGAACAGTGTCACTACCGTGCCTATCATGCAGGACCTGCGCACGTCCTGGGGGCAGATAATTCTCGGTGTTTTCCATGGATTCTGGGCGTTTGTGTCTGACATGCCAAGCACTTCTGTGGGAGCAATGAGGAGCGTCAGCCCGTGCTGTGCTGCACTACTGAGCTGGCAGCACGGTGGATGCAGGCAGGACGTTCTCGGTTTCCCCCAGAGCTGGGGCCTGCAGGCACCTTGCCGCCCCTTGGCACAGGCTGTGCCACCCAACGAAGCCCAGCAGGCCGGGAGGAGAGCCCGGGGGCAGCGCAGCTGCTTGGGCAGTGGCTGCTTGGAGGGACACGGGCCAAAGCCATCCCTGAGCAGCCACTGCCAGCCCTGGCCCTCCCTGCCCCGTGACAGCTCCCCCAGCCCCAGGGCACAGAGTCAGGCCCTGTCAGGAGCCAGTGCATCCCCTGCCCAGTCGGGAGCCATGGCTGGCTCTGGCCCTGGGCTGGCGGCAGGGCTCCCGCTCGGGGCTGCTCCTGTGCCTTGGGCCTCTGGGCACTCAGGGCCAGCTCCAGAGCAGCTGCAGAGGGAGCGATGTTGGTGCACGAGTCCTCTTTCCCCGGGGCTGTGGACGAGCTCCAGAGGCTCCTCCAGCTTTGGCTGCTGCCGGGCTGGGCAAGGGCAGGCCCTGGGGAAAAGAGCTGACGCCACAGAGCCCCACCAAGGGCTGCGCCTGGTGGAGCAATTATCCCCTGTACCTGTGCCCATGTCTGGCATCTCCTCCTTTCCTGCATCAGTGGCTGGCACAAAGCCATTGCTTCCTACAGGATATGGCCCCACCTGCATGGACTTTTGCTCCATCGCTTGAGAAAGGAAAAAGGACAGCTGGGTCAGATGGAACCATTGCAGGAGGTGGCAACTTCAGGAGACAATACTTGTCAAGTCGTGGATAAGGATCAGGAAAATGGCCAGGTTATTGGGGCTGGGCCAGGGCCCTCCCTGACTGAAAAAGCCCCTACACCTGATCTGACTGGAGATTAGGAAATTGCAGGGGATCTCAGGGCATCTATGGCTCGTGGTGCAGTTTGGGCTGCCTGATGCCAAATGCCTTCCTGCAGAGGCTGGGGAGAAGCTGCAGCCAGGCCAGGCTGGCAAACAGCCCTGCAGGGCGTGGAAGCAGCAGCGGGGCAGCAAGGCTGCCATGGATCCCTTCCCGCTGTGCCGGGCACGGCATGTCCAGATGTGCAGCCAAAGCCCCCGGCTGCTGAGCCCCATGACAAGGCAGAGGGAAATGCACCCACCACGGCGTCTCTCCAGGTCATTCAGCATCTGCTCCAGATGTTTCGCTGCCTCCAAGGATTTCATGTCTCCTATGTCTCGGTTCTTCCATTTAGGAGGACCTTAATGGGAAGTTCCATTTCTCCTTCAGGCCCAAGTGGCAGTGAGAGCACCTGCGTGATTGGTGCCCTCCAAGGCACTCCCGCAGCTCGGCCTTCCACTCAGGAGCAGGGCCAGGGGCACCTCGTGCCTGCAGTGGCCCCACACTGGGATGGAAGGAGCCCCTTGTGGGGCAGTCGGGGCAGAAAGGACTCCCTGGAGCTGCTGCAGCTCCAAACCCAGCCCCAGGCAGGGCCAGGGCTTGGCAGTGGCAGCAGGAGCAGCACAGGCTCCCTGGGGCCGGCAAAGGAGCTGAGAGAGGCTCAGCCCCAGGGCACAGCCCTGGGCCCGGCCCCTTCCCTCTCTGCTCTTCTCTGTGGCTGCACAGAGCACACAGAAGGACACACTAGCATTGAATACGGGAGGAGGATGGACAGCTAAATGATCCTTCCTCCCACTGACAGCGATCCTGTGGGATCACAGAAGGGAGCAGGGCAAGATTTCCAGATTCTTTAAAGCCAGAGATTGTGTTAAGGGACAGGGCTCATGACTGAGCCCTTGCCACATGGACACTGATTATTTTTCAGGAAAGGAACACAGAGAACTTGCCTCCACCATGCCCTAGAGTCTTCATATTGTCATTCACCAGCTTTTCCATATAAGCCATCTTATCGTCCCAGTCTAGAAGAGGGCAAAGACCAGGTCATTTCCATGGTGTGCTGGGATCCCCCACTGCTTACAGTAAATGGGCACTGCAAGGGGGCCATGTAAGGCTGTGGGAGCCACATGTGAATGCACAAGCCCAAACTGCACAGGGGCCTGGGGAGCTCTGGGCTGGCTCCTGGTCACTCTCCACCCTCTTTGCAGGCCCTGTGACACATCCCCGGTCAGCCCAGGGCCCATGGGCGCTCTCTCCCGCCCCCAGTGGAAACCCTCCCTAAATACCCTGGGGAAAACCATCCCCAGTGCTTCCCGGGGAGCAGGGAGCGCTGTCCCGGGAAAGGGGAGCCAGGCTGCCGGCTCACCTGCTCCCCGCGCTTGCAGCGGAGCAGCCTGGGCAGCCCTGGCAGGCAGGGCCACGGCCAGGAGGAGCAGGAGGAAGAGGCGCAGAGCAAGGGCCATGGTGCCTTGCCCTCTGCCAGTCCCGCAGCGCTTGCTGCCACCGCTGTCCTGACACCGCTGTCCCAATGTCAGCACCACTGCTGCCACTGCCACTGCTGCTGCCGCAACAGTTGTGCTCAAGCACTGACTGCTCGCTCCTTGTGCTGCTGTGCAACCACGGGGCTCTGGCACCTCTGTGACCTCAGAGCCTGCTGTGACCTCATGGCCAGGGTGGAGTTGTGTGGGCACTGGGATCTGCCTTCTTTGGCAGGGAGCTGCTCTGTCCAAGGGCTGTGACACAGTCCCAGCCCAGCTGATCTCACAGGCTGGGCCATGAAGGGATGGAGAGCAGCCCTGCCAAGAAGGACTTGGGGGTGCTGCAAGATGAGAGGCTGCACATGAGCCAGCCATGTGCATCCAAAGGAGAGTGCCCAGCAGCTTGAAGGAGGTGATTCCACCCCTCTGCTCTGGTGAGACCCCACCTGGAGTACTGTGGAAGAGGTTTTACAGGGACCTCTGTGAGTCATTGGGAAGTTTGATAAGAGGATCCATGTTTAGCCCTGAAAGAATCCCTACCAAGGTTGTTGACATAGAAACCAAGAAAGAAAGAAGGATAAATAAGATAAATCTGGAACTGCCTATTCCAAGAAGCACTTTGCTTGTCTCTCATGACCAGTGAGTAAAGTGCAAACTTATGAGCTTTGTAAGAATGCAGAACAAGCATGCATGCTAGAATAAAAACAGGGTTTGAAGCCTTCTGGAAACGGAGTGTGTTGCTTTGTACTGTCTCCATCTCTACCACGACAGAGTACTGCATCCAGCTCTGGGCTCCCCACACAGGAAGGCCATGGTCCTGTTGGATCTAGTCCAGAGGAGGGACAAAATGCTCTGAGGGCTGGAGCCCTTCTGCTTTGGAGACAGGCTGGGAGAGCTGGTGGCGTTCAGCCTGGAAGAGAGCAGACTCAAGGGAGACCTGATTGCTGCCTTTCAGTACCTGAAGGGGGCTTGTAAAAGAGATGGGACAGAACTTGTAGTAGAGCCTTTTGTGAGCAGAGCGAGGGGGAATGGTTTTAGTCCAAAAGACGGTCCATTCAGACTGGACAAAAGAAACCCATTCTTTCACTGTAGGGTTTGAAAGCCTGACACAGGTTGCCCAGAGAGGTGGACATCCATCCCTGCAAACATTCAAGCTCACGCTCTGAGCAACCTGACCTACTTAAAGGTGTCCCTGCTCAGTGCAGGGCATTGGACTAGATGGCCTTTAAATGTCCCTTCCAAGCCAAGCCATTCTGTGTTCCTGGGCACTATCAAAGCAGTGCTGGATTAGTGCTGGGGTGATTATGTGGCACCTGTATTTTGGTAGTTGGGTCCTTTAGCAATTGGCCCTGAGAGCATTCATGGTCTGGGCAGTGAAGTCTGCAAACAACAGACAGTGTGCTCAAGGAGAAACAGGGGAGGAACACTGCTGTAGCTCAGATAAATGCCAGCATTTTGCTGCCCATTCCTAGTTAAGAAATAAAGGAATGTCCTGAAGATCCCTTCATGTGGGTGCATTATTGGCTGTATCAGTACTTGTGTTCTGCAAAACAGGGAATTTGCTACAACTTCTTGCCCCATTTATCACTGAATGAAACTCAAATCCTGCATTGCTCCTTGTCTACTTGCTTCCAAGTCAAGGCAAATTTTGTTCATGATTGAGTGGGACATATTCACCTGTTCACAAGCAAATTCTTCTTGCCATTCACACAGAGACAAGATTGTTTTGTGGATTTGCTCTAATCGGACAGGAATTAAGGCCTACCTGTCACTAGAACTAAAGCTGATGCATTAGGTTGCAAAGTCTTGAGTAATTTGGCCTGGTGACTGGCATTGTAGAGAGTTGTTCTGGAATTAAATGACACTTGAAGACACGTGTAGTCTACCATATTTCTGGCATACTAGAAGTGAAAAAAAAAACCTTTGAAACATGATTTTATCCTTTTTTCCTCCTCCTCCTCCTCCCAGGAATTTCAATGTCTGAGGTCTAAGCTCTTCAGCTGCCTCACAAACATTGTTTTAATTCAGACAGGCATCCATGCCTTGAGCCACAAATCATGACTGTGGCTGTGAAGCTTGAAGCAATGTAGGTTTATAGCACTAAAAGTAATAATGCATTCCCAGGTTAAGCCAAGTATTTCCCAAGTAACTCTACCTATCCTCAGGGATGTTTCATAAAGGATCATTGTAAAAGCTGGGAATCAGGAGAAAGAGTGTCATCAAAATTAAAAAGACAGGTTTCTGAGATCTTTATATTCCTATAAAAAGAGATTCAAAATTGTTCATATATGGAACATTGACTAAGAAGTGAATGACAGATTGCCAAAGCAATTGGGGAAAAAATTACCATAAGTAAAACTATGTTTACATGTAGATAATAAGTAAACCACCTTGCTAAGAAAAAAACCAGACCTGCCAATACTAAAACCAATAAGGCTGTTTCATCTGTCTCAATACAAAAAAAAAAAAACACTGAAAAGAATAAGAGGTCATTAAGACAATTAGTATATACAGGAAATTCCAGGGATTGGGAAAAAATGAAGCAAACTGTAGAGTGTCTGGTCCTCGTCAACTTCTCCCTCTTAATCCTAACCGGCTTCCTGAGGGCTGAGCGACGCAGCAAGAAGTTAGTTTCTTCTGCTAGGAGAGCAATACATTCTTTTTCTCTGACAAATTGCAGTGTTCTATGGCTGCTATATTAGCAAAAAGCCAATCATAAAATACATATTTCTCAGAGGACCTTGGAATGGTTTGCTGTTGGGGAACACTCTGTTTGCATGGGATAAGGGCAAGTTTGACGTTCTATTGATGCTGGAAAGGATTTGGAAGCACTCAACACAGCCCTGACTGAGAGCTTCCCTGTTGCAGTGCATGTTTTTGATTGTAATGCGGTCCTAGTAGTCAGTTTTATGACACCCCCTTATTTGGTATTGTTATACCACATTTTATTGCCAATGGGTTGTTCCTTCCCCCCCCGCCCCATCCCCCCCCGGGTTGTTGGCTTTCCCCTACTTGTCCATCTCCCCAAAGTCCTGCCCTTTTGTTCCCTGTTCCTCCTCCCATTCAATGTCAATCCCTCCCCAATCCTGCCCCTTTCTCTAGAAACTTCCCTGTCCATTTGGGATGCTTTGAAACTCTATTGGTTTGTTTAAGTTGTCCTCCTCCCCTCTAATCCCCTATTGGTTTAAACAATGTATTCCCCGCCTTGTGTTCCACCCTCAGTTTCTCCCAACTGGCTAAAGACTGTATCCTCCCCAGGCACCTCCGCAGTTTGGAAATCAGTGTAGGCCTTTAATTCAGTGTATTTCTGTCGCTGACACTGCGGGGAATAAACATACAGAAGACCTCTCCCTGTTCCTTGTCCCTACCCCCGCGCACTCCACCCGTGCTGTAAAGCAGCCGTGCCCTACAGCCAAACCCCAGAGTTGACAGTTTTCTGGGGGTGGCCCACTCTGGGTGTTGGTGTTGGCAGCTAGTCGGGCTGAGGAAATCGGGCACTGCAGCACTTCCCGAATGGGCTGTTCTATTGCAATAAAGAAATGGAGCTGTCAGCCCAGTGTCCAGGTGGCAGCAGCAGCAAAGCCCACCCGGCAGCAGCGCTGGCTGAGCTCCATGGCCAGGAGCAGCCGTGGATGCCCATGGTGTGGGCAGGCAGGAGCCAGGCAGGGGCTGCTGTGACCAGCGGTGGGGACCCGAGGGCTGGGGGAGTCCATGCTGAGCGTCCCTGGGCTGAGGGCACATTGCCTTCTGGGGGATGACCTGGGCCTGAACCTCATGAGGCACACAGTGATATTTTGGGATCTGTGCTCAGAGGTGAAGGGGTCCCTCATGAGGCACACAGTGATATTTTGGGATCTGTGCTCAGAGGTGAAGGGGTCCCTCATGAGGCACACAGTGATATTTTGGGGTCCCTGCTGAGGGGTGAAGGGATCCCTCATGAGGCACACATGGATATTTTCGGGTCCATACCGAGGGGTGCAGGGATCCCTCAGGAATCACAAAGGAGTATTGACGGCCTCTCCTAAGGTGTGCAGGCTGCCCCTCATGAGGTGTGCAGCGGGGTTACATTTGAGGGGGTTTTTACTCTTCTCAGCACAGCAAAGGGTCACTTGGCCGAGGTTTTGCAAAGCTGGGAGAAAGCCTCTTGCAAAGCCTTGGGCCTGTCTGCGGGCACAGCGGGCGGGCGGAGCCCATCCCCTGGGGCCAGGCCGGGCCGGGCCAGGCTCGGGCCCCGGCAGGGAAGGGCCGTGGCCCTGGGCTCTGATGAGGCTGCTGAGCTCCCCCCTGGCCCTGTGCTATAGCCCAACACATTTACAGCCGGAGCCATGCAAGGAGTCCTGCCAAGAGCAAATTGTTCTAATGTTCTCTCTAGGACAAAAAAGAGCAAACCAACCCGGCTGATAGGTGAGGAAAGAGAATTCAAGTTCACTTAAAGCGCTGCTCAGTTCAGGGTTGCCTTTCGTTTGACTGAGCTGATGCTAAGAACTATTTTCTCACATATGGTGGCGTTTCTCTGCAAACAGGCTTTGATGAGAAATTTCTGACCGCATTTGCTTTTGCTCTTTAAGGTAAGTCACAAACATGAGTAGCTTTGTTGAGGAATGGAGAATTGTTTGTAGCTCAGGAGGAACCTTACATTTTAGCACAGGAAGAAGGTAAGGCACAGGTTTAAAGGCTTTCTCCTCCTGGAGTGACACACTTTCAGAGGAGTCTGTGAGGAGAAGTCCCCTCAGCCACTGCCAGGGCTATGTGCCTCCTCTGCAGGCTCAGTATTCTGGGAGTTCCACGAGCCTCAGCTGCCAGTGAATATTCTTCTGAATATTTCTTGTTGTGCAGTGCAGAGGAAGAATATTTGGTGCTAGATTCCCCTCTGGGCTTTGAGGTAAATCTCAGTAATGCTGGTGATTTTTTTGTCCAGATGAACTTTTTATGGATAGAAAGGAAAAAGGGAAGAAGTATCGTGGAAAATTAATTCCTCAAAATGTGAGCGGCCAAATCGCACTAAAAATTAAATCAGAACTGAAGAATGTTTTTATTTTTTTTCCCTTGACAGGTAAGGCAAAACATGCAGTGCTAATAAAGTCTTTAAGAGATGCAACGAGCACCCAACTGTATGAAAATGAAAGAGGTAAAGGATGAGAAAGGGCATGGGAAGAATCTTCAGCCCTTCCTGTTGAAGGGAGCGAGCAGTCAGTGCTTGAGCACAACTGTTGCGGCAGCAGCAGTGGCGGTGGCAGCAGTGGTGCTGACATTGGGACAGCGGTGTCAGGACAGCGGTGGCAGCAAGAGCTGCGGGACTGGCAGAGGGCAAGGCACCATGGCCCTTGCTCTGCGCCTCTTCCTCCTGCTCCTCCTGGCCGTGGCCCTGCCTGCCAGGGCTGCCCAGGCCGCTCCGCTGCAAGCGCGGGGTTCAGGTGAGCCGGCAGCCTGGCTTCCCTTTCCCGGGACAGCGCTCCCTGCTCCCCGGGAAGCGCTGGGGATGGTTTTGCCCAGGCCTTTAGGGAGGGTTTCCTCTGGGGGAGGGAGAGAGCCCCTACAGGCCCTGTGCAGCCCCTGTTTCCTCTCCAGGGATGTGTCACAGGGCCTGCAAAGAGGGTGGAGAGTGCCCAAGGAGCCAGGCCAGAGCTGCCCAGGCCCCTGTGCAGCTTTGGCCTTGTACATTCACATCTGGCTCCCACAGCCTTACATGGCCCCCTTGCAGTGCCCATTTACTGCAAGCAGTCGGGGATCCCAGCACACCATGGAAATGCCCTGGTCTTTGCACTCTTCTAGACTGGAACGATAAGATGGCTTATATGGAAAAGCTGGTGAGCGACAGTATGAAGACCCTAGGGCATGGTGGAGGCAAGTTCTTTGTGGTCCTTTCCTGAAAAATAATCAGTGTCCATGTGGAAATGGCTCAGTCATGAGCCCTGTCCCTTAACATAATCTCTGGCTTTAAAGAATCTGGACATCTTGCCCTGCTCTCTTCTGTGATCCCCCAGGATCGCTGTCAGTGGGAGGAAGGATCATTTATGTGTCCATCCCCCTCCCATGTGCAATGCCAGTGTGTCCCTCCGTGTGCTCTGTGCAACCACAGAGAAGAGCAGAGAGGGAAGGGGCCGGGCCCAGGGCTGTGCCCCGGGGCTGAGCCTTTCTCAGCTCCTTTGCCGGCCCCAGGGAGCCTGAGCTGCTCCTGCTGCCACTGCCAAGCCCTGGCCCTGCCTGGGGCTGGGTTTGGAGCTGCTGGCAGCTCCAGGGAGTCCTTTCTGCCCCGACTGCCCCGCAAGGGGCTCCTTCCATCCCAGTGTGGGGCCACTGCAGGCACGAGGTGTCCCTGGCCCTGCTCCTGAGTGGAAGGCAGAGCTGAGGGAGTGCCTTGGAGGGCACCAATCACCCAGGTGCCCTCACTGCCACTTGGGCCTGAAGAAGAAATGGAACTTCCCATTAAGGTCCTCCTAAATGGAAGAACCAAGACATAGGAGACACGAAATCCTTGGAGGCAGCCAAACATCTGGAGCAGATGCTGAGTGACCTGGAGAGACGCCGTGGTGGGTGCATTTCCCTCTGCCTTGTCCTGGGGCTCAGCAGCCGGGGGCTTTGGCTGCACATCTGGACACGCCGTGCCCGGCACAGCGGGAAGGGATCCATGGCAGCCTCGCTGCCCCGCTGCTGCTTCCACGCCCTGCAGGGCTGTTTGCCAGCCTGGCCTGGCTGCAGCTTCTCCCCAGCCTCTGCAGGAAGGCATTTGGCATCAGTTCACAGGCAGCCCAAACTGCACCACGGGCCATAGATGCCCTGAGATCCCCGGCAATTTTCTAATCTCCAGTCAGATCAGGTGTAGGGGCTTTTTCAGTCAGGGAGGTCTCTAGCCCAGCCCCAATAACCTGGCCATTTTCCTGATCCTTATCCACGACTTGACAAGTATTGTCTCCTGAAGTTGCCACCTCCTGCAATGGTTCCATCTGACCCAGCTGTCCTTTTTCCTTTCTCAAGCAATGGAGCAAAAGTCCATGCAGGTGGGGCCATATCCTGTAGGAAGCAATGGCTTTGTGCCAGCCACTGATGCAGGAAAGGAGGAGATGCCAGACATGGGCACAGGTACAGGAGATAATTGCTCCGCCAGGCTCAGCCCTTGGTGGGGCTCTGTGGCGTCAGCTCTTTCCCCCAGGGCCTGCCCTTGCCCAGCCCGGCAGCAGCCAAAGCTGGAGGAGGCTCTGGAGGCTTGGAATCCTCTGGAGCTCGTTCACAGCCCCGAGGAAAGGGGACCCCTGCAGCAACGTCCCTCCCACTGCAGCTGCTCTGGAGCTGGCCCTGAGTGCCCAGAGGCCCAAGGCACAGGAGCAGCCCCGAGCGGGAGCCCTGCCGCCAGCCCAGGGCCAGAGCCAGCCTTGGCTCCCGACTGGGCAGGGGCTGCACTGGGTCCTGACAGGGCCTGACTCTGTGCCCTGGGGCTGGGGGAGCTGCCACGGGGCAGGGAGGGCCAGGGCTGCTGGCAGTGGCTGCTCAGGGATGGCTTTGGCCCGTGTCCCTCCAAGCAGCCACTGCCCAAGCAGCTGCGCTGCCCCCGGGCTCTCCTCCCGGCCTGCTGGGCTTTGTTGGGTGGCACAGCCTGTGCCAAGGGGCGGCAAGGTGCCTGCAGGCCCCAGCTCTGGGGGAAACGGAGAACGTCCTGCCCGCATCCACCGTGCTGCCAGCTCAGCAGTGCAGCACAGCACGGGCTCACGCTCCCCATTGCTCCCACAGAAGTGCTTGGCATATCAGACACTAACGCCCAGAATCTACGGAACACCCCAAGAATTATCTGCCCCCAGGATGTGCGCAGCTCCTGCATGTTAGGCCCGGTAGTGACACTGTTCACTGTGCCTATTTCCTTGGTGCTGTGCTATGTTGGGTTCCAGTGGTGGAAGGAAAAGAAACAGTAAGCTGTGCTCATCTCTACCGTTCAGCTTCCTTAAATGCTGCTTATATTCAGCTAACAGTCCAGTGAGGCTGCTGTGGAGTTTTTCCAGTCCATGGTTGTCCAAAGTACTCTGGGAACGGTTCTGCTGCTGCCCAGAGCTTTCATTGGCCTCCTAATTGCTGGGCCTTGTCCTGGGCGGCCCGCTGGGGCTGCAGCCAGTGCTGGCTCCCACTGAGGCTGCCTGGCCCAGAGCAGCCCCAGGGGCACAGGGCAAAGGCAGAGCAATGTGGGGAGGAGAAAGAGCAGGGACGAGATTGCCCTGGAAAGACAGAGGAGATCTGGGGCCCACTCCTGGCCATGGAGCCTGCCCAGAGCCGTGCCCTGCTCGCCGGGGCCTTGAGGGACAGCTGTGCAGCTGGGCCAAGCTGTGCCAGCAGCTCCAGCCATGCTGGGGAGCCTTGCCAGCTCTGGGCCCTGCTGTGCAGGAGGCTCCCTGTGTGCCACTGGCAGCTGGGGCCTCAGCCACCTCCTCTCTCCCCAGTCACACCTCTCGACAGCAGCTAAAGGACACTGACAGGTTCTCACGCCCAGATAACTTGAGTAGCTCTTCCAGCAGTGGTGAGGACCTGGGTAACCCCAACAAAAGCTCTCAGAGGACAGCTCCAGAACAGCTGCCATATAGGAGGAAGCAGCAGATCCCTGTGGAAATCCCAGTGCCACCTCCAGGCCTCCCTGTGGGAATCCCTGAGCCTCCTCCACTCCCAGTAGGAATTCCTGAGCCTCCTCCACTCCCCACAGGGATCTTCAATATGCCTCCACCCCACTCCAGTCCATCCCAACCTGTGCCGCAATCCCAAAACCAGTTCAGCACCTTCCATACCCAGCTGAGACCACCACGTCCCCCTCCTCCCAAAATCATCTGACCTGTCTTCCAAAGGACACTGAAGGTGCTTTTGTCCCCCACCCCATGTCCCCATTCAGGAGCCTTGCCCAGCATTTTTGCCGCAATAAAGAGATGAAGTTGTAACCTCAGTGTCTAGGTCGTAGCAGCAGCAAAGCCCACCCAGCAGCAGCACTGGCTGAGCTCCATGCCCAGGAGCAGCCATGGATGCCCACGGTGTGGGCAGGCAGGAGCCAGGCAGGGGCTGCTGTGACCAGTGGCAGGGCCCCGAGGGCTGGGGGAGCCCATGCTGAGCGTCCCTGGGCTGAGGGCACATTTCCTTCCCTGGCATCATCTGGGCCTGGGCCCCATGAGGCAGGCATGGATATTTTGGGTTCTCTGCTGAGGTGTGCTGGGGTCACTCATGAAGCATAAAGGAGTATTAATGGCCTCTCCTAAGGTGTGCAGGCTGCCCTCATGAGGTGTGCAGCAGGGTAACATTTGAGGGAACTTTTACTCTTCTCAAGACAGACAAGGGTCACTTGGCCGAGGTTTTGCAAAGCTGGGAGAAAGCCTCTTGCTAAGCCTTGGGCCTGGCTGCGGGCACAGCGGGCGGGTGGAGCCCATCCCCTGGGGCCAGGCCGGGCTGCTCAGGCCGGGCAGGGCCGGGCCGGCTCGGGCCCCGGCAGGGAAGGGCCGCGAACCTGAGCTCTGATGAGGCTGCTGAGCTCCGCCCTGGCCCTGTGCTGCAGCCCAACACATTTACAGCCGGGCCGTGCCCTGGCCCACAGGAGGCACGCGGGGCTGCAACTGAGGCTGTGCCTTCTCCAACTCAAGTGGGCTGTCTCTGTTCCTTTGGAGGATCCTGAGCCTTGTACCTCGGCCTGATGGTGCAAAGATGCCTCCAGCAACCCTGAGTTTTCAGAAATAAAGGCTTTGTGCTGATTAATATGAAAAGCTGTATGGGTGGCCTGCAGCTAATGTTCTTTTGTTGCCTGGCCCCCAGTCAGTGCTGGAGTCTAAATGACTGACCCAGCCCTGAGCTGCTCTTTCGACTGATTTGATGAAAGGGACTGAAGCTCTAGTGAGTCCAATTCTCCAGGAAAACAAGTACAGCAACTTGGATACTGCTGGTGACAAAAGCAGAGTGCAGAGTTGAACCTGTGAGGCCACCTCACTGCCGCCTCCCCCCACTCTTTTATTTTCATTTTGTTTAACATTCTGAGTGCCAGCCTTTGGATGAAATGGGCTCTCAGCAAGGAGCTGCTGGGCCTCCTGGCTGTGTCCATTTGTGCTCCCAGTGCTTCTGGTCTGGTTGGGCTGGTGTGATAAATAGGTATGATTCGTGCTGATGAAAACTGAAACAGTAATCAATATTGATACAGTAATTAATATTTAGGAACAACAAAATAGTTAAAAGTTGTAATGCCAAAGAAGAGAGAGAGAGGAAGGGCTCCGCCACACCCCCCCCCCCCCCCCCCCGGCAGATGTTCACAAGGACAGGAGGAAAGAAGCTGAAGAGAAAGTTGCTAAAAATGAGCAGAAAGGAAGCAAAACCTGTTTGGGTCCGAGAAAATGCTAATTATAAGGGATTTATTGCCTTGATATGTAGATATAATGATATGTTATTTTTGGCTTACATTGTACTGGCTTGACGCGCATGTGTAACCCAAAGGTGAATTAAAGGACAAAGAAGAAGACTATAGAGCCTTCATCAGTGACCACCCCCAAAGACTTGTGCGACCACCAAACCGAGTAGTGGCGCATGCGTGGTAAAAGTGGTAATGCAAGCAGAGATAGAGAGATGACAAACCGAAAATGGGAGGAGATGGTATTGACACATGGCATATAAGGGGTGATTTTCTCTTGGCAAGCTTGTGTGTGATGTGGCAAGGGTCCAAGAGCCCTGCACTCCGTACCCCACCGTTATCTTTTGCTTATGCGCTATTATTGGAACCAAATTATCCCTTATTTTAACCAAATTATATTATATCCAATTTTATATTTTTGATTTTAACTATTCAATTAAAATTGTTACTACTTTTAATATTGTTTGGTTTTTTATGATGGGATAATTGGGCAAACATAACAGCTGGGACACTTGTCCATCATGCCTATGTGTCTGTTTCCTGTCATTCCAATGCACAGCCCTTTCCCACTGCTTGTCATTTAAATACTGTAATTATTTTATTGGATAACTTACACCTTGTTATAAATGTGAAGCTTGACTAGGCCAATATTCAAGCAGCAATCAATTTATTAATTAATATGGTAAAGTATGATCCATACAGTGGTAGGTAAAGTGGGGGAAGTTTTCCCTCCCAATGCACACCGATAGTTGAGGCTTACAAGTATTGATAGGGGCATTCATAAGCTTTCTCAAGAATTTCTACTTCCAATTTTTACTCATCATTAGTTTTTACTCCCAATTTTGTGTCACAATTCTATACTCTATTGTGATTTAGTTTTTCTCAGGATGTACTGCAGAAAAGGAGTATCCCAGGTGGTCGTGGTCCGGTTTCCAAAATGAGGAAGAAGTATTCCATCTGGTGAGGTCCAGCTCTCCAGATGTGGGTCCAACTTTTAATTGCAAGGACTATAAATCTCATGACAATGATGTCCAGCTTCCCTTGGTCAAAACTATTAATCCTTGAGTTGATGTTCATCTTCTTTTCTCAAGCTGCTTTTCTCTGTTTTGTTAAGGCCTGAGATAAGCATGCTTCCTTTTGATATATTCTAAAGCTGTACTTTCCAAGATCCTTACTACAAGCAATATTCTAAAATGATACTTAATTTATACTAAATCTAAAAGGCTAATACTGCAAAGCTCTTTAAGGCTTAGCTACAAGCAGAAAGTTCCTGTCAAACAGGAACATCCTTAATGCTTTAATTCAAATGCTCCTAAATCAAGTTAAGACTCATAAAGGTTAATTGCGAACAAAAGATAGGTTCAAAGGCCTTTTTCCATGCTTTACTTTCCTCAGTTATTGTTAGAATTTGTCTTTATAACTGTCCCATGGTTGGTTTCCACACATATCACAATGACAAATACAGACGCGGCCTGTATGTACCTGACACATAACACAGCTTGGTATTTCACAGTCCTGCACTTCAGGATATTAAATTGTGTTAATCAGACTTTGTCCCATCATGAGTTTCTGGAACACATTTTCAAGCCTTGCAGCTGTAGCCCAAGGGAAGCTGTTTCTGTCTTGCATCACCAAACTGGCAGGGTTTTTGCAAAGACAGCCCTTTAGAAAGGACTTGTTGTGTGCATTAACATCTAAGGGGCTGCTTTCAAAGATAGACCAAAACCCCATGAACAAACAGCAAATCTACCAAACAACATATTTTTTAAAAGTACTTTATTTGTAGCTTTTGTTCTTAATGTTTTCCAGTTGGCCACCTTTTCCACTGCAGTGTCTTTCTTTGGACAGAAAAGCCCCCTTGCTAGATGATGTGGCTTAACAAGGAAAACAGAACTCACACACAATGCATTTATTAGAGCTAAACATGGAGGTTCCCATGATCACAGTCATAATCATTGATTTTCAGTTTATTTTGGTTTCAGATAGTTTTCAGAAGGGTGAGAACAGTACCTCAGATCCCCTGGGTGTGTTGGTGCCATAGCCACTTATTATCTCTTCTTTCTTGTTATCTGTCCTTTCTGTAGTTCTGTAGTTCCTCTGCCCATTTGTTGCTCTTGGATCACTGCCTCCTTCACCTGATTTTTATCTTTTCCTGGATTTGTGAGGATTTTTGTGTTGGTTTTGGTTTTTTTTCTTGGTGGTTGTTTTGTTTGCCTGTTCTATTTGGTCACAGTTTTGCTATTGGTTTTTGGGTTTTTTTATCCCCTTAACAGCAAGAATCAGCTTGTGATTTGTATTGTGAAGTTGTGATACACAGGTGTTGCACATAAAGGTTGTTTTTGTTTTTAAAGTCATCTCAGACATGCAAGGCCCTGTGTCTTTGAAAACTGTGTGCTCTTGAGTCGATATGCAAAATAATTAGACTCCACAGTCTGATGTAGTTATGAAGTGGAAATGTATTGTCAGCAGCCAACACAAGCGATATAGCTCTCATGAAAGCTTGTGCCCTGAGCCTCGGTCTGACCCACATCTTCATTCTCAAAGATGTTCCATGTTCATTACATTGCACAACATTGCCATGCATATTCAAACCCTGGCCCCTCCTGTCCTCGCCTCACATGGTAATCAGATCCAGGTCCTTCTGGGCACGCATTGTTTGCTGTGGTGCTCGCACGGGGGTCTCTCAGTGATCTCTGAGGCCGAAGACTGTGGTCTTCCTCATGACTGAACTTTGGAACTTTTCTCCTTTGTGCGTGCGCTTGGGTCCCTTGGTGGGGGTGCAATCTGGGGGTATAGCTAAGGCCATGAGGTCACAGCAGGCTCTGAGGTCACAGAGGTGCCAGAGCCCCGTGGTTGCACAGCAGCACAAGGAGCGAGCAGTCAGTGCTTGAGCACAACTGTTGCGGCAGCAGCAGCGGCGGTGGCAGCAGTGGTGCTGACATTGGGACAGCGGTGTCAGGACAGCGGTGGCAGCAAGAGCTGCGGGACTGGCAGAGGGCAAGGCACCATGGCCCTTGCTCTGCGCCTCTTCCTCCTGCTCCTCCTGGCCGTGGCCCTGCCTGCCAGGGCTGCCCAGGCCGCTCCGCTGCAAGCGCGGGGTTCAGGTGAGCCGGCAGCCTGGCTCCCCTTTCCCGGGACAGCGCTCCCTGCTCCCCGGGAAGCGCTGGGGATGGTTTTCCGCAGGCCTTTAGGGAGGGTTTCCTCTGGGGGAGGGAGAGAGCCCCTACAGGCCCTGTGCAGCCCCTGTTTCCTCTCCAGGGATGTGTCACAGGGCCTGCAAAGAGGGTGGAGAGTGCCCAAGGAGCCAGGCCAGAGCTGCCCAGGCCCCTGTGCAGCTTTGGCCTTGTACATTCACATCTGGCTCCCACAGCCTTACATGGCCCCCTTACAGTGCCCATTTACTGTAAGCAGTGGGGGATCCCAGCACACCATGGAAATGCCCTGGTCTTTGCACTCTTCTAGACTGGAACGATAAGATGGCTTATATGGAAAAGCTGGTGAGCGACAGTATGAAGACCCTAGGGCATGGTGGAGGCAAGTTCTTTGTGGTCCTTTCCTGAAAAATAATCAGTGTCCATGTGGAAATGGCTCAGTCATGAGCCCTGTCCCTTAACATAATCTCTGGCTTTAAAGAATCTGGACATCTTGCCCTGCTCTCTTCTGTGATCCCCCAGGATCGCTGTCAGTGGGAGGAAGGATCATTTATGTGTCCATCCCCCTCCCATGTGCAATGCCAGTGTGTCCCTCCGTGTGCTCTGTGCAACCACAGAGAAGAGCAGAGAGGGAAGGGGCCGGGCCCAGGGCTGTGCCCCGGGGCTGAGCCTTTCTCAGCTCCTTTGCCGGCCCCAGGGAGCCTGAGCTGCTCCTGCTGCCACTGCCAAGCCCTGGCCCTGCCTGGGGCTGGGTTTGGAGCTGCTGGCAGCTCCAGGGAGTCCTTTCTGCCCCGACTGCCCCGCAAGGGGCTCCTTCCATCCCAGTGTGGGGCCACTGCAGGCACGAGGTGCCCCTGGCCCTGCTCCTGAGTGGAAGGCAGAGCTGAGGGAGTGCCTTGGAGGGCACCAATCACCCAGGTGCCCTCACTGCCACTTGGGCCTGAAGAAGAAATGGAACTTCCCATTAAGGTCCTCCTAAATGGAAGAACCGAGACATAGGAGACACGAAATCCTTGGAGGCAGCCAAACATCTGGAGCAGATGCTGAGTGACCTGGAGAGACGCCGTGGTGGGTGCATTTCCCTCTGCCTTGTCCTGGGGCTCAGCAGCCGGGGGCTTTGGCTGCACATCTGGACACGCCGTGCCCGGCACAGCGGGAAGGGATCCATGGCAGCCTCGCTGCCCCGCTGCTGCTTCCACGCCCTGCAGGGCTGTTTGCCAGCCTGGCCTGGCTGCAGCTTCTCCCCAGCCTCTGCAGGAAGGCATTTGGCATCAGTTCACAGGCAGCCCAAACTGCACCACGGGCCATAGATGCCCTGAGATCCCCGGCAATTTTCTAATCTCCAGTCAGATCAGGTGTAGGGGCTTTTTCAGTCAGGGAGGTCTCTAGCCCAGCCCCAATAACCTGGCCATTTTCCTGATCCTTATCCACGACTTGACAAGTATTGTCTCCTGAAGTTGCCACCTCCTGCAATGGTTCCATCTGACCCAGCTGTCCTTTTTCCTTTCTCAAGCAATGGAGCAAAAGTCCATGCAGGTGGGGCCATATCCTGTAGGAAGCAATGGCTTTGTGCCAGCCACTGATGCAGGAAAGGAGGAGATGCCAGACATGGGCACAGGTACAGGAGATAATTGCTCCGCCAGGCTCAGCCCTTGGTGGGGCTGTGTGGCAGCAGCTCTTTCCCCCAGGGCCTGCCCTTGCCCAGCCCGGCAGCAGCCAAAGCTGGAGGAGGCTCTGGAGGCTTGGAATCCTCTGGAGCTCGTTCACAGCCCCGAGGAAAGGGGACCCCTGCAGCAACGTCCCTCCCACTGCAGCTGCTCTGGAGCTGGCCCTGAGTGCCCAGAGGCCCAAGGCACAGGAGCAGCCCCGAGCGGGAGCCCTGCCGCCAGCCCAGGGCCAGAGCCAGCCTTGGCTCCCGACTGGGCAGGGGCTGCACTGGGTCCTGACAGGGCCTGACTCTGTGCCCTGGGGCTGGGGGAGCTGCCACGGGGCAGGGAGGGCCAGGGCTGCTGGCAGTGGCTGCTCAGGGATGGCTTTGGCCCGTGTCCCTCCAAGCAGCCACTGCCCAAGCAGCTGCGCTGCCCCCGGGCTCTCCTCCCGGCCTGCTGGGCTTTGTTGGGTGGCACAGCCTGTGCCAAGGGGCGGCAAGGTGCCTGCAGGCCCCAGCTCTGGGGGAAACGGAGAACGTCCTGCCCGCATCCACCGTGCTGCCAGCTCAGCAGTGCAGCACAGCACGGGCTCACGCTCCCCATTGCTCCCACAGAAGTGCTTGGCATATCAGACACTAACGCCCAGAATCTACGGAACACCCCAAGAATTATCTGCCCCCAGGATGTGCGCAGCTCCTGCATGTTAGGCCCGGTAGTGACACTGTTCACTGTGCCTATTTCCTTGGTGCTGTGCTATGTTGGGTTCCAGTGGTGGAAGGAAAAGAAACAGTAAGCTGTGCTCATCTCTACCGTTCAGCTTCCTTAAATGCTGCTTATATTCAGCTAACAGTCCAGTGAGGCTGCTGTGGAGTTTTTCCAGTCCATGGTTGTCCAAAGTACTCTGGGAACGGTTCTGCTGCTGCCCAGAGCTTTCATTGGCCTCCTAATTGCTGGGCCTTGTCCTGGGCGGCCCGCTGGGGCTGCAGCCAGTGCTGGCTCCCACTGAGGCTGCCTGGCCCAGAGCAGCCCCAGGGGCACAGGGCAAAGGCAGAGCAATGTGGGGAGGAGAAAGAGCAGGGACGAGATTGCCCTGGAAAGACAGAGGAGATCTGGGGCCCACTCCTGGCCATGGAGCCTGCCCAGAGCCGTGCCCTGCTCGCCGGGGCCTTGAGGGACAGCTGTGCAGCTGGGCCAAGCTGTGCCAGCAGCTCCAGCCATGCTGGGGAGCCTTGCCAGCTCTGGGCCCTGCTGTGCAGGAGGCTCCCTGTGTGCCACTGGCAGCTGGGGCCTCAGCCACCTCCTCTCTCCCCAGTCACACCTCTCGACAGCAGCTAAAGGACACTGACAGGTTCTCACGCCCAGATAACTTGAGTAGCTCTTCCAGCAGTGGTGAGGACCTGGGTAACCCCAACAAAAGCTCTCAGAGGACAGCTCCAGAACAGCTGCCATATAGGAGGAAGCAGCAGATCCCTGTGGAAATCCCAGTGCCACCTCCAGGCCTCCCTGTGGGAATCCCTGAGCCTCCTCCACTCCCAGTAGGAATTCCTGAGCCTCCTCCACTCCCCACAGGGATCTTCAATATGCCTCCACCCCACTCCAGTCCATCCCAACCTGTGCCGCAATCCCAAAACCAGTTCAGCACCTTCCATACCCAGCTGAGACCACCACGTCCCCCTCCTCCCAAAATCATCTGACCTGTCTTCCAAAGGACACTGAAGGTGCTTTTGTCCCCCACCCCATGTCCCCATTCAGGAGCCTTGCCCAGCATTTTTGCCGCAATAAAGAGATGAAGTTGTAACCTCAGTGTCTAGGTCGTAGCAGCAGCAAAGCCCACCCAGCAGCAGCACTGGCTGAGCTCCATGCCCAGGAGCAGCCATGGATGCCCACGGTGTGGGCAGGCAGGAGCCAGGCAGGGGCTGCTGTGACCAGTGGCAGGGCCCCGAGGGCTGGGGGAGCCCATGCTGAGCGTCCCTGGGCTGAGGGCACATTTCCTTCCCTGGCATCATCTGGGCCTGGGCCCCATGAGGCAGGCATGGATATTTTGGGTTCTCTGCTGAGGTGTGCTGGGGTCACTCATGAAGCATAAAGGAGTATTAATGGCCTCTCCTAAGGTGTGCAGGCTGCCCTCATGAGGTGTGCAGCAGGGTAACATTTGAGGGGACTTTTACTCTTCTCAAGACAGACAAGGGTCACTTGGCCGAGGTTTTGCAAAGCTGGGAGAAAGCCTCTTGCTAAGCCTTGGGCCTGGCTGCGGGCACAGCGGGCGGGTGGAGCCCATCCCCTGGGGCCAGGCCGGGCTGCTCAGGCCGGGCAGGGCCGGGCCGGCTCGGGCCCCGGCAGGGAAGGGCCGCGAACCTGAGCTCTGATGAGGCTGCTGAGCTCCGCCCTGGCCCTGTGCTGCAGCCCAACACATTTACAGCCGGGCCGTGCCCTGGCCCACAGGAGGCACGCGGGGCTGCAACTGAGGCTGTGCCTTCTCCAACTCAAGTGGGCTGTCTCTGTTCCTTTGGAGGATCCTGAGCCTTGTACCTCGGCCTGATGGTGCAAAGATGCCTCCAGCAACCCTGAGTTTTCAGAAATAAAGGCTTTGTGCTGATTAATATGAAAAGCTGTATGGGTGGCCTGCAGCTAATGTTCTTTTGTTGCCTGGCCCCCAGTCAGTGCTGGAGTCTAAATGACTGACCCAGCCCTGAGCTGCTCTTTAGACTGATTTGATGAAAGGGACTGAAGCTCTAGTGAGTCCAATTCTGCAGGAAAACAAGTACAGCAACTTGGATACTGCTGGTGACAAAAGCAGAGTGCAGAGTTGAACCTGTGAGGCCACCTCACTGCCGCCTCCCCCCACTCTTTTATTTTCATTTTGTTTAACATTCTGAGTGCCAGCCTTTGGATGAAATGGGCTCTCAGCAAGGAGCTGCTGGGCCTCCTGGCTGTGTCCATTTGTGCTCCCAGTGCTTCTGGTCTGGTTGGGCTGGTGTAATAAATAGGTATGATTCGTGCTGATGAAAACTGAAACAGTAATCAATATTGATACAGTAATTAATATTTAGGAACAACAAAATAGTTAAAAGTTGTAATGCCAAAGAAGAGAGAGAGAGGAAGGGCTCCGCCACACCCCCCCCCCCCCCCCCCCGTCAGATGTTCACAAGGACAGGAGGAAAGAAGCTGAAGAGAAAGTTGCTAAAAATGAGCAGAAAGGAAGCAAAACCTGTTTGGGTCCGAGAAAATGCTAATTATAAGGGATTTATTGCCTTGATATGTAGATATAATGATATGTTATTCTTGGCTTACATTGTACTGGCTTGACGCGCATGTGTAACCCAAAGGTGAATTAAAGGACAAGGAAGAAGACTATAGAGCCTTCATCAGTGACCACCCCCAAAGACTTGTGCGACCACCAAACCGAGTAGTGGCGCATGCGTGGTAAAAGTGGTAATGCAAGCAGAGACAGAGAGATGACAAACCGAAAATGGGAGGAGATGGTATTGACACATGGCATATAAGGGGTGATTTTCTCTTGGCAAGCTTGTGTGTGATGTGGCAAGGGTCCAAGAGCCCTGCACTCCGTACCCCACCGTTATCTTTTGCTTATGCGCTATTATTGGAACCAAATTATCCCTTATTTTAACCAAATTATATTATATCCAATTTTATATTTTTGATTTTAACTATTCAATTAAAATTGTTACTACTTTTAATATTGTTTGGTTTTTTATGATGGGATAATTGGGCAAACATAACAGCTGGGACACTTGTCCATCATGCCTATGTGTCTGTTTCCTGTCATTCCAATGCACAGCCCTTTCCCACTGCTTGTCATTTAAATACTGTAATTATTTTACTGGATAACTTACACCTTGTTATAAATGTGAAGCTTGACTAGGCCAATATTCAAGCAGCAATCAATTTATTAATTAATATGGTAAAGTATGATCCATACAGTGGTAGGTAAAGTGGGGGAAGTTTTCCCTCCCAATGCACACCGATAGTTGAGGCTTACAAGTATTGATAGGGGCATTCATAAGCTTTCTCAAGAATTTCTACTTCCAATTTTTACTCATCATTAGTTTTTACTCCCAATTTTGTGTCACAATTCTATACTCTATTGTGATTTAGTTTTTCTCAGGATGTACTGCAGAAAAGGAGTATCCCAGGTGGTCGTGGTCCGGTTTCCAAAATAAGGAAGAAGTATTCCATCTGGTGAGGTCCAGCTCTCCAGATGTGGGTCCAACTTTTAATTGCAAGGACTATAAATCTCATGACAGTGATGTCCAGCTTCCCTTGGTCAAAACTATTAATCCTTGAGTTGATGTTCATCTTCTTTTCTCAAGCTGCTTTTCTCTGTTTTGTTAAGGCCTGAGATAAGCATGCTTCCTTTTGATATATTCTAAAGCTGTACTTTCCAAGATCCTTACTACAAGCAATATTCTAAAATGATACTTAATTTATACTAAAATTAAAAGGCTAATACTGCAAAGCTCTTTAAGGCTTAGCTACAAGCAGAAAGTTCCTGTCAAACAGGAACATCCTTAATGCTTTAATTCAAATGCTCCTAAATCAAGTTAAGACTCATAAAGGTTAATTGCGAACAAAAGATAGGTTCAAAGGCCTTTTTCCATGCTTTACTTTCCTCAGTTATTGTTAGAATTTGTCTTTATAACTGTCCCATGGTTGGTTTCCACACATATCACAATGACAAATACAGACGCGGCCTGTATGTACCTGACACATAACACAGCTTGGTATTTCACAGTCCTGCACTTCAGGATATTAAATTGTGTTAATCAGACTTTGTCCCATCATGAATTTCTGGAACACATTTTCAAGCCTTGCAGCTGTAGCCCAAGGGAAGCTGTTTCTGTCTTGCATCACCAAACTGGCAGGGTTTTTGCAAAGACAGCCCTTTAGAAAGGACTTGTTGTGTGCATTAACATCTAAGGGGCTGCTTTCAAAGACAGACCAAAACCCCATGAACAAACAGCAAATCTACCAAACAACATATTTTTTAAAAGTACTTTATTTGTAGCTTTTGTTCTTAATGTTTTCCAGTTGGCCACCTTTTCCACTGCAGTGTCTTTCTTTGGACAGAAAAGCCCCCTTGCTAGATGATGTGACTTAACAAGGAAAACAGAACTCACACACAATGCATTTATTAGAGCTAAACATGGAGGTTCCCATGATCACAGTCATAATCATTGATTTTCAGTTTATTTTGGTTTCAGATAGTTTTCAGAAGGGTGAGAACAGTACCTCAGATCCCCTGGGTGTGTTGGTGCCATAGCCACTTATTATCTCTTCTTTCTTGTTATCTGTCCTTTCTGTAGTTCTGTAGTTCCTCTGCCCATTTGTTGCTCTTGGATCACTGCCTCCTTCACCTGATTTTTATCTTTTCCTGGATTTGTGAGGATTTTTGTGTTGGTTTTGGTTTTTTTTCTTGGTGGTTGTTTTGTTTGCCTGTTCTATTTGGTCACAGTTTTGCTATTGGTTTTTGGGTTTTTTTATCCCCTTAACAGCAAGAATCAGCTTGTGATTTGTATTGTGAAGTTGTGATACACAGGTGTTGCACATAAAGGTTGTTTTTGTTTTTAAAGTCATCTCAGACATGCAAGGCCCTGTGTCTTTGAAAACTGTGTGCTCTTGAGTCGATATGCAAAATAATTAGACTCCACAGTCTGATGTAGTTATGAAGTGGAAATGTATTGTCAGCAGCCAACACAAGCGATATAGCTCTCATGAAAGCTTGTGCCCTGAGCCTCGGTCTGACCCACATCTTCATTCTCAAAGATGTTCCATGTTCATTACATTGCACAACATTGCCATGCATATTCAAACCCTGGCCCCTCCTGTCCTCGCCTCACATGGTAATCAGATCCAGGTCCTTCTGGGCACGCATTGTTTGCTGTGGTGCTCGCACGGGGGTCTCTCAGTGATCTCTGAGGCCGAAGACTGTGGTCTTCCTCATGACTGAACTTTGGAACTTTTCTCCTTTGTGCGTGCGCTTGGGTCCCTTGGTGGGGGTGCAATCTGGGGGTATAGCTAAGGCCATGAGGTCACAGCAGGCTCTGAGGTCACAGAGGTGCCAGAGCCCCGTGGTTGCACAGCAGCACAAGGAGCGAGCAGTCAGTGCTTGAGCACAACTGTTGCGGCAGCAGCAGCGGCGGTGGCAGCAGTGGTGCTGACATTGGGACAGCGGTGTCAGGACAGCGGTGGCAGCAAGAGCTGCGGGACTGGCAGAGGGCAAGGCACCATGGCCCTTGCTCTGCGCCTCTTCCTCCTGCTCCTCCTGGCCGTGGCCCTGCCTGCCAGGGCTGCCCAGGCCGCTCCGCTGCAAGCGCGGGGTTCAGGTGAGCCGGCAGCCTGGCTCCCCTTTCCCGGGACAGCGCTCCCTGCTCCCCGGGAAGCGCTGGGGATGGTTTTCCGCAGGCCTTTAGGGAGGGTTTCCTCTGGGGGAGGGAGAGAGCCCCTACAGGCCCTGTGCAGCCCCTGTTTCCTCTCCAGGGATGTGTCACAGGGCCTGCAAAGAGGGTGGAGAGTGCCCAAGGAGCCAGGCCAGAGCTGCCCAGGCCCCTGTGCAGCTTTGGCCTTGTACATTCACATCTGGCTCCCACAGCCTTACATGGCCCCCTTGCAGTGCCCATTTACTGTAAGCAGTGGGGGATCCCAGCACACCATGGAAATGCCCTGGTCTTTGCACTCTTCTAGACTGCAACGATAAGATGGCTTATATGGAAAAGCTGGTGAGCGACAGTATGAAGACCCTAGGGCATGGTGGAGGCAAGTTCTTTGTGGTCCTTTCCTGAAAAATAATCAGTGTCCATGTGGAAATGGCTCAGTCATGAGCCCTGTCCCTTAACATAATCTCTGGCTTTAAAGAATCTGGACATCTTGCCCTGCTCTCTTCTGTGATCCCCCAGGATCGCTGTCAGTGGGAGGAAGGATCATTTATGTGTCCATCCCCCTCCCATGTGCAATGCCAGTGTGTCCCTCCGTGTGCTCTGTGCAACCACAGAGAAGAGCAGAGAGGGAAGGGGCCGGGCCCAGGGCTGTGCCCCGGGGCTGAGCCTTTCTCAGCTCCTTTGCCGGCCCCAGGGAGCCTGAGCTGCTCCTGCTGCCACTGCCAAGCCCTGGCCCTGCCTGGGGCTGGGTTTGGAGCTGCTGGCAGCTCCAGGGAGTCCTTTCTGCCCCGACTGCCCCGCAAGGGGCTCCTTCCATCCCAGTGTGGGGCCACTGCAGGCACGAGGTGCCCCTGGCCCTGCTCCTGAGTGGAAGGCAGAGCTGAGGGAGTGCCTTGGAGGGCACCAATCACCCAGGTGCCCTCACTGCCACTTGGGCCTGAAGAAGAAATGGAACTTCCCATTAAGGTCCTCCTAAATGGAAGAACCGAGACATAGGAGACACGAAATCCTTGGAGGCAGCCAAACATCTGGAGCAGATGCTGAGTGACCTGGAGAGACGCCGTGGTGGGTGCATTTCCCTCTGCCTTGTCCTGGGGCTCAGCAGCCGGGGGCTTTGGCTGCACATCTGGAAACGCCGTGCCCGGCACAGCGGGAAGGGATCCATGGCAGCCTCGCTGCCCCGCTGCTGCTTCCACGCCCTGCAGGGCTGTTTGCCAGCCTGGCCTGGCTGCAGCTTCTCCCCAGCCTCTGCAGGAAGGCATTTGGCATCAGTTCACAGGCAGCCCAAACTGCACCACGGGCCATAGATGCCCTGAGATCCCCGGCAATTTTCTAATCTCCAGTCAGATCAGGTGTAGGGGCTTTTTCAGTCAGGGAGGTCTCTAGCCCAGCCCCAATAACCTGGCCATTTTCCTGATCCTTATCCATGACTTGACAAGTATTGTCTCCTGAAGTTGCCACCTCCTGCAATGGTTCCATCTGACCCAGCTGTCCTTTTTCCTTTCTCAAGCAATGGAGCAAAAGTCCATGCAGGTGGGGCCATATCCTGTAGGAAGCAATGGCTTTGTGCCAGCCACTGATGCAGGAAAGGAGGAGATGCCAGACATGGGCACAGGTACAGGAGATAATTGCTCCGCCAGGCTCAGCCCTTGGTGGGGCTGTGTGGCAGCAGCTCTTTCCCCCAGGGCCTGCCCTTGCCCAGCCCGGCAGCAGCCAAAGCTGGAGGAAGCTCTGGAGGCTTGGAATCCTCTGGAGCTCGTTCACAGCCCCGAGGAAAGGGGACCCCTGCAGCAACGTCCCTCCCACTGCAGCTGCTCTGGAGCTGGCCCTGAGTGCCCAGAGGCCCAAGGCACAGGAGCAGCCCCGAGCGGGAGCCCTGCCGCCAGCCCAGGGCCAGAGCCAGCCTTGGCTCCCGACTGGGCAGGGGCTGCACTGGGTCCTGACAGGGCCTGACTATGTGCCCTGGGGCTGGGGGAGCTGCCACGGGGCAGGGAGGGCCAGGGCTGCTGGCAGTGGCTGCTCAGGGATGGCTTTGGCCCGTGTCCCTCCAAGCAGCCACTGCCCAAGCAGCTGCGCTGCCCCCGGGCTCTCCTCCCGGCCTGCTGGGCTTTGTTGGGTGGCACAGCCTGTGCCAAGGGGCGGCAAGGTGCCTGCAGGCCCCAGCTCTGGGGGAAACGGAGAACGTCCTGCCCGCATCCACCGTGCTGCCAGCTCAGCAGTGCAGCACAGCACGGGCTCACGCTCCCCATTGCTCCCACAGAAGTGCTTGGCATATCAGACACTAACGCCCAGAATCTACGGAACACCCCAAGAATTATCTGCCCCCAGGATGTGCGCAGCTCCTGCATGTTAGGCCCGGTAGTGACACTGTTCACTGTGCCTATTTCCTTGGTGCTGTGCTATGTTGGGTTCCAGTGGTGGAAGGAAAAGAAACAGTAAGCTGTGCTCATCTCTACCGTTCAGCTTCCTTAAATGCTGCTTATATTCAGCTAACAGTCCAGTGAGGCTGCTGTGGAGTTTTTCCAGTCCATGGTTGTCCAAAGTACTCTGGGAACGGTTCTGCTGCTGCCCAGAGCTTTCATTGGCCTCCTAATTGCTGGGCCTTGTCCTGGGCGGCCCGCTGGGGCTGCAGCCAGTGCTGGCTCCCACTGAGGCTGCCTGGCCCAGAGCAGCCCCAGGGGCACAGGGCAAAGGCAGAGCAATGTGGGGAGGAGAAAGAGCAGGGACGAGATTGCCCTGGAAAGACAGAGGAGATCTGGAGCCCACTCCTGGCCATGGAGCCTGCCCAGAGCCGTGCCCTGCTCGCCGGGGCCTTGAGGGACAGCTGTGCAGCTGGGCCAAGCTGTGCCAGCAGCTCCAGCCATGCTGGGGAGCCTTGCCAGCTCTGGGCCCTGCTGTGCAGGAGGCTCCCTGTGTGCCACTGGCAGCTGGGGCCTCAGCCACCTCCTCTCTCCCCAGTCACACCTCTCGACAGCAGCTAAAGGACACTGACAGGTTCTCACGCCCAGATAACTTGAGTAGCTCTTCCAGCAGTGGTGAGGACCTGGGTAACCCCAACAAAAGCTCTCAGAGGACAGCTCCAGAACAGCTGCCATATAGGAGGAAGCAGCAGATCCCTGTGGAAATCCCAGTGCCACCTCCAGGCCTCCCTGTGGGAATCCCTGAGCCTCCTCCACTCCCAGTAGGAATTCCTGAGCCTCCTCCACTCCCCACAGGGATCTTCAATATGCCTCCACCCCACTCCAGTCCATCCCAACCTGTGCCGCAATCCCAAAACCAGTTCAGCACCTTCCATACCCAGCTGAGACCACCACGTCCCCCTCCTCCCAAAATCATCTGACCTGTCTTCCAAAGGACACTGAAGGTGCTTTTGTCCCCCACCCCATGTCCCCATTCAGGAGCCTTGCCCAGCATTTTTGCCGCAATAAAGAGATGAAGTTGTAACCTCAGTGTCTAGGTCGTAGCAGCAGCAAAGCCCACCCAGCAGCAGCACTGACTGAGCTCCATGCCCAGGAGCAGCCATGGATGCCCACGGTGTGGGCAGGCAGGAGCCAGGCAGGGGCTGCTGTGACCAGTGGCAGGGCCCCGAGGGCTGGGGGAGCCCATGCTGAGCGTCCCTGGGCTGAGGGCACATTTCCTTCCCTGGCATCATCTGGGCCTGGGCCCCATGAGGCAGGCATGGATATTTTGGGTTCTCTGCTGAGGTGTGCTGGGGTCACTCATGAAGCATAAAGGAGTATTAATGGCCTCTCCTAAGGTGTGCAGGCTGCCCTCATGAGGTGTGCAGCAGGGTTACATTTGAGGGGACTTTTACTCTTCTCAAGACAGACAAGGGTCACTTGGCCGAGGTTTTGCAAAGCTGGGAGAAAGCCTCTTGCTAAGCCTTGGGCCTGGCTGCGGGCACAGCGGGCGGGTGGAGCCCATCCCCTGGGGCCAGGCCGGGCTGCTCAGGCCGGGCAGGGCCGGGCCGGCTCGGGCCCCGGCAGGGAAGGGCCGCGAACCTGAGCTCTGATGAGGCTGCTGAGCTCCGCCCTGGCCCTGTGCTGCAGCCCAACACATTTACAGCCGGGCCGTGCCCTGGCCCACAGGAGGCACGCGGGGCTGCAACTGAGGCTGTGCCTTCTCCAACTCAAGTGGGCTGTCTCTGTTCCTTTGGAGGATCCTGAGCCTTGTACCTCGGCCTGATGGTGCAAAGATGCCTCCAGCAACCCTGAGTTTTCAGAAATAAAGGCTTTGTGCTGATTAATATGAAAAGCTGTATGGGTGGCCTGCAGCTAATGTTCTTTTGTTGCCTGGCCCCCAGTCAGTGCTGGAGTCTAAATGACTGACCCAGCCCTGAGCTGCTCTTTAGACTGATTTGATGAAAGGGACTGAAGCTCTAGTGAGTCCAATTCTGCAGGAAAACAAGTACAGCAACTTGGATACTGCTGGTGACAAAAGCAGAGTGCAGAGTTGAACCTGTGAGGCCACCTCACTGCCGCCTCCCCCCACTCTTTTATTTTCATTTTGTTTAACATTCTGAGTGCCAGCCTTTGGATGAAATGGGCTCTCAGCAAGGAGCTGCTGGGCCTCCTGGCTGTGTCCATTTGTGCTCCCAGTGCTTCTGGTCTGGTTGGGCTGGTGTAATAAATAGGTATGATTCGTGCTGATGAAAACTGAAACAGTAATCAATATTGATACAGTAATTAATATTTAGGAACAACAAAATAGTTAAAAGTTGTAATGCCAAAGAAGAGAGAGAGAGGAAGGGCTCCGCCACACCCCCCCCCCCCCCCCCGTCAGATGTTCACAAGGACAGGAGGAAAGAAGCTGAAGAGAAAGTTGCTAAAAATGAGCAGAAAGGAAGCAAAACCTGTTTGGGTCCGAGAAAATGCTAATTATAAGGGATTTATTGCCTTGATATGTAGATATAATGATATGTTATTCTTGGCTTACATTGTACTGGCTTGACGCGCATGTGTAACCCAAAGGTGAATTAAAGGACAAGGAAGAAGACTATAGAGCCTTCATCAGTGACCACCCCCAAAGACTTGTGCGACCACCAAACCGAGTAGTGGCGCATGCGTGGTAAAAGTGGTAATGCAAGCAGAGACAGAGAGATGACAAACCGAAAATGGGAGGAGATGGTATTGACACATGGCATATAAGGGGTGATTTTCTCTTGGCAAGCTTGTGTGTGATGTGGCAAGGGTCCAAGAGCCCTGCACTCCGTACCCCACCGTTATCTTTTGCTTATGCGCTATTATTGGAACCAAATTATCCCTTATTTTAACCAAATTATATTATATCCAATTTTATATTTTTGATTTTAACTATTCAATTAAAATTGTTACTACTTTTAATATTGTTTGGTTTTTTATGATGGGATAATTGGGCAAACATAACAGCTGGGACACTTGTCCATCATGCCTATGTGTCTGTTTCCTGTCATTCCAATGCACAGCCCTTTCCCACTGCTTGTCATTTAAATACTGTAATTATTTTACTGGATAACTTACACCTTGTTATAAATGTGAAGCTTGACTAGGCCAATATTCAAGCAGCAATCAATTTATTAATTAATATGGTAAAGTATGATCCATACAGTGGTAGGTAAAGTGGGGGAAGTTTTCCCTCCCAATGCACACCGATAGTTGAGGCTTACAAGTATTGATAGGGGCATTCATAAGCTTTCTCAAGAATTTCTACTTCCAATTTTTACTCATCATTAGTTTTTACTCCCAATTTTGTGTCACAATTCTATACTCTATTGTGATTTAGTTTTTCTCAGGATGTACTGCAGAAAAGGAGTATCCCAGGTGGTCGTGGTCCGGTTTCCAAAATAAGGAAGAAGTATTCCATCTGGTGAGGTCCAGCTCTCCAGATGTGGGTCCAACTTTTAATTGCAAGGACTATAAATCTCATGACAGTGATGTCCAGCTTCCCTTGGTCAAAACTATTAATCCTTGAGTTGATGTTCATCTTCTTTTCTCAAGCTGCTTTTCTCTGTTTTGTTAAGGCCTGAGATAAGCATGCTTCCTTTTGATATATTCTAAAGCTGTACTTTCCAAGATCCTTACTTACAAGCAATATTCTAAAATGATACTTAATTTATACTAAAATTAAAAGGCTAATACTGCAAAGCTCTTTAAGGCTTAGCTACAAGCAGAAAGTTCCTGTCAAACAGGAACATCCTTAATGCTTTAATTCAAATGCTCCTAAATCAAGTTAAGACTCATAAAGGTTAATTGCGAACAAAAGATAGGTTCAAAGGCCTTTTTCCATGCTTTACTTTCCTCAGTTATTGTTAGAATTTGTCTTTATAACTGTCCCATGGTTGGTTTCCACACATATCACAATGACAAATACAGACGCGGCCTGTATGTACCTGACACATAACACAGCTTGGTATTTCACAGTCCTGCACTTCAGGATATTAAATTGTGTTAATCAGACTTTGTCCCATCATGAGTTTCTGGAACACATTTTCAAGCCTTGCAGCTGTAGCCCAAGGGAAGCTGTTTCTGTCTTGCATCACCAAACTGGCAGGGTTTTTGCAAAGACAGCCCTTTAGAAAGGACTTGTTGTGTGCATTAACATCTAAGGGGCTGCTTTCAAAGACAGACCAAAACCCCATGAACAAACAGCAAATCTACCAAACAACATATTTTTTAAAAGTACTTTATTTGTAGCTTTTGTTCTTAATGTTTTCCAGTTGGCCACCTTTTCCACTGCAGTGTCTTTCTTTGGACAGAAAAGCCCCCTTGCTAGATGATGTGGCTTAACAAGGAAAACAGAACTCACACACAATGCATTTATTAGAGCTAAACATGGAGGTTCCCATGATCACAGTCATAATCATTGATTTTCAGTTTATTTTGGTTTCAGATAGTTTTCAGAAGGGTGAGAACAGTACCTCAGATCCCCTGGGTGTGTTGGTGCCATAGCCACTTATTATCTCTTCTTTCTTGTTATCTGTCCTTTCTGTAGTTCTGTAGTTCCTCTGCCCATTTGTTGCTCTTGGATCACTGCCTCCTTCACCTGATTTTTATCTTTTCCTGGATTTGTGAGGATTTTTGTGTTGGTTTTGGTTTTTTTTCTTGGTGGTTGTTTTGTTTGCCTGTTCTATTTGGTCACAGTTTTGCTATTGGTTTTTGGGTTTTTTTATCCCCTTAACAGCAAGAATCAGCTTGTGATTTGTATTGTGAAGTTGTGATACACAGGTGTTGCACATAAAGGTTGTTTTTGTTTTTAAAGTCATCTCAGACATGCAAGGCCCTGTGTCTTTGAAAACTGTGTGCTCTTGAGTCGATATGCAAAATAATTAGACTCCACAGTCTGATGTAGTTATGAAGTGGAAATGTATTGTCAGCAGCCAACACAAGCGATATAGCTCTCATGAAAGCTTGTGCCCTGAGCCTCGGTCTGACCCACATCTTCATTCTCAAAGATGTTCCATGTTCATTACATTGCACAACATTGCCATGCATATTCAAACCCTGGCCCCTCCTGTCCTCGCCTCACATGGTAATCAGATCCAGGTCCTTCTGGGCACGCATTGTTTGCTGTGGTGCTCGCACGGGGGTCTCTCAGTGATCTCTGAGGCTGAAGACTGTGGTCTTCCTCATGACTGAACTTTGGAACTTTTCTCCTTTGTGCGTGCGCTTGGGTCCCTTGGTGGGGGTGCAATCTGGGGGTATAGCTAAGGCCATGAGGTCACAGCAGGCTCTGAGGTCACAGAGGTGCCAGAGCCCCGTGGTTGCACAGCAGCACAAGGAGCGAGCAGTCAGTGCTTGAGCACAACTGTTGCGGCAGCAGCAGCGGCGGTGGCAGCAGTGGTGCTGACATTGGGACAGCGGTGTCAGGACAGCGGTGGCAGCAAGAGCTGCGGGACTGGCAGAGGGCAAGGCACCATGGCCCTTGCTCTGCGCCTCTTCCTCCTGCTCCTCCTGGCCGTGGCCCTGCCTGCCAGGGCTGCCCAGGCCGCTCCGCTGCAAGCGCGGGGTTCAGGTGAGCCGGCAGCCTGGCTCCCCTTTCCCGGGACAGCGCTCCCTGCTCCCCGGGAAGCGCTGGGGATGGTTTTCCGCAGGCCTTTAGGGAGGGTTTCCTCTGGGGGAGGGAGAGAGCCCCTACAGGCCCTGTGCAGCCCCTGTTTCCTCTCCAGGGATGTGTCACAGGGCCTGCAAAGAGGGTGGAGAGTGCCCAAGGAGCCAGGCCAGAGCTGCCCAGGCCCCTGTGCAGCTTTGGCCTTGTACATTCACATCTGGCTCCCACAGCCTTACATGGCCCCCTTGCAGTGCCCATTTACTGTAAGCAGTGGGGGATCCCAGCACACCATGGAAATGCCCTGGTCTTTGCACTCTTCTAGACTGGAACGATAAAATGGCTTATATGGAAAAGCTGGTGAGCGACAGTATGAAGACCCTAGGGCATGGTGGAGGCAAGTTCTTTGTGTTCCTTTCCTGAAAAATAATCAGTGTCCATGTGGAAATGGCTCAGTCATGAGCCCTGTCCCTTAACATAATCTCTGGCTTTAAAGAATCTGGACATCTTGCCCTGCTCTCTTCTGTGATCCCCCAGGATCGCTGTCAGTGGGAGGAAGGATCATTTATGTGTCCATCCCCCTCCCATGTGCAATGCCAGTGTGTCCCTCCGTGTGCTCTGTGCAACCACAGAGAAGAGCAGAGAGGGAAGGGGCCGGGCCCAGGGCTGTGCCCCGGGGCTGAGCCTTTCTCAGCTCCTTTGCCGGCCCCAGGGAGCCTGAGCTGCTCCTGCTGCCACTGCCAAGCCCTGGCCCTGCCTGGGGCTGGGTTTGGAGCTGCTGGCAGCTCCAGGGAGTCCTTTCTGCCCCGACTGCCCCGCAAGGGGCTCCTTCCATCCCAGTGTGGGGCCACTGCAGGCACGAGGTGCCCCTGGCCCTGCTCCTGAGTGGAAGGCAGAGCTGAGGGAGTGCCTTGGAGGGCACCAATCACCCAGGTGCCCTCACTGCCACTTGGGCCTGAAGAAGAAATGGAACTTCCCATTAAGGTCCTCCTAAATGGAAGAACCGAGACATAGGAGACACGAAATCCTTGGAGGCAGCCAAACATCTGGAGCAGATGCTGAGTGACCTGGAGAGACGCCGTGGTGGGTGCATTTCCCTCTGCCTTGTCCTGGGGCTCAGCAGCCGGGGGCTTTGGCTGCACATCTGGAAACGCCGTGCCCGGCACAGCGGGAAGGGATCCATGGCAGCCTCGCTGCCCCGCTGCTGCTTCCACGCCCTGCAGGGCTGTTTGCCAGCCTGGCCTGGCTGCAGCTTCTCCCCAGCCTCTGCAGGAAGGCATTTGGCATCAGTTCACAGGCAGCCCAAACTGCACCACGGGCCATAGATGCCCTGAGATCCCCGGCAATTTTCTAATCTCCAGTCAGATCAGGTGTAGGGGCATTTTCAGTCAGGGAGGTCTCTAGCCCAGCCCCAATAACCTGGCCATTTTCCTGATCCTTATCCATGACTTGACAAGTATTGTCTCCTGAAGTTGCCACCTCCTGCAATGGTTCCATCTGACCCAGCTGTCCTTTTTCCTTTCTCAAGCAATGGAGCAAAAGTCCATGCAGGTGGGGCCATATCCTGTAGGAAGCAATGGCTTTGTGCCAGCCACTGATGCAGGAAAGGAGGAGATGCCAGACATGGGCACAGGTACAGGAGATAATTGCTCCGCCAGGCTCAGCCCTTGGTGGGGCTGTGTGGCAGCAGCTCTTTCCCCCAGGGCCTGCCCTTGCCCAGCCCGGCAGCAGCCAAAGCTGGAGGAAGCTCTGGAGGCTTGGAATCCTCTGGAGCTCGTTCACAGCCCCGAGGAAAGGGGACCCCTGCAGCAACGTCCCTCCCACTGCAGCTGCTCTGGAGCTGGCCCTGAGTGCCCAGAGGCCCAAGGCACAGGAGCAGCCCCGAGCGGGAGCCCTGCCGCCAGCCCAGGGCCAGAGCCAGCCTTGGCTCCCGACTGGGCAGGGGCTGCACTGGCTCCTGACAGGGCCTGACTCTGTGCCCTGGGGCTGGGGGAGCTGCCACGGGGCAGGGAGGGCCAGGGCTGCTGGCAGTGGCTGCTCAGGGATGGCTTTGGCCCGTGTCCCTCCAAGCAGCCACTGCCCAAGCAGCTGCGCTGCCCCCGGGCTCTCCTCCCGGCCTGCTGGGCTTTGTTGGGTGGCACAGCCTGTGCCAAGGGGCGGCAAGGTGCCTGCAGGCCCCAGCTCTGGGGGAAACGGAGAACGTCCTGCCCGCATCCACCGTGCTGCCAGCTCAGCAGTGCAGCACAGCACGGGCTCACGCTCCCCATTGCTCCCACAGAAGTGCTTGGCATATCAGACACTAACGCCCAGAATCTACGGAACACCCCAAGAATTATCTGCCCCCAGGATGTGCGCAGCTCCTGCATGTTAGGCCCGGTAGTGACACTGTTCACTGTGCCTATTTCCTTGGTGCTGTGCTATGTTGGGTTCCAGTGGTGGAAGGAAAAGAAACAGTAAGCTGTGCTCATCTCTACCGTTCAGCTTCCTTAAATGCTGCTTATATTCAGCTAACAGTCCAGTGAGGCTGCTGTGGAGTTTTTCCAGTCCATGGTTGTCCAAAGTACTCTGGGAACGGTTCTGCTGCTGCCCAGAGCTTTCATTGGCCTCCTAATTGCTGGGCCTTGTCCTGGGCGGCCCGCTGGGGCTGCAGCCAGTGCTGGCTCCCACTGAGGCTGCCTGGCCCAGAGCAGCCCCAGGGGCACAGGGCAAAGGCAGAGCAATGTGGGGAGGAGAAAGAGCAGGGACGAGATTGCCCTGGAAAGACAGAGGAGATCTGGGGCCCACTCCTGGCCATGGAGCCTGCCCAGAGCCGTGCCCTGCTCGCCGGGGCCTTGAGGGACAGCTGTGCAGCTGGGCCAAGCTGTGCCAGCAGCTCCAGCCATGCTGGGGAGCCTTGCCAGCTCTGGGCCCTGCTGTGCAGGAGGCTCCCTGTGTGCCACTGGCAGCTGGGGCCTCAGCCACCTCCTCTCTCCCCAGTCACACCTCTCGACAGCAGCTAAAGGACACTGACAGGTTCTCACGCCCAGATAACTTGAGTAGCTCTTCCAGCAGTGGTGAGGACCTGGGTAACCCCAACAAAAGCTCTCAGAGGACAGCTCCAGAACAGCTGCCATATAGGAGGAAGCAGCAGATCCCTGTGGAAATCCCAGTGCCACCTCCAGGCCTCCCTGTGGGAATCCCTGAGCCTCCTCCACTCCCAGTAGGAATTCCTGAGCCTCCTCCACTCCCCACAGGGATCTTCAATAT
Organism: Zonotrichia albicollis; assembly: GCF_047830755.1. Taxonomy (NCBI): domain Eukaryota; kingdom Metazoa; phylum Chordata; class Aves; order Passeriformes; family Passerellidae; genus Zonotrichia; species Zonotrichia albicollis. The sequence continues at coordinate 486,472 of NW_027428461.1, read as the reverse complement.
GCCTCCACCCCACTCCAGTCCATCCCAACCTGTGCCGCAATCCCAAAACCAGTTCAGCACCTTCCATACCCAGCTGAGACCACCACGTCCCCCTCCTCCCAAAATCATCTGACCTGTCTTCCAAAGGACACTGAAGGTGCTTTTGTCCCCCACCCCATGTCCCCATTCAGGAGCCTTGCCCAGCATTTTTGCCGCAATAAAGAGATGAAGTTGTAACCTCAGTGTCTAGGTCGTAGCAGCAGCAAAGCCCACCCAGCAGCAGCACTGACTGAGCTCCATGCCCAGGAGCAGCCATGGATGCCCACGGTGTGGGCAGGCAGGAGCCAGGCAGGGGCTGCTGTGACCAGTGGCAGGGCCCCGAGGGCTGGGGGAGCCCATGCTGAGCGTCCCTGGGCTGAGGGCACATTTCCTTCCCTGGCATCATCTGGGCCTGGGCCCCATGAGGCAGGCATGGATATTTTGGGTTCTCTGCTGAGGTGTGCTGGGGTCACTCATGAAGCATAAAGGAGTATTAATGGCCTCTCCTAAGGTGTGCAGGCTGCCCTCATGAGGTGTGCAGCAGGGTAACATTTGAGGGGACTTTTACTCTTCTCAAGACAGACAAGGGTCACTTGGCCGAGGTTTTGCAAAGCTGGGAGAAAGCCTCTTGCTAAGCCTTGGGCCTGGCTGCGGGCACAGCGGGCGGGTGGAGCCCATCCCCTGGGGCCAGGCCGGGCTGCTCAGGCCGGGCAGGGCCGGGCCGGCTCGGGCCCCGGCAGGGAAGGGCCGCGAACCTGAGCTCTGATGAGGCTGCTGAGCTCCGCCCTGGCCCTGTGCTGCAGCCCAACACATTTACAGCCGGGCCGTGCCCTGGCCCACAGGAGGCACGCGGGGCTGCAACTGAGGCTGTGCCTTCTCCAACTCAAGTGGGCTGTCTCTGTTCCTTTGGAGGATCCTGAGCCTTGTACCTCGGCCTGATGGTGCAAAGATGCCTCCAGCAACCCTGAGTTTTCAGAAATAAAGGCTTTGTGCTGATTAATATGAAAAGCTGTATGGGTGGCCTGCAGCTAATGTTCTTTTGTTGCCTGGCCCCCAGTCAGTGCTGGAGTCTAAATGACTGACCCAGCCCTGAGCTGCTCTTTCGACTGATTTGATGAAAGGGACTGAAGCTCTAGTGAGTCCAATTCTCCAGGAAAACAAGTACAGCAACTTGGATACTGCTGGTGACAAAAGCAGAGTGCAGAGTTGAACCTGTGAGGCCACCTCACTGCCGCCTCCCCCCACTCTTTTATTTTCATTTTGTTTAACATTCTGAGTGCCAGCCTTTGGATGAAATGGGCTCTCAGCAAGGAGCTGCTGGGCCTCCTGGCTGTGTCCATTTGTGCTCCCAGTGCTTCTGGTCTGGTTGGGCTGGTGTGATAAATAGGTATGATTCGTGCTGATGAAAACTGAAACAGTAATCAATATTGATACAGTAATTAATATTTAGGAACAACAAAATAGTTAAAAGTTGTAATGCCAAAGAAGAGAGAGAGAGGAAGGGCTCCGCCACCCCCCACCCCCGGCAGATGTTCACAAGGACAGGAGGAAAGAAGCTGAAGAGAAAGTTGCTAAAAATGAGCAGAAAGGAAGCAAAACCTGTTTGGGTCCGAGAAAATGCTAATTATAAGGGATTTATTGCCTTGATATGTAGATATAATGATATGTTATTCTTGGCTTACATTGTACTGGCTTGACGCGCATGTGTAACCCAAAGGTGAATTAAAGGACAAGGAAGAAGACTATAGAGCCTTCATCAGTGACCACCCCCAAAGACTTGTGCGACCACCAAACCGAGTAGTGGCGCATGCGTGGTAAAAGTGGTAATGCAAGCAGAGACAGAGAGATGACAAACCGAAAATGGGAGGAGATGGTATTGACACATGGCATATAAGGGGTGATTTTCTCTTGGCAAGCTTGTGTGTGATGTGGCAAGGGTCCAAGAGCCCTGCACTCCGTACCCCACCGTTATCTTTTGCTTATGCGCTATTATTGGAACCAAATTATCCCTTATTTTAACCAAATTATATTATATCCAATTTTATATTTTTGATTTTAACTATTCAATTAAAATTGTTACTACTTTTAATATTGTTTGGTTTTTTATGATGGGATAATTGGGCAAACATAACAGCTGGGACACTTGTCCATCATGCCTATGTGTCTGTTTCCTGTCATTCCAATGCACAGCCCTTTCCCACTGCTTGTCATTTAAATACTGTAATTATTTTACTGGATAACTTACACCTTGTTATAAATGTGAAGCTTGACTAGGCCAATATTCAAGCAGCAATCAATTTATTAATTAATATGGTAAAGTATGATCCATACAGTGGTAGGTAAAGTGGGGGAAGTTTTCCCTCCCAATGCACACCGATAGTTGAGGCTTACAAGTATTGATAGGGGCATTCATAAGCTTTCTCAAGAATTTCTACTTTCAATTTTTACTCATCATTAGTTTTTACTCCCAATTTTGTGTCACAATTCTATACTCTATTGTGATTTAGTTTTTCTCAGGATGTACTGCAGAAAAGGAGTATCCCAGGTGGTCGTGGTCCGGTTTCCAAAATAAGGAAGAAGTATTCCATCTGGTGAGGTCCAGCTCTCCAGATGTGGGTCCAACTTTTAATTGCAAGGACTATAAATCTCATGACAGTGATGTCCAGCTTCCCTTGGTCAAAACTATTAATCCTTGAGTTGATGTTCATCTTCTTTTCTCAAGCTGCTTTTCTCTGTTTTGTTAAGGCCTGAGATAAGCATGCTTCCTTTTGATATATTCTAAAGCTGTACTTTCCAAGATCCTTACTACAAGCAATATTCTAAAATGATACTTAATTTATACTAAAATTAAAAGGCTAATACTGCAAAGCTCTTTAAGGCTTAGCTACAAGCAGAAAGTTCCTGTCAAACAGGAACATCCTTAATGCTTTAATTCAAATGCTCCTAAATCAAGTTAAGACTCATAAAGGTTAATTGCGAACAAAAGATAGGTTCAAAGGCCTTTTTCCATGCTTTACTTTCCTCAGTTATTGTTAGAATTTGTCTTTATAACTGTCCCATGGTTGGTTTCCACACATATCACAATGACAAATACAGACGCGGCCTGTATGTACCTGACACATAACACAGCTTGGTATTTCACAGTCCTGCACTTCAGGATATTAAATTGTGTTAATCAGACTTTGTCCCATCATGAATTTCTGGAACACATTTTCAAGCCTTGCAGCTGTAGCCCAAGGGAAGCTGTTTCTGTCTTGCATCACCAAACTGGCAGGGTTTTTGCAAAGACAGCCCTTTAGAAAGGACTTGTTGTGTGCATTAACATCTAAGGGGCTGCTTTCAAAGACAGACCAAAACCCCATGAACAAACAGCAAATCTACCAAACAACATATTTTTTAAAAGTACTTTATTTGTAGCTTTTGTTCTTAATGTTTTCCAGTTGGCCACCTTTTCCACTGCAGTGTCTTTCTTTGGACAGAAAAGCCCCCTTGCTAGATGATGTGACTTAACAAGGAAAACAGAACTCACACACAATGCATTTATTAGAGCTAAACATGGAGGTTCCCATGATCACAGTCATAATCATTGATTTTCAGTTTATTTTGGTTTCAGATAGTTTTCAGAAGGGTGAGAACAGTACCTCAGATCCCCTGGGTGTGTTGGTGCCATAGCCACTTATTATCTCTTCTTTCTTGTTATCTGTCCTTTCTGTAGTTCTGTAGTTCCTCTGCCCATTTGTTGCTCTTGGATCACTGCCTCCTTCACCTGATTTTTATCTTTTCCTGGATTTGTGAGGATTTTTGTGTTGGTTTTGGTTTTTTTTCTTGGTGGTTGTTTTGTTTGCCTGTTCTATTTGGTCACAGTTTTGCTATTGGTTTTTGGGTTTTTTTATCCCCTTAACAGCAAGAATCAGCTTGTGATTTGTATTGTGAAGTTGTGATACACAGGTGTTGCACATAAAGGTTGTTTTTGTTTTTAAAGTCATCTCAGACATGCAAGGCCCTGTGTCTTTGAAAACTGTGTGCTCTTGAGTCGATATGCAAAATAATTAGACTCCACAGTCTGATGTAGTTATGAAGTGGAAATGTATTGTCAGCAGCCAACACAAGCGATATAGCTCTCATGAAAGCTTGTGCCCTGAGCCTCGGTCTGACCCACATCTTCATTCTCAAAGATGTTCCATGTTCATTACATTGCACAACATTGCCATGCATATTCAAACCCTGGCCCCTCCTGTCCTCGCCTCACATGGTAATCAGATCCAGGTCCTTCTGGGCACGCATTGTTTGCTGTGGTGCTCGCACGGGGGTCTCTCAGTGATCTCTGAGGCCGAAGACTGTGGTCTTCCTCATGACTGAACTTTGGAACTTTTCTCCTTTGTGCGTGCGCTTGGGTCCCTTGGTGGGGGTGCAATCTGGGGGTATAGCTAAGGCCATGAGGTCACAGCAGGCTCTGAGGTCACAGAGGTGCCAGAGCCCCGTGGTTGCACAGCAGCACAAGGAGCGAGCAGTCAGTGCTTGAGCACAACTGTTGCGGCAGCAGCAGCGGCGGTGGCAGCAGTGGTGCTGACATTGGGACAGCGGTGTCAGGACAGCGGTGGCAGCAAGAGCTGCGGGACTGGCAGAGGGCAAGGCACCATGGCCCTTGCTCTGCGCCTCTTCCTCCTGCTCCTCCTGGCCGTGGCCCTGCCTGCCAGGGCTGCCCAGGCCGCTCCGCTGCAAGCGCGGGGTTCAGGTGAGCCGGCAGCCTGGCTCCCCTTTCCCGGGACAGCGCTCCCTGCTCCCCGGGAAGCGCTGGGGATGGTTTTCCGCAGGCCTTTAGGGAGGGTTTCCTCTGGGGGAGGGAGAGAGCCCCTACAGGCCCTGTGCAGCCCCTGTTTCCTCTCCAGGGATGTGTCACAGGGCCTGCAAAGAGGGTGGAGAGTGCCCAAGGAGCCAGGCCAGAGCTGCCCAGGCCCCTGTGCAGCTTTGGCCTTGTACATTCACATCTGGCTCCCACAGCCTTACATGGCCCCCTTGCAGTGCCCATTTACTGTAAGCAGTGGGGGATCCCAGCACACCATGGAAATGCCCTGGTCTTTGCACTCTTCTAGACTGGAACGATAAAATGGCTTATATGGAAAAGCTGGTGAGCGACAGTATGAAGACCCTAGGGCATGGTGGAGGCAAGTTCTTTGTGGTCCTTTCCTGAAAAATAATCAGTGTCCATGTGGAAATGGCTCAGTCATGAGCCCTGTCCCTTAACATAATCTCTGGCTTTAAAGAATCTGGAAATCTTGCCCTGCTCTCTTCTGTGATCCCCCAGGATCACTGTCAGTGGGAGGAAGGATCATTTATGTGTCCATCCCCCTCCCATGTGCAATGCCAGTGTGTCCCTCCGTGTGCTCTGTGCAACCACAGAGAAGAGCAGAGAGGGAAGGGGCCGGGCCCAGGGCTGTGCCCCGGGGCTGAGCCTTTCTCAGCTCCTTTGCCGGCCCCAGGGAGCCTGAGCTGCTCCTGCTGCCACTGCCAAGCCCTGGCCCTGCCTGGGGCTGGGTTTGGAGCTGCTGGCAGCTCCAGGGAGTCCTTTCTGCCCCGACTGCCCCGCAAGGGGCTCCTTCCATCCCAGTGTGGGGCCACTGCAGGCACGAGGTGCCCCTGGCCCTGCTCCTGAGTGGAAGGCAGAGCTGAGGGAGTGCCTTGGAGGGCACCAATCACCCAGGTGCCCTCACTGCCACTTGGGCCTGAAGAAGAAATGGAACTTCCCATTAAGGTCCTCCTAAATGGAAGAACCGAGACATAGGAGACACGAAATCCTTGGAGGCAGCCAAACATCTGGAGCAGATGCTGAGTGACCTGGAGAGACGCCGTGGTGGGTGCATTTCCCTCTGCCTTGTCCTGGGGCTCAGCAGCCGGGGGCTTTGGCTGCACATCTGGACACGCCGTGCCCGGCACAGCGGGAAGGGATCCATGGCAGCCTCGCTGCCCCGCTGCTGCTTCCACGCCCTGCAGGGCTGTTTGCCAGCCTGGCCTGGCTGCAGCTTCTCCCCAGCCTCTGCAGGAAGGCATTTGGCATCAGTTCACAGGCAGCCCAAACTGCACCACGGGCCATAGATGCCCTGAGATCCCCGGCAATTTTCTAATCTCCAGTCAGATCAGGTGTAGGGGCTTTTTCAGTCAGGGAGGTCTCTAGCCCAGCCCCAATAACCTGGCCATTTTCCTGATCCTTATCCACGACTTGACAAGTATTGTCTCCTGAAGTTGCCACCTCCTGCAATGGTTCCATCTGACCCAGCTGTCCTTTTTCCTTTCTCAAGCAATGGAGCAAAAGTCCATGCAGGTGGGGCCATATCCTGTAGGAAGCAATGGCTTTGTGCCAGCCACTGATGCAGGAAAGGAGGAGATGCCAGACATGGGCACAGGTACAGGAGATAATTGCTCCGCCAGGCTCAGCCCTTGGTGGGGCTGTGTGGCAGCAGCTCTTTCCCCCAGGGCCTGCCCTTGCCCAGCCCGGCAGCAGCCAAAGCTGGAGGAGGCTCTGGAGGCTTGGAATCCTCTGGAGCTCGTTCACAGCCCCGGGGAAAGGGGACCCCTGCAGCAACGTCCCTCCCACTGCAGCTGCTCTGGAGCTGGCCCTGAGTGCCCAGAGGCCCAAGGCACAGGAGCAGCCCCGAGCGGGAGCCCTGCCGCCAGCCCAGGGCCAGAGCCAGCCTTGGCTCCCGACTGGGCAGGGGCTGCACTGGCTCCTGACAGGGCCTGACTCTGTGCCCTGGGGCTGGGGGAGCTGCCACGGGGCAGGGAGGGCCAGGGCTGCTGGCAGTGGCTGCTCAGGGATGGCTTTGGCCCGTGTCCCTCCAAGCAGCCACTGCCCAAGCAGCTGCGCTGCCCCCGGGCTCTCCTCCCGGCCTGCTGGGCTTTGTTGGGTGGCACAGCCTGTGCCAAGGGGCGGCAAGGTGCCTGCAGGCCCCAGCTCTGGGGGAAACGGAGAACGTCCTGCCCGCATCCACCGTGCTGCCAGCTCAGCAGTGCAGCACAGCACGGGCTCACGCTCCCCATTGCTCCCACAGAAGTGCTTGGCATATCAGACACTAACGCCCAGAATCTACGGAACACCCCAAGAATTATCTGCCCCCAGGATGTGCGCAGCTCCTGCATGTTAGGCCCGGTAGTGACACTGTTCACTGTGCCTATTTCCTTGGTGCTGTGCTATGTTGGGTTCCAGTGGTGGAAGGAAAAGAAACAGTAAGCTGTGCTCATCTCTACCGTTCAGCTTCCTTAAATGCTGCTTATATTCAGCTAACAGTCCAGTGAGGCTGCTGTGGAGTTTTTCCAGTCCATGGTTGTCCAAAGTACTCTGGGAACGGTTCTGCTGCTGCCCAGAGCTTTCATTGGCCTCCTAATTGCTGGGCCTTGTCCTGGGCGGCCCGCTGGGGCTGCAGCCAGTGCTGGCTCCCACTGAGGCTGCCTGGCCCAGAGCAGCCCCAGGGGCACAGGGCAAAGGCAGAGCAATGTGGGGAGGAGAAAGAGCAGGGACGAGATTGCCCTGGAAAGACAGAGGAGATCTGGGGCCCACTCCTGGCCATGGAGCCTGCCCAGAGCCGTGCCCTGCTCGCCGGGGCCTTGAGGGACAGCTGTGCAGCTGGGCCAAGCTGTGCCAGCAGCTCCAGCCATGCTGGGGAGCCTTGCCAGCTCTGGGCCCTGCTGTGCAGGAGGCTCCCTGTGTGCCACTGGCAGCTGGGGCCTCAGCCACCTCCTCTCTCCCCAGTCACACCTCTCGACAGCAGCTAAAGGACACTGACAGGTTCTCACGCCCAGATAACTTGAGTAGCTCTTCCAGCAGTGGTGAGGACCTGGGTAACCCCAACAAAAGCTCTCAGAGGACAGCTCCAGAACAGCTGCCATATAGGAGGAAGCAGCAGATCCCTGTGGAAATCCCAGTGCCACCTCCAGGCCTCCCTGTGGGAATCCCTGAGCCTCCTCCACTCCCAGTAGGAATTCCTGAGCCTCCTCCACTCCCCACAGGGATCTTCAATATGCCTCCACCCCACTCCAGTCCATCCCAACCTGTGCCGCAATCCCAAAACCAGTTCAGCACCTTCCATACCCAGCTGAGACCACCACGTCCCCCTCCTCCCAAAATCATCTGACCTGTCTTCCAAAGGACACTGAAGGTGCTTTTGTCCCCCACCCCATGTCCCCATTCAGGAGCCTTGCCCAGCATTTTTGCCGCAATAAAGAGATGAAGTTGTAACCTCAGTGTCTAGGTCGTAGCAGCAGCAAAGCCCACCCAGCAGCAGCACTGGCTGAGCTCCATGCCCAGGAGCAGCCATGGATGCCCACGGTGTGGGCAGGCAGGAGCCAGGCAGGGGCTGCTGTGACCAGTGGCAGGGCCCCGAGGGCTGGGGGAGCCCATGCTGAGCGTCCCTGGGCTGAGGGCACATTTCCTTCCCTGGCATCATCTGGGCCTGGGCCCCATGAGGCAGGCATGGATATTTTGGGTTCTCTGCTGAGGTGTGCTGGGGTCACTCATGAAGCATAAAGGAGTATTAATGGCCTCTCCTAAGGTGTGCAGGCTGCCCTCATGAGGTGTGCAGCAGGGTAACATTTGAGGGGACTTTTACTCTTCTCAAGACAGACAAGGGTCACTTGGCCGAGGTTTTGCAAAGCTGGGAGAAAGCCTCTTGCTAAGCCTTGGGCCTGGCTGCGGGCACAGCGGGCGGGTGGAGCCCATCCCCTGGGGCCAGGCCGGGCTGCTCAGGCCGGGCAGGGCCGGGCCGGCTCGGGCCCCGGCAGGGAAGGGCCGCGAACCTGAGCTCTGATGAGGCTGCTGAGCTCCGCCCTGGCCCTGTGCTGCAGCCCAACACATTTACAGCCGGGCCGTGCCCTGGCCCACAGGAGGCACGCGGGGCTGCAACTGAGGCTGTGCCTTCTCCAACTCAAGTGGGCTGTCTCTGTTCCTTTGGAGGATCCTGAGCCTTGTACCTCGGCCTGATGGTGCAAAGATGCCTCCAGCAACCCTGAGTTTTCAGAAATAAAGGCTTTGTGCTGATTAATATGAAAAGCTGTATGGGTGGCCTGCAGCTAATGTTCTTTTGTTGCCTGGCCCCCAGTCAGTGCTGGAGTCTAAATGACTGACCCAGCCCTGAGCTGCTCTTTCGACTGATTTGATGAAAGGGACTGAAGCTCTAGTGAGTCCAATTCTGCAGGAAAACAAGTACAGCAACTTGGATACTGCTGGTGACAAAAGCAGAGTGCAGAGTTGAACCTGTGAGGCCACCTCACTGCCGCCTCCCCCCACTCTTTTATTTTCATTTTGTTTAACATTCTGAGTGCCAGCCTTTGGATGAAATGGGCTCTCAGCAAGGAGCTGCTGGGCCTCCTGGCTGTGTCCATTTGTGCTCCCAGTGCTTCTGGTCTGGTTGGGCTGGTGTAATAAATAGGTATGATTCGTGCTGATGAAAACTGAAACAGTAATCAATATTGATACAGTAATTAATATTTAGGAACAACAAAATAGTTAAAAGTTGTAATGCCAAAGAAGAGAGAGAGAGGAAGGGCTCCGCCACACCCCCCCCCCCCCCCCCCCCGTCAGATGTTCACAAGGACAGGAGGAAAGAAGCTGAAGAGAAAGTTGCTAAAAATGAGCAGAAAGGAAGCAAAACCTGTTTGGGTCCGAGAAAATGCTAATTATAAGGGATTTATTGCCTTGATATGTAGATATAATGATATGTTATTCTTGGCTTACATTGTACTGGCTTGACGCGCATGTGTAACCCAAAGGTGAATTAAAGGACAAGGAAGAAGACTATAGAGCCTTCATCAGTGACCACCCCCAAAGACTTGTGCGACCACCAAACCGAGTAGTGGCGCATGCGTGGTAAAAGTGGTAATGCAAGCAGAGACAGAGAGATGACAAACCGAAAATGGGAGGAGATGGTATTGACACATGGCATATAAGGGGTGATTTTCTCTTGGCAAGCTTGTGTGTGATGTGGCAAGGGTCCAAGAGCCCTGCACTCCGTACCCCACCGTTATCTTTTGCTTATGCGCTATTATTGGAACCAAATTATCCCTTATTTTAACCAAATTATATTATATCCAATTTTATATTTTTGATTTTAACTATTCAATTAAAATTGTTACTACTTTTAATATTGTTTGGTTTTTTATGATGGGATAATTGGGCAAACATAACAGCTGGGACACTTGTCCATCATGCCTATGTGTCTGTTTCCTGTCATTCCAATGCACAGCCCTTTCCCACTGCTTGTCATTTAAATACTGTAATTATTTTACTGGATAACTTACACCTTGTTATAAATGTGAAGCTTGACTAGGCCAATATTCAAGCAGCAATCAATTTATTAATTAATATGGTAAAGTATGATCCATACAGTGGTAGGTAAAGTGGGGGAAGTTTTCCCTCCCAATGCACACCGATAGTTGAGGCTTACAAGTATTGATAGGGGCATTCATAAGCTTTCTCAAGAATTTCTACTTCCAATTTTTACTCATCATTAGTTTTTACTCCCAATTTTGTGTCACAATTCTATACTCTATTGTGATTTAGTTTTTCTCAGGATGTACTGCAGAAAAGGAGTATCCCAGGTGGTCGTGGTCCGGTTTCCAAAATAAGGAAGAAGTATTCCATCTGGTGAGGTCCAGCTCTCCAGATGTGGGTCCAACTTTTAATTGCAAGGACTATAAATCTCATGACAGTGATGTCCAGCTTCCCTTGGTCAAAACTATTAATCCTTGAGTTGATGTTCATCTTCTTTTCTCAAGCTGCTTTTCTCTGTTTTGTTAAGGCCTGAGATAAGCATGCTTCCTTTTGATATATTCTAAAGCTGTACTTTCCAAGATCCTTACTACAAGCAATATTCTAAAATGATACTTAATTTATACTAAAATTAAAAGGCTAATACTGCAAAGCTCTTTAAGGCTTAGCTACAAGCAGAAAGTTCCTGTCAAACAGGAACATCCTTAATGCTTTAATTCAAATGCTCCTAAATCAAGTTAAGACTCATAAAGGTTAATTGCGAACAAAAGATAGGTTCAAAGGCCTTTTTCCATGCTTTACTTTCCTCAGTTATTGTTAGAATTTGTCTTTATAACTGTCCCATGGTTGGTTTCCACACATATCACAATGACAAATACAGACGCGGCCTGTATGTACCTGACACATAACACAGCTTGGTATTTCACAGTCCTGCACTTCAGGATATTAAATTGTGTTAATCAGACTTTGTCCCATCATGAATTTCTGGAACACATTTTCAAGCCTTGCAGCTGTAGCCCAAGGGAAGCTGTTTCTGTCTTGCATCACCAAACTGGCAGGGTTTTTGCAAAGACAGCCCTTTAGAAAGGACTTGTTGTGTGCATTAACATCTAAGGGGCTGCTTTCAAAGACAGACCAAAACCCCATGAACAAACAGCAAATCTACCAAACAACATATTTTTTAAAAGTACTTTATTTGTAGCTTTTGTTCTTAATGTTTTCCAGTTGGCCACCTTTTCCACTGCAGTGTCTTTCTTTGGACAGAAAAGCCCCCTTGCTAGATGATGTGACTTAACAAGGAAAACAGAACTCACACACAATGCATTTATTAGAGCTAAACATGGAGGTTCCCATGATCACAGTCATAATCATTGATTTTCAGTTTATTTTGGTTTCAGATAGTTTTCAGAAGGGTGAGAACAGTACCTCAGATCCCCTGGGTGTGTTGGTGCCATAGCCACTTATTATCTCTTCTTTCTTGTTATCTGTCCTTTCTGTAGTTCTGTAGTTCCTCTGCCCATTTGTTGCTCTTGGATCACTGCCTCCTTCACCTGATTTTTATCTTTTCCTGGATTTGTGAGGATTTTTGTGTTGGTTTTGGTTTTTTTTCTTGGTGGTTGTTTTGTTTGCCTGTTCTATTTGGTCACAGTTTTGCTATTGGTTTTTGGGTTTTTTTATCCCCTTAACAGCAAGAATCAGCTTGTGATTTGTATTGTGAAGTTGTGATACACAGGTGTTGCACATAAAGGTTGTTTTTGTTTTTAAAGTCATCTCAGACATGCAAGGCCCTGTGTCTTTGAAAACTGTGTGCTCTTGAGTCGATATGCAAAATAATTAGACTCCACAGTCTGATGTAGTTATGAAGTGGAAATGTATTGTCAGCAGCCAACACAAGCGATATAGCTCTCATGAAAGCTTGTGCCCTGAGCCTCGGTCTGACCCACATCTTCATTCTCAAAGATGTTCCATGTTCATTACATTGCACAACATTGCCATGCATATTCAAACCCTGGCCCCTCCTGTCCTCGCCTCACATGGTAATCAGATCCAGGTCCTTCTGGGCACGCATTGTTTGCTGTGGTGCTCGCACGGGGGTCTCTCAGTGATCTCTGAGGCCGAAGACTGTGGTCTTCCTCATGACTGAACTTTGGAACTTTTCTCCTTTGTGCGTGCGCTTGGGTCCCTTGGTGGGGGTGCAATCTGGGGGTATAGCTAAGGCCATGAGGTCACAGCAGGCTCTGAGGTCACAGAGGTGCCAGAGCCCCGTGGTTGCACAGCAGCACAAGGAGCGAGCAGTCAGTGCTTGAGCACAACTGTTGCGGCAGCAGCAGCGGCGGTGGCAGCAGTGGTGCTGACATTGGGACAGCGGTGTCAGGACAGCGGTGGCAGCAAGAGCTGCGGGACTGGCAGAGGGCAAGGCACCATGGCCCTTGCTCTGCGCCTCTTCCTCCTGCTCCTCCTGGCCGTGGCCCTGCCTGCCAGGGCTGCCCAGGCCGCTCCGCTGCAAGCGCGGGGTTCAGGTGAGCCGGCAGCCTGGCTCCCCTTTCCCGGGACAGCGCTCCCTGCTCCCCGGGAAGCGCTGGGGATGGTTTTCCGCAGGCCTTTAGGGAGGGTTTCCTCTGGGGGAGGGAGAGAGCCCCTACAGGCCCTGTGCAGCCCCTGTTTCCTCTCCAGGGATGTGTCACAGGGCCTGCAAAGAGGGTGGAGAGTGCCCAAGGAGCCAGGCCAGAGCTGCCCAGGCCCCTGTGCAGCTTTGGCCTTGTACATTCACATCTGGCTCCCACAGCCTTACATGGCCCCCTTGCAGTGCCCATTTACTGTAAGCAGTGGGGGATCCCAGCACACCATGGAAATGCCCTGGTCTTTGCACTCTTCTAGACTGGAACGATAAAATGGCTTATATGGAAAAGCTGGTGAGCGACAGTATGAAGACCCTAGGGCATGGTGGAGGCAAGTTCTTTGTGGTCCTTTCCTGAAAAATAATCAGTGTCCATGTGGAAATGGCTCAGTCATGAGCCCTGTCCCTTAACATAATCTCTGGCTTTAAAGAATCTGGAAATCTTGCCCTGCTCTCTTCTGTGATCCCCCAGGATCACTGTCAGTGGGAGGAAGGATCATTTATGTGTCCATCCCCCTCCCATGTGCAATGCCAGTGTGTCCCTCCGTGTGCTCTGTGCAACCACAGAGAAGAGCAGAGAGGGAAGGGGCCGGGCCCAGGGCTGTGCCCCGGGGCTGAGCCTTTCTCAGCTCCTTTGCCGGCCCCAGGGAGCCTGAGCTGCTCCTGCTGCCACTGCCAAGCCCTGGCCCTGCCTGGGGCTGGGTTTGGAGCTGCTGGCAGCTCCAGGGAGTCCTTTCTGCCCCGACTGCCCCGCAAGGGGCTCCTTCCATCCCAGTGTGGGGCCACTGCAGGCACGAGGTGCCCCTGGCCCTGCTCCTGAGTGGAAGGCAGAGCTGAGGGAGTGCCTTGGAGGGCACCAATCACCCAGGTGCCCTCACTGCCACTTGGGCCTGAAGAAGAAATGGAACTTCCCATTAAGGTCCTCCTAAATGGAAGAACCGAGACATAGGAGACACGAAATCCTTGGAGGCAGCCAAACATCTGGAGCAGATGCTGAGTGACCTGGAGAGACGCCGTGGTGGGTGCATTTCCCTCTGCCTTGTCCTGGGGCTCAGCAGCCGGGGGCTTTGGCTGCACATCTGGACACGCCGTGCCCGGCACAGCGGGAAGGGATCCATGGCAGCCTCGCTGCCCCGCTGCTGCTTCCACGCCCTGCAGGGCTGTTTGCCAGCCTGGCCTGGCTGCAGCTTCTCCCCAGCCTCTGCAGGAAGGCATTTGGCATCAGTTCACAGGCAGCCCAAACTGCACCACGGGCCATAGATGCCCTGAGATCCCCGGCAATTTTCTAATCTCCAGTCAGATCAGGTGTAGGGGCTTTTTCAGTCAGGGAGGTCTCTAGCCCAGCCCCAATAACCTGGCCATTTTCCTGATCCTTATCCACGACTTGACAAGTATTGTCTCCTGAAGTTGCCACCTCCTGCAATGGTTCCATCTGACCCAGCTGTCCTTTTTCCTTTCTCAAGCAATGGAGCAAAAGTCCATGCAGGTGGGGCCATATCCTGTAGGAAGCAATGGCTTTGTGCCAGCCACTGATGCAGGAAAGGAGGAGATGCCAGACATGGGCACAGGTACAGGAGATAATTGCTCCGCCAGGCTCAGCCCTTGGTGGGGCTGTGTGGCAGCAGCTCTTTCCCCCAGGGCCTGCCCTTGCCCAGCCCGGCAGCAGCCAAAGCTGGAGGAGGCTCTGGAGGCTTGGAATCCTCTGGAGCTCGTTCACAGCCCCGGGGAAAGGGGACCCCTGCAGCAACGTCCCTCCCACTGCAGCTGCTCTGGAGCTGGCCCTGAGTGCCCAGAGGCCCAAGGCACAGGAGCAGCCCCGAGCGGGAGCCCTGCCGCCAGCCCAGGGCCAGAGCCAGCCTTGGCTCCCGACTGGGCAGGGGCTGCACTGGCTCCTGACAGGGCCTGACTCTGTGCCCTGGGGCTGGGGGAGCTGCCACGGGGCAGGGAGGGCCAGGGCTGCTGGCAGTGGCTGCTCAGGGATGGCTTTGGCCCGTGTCCCTCCAAGCAGCCACTGCCCAAGCAGCTGCGCTGCCCCCGGGCTCTCCTCCCGGCCTGCTGGGCTTTGTTGGGTGGCACAGCCTGTGCCAAGGGGCGGCAAGGTGCCTGCAGGCCCCAGCTCTGGGGCAAACGGAGAACGTCCTGCCCGCATCCACCGTGCTGCCAGCTCAGCAGTGCAGCACAGCACGGGCTCACGCTCCCCATTGCTCCCACAGAAGTGCTTGGCATATCAGACACTAACGCCCAGAATCTACGGAACACCCAGAGAATTATCTGCCCCCAGGATGTGCGCAGCTCCTGCATGTTAGGCCCGGTAGTGACACTGTTCACTGTGCCTATTTCCTTGGTGCTGTGCTATGTTGGGTTCCAGTGGTGGAAGGAAAAGAAACAGTAAGCTGTGCTCATCTCTACCGTTCAGCTTCCTTAAATGCTGCTTATATTCAGCTAACAGTCCAGTGAGGCTGCTGTGGAGTTTTTCCAGTCCATGGTTGTCCAAAGTACTCTGGGAACGGTTCTGCTGCTGCCCAGAGCTTTCATTGGCCTCCTAATTGCTGGGCCTTGTCCTGGGGGGCCCGCTGGGGCTGCAGCCAGTGCTGGCTCCCACTGAGGCTGCCTGGCCCAGAGCAGCCCCAGGGGCACAGGGCAAAGGCAGAGCAATGTGGGGAGGAGAAAGAGCAGGGACGAGATTGCCCTGGAAAGACAGAGGAGATCTGGGGCCCACTCCTGGCCATGGAGCCTGCCCAGAGCCGTGCCCTGCTCGCCGGGGCCTTGAGGGACAGCTGTGCAGCTGGGCCAAGCTGTGCCAGCAGCTCCAGCCATGCTGGGGAGCCTTGCCAGCTCTGGGCCCTGCTGTGCAGGAGGCTCCCTGTGTGCCACTGGCAGCTGGGGCCTCAGCCACCTCCTCTCTCCACAGTCACACCTCTCGACAGCAGCTAAAGGACACTGACAGGTTCTCACGCCCAGATAACTTGAGTAGCTCTTCCAGCAGTGGTGAGGACCTGGGTAACCCCAACAAAAGCTCTCAGAGGACAGCTCCAGAACAGCTGCCATATAGGAGGAAGCAGCAGATCCCTGTGGAAATCCCAGTGCCACCTCCAGGCCTCCCTGTGGGAATCCCTGAGCCTCCTCCACTCCCAGTAGGAATTCCTGAGCCTCCTCCACTCCCCACAGGGATCTTCAATATGCCTCCACCCCACTCCAGTCCATCCCAACCTGTGCCGCAATCCCAAAACCAGTTCAGCACCTTCCATACCCAGCTGAGACCACCACGTCCCCCTCCTCCCAAAATCATCTGACCAGTCTTCCAAAGGACACTGAAGGTGCTTTTGTCCCCCACCCCATGTCCCCATTCAGGAGCCTTGCCCAGCATTTTTGCCGCAATAAAGAGATGAAGTTGTAACCTCAGTGTCCAGGTCGTAGCAGCAGCAAAGCCCACCCAGCAGCAGCACTGGCTGAGCTCCATGCCCAGGAGCAGCCATGGATGCCCACGGTGTGGGCAGGCAGGAGCCAGGCAGGGGCTGCTGTGACCAGTGGCAGGGCCCCGAGGGCTGGGGGAGCCCATGCTGAGCGTCCCTGGGCTGAGGGCACATTTCCTTCCCTGGCATCATCTGGGCCTGGGCCCCATGAGGCAGGCATGGATATTTTGGGTTCTCTGCTGAGGTGTGCTAGGGTCACTCATGAAGCATAAAGGAGTATTAATGGCCTCTCCTAAGGTGTGCAGGCTGCCCTCATGAGGTGTGCAGCAGGGTAACATTTGAGGGGACTTTTACTCTTCTCAACACAGACAAGGGTCACTTGGCCGAGGTTTTGCAAAGCTGGGAGAAAGCCTCTTGCTAAGCCTTGGGCCTGGCTGCGGGCACAGCGGGCGGGTGGAGCCCATCCCCTGGGGCCAGGCCGGGCTGCTCAGGCCGGGCAGGGCTGGGCCGGCTCGGGCCCCGGCAGGGAAGGGCCGCGAACCTGAGCTCTGATGAGGCTGCTGAGCTCCGCCCTGGCCCTGTGCTGCAGCCCAACACATTTACAGCCGGGCCGTGCCCTGGCCCACAGGAGGCA
Organism: Zonotrichia albicollis; assembly: GCF_047830755.1. Lineage (NCBI taxonomy): Eukaryota > Metazoa > Chordata > Aves > Passeriformes > Passerellidae > Zonotrichia > Zonotrichia albicollis. The sequence continues at coordinate 469,532 of NW_027428461.1, read as the reverse complement.
CGCGGGGCTGCAACTGAGGCTGTGCCTTCTCCAACTCAAGTGGGCTGTCTCTGTTCCTTTGGAGGATCCTGAGCCTTGTACCTCGGCCTGATGGTGCAAAGATGCCTCCAGCAACCCTGAGTTTTCAGAAATAAAGGCTTTGTGCTGATTAATATGAAAAGCTGTATGGGTGGCCTGCAGCTAATGTTCTTTTGTTGCCTGGCCCCCAGTCAGTGCTGGAGTCTAAATGACTGACCCAGCCCTGAGCTGCTCTTTAGACTGATTTGATGAAAGGGACTGAAGCTCTAGTGAGTCCAATTCTGCAGGAAAACAAGTACAGCAACTTGGATACTGCTGGTGACAAAAGCAGAGTGCAGAGTTGAACCTGTGAGGCCACCTCACTGCCGCCTCCCCCCACTCTTTTATTTTCATTTTGTTTAACATTCTGAGTGCCAGCCTTTGGATGAAATGGGCTCTCAGCAAGGAGCTGCTGGGCCTCCTGGCTGTGTCCATTTGTGCTCCCAGTGCTTCTGGTCTGGTTGGGCTGGTGTGATAAATAGGTATGATTCGTGCTGATGAAAACTGAAACAGTAATCAATATTGATACAGTAATTAATATTTAGGAACAACAAAATAGTTAAAAGTTGTAATGCCAAAGAAGAGAGAGAGAGGAAGGGCTCCGCCACACCCCCCCCCCCCCCCCCCGTCAGATGTTCACAAGGACAGGAGGAAAGAAGCTGAAGAGAAAGTTGCTAAAAATGAGCAGAAAGGAAGCAAAACCTGTTTGGGTCCGAGAAAATGCTAATTATAAGGGATTTATTGCCTTGATATGTAGATATAATGATATGTTATTCTTGGCTTACATTGTACTGGCTTGACGCGCATGTGTAACCCAAAGGTGAATTAAAGGACAAGGAAGAAGACTATAGAGCCTTCATCAGTGACCACCCCCAAAGACTTGTGCGACCACCAAACCGAGTAGTGGCGCATGCGTGGTAAAAGTGGTAATGCAAGCAGAGACAGAGAGATGACAAACCGAAAATGGGAGGAGATGGTATTGACACATGGCATATAAGGGGTGATTTTCTCTTGGCAAGCTTGTGTGTGATGTGGCAAGGGTCCAAGAGCCCTGCACTCCGTACCCCACCGTTATCTTTTGCTTATGCGCTATTATTGGAACCAAATTATCCCTTATTTTAACCAAATTATATTATATCCAATTTTATATTTTTGATTTTAACTATTCAATTAAAATTGTTACTACTTTTAATATTGTTTGGTTTTTTATGATGGGATAATTGGGCAAACATAACAGCTGGGACACTTGTCCATCATGCCTATGTGTCTGTTTCCTGTCATTCCAATGCACAGCCCTTTCCCACTGCTTGTCATTTAAATACTGTAATTATTTTACTGGATAACTTACACCTTGTTATAAATGTGAAGCTTGACTAGGCCAATATTCAAGCAGCAATCAATTTATTAATTAATATGGTAAAGTATGATCCATACAGTGGTAGGTAAAGTGGGGGAAGTTTTCCCTCCCAATGCACACCGATAGTTGAGGCTTACAAGTATTGATAGGGGCATTCATAAGCTTTCTCAAGAATTTCTACTTCCAATTTTTACTCATCATTAGTTTTTACTCCCAATTTTGTGTCACAATTCTATACTCTATTGTGATTTAGTTTTTCTCAGGATGTACTGCAGAAAAGGAGTATCCCAGGTGGTCGTGGTCCGGTTTCCAAAATAAGGAAGAAGTATTCCATCTGGTGAGGTCCAGCTCTCCAGATGTGGGTCCAACTTTTAATTGCAAGGACTATAAATCTCATGACAGTGATGTCCAGCTTCCCTTGGTCAAAACTATTAATCCTTGAGTTGATGTTCATCTTCTTTTCTCAAGCTGCTTTTCTCTGTTTTGTTAAGGCCTGAGATAAGCATGCTTCCTTTTGATATATTCTAAAGCTGTACTTTCCAAGATCCTTACTACAAGCAATATTCTAAAATGATACTTAATTTATACTAAAATTAAAAGGCTAATACTGCAAAGCTCTTTAAGGCTTAGCTACAAGCAGAAAGTTCCTGTCAAACAGGAACATCCTTAATGCTTTAATTCAAATGCTCCTAAATCAAGTTAAGACTCATAAAGGTTAATTGCGAACAAAAGATAGGTTCAAAGGCCTTTTTCCATGCTTTACTTTCCTCAGTTATTGTTAGAATTTGTCTTTATAACTGTCCCATGGTTGGTTTCCACACATATCACAATGACAAATACAGACGCGGCCTGTATGTACCTGACACATAACACAGCTTGGTATTTCACAGTCCTGCACTTCAGGATATTAAATTGTGTTAATCAGACTTTGTCCCATCATGAATTTCTGGAACACATTTTCAAGCCTTGCAGCTGTAGCCCAAGGGAAGCTGTTTCTGTCTTGCATCACCAAACTGGCAGGGTTTTTGCAAAGACAGCCCTTTAGAAAGGACTTGTTGTGTGCATTAACATCTAAGGGGCTGCTTTCAAAGACAGACCAAAACCCCATGAACAAACAGCAAATCTACCAAACAACATATTTTTTAAAAGTACTTTATTTGTAGCTTTTGTTCTTAATGTTTTCCAGTTGGCCACCTTTTCCACTGCAGTGTCTTTCTTTGGACAGAAAAGCCCCCTTGCTAGATGATGTGACTTAACAAGGAAAACAGAACTCACACACAATGCATTTATTAGAGCTAAACATGGAGGTTCCCATGATCACAGTCATAATCATTGATTTTCAGTTTATTTTGGTTTCAGATAGTTTTCAGAAGGGTGAGAACAGTACCTCAGATCCCCTGGGTGTGTTGGTGCCATAGCCACTTATTATCTCTTCTTTCTTGTTATCTGTCCTTTCTGTAGTTCTGTAGTTCCTCTGCCCATTTGTTGCTCTTGGATCACTGCCTCCTTCACCTGATTTTTATCTTTTCCTGGATTTGTGAGGATTTTTGTGTTGGTTTTGGTTTTTTTTCTTGGTGGTTGTTTTGTTTGCCTGTTCTATTTGGTCACAGTTTTGCTATTGGTTTTTGGGTTTTTTTATCCCCTTAACAGCAAAAATCAGCTTGTGATTTGTATTGTGAAGTTGTGATACACAGGTGTTGCACATAAAGGTTGTTTTTGTTTTTAAAGTCATCTCAGACATGCAAGGCCCTGTGTCTTTGAAAACTGTGTGCTCTTGAGTCGATATGCAAAATAATTAGACTCCACAGTCTGATGTAGTTATGAAGTGGAAATGTATTGTCAGCAGCCAACACAAGCGATATAGCTCTCATGAAAGCTTGTGCCCTGAGCCTCGGTCTGACCCACATCTTCATTCTCAAAGATGTTCCATGTTCATTACATTGCACAACATTGCCATGCATATTCAAACCCTGGCCCCTCCTGTCCTCGCCTCACATGGTAATCAGATCCAGGTCCTTCTGGGCACGCATTGTTTGCTGTGGTGCTCGCACGAGGGTCTCTCAGTGATCTCTGAGGCCGAAGACTGTGGTCTTCCTCATGACTGAACTTTGGAACTTTTCTCCTTTGTGCGTGCGCTTGGGTCCCTTGGTGGGGGTGCAATCTGGGGGTATAGCTAAGGCCATGAGGTCACAGCAGGCTCTGAGGTCACAGAGGTGCCAGAGCCCCGTGGTTGCACAGCAGCACAAGGAGCGAGCAGTCAGTGCTTGAGCACAACTGTTGCGGCGGCAGCAGCGGCGGTGGCAGCAGTGGTGCTGACATTGGGACAGCGGTGTCAGGACAGCGGTGGCAGCAAGAGCTGCGGGACTGGCAGAGGGCAAGGCACCATGGCCCTTGCTCTGCGCCTCTTCCTCCTGCTCCTCCTGGCCGTGGCCCTGCCTGCCAGGGCTGCCCAGGCCGCTCCGCTGCAAGCGCGGGGTTCAGGTGAGCCGGCAGCCTGGCTCCCCTTTCCCGGGACAGCGCTCCCTGCTCCCCGGGAAGCGCTGGGGATGGTTTTCCGCAGGCCTTTAGGGAGGGTTTCCTCTGGGGGAGGGAGAGAGCCCCTACAGGCCCTGTGCAGCCCCTGTTTCCTCTCCAGGGATGTGTCACAGGGCCTGCAAAGAGGGTGGAGAGTGCCCAAGGAGCCAGGCCAGAGCTGCCCAGGCCCCTGTGCAGCTTTGGCCTTGTACATTCACATCTGGCTCCCACAGCCTTACATGGCCCCCTTGCAGTGCCCATTTACTGTAAGCAGTGGGGGATCCCAGCACACCATGGAAATGCCCTGGTCTTTGCACTCTTCTAGACTGGAACGATAAGATGGCTTATATGGAAAAGCTGGTGAGCGACAGTATGAAGACCCTAGGGCATGGTGGAGGCAAGTTCTTTGTGTTCCTTTCCTGAAAAATAATCAGTGTCCATGTGGAAATGGCTCAGTCATGAGCCCTGTCCCTTAACATAATCTCTGGCTTTAAAGAATCTGGACATCTTGCCCTGCTCTCTTCTGTGATCCCCCAGGATCGTTGTCAGTGGGAGGAAGGATCATTTATGTGTCCATCCCCCTCCCATGTGCAATGCCAGTGTGTCCTTCTGTGTGCTCTGTGCAGCCACAGAGAAGAGCAGAGAGGGAAGGGGCCGGGCCCAGGGCTGTGCCCCGGGGCTGAGCCTTTCTCAGCTCCTTTGCCGGCCCCAGGGAGCCTGAGCTGCTCCTGCTGCCACTGCCAAGCCCTGGCCCTGCCTGGGGCTGGGTTTGGAGCTGCTGGCAGCTCCAGGGAGTCCTTTCTGCCCCGACTGCCCCGCAAGGGGCTCCTTCCATCCCAGTGTGGGGCCACTGCAGGCACGAGGTGCCCCTGGCCCTGCTCCTGAGTGGAAGGCAGAGCTGAGGGAGTGCCTTGGAGGGCACCAATCACCCAGGTGCCCTCACTGCCACTTGGGCCTGAAGAAGAAATGGAACTTCCCATTAAGGTCCTCCTAAATGGAAGAACCAAGACATAGGAGACACGAAATCCTTGGAGGCAGCCAAACATCTGGAGCAGATGCTGAGTGACCTGGAGAGACGCCGTGGTGGGTGCATTTCCCTCTGCCTTGTCCTGGGGCTCAGCAGCCGGGGGCTTTGGCTGCACATCTGGACACGCCGTGCCCGGCACAGCGGGAAGGGATCCATGGCAGCCTCGCTGCCCCGCTGCTGCTTCCACGCCCTGCAGGGCTGTTTGCCAGCCTGGCCTGGCTGCAGCTTCTCCCCAGCCTCTGCAGGAAGGCATTTGGCATCAGTCCACAGGCAGCCCAAACTGCACCACGGGCCATAGATGCCCTGAGATCCCCGGCAATTTTCTAATCTCCAGTCAGATCAGGTGTAGGGGCTTTTTCAGTCAGGGAGGTCTCTAGCCCAGCCCCAATAACCTGGCCATTTTCCTGATCCTTATCCACGACTTGACAAGTATTGTCTCCTGAAGTTGCCACCTCCTGCAATGGTTCCATCTGACCCAGCTGTCCTTTTTCCTTTCTCAAGCAATGGAGCAAAAGTCCATGCAGGTGGGGCCATATCCTGTAGGAAGCAATGGCTTTGTGCCAGCCACTGATGCAGGAAAGGAGGAGATGCCAGACATGGGCACAGGTACAGGAGATAATTGCTCCGCCAGGCTCAGCCCTTGGTGGGGCTGTGTGGCAGCAGCTCTTTCCCCCAGGGCCTGCCCTTGCCCAGCCCGGCAGCAGCCAAAGCTGGAGGAGGCTCTGGAATCCTCTGGAGCTCGTTCACAGCCCCGGGGAAAGGGGACCCCTGCAGCAACGTCCCTCCCACTGCAGCTGCTCTGGAGCTGGCCCTGAGTGCCCAGAGGCCCAAGGCACAGGAGCAGCCCCGAGCGGGAGCCCTGCCGCCAGCCCAGGGCCAGAGCCAGCCTTGGCTCCCGACTGGGCAGGGGCTGCACTGGCTCCTGACAGGGCCTGACTCTGTGCCCTGGGGCTGGGGGAGCTGCCACGGGGCAGGGAGGGCCAGGGCTGCTGGCAGTGGCTGCTCAGGGATGGCTTTGGCCCGTGTCCCTCCAAGCAGCCACTGCCCAAGCAGCTGCGCTGCCCCCGGGCTCTCCTCCCGGCCTGCTGGGCTTTGTTGGGTGGCACAGCCTGTGCCAAGGGGCGGCAAGGTGCCTGCAGGCCCCAGCTCTGGGGCAAACGGAGAACGTCCTGCCCGCATCCACCGTGCTGCCAGCTCAGCAGTGCAGCACAGCACGGGCTCACGCTCCCCATTGCTCCCACAGAAGTGCTTGGCATATCAGACACTAACGCCCAGAATCTACGGAACACCCCAAGAATTATCTGCCCCCAGGATGTGCGCAGCTCCTGCATGTTAGGCCCGGTAGTGACACTGTTCACTGTGCCTATTTCCTTGGTGCTGTGCTATGTTGGGTTCCAGTGGTGGAAGGAAAAGAAACAGTAAGCTGTGCTCATCTCTACTGTTCAGCTTCCTTAAATGCTGCTTATATTCAGCTAACAGTCCAGTGAGGCTGCTGTGGAGTTTTTCCAGTCCATGGTTGTCTAAAGTACTCTGGGAACGGTTCTGCTGCTGCCCAGAGCTTTCATTGGCCTCCTAATTGCTGGGCCTTGTCCTGGGGGGCCCGCTGGGGCTGCAGCCAGTGCTGGCTCCCACTGAGGCTGCCTGGCCCAGAGCAGCCCCAGGGGCACAGGGCAAAGGCAGAGCAATGTGGGGAGGAGAAAGAGCAGGGACGAGATTGCCCTGGAAAGACAGAGGAGATCTGGGGCCCACTCCTGGCCATGGAGCCTGCCCAGAGCCGTGCCCTGCTCGCCGGGGCCTTGAGGGACAGCTGTGCAGCTGGGCCAAGCTGTGCCAGCAGCTCCAGCCATGCTGGGGAGCCTTGCCAGCTCTGGGCCCTGCTGTGCAGGAGGCTCCCTGTGTGCCACTGGCAGCTGGGGCCTCAGCCACCTCCTCTCTCCCCAGTCACACCTCTCGACAGCAGCTAAAGGACACTGACAGGTTCTCACGCCCAGATAACTTGAGTAGCTCTTCCAGCAGTGGTGAGGACCTGGGTAGCCCCAACAAAAGCTCTCAGAGGACAACTCCAGAACAGCTGCCATATAGGAGGAAGCAGCAGATCCCTGTGGAAATCTCAGTGCCACCTCCAGGCCTCCCTGTGGGAATCCCTGAGCCTCCTCCACTCCCAGTAGGAATTCCTGAGCCTCCTCCACTCCCCACAGGGATCTTCAATATGCCTCCACCCCACTCCAGTCCATCCCAACCTGTGCCGCAATCCCAAAACCAGTTCAGCACCTTCCATACCCAGCTGAGACCACCACGTCCCCCTCCTCCCAAAATCATCTGACCTGTCTTCCAAAGGACACTGAAGGTGCTTTTGTCCCCCACCCCATGTCCCCATTCAGGAGCCTTGCCCAGCATTTTTGCCGCAATAAAGAGATGAAGTTGTAACCTCAGTGTCCAGGTCGTAGCAGCAGCAAAGCCCACCCAGCAGCAGCACTGGCTGAGCTCCATGCCCAGGAGCAGCCATGGATGCCCACGGTGTGGGCAGGCAGGAGCCAGGCAGGGGCTGCTGTGACCAGTGGCAGGGCCCCGAGGGCTGGGGGAGCCCATGCTGAGCGTCCCTGGGCTGAGGGCACATTTCCTTCCCTGGCATCATCTGGGCCTGGGCCCCATGAGGCAGGCATGGATATTTTGGGTTCTCTGCTGAGGTGTGCTGGGGTCACTCATGAAGCATAAAGGAGTATTAATGGCCTCTCCTAAGGTGTGCAGGCTGCCCTCATGAGGTGTGCAGCAGGGTAACATTTGAGGGGACTTTTACTCTTCTCAAGACAGACAAGGGTCACTTGGCCGAGGTTTTGCAAAGCTGGGAGAAAGCCTCTTGCTAAGCCTTGGGCCTGGCTGCGGGCACAGCGGGCGGGTGGAGCCCATCCCCTGGGGCCAGGCCGGGCTGCTCAGGCCGGGCAGAGCCGGGCCGGCTTGGGCCCCGGCAGGGAAGGGCCGCGAACCTGAGCTCTGATGAGGCTGCTGAGCTCCGCCCTGGCCCTGTGCTGCAGCCCAACACATTTACAGCCGGGCCGTGCCCTGGCCCACAGGAGGCACCCGGGGCTGCAACTGAGGCTGTGCCTTCTCCAACTCAAGTGGGCTGTCTCTGTTCCTTTGGAGGATCCTGAGCCTTGTACCTCGGCCTGATGGTGCAAAGATGCCTCCAGCAACCCTGAGTTTTCAGAAATAAAGGCTTTGTGCTGATTAATATGAAAAGCTGTATGGGTGGCCTGCAGCTAATGTTCTTTTGTTGCCTGGCCCCCAGTCAGTGCTGGAGTCTAAATGACTGACCCAGCCCTGAGCTGCTCTTTAGACTGATTTGATGAAAGGGACTGAAGCTCTAGTGAGTCCAATTCTGCAGGAAAACAAGTACAGCAACTTGGATACTGCTGGTGACAAAAGCAGAGTGCAGAGTTGAACCTGTGAGGCCACCTCACTGCCGCCTCCCCCCACTCTTTTATTTTCATTTTGTTTAACATTCTGAGTGCCAGCCTTTGGATGAAATGGGCTCTCAGCAAGGAGCTGCTGGGCCTCCTGGCTGTGTCCATTTGTGCTCCCAGTGCTTCTGGTCTGGTTGGGCTGGCGTGATAAATAGGTATGATTCGTGCTGATGAAAACTGAAACAGTAATCAATATTGATACAGTAATTAATATTTAGGAACAACAAAATAGTTAAAAGTTGTAATGCCAAAGAAGAGAGAGAGAGGAAGGGCTCCGCCACCCCCCACCCCCGGCAGATGTTCACAAGGACAGGAGGAAAGAAGCTGAAGAGAAAGTTGCTAAAAATGAGCAGAAAGGAAGCAAAACCTGTTTGGGTCCGAGAAAATGCTAATTATAAGGGATTTATTGCCTTGATATGTAGATATAATGATATGTTATTCTTGGCTTACATTGTACTGGCTTGACGCGCATGTGTAACCCAAAGGTGAATTAAAGGACAAGGAAGAAGACTATAGAGCCTTCATCAGTGACCACCCCCAAAGACTTGTGCGACCACCAAACCGAGTAGTGGCGCATGCGTGGTAAAAGTGGTAATGCAAGCAGAGATAGAGAGATGACAAACCGAAAATGGGAGGAGATGGTATTGACACATGGCATATAAGGGGTGATTTTCTCTTGGCAAGCTTGTGTGTGATGTGGCAAGGGTCCAAGAGCCCTGCACTCCGTACCCCACCGTTATCTTTTGCTTATGCGCTATTATTGGAACCAAATTATCCCTTATTTTAACCAAATTATATTATATCCAATTTTATATTTTTGATTTTAACTATTCAATTAAAATTGTTACTACTTTTAATATTGTTTGGTTTTTTATGATGGGATAATTGGGCAAACATAACAGCTGGGACACTTGTCCATCATGCCTATGTGTCTGTTTCCTGTCATTCCAATGCACAGCCCTTTCCCACTGCTTGTCATTTAAATACTGTAATTATTTTACTGGATAACTTACACCTTGTTATAAATGTGAAGCTTGACTAGGCCAATATTCAAGCAGCAATCAATTTATTAATTAATATGGTAAAGTATGATCCATACAGTGGTAGGTAAAGTGGGGGAAGTTTTCCCTCCCAATGCACACCGATAGTTGAGGCTTACAAGTATTGATAGGGGCATTCATAAGCTTTCTCAAGAATTTCTACTTCCAATTTTTACTCATCATTAGTTTTTACTCCCAATTTTGTGTCACAATTCTATACTCTATTGTGATTTAGTTTTTCTCAGGATGTACTGCAGAAAAGGAGTATCCCAGGTGGTCGTGGTCCGGTTTCCAAAATAAGGAAGAAGTATTCCATCTGGTGAGGTCCAGCTCTCCAGATGTGGGTCCAACTTTTAATTGCAAGGACTATAAATCTCATGACAGTGATGTCCAGCTTCCCTTGGTCAAAACTATTAATCCTTGAGTTGATGTTCATCTTCTTTTCTCAAGCTGCTTTTCTCTGTTTTGTTAAGGCCTGAGATAAGCATGCTTCCTTTTGATATATTCTAAAGCTGTACTTTCCAAGATCCTTACTACAAGCAATATTCTAAAATGATACTTAATTTATACTAAAATTAAAAGGCTAATACTGCAAAGCTCTTTAAGGCTTAGCTACAAGCAGAAAGTTCCTGTCAAACAGGAACATCCTTAATGCTTTAATTCAAATGCTCCTAAATCAAGTTAAGACTCATAAAGGTTAATTGCGAACAAAAGATAGGTTCAAAGGCCTTTTTCCATGCTTTACTTTCCTCAGTTATTGTTAGAATTTGTCTTTATAACTGTCCCATGGTTGGTTTCCACACATATCACAATGACAAATACAGACGCGGCCTGTATGTACCTGACACATAACACAGCTTGGTATTTCACAGTCCTGCACTTCAGGATATTAAATTGTGTTAATCAGACTTTGTCCCATCATGAGTTTCTGGAACACATTTTCAAGCCTTGCAGCTGTAGCCCAAGGGAAGCTGTTTCTGTCTTGCATCACCAAACTGGCAGGGTTTTTGCAAAGACAGCCCTTTAGAAAGGACTTGTTGTGTGCATTAACATCTAAGGGGCTGCTTTCAAAGACAGACCAAAACCCCATGAACAAACAGCAAATCTACCAAACAACATATTTTTTAAAAGTACTTTATTTGTAGCTTTTGTTCTTAATGTTTTCCAGTTGGCCACCTTTTCCACTGCAGTGTCTTTCTTTGGACAGAAAAGCCCCCTTGCTAGATGATGTGACTTAACAAGGAAAACAGAACTCACACACAATGCATTTATTAGAGCTAAACATGGAGGTTCCCATGATCACAGTCATAATCATTGATTTTCAGTTTATTTTGGTTTCAGATAGTTTTCAGAAGGGTGAGAACAGTACCTCAGATCCCCTGGGTGTGTTGGTGCCATAGCCACTTATTATCTCTTCTTTCTTGTTATCTGTCCTTTCTGTAGTTCTGTAGTTCCTCTGCCCATTTGTTGCTCTTGGATCACTGCCTCCTTCACCTGATTTTTATCTTTTCCTGGATTTGTGAGGATTTTTGTGTTGGTTTTGGTTTTTTTTCTTGGTGGTTGTTTTGTTTGCCTGTTCTATTTGGTCACAGTTTTGCTATTGGTTTTTGGGTTTTTTTATCCCCTTAACAGCAAAAATCAGCTTGTGATTTGTATTGTGAAGTTGTGATACACAGGTGTTGCACATAAAGGTTGTTTTTGTTTTTAAAGTCATCTCAGACATGCAAGGCCCTGTGTCTTTGAAAACTGTGTGCTCTTGAGTCGATATGCAAAATAATTAGACTCCACAGTCTGATGTAGTTATGAAGTGGAAATGTATTGTCAGCAGCCAACACAAGCGATATAGCTCTCATGAAAGCTTGTGCCCTGAGCCTCGGTCTGACCCACATCTTCATTCTCAAAGATGTTCCATGTTCATTACATTGCACAACATTGCCATGCATATTCAAACCCTGGCCCCTCCTGTCCTCGCCTCACATGGTAATCAGATCCAGGTCCTTCTGGGCACGCATTGTTTGCTGTGGTGCTCGCACGGGGGTCTCTCAGTGATCTCTGAGGCCGAAGACTGTGGTCTTCCTCATGACTGAACTTTGGAACTTTTCTCCTTTGTGCGTGCGCTTGGGTCCCTTGGTGGGGGTGCAATCTGGGGGTATAGCTAAGGCCATGAGGTCACAGCAGGCTCTGAGGTCACAGAGGTGCCAGAGCCCCGTGGTTGCACAGCAGCACAAGGAGCGAGCAGTCAGTGCTTGAGCACAACTGTTGCGGCAGCAGCAGCGGCGGTGGCAGCAGTGGTGCTGACATTGGGACAGCGGTGTCAGGACAGCGGTGGCAGCAAGAGCTGCGGGACTGGCAGAGGGCAAGGCACCATGGCCCTTGCTCTGCGCCTCTTCCTCCTGCTCCTCCTGGCCGTGGCCCTGCCTGCCAGGGCTGCCCAGGCCGCTCCGCTGCAAGCGCGGGGTTCAGGTGAGCCGGCAGCCTGGCTCCCCTTTCCCGGGACAGCGCTCCCTGCTCCCCGGGAAGCGCTGGGGATGGTTTTCCGCAGGCCTTTAGGGAGGGTTTCCTCTGGGGGAGGGAGAGAGCCCCTACAGGCCCTGTGCAGCCCCTGTTTCCTCTCCAGGGATGTGTCACAGGGCCTGCAAAGAGGGTGGAGAGTGCCCAAGGAGCCAGGCCAGAGCTGCCCAGGCCCCTGTGCAGCTTTGGCCTTGTACATTCACATCTGGCTCCCACAGCCTTACATGGCCCCCTTGCAGTGCCCATTTACTGTAAGCAGTGGGGGATCCCAGCACACCATGGAAATGCCCTGGTCTTTGCACTCTTCTAGACTGGAACGATAAAATGGCTTATATGGAAAAGCTGGTGAGCGACAGTATGAAGACCCTAGGGCATGGTGGAGGCAAGTTCTTTGTGGTCCTTTCCTGAAAAATAATCAGTGTCCATGTGGAAATGGCTCAGTCATGAGCCCTGTCCCTTAACATAATCTCTGGCTTTAAAGAATCTGGAAATCTTGCCCTGCTCTCTTCTGTGATCCCCCAGGATCACTGTCAGTGGGAGGAAGGATCATTTATGTGTCCATCCCCCTCCCATGTGCAATGCCAGTGTGTCCCTCCGTGTGCTCTGTGCAACCACAGAGAAGAGCAGAGAGGGAAGGGGCCGGGCCCAGGGCTGTGCCCCGGGGCTGAGCCTTTCTCAGCTCCTTTGCCGGCCCCAGGGAGCCTGAGCTGCTCCTGCTGCCACTGCCAAGCCCTGGCCCTGCCTGGGGCTGGGTTTGGAGCTGCTGGCAGCTCCAGGGAGTCCTTTCTGCCCCGACTGCCCCGCAAGGGGCTCCTTCCATCCCAGTGTGGGGCCACTGCAGGCACGAGGTGCCCCTGGCCCTGCTCCTGAGTGGAAGGCAGAGCTGAGGGAGTGCCTTGGAGGGCACCAATCACCCAGGTGCCCTCACTGCCACTTGGGCCTGAAGAAGAAATGGAACTTCCCATTAAGGTCCTCCTAAATGGAAGAACCGAGACATAGGAGACACGAAATCCTTGGAGGCAGCCAAACATCTGGAGCAGATGCTGAGTGACCTGGAGAGACGCCGTGGTGGGTGCATTTCCCTCAGCCTTGTCCTGGGGCTCAGCAGCCGGGGGCTTTGGCTGCACATCTGGACACGCCGTGCCCGGCACAGCGGGAAGGGATCCATGGCAGCCTCGCTGCCCCGCTGCTGCTTCCACGCCCTGCAGGGCTGTTTGCCAGCCTGGCCTGGCTGCAGCTTCTCCCCAGCCTCTGCAGGAAGGCATTTGGCATCAGTCCACAGGCAGCCCAAACTGCACCACGGGCCATAGATGCCCTGAGATCCCCGGCAATTTTCTAATCTCCAGTCAGATCAGGTGTAGGGGCTTTTTCAGTCAGGGAGGTCTCTAGCCCAGCCCCAATAACCTGGCCATTTTCCTGATCCTTATCCACGACTTGACAAGTATTGTCTCCTGAAGTTGCCACCTCCTGCAATGGTTCCATCTGACCCAGCTGTCCTTTTTCCTTTCTCAAGCAATGGAGCAAAAGTCCATGCAGGTGGGGCCATATCCTGTAGGAAGCAATGGCTTTGTGCCAGCCACTGATGCAGGAAAGGAGGAGATGCCAGACATGGGCACAGGTACAGGAGATAATTGCTCCGCCAGGCTCAGCCCTTGGTGGGGCTGTGTGGCAGCAGCTCTTTCCCCCAGGGCCTGCCCTTGCCCAGCCCGGCAGCAGCCAAAGCTGGAGGAGGCTCTGGAATCCTCTGGAGCTCGTTCACAGCCCCGGGGAAAGGGGACCCCTGCAGCAACGTCCCTCCCACTGCAGCTGCTCTGGAGCTGGCCCTGAGTGCCCAGAGGCCCAAGGCACAGGAGCAGCCCCGAGCGGGAGCCCTGCCGCCAGCCCAGGGCCAGAGCCAGCCTTGGCTCCCGATTGGGCAGGGGCTGCACTGGCTCCTGACAGGGCCTGACTCTGTGCCCTGGGGCTGGGGGAGCTGCCACGGGGCAGGGAGGGCCAGGGCTGCTGGCAGTGGCTGCTCAGGGATGGCTTTGGCCCGTGTCCCTCCAAGCAGCCACTGCCCAAGCAGCTGCGCTGCCCCCGGGCTCTCCTCCCGGCCTGCTGGGCTTTGTTGGGTGGCACAGCCTGTGCCAAGGGGCGGCAAGGTGCCTGCAGGCCCCAGCTCTGGGGCAAACGGAGAACGTCCTGCCCGCATCCACCGTGCTGCCAGCTCAGCAGTGCAGCACAGCACGGGCTCACGCTCCCCATTGCTCCCACAGAAGTGCTTGGCATATCAGACACTAACGCCCAGAATCTACGGAACACCCCAAGAATTATCTGCCCCCAGGATGTGCGCAGCTCCTGCATGTTAGGCCCGGTAGTGACACTGTTCACTGTGCCTATTTCCTTGGTGCTGTGCTATGTTGGGTTCCAGTGGTGGAAGGAAAAGAAACAGTAAGCTGTGCTCATCTCTACCGTTCAGCTTCCTTAAATGCTGCTTATATTCAGCTAACATTCCAGTGAGGCTGCTGTGGAGTTTTTCCAGTCCATGGTTGTCCAAAGTACTCTGGGAACGGTTCTGCTGCTGCCCAGAGCTTTCATTGGCCTCCTAATTGCTGGGCCTTGTCCTGGGGTCCCGCTGGGGCTGCAGCCAGTGCTGGCTCCCACTGAGGCTGCCTGGCCCAGAGCAGCCCCAGGGGCACAGGGCAAAGGCAGAGCAATGTGGGGAGGAGAAAGAGCAGGGACGAGATTGCCCTGGAAAGACAGAGGAGATCTGGGGCCCACTCCTGGCCATGGAGCCTGCCCAGAGCCGTGCCCTGCTCGCCGGGGCCTTGAGGGACAGCTGTGCAGCTGGGCCAAGCTGTGCCAGCAGCTCCAGCCATGCTGGGGAGCCTTGCCAGCTCTGGGCCCTGCTGTGCAGGAGGCTCCCTGTGTGCCACTGGCAGCTGGGGCCTCAGCCACCTCCTCTCTCCACAGTCACACCTCTCGACAGCAGCTAAAGGACACTGACAGGTTCTCACGCCCAGATAACTTGAGTAGCTCTTCCAGCAGTGGTGAGGACCTGGGTAGCCCCAACAAAAGCTCTCAGAGGACAACTCCAGAACAGCTGCCATATAGGAGGAAGCAGCAGATCCCTGTGGAAATCTCAGTGCCACCTCCAGGCCTCCCTGTGGGAATCCCTGAGCCTCCTCCACTCCCAGTAGGAATTCCTGAGCCTCCTCCACTCCCCACAGGGATCTTCAATATGCCTCCACCCCACTCCAGTCCATCCCAACCTGTGCCGCAATCCCAAAACCAGTTCAGCACCTTCCATACCCAGCTGAGACCACCACGTCCCCCTCCTCCCAAAATCATCTGACCTGTCTTCCAAAGGACACTGAAGGTGCTTTTGTCCCCCACCCTATGTCCCCATTCAGGAGCCTTGCCCAGCATTTTTGCCGCAATAAAGAGATGAAGTTGTAACCTCAGTGTCCAGGTCGTAGCAGCAGCAAAGCCCACCCAGCAGCAGCACTGGCTGAGCTCCATGCCCAGGAGCAGCCATGGATGCCCACGGTGTGGGCAGGCAGGAGCCAGGCAGGGGCTGCTGTGACCAGTGGCAGGGCCCCGAGGGCTGGGGGAGCCCATGCTGAGCGTCCCTGGGCTGAGGGCACATTTCCTTCCCTGGCATCATCTGGGCCTGGGCCCCATGAGGCAGGCATGGATATTTTGGGTTCTCTGCTGAGGTGTGCTGGGGTCACTCATGAAGCATAAAGGAGTATTAATGGCCTCTCCTAAGGTGTGCAGGCTGCCCTCATGAGGTGTGCAGCAGGGTAACATTTGAGGGGACTTTTACTCTTCTCAAGACAGACAAGGGTCACTTGGCCGAGGTTTTGCAAAGCTGGGAGAAAGCCTCTTGCTAAGCCTTGGGCCTGGCTGCGGGCACAGCGGGCGGGTGGAGCCCATCCCCTGGGGCCAGGCCGGGCTGCTCAGGCCGGGCAGAGCCGGGCCGGCTTGGGCCCCGGCAGGGAAGGGCCGCGAACCTGAGCTCTGATGAGGCTGCTGAGCTCCGCCCTGGCCCTGTGCTGCAGCCCAACACATTTACAGCCGGGCCGTGCCCTGGCCCACAGGAGGCACCCGGGGCTGCAACTGAGGCTGTGCCTTCTCCAACTCAAGTGGGCTGTCTCTGTTCCTTTGGAGGATCCTGAGCCTTGTACCTCGGCCTGATGGTGCAAAGATGCCTCCAGCAACCCTGAGTTTTCAGAAATAAAGGCTTTGTGCTGATTAATATGAAAAGCTGTATGGGTGGCCTGCAGCTAATGTTCTTTTGTTGCCTGGCCCCCAGTCAGTGCTGGAGTCTAAATGACTGACCCAGCCCTGAGCTGCTCTTTAGACTGATTTGATGAAAGGGACTGAAGCTCTAGTGAGTCCAATTCTGCAGGAAAACAAGTACAGCAACTTGGATACTGCTGGTGACAAAAGCAGAGTGCAGAGTTGAACCTGTGAGGCCACCTCACTGCCGCCTCCCCCCACTCTTTTATTTTCATTTTGTTTAACATTCTGAGTGCCAGCCTTTGGATGAAATGGGCTCTCAGCAAGGAGCTGCTGGGCCTCCTGGCTGTGTCCATTTGTGCTCCCAGTGCTTCTGGTCTGGTTGGGCTGGCGTGATAAATAGGTATGATTCGTGCTGATGAAAACTGAAACAGTAATCAATATTGATACAGTAATTAATATTTAGGAACAACAAAATAGTTAAAAGTTGTAATGCCAAAGAAGAGAGAGAGAGGAAGGGCTCCGCCACCCCCCACCCCCGGCAGATGTTCACAAGGACAGGAGGAAAGAAGCTGAAGAGAAAGTTGCTAAAAATGAGCAGAAAGGAAGCAAAACCTGTTTGGGTCCGAGAAAATGCTAATTATAAGGGATTTATTGCCTTGATATGTAGATATAATGATATGTTATTCTTGGCTTACATTGTACTGGCTTGACGCGCATGTGTAACCCAAAGGTGAATTAAAGGACAAGGAAGAAGACTATAGAGCCTTCATCAGTGACCACCCCCAAAGACTTGTGCGACCACCAAACCGAGTAGTGGCGCATGCGTGGTAAAAGTGGTAATGCAAGCAGAGATAGAGAGATGACAAACCGAAAATGGGAGGAGATGGTATTGACACATGGCATATAAGGGGTGATTTTCTCTTGGCAAGCTTGTGTGTGATGTGGCAAGGGTCCAAGAGCCCTGCACTCCGTACCCCACCGTTATCTTTTGCTTATGCGCTATTATTGGAACCAAATTATCCCTTATTTTAACCAAATTATATTATATCCAATTTTATATTTTTGATTTTAACTATTCAATTAAAATTGTTACTACTTTTAATATTGTTTGGTTTTTTATGATGGGATAATTGGGCAAACATAACAGCTGGGACACTTGTCCATCATGCCTATGTGTCTGTTTCCTGTCATTCCAATGCACAGCCCTTTCCCACTGCTTGTCATTTAAATACTGTAATTATTTTACTGGATAACTTACACCTTGTTATAAATGTGAAGCTTGACTAGGCCAATATTCAAGCAGCAATCAATTTATTAATTAATATGGTAAAGTATGATCCATACAGTGGTAGGTAAAGTGGGGGAAGTTTTCCCTCCCAATGCACACCGATAGTTGAGGCTTACAAGTATTGATAGGGGCATTCATAAGCTTTCTCAAGAATTTCTACTTCCAATTTTTACTCATCATTAGTTTTTACTCCCAATTTTGTGTCACAATTCTATACTCTATTGTGATTTAGTTTTTCTCAGGATGTACTGCAGAAAAGGAGTATCCCAGGTGGTCGTGGTCCGGTTTCCAAAATAAGGAAGAAGTATTCCATCTGGTGAGGTCCAGCTCTCCAGATGTGGGTCCAACTTTTAATTGCAAGGACTATAAATCTCATGACAGTGATGTCCAGCTTCCCTTGGTCAAAACTATTAATCCTTGAGTTGATGTTCATCTTCTTTTCTCAAGCTGCTTTTCTCTGTTTTGTTAAGGCCTGAGATAAGCATGCTTCCTTTTGATATATTCTAAAGCTGTACTTTCCAAGATCCTTACTACAAGCAATATTCTAAAATGATACTTAATTTATACTAAAATTAAAAGGCTAATACTGCAAAGCTCTTTAAGGCTTAGCTACAAGCAGAAAGTTCCTGTCAAACAGGAACATCCTTAATGCTTTAATTCAAATGCTCCTAAATCAAGTTAAGACTCATAAAGGTTAATTGCGAACAAAAGATAGGTTCAAAGGCCTTTTTCCATGCTTTACTTTCCTCAGTTATTGTTAGAATTTGTCTTTATAACTGTCCCATGGTTGGTTTCCACACATATCACAATGACAAATACAGACGCGGCCTGTATGTACCTGACACATAACACAGCTTGGTATTTCACAGTCCTGCACTTCAGGATATTAAATTGTGTTAATCAGACTTTGTCCCATCATGAATTTCTGGAACACATTTTCAAGCCTTGCAGCTGTAGCCCAAGGGAAGCTGTTTCTGTCTTGCATCACCAAACTGGCAGGGTTTTTGCAAAGACAGCCCTTTAGAAAGGACTTGTTGTGTGCATTAACATCTAAGGGGCTGCTTTCAAAGACAGACCAAAACCCCATGAACAAACAGCAAATCTACCAAACAACATATTTTTTAAAAGTACTTTATTTGTAGCTTTTGTTCTTAATGTTTTCCAGTTGGCCACCTTTTCCACTGCAGTGTCTTTCTTTGGACAGAAAAGCCCCCTTGCTAGATGATGTGACTTAACAAGGAAAACAGAACTCACACACAATGCATTTATTAGAGCTAAACATGGAGGTTCCCATGATCACAGTCATAATCATTGATTTTCAGTTTATTTTGGTTTCAGATAGTTTTCAGAAGGGTGAGAACAGTACCTCAGATCCCCTGGGTGTGTTGGTGCCATAGCCACTTATTATCTCTTCTTTCTTGTTATCTGTCCTTTCTGTAGTTCTGTAGTTCCTCTGCCCATTTGTTGCTCTTGGATCACTGCCTCCTTCACCTGATTTTTATCTTTTCCTGGATTTGTGAGGATTTTTGTGTTGGTTTTGGTTTTTTTTCTTGGTGGTTGTTTTGTTTGCCTGTTCTATTTGGTCACAGTTTTGCTATTGGTTTTTGGGTTTTTTTATCCCCTTAACAGCAAGAATCAGCTTGTGATTTGTATTGTGAAGTTGTGATACACAGGTGTTGCACATAAAGGTTGTTTTTGTTTTTAAAGTCATCTCAGACATGCAAGGCCCTGTGTCTTTGAAAACTGTGTGCTCTTGAGTCGATATGCAAAATAATTAGACTCCACAGTCTGATGTAGTTATGAAGTGGAAATGTATTGTCAGCAGCCAACACAAGCGATATAGCTCTCATGAAAGCTTGTGCCCTGAGCCTCGGTCTGACCCACATCTTCATTCTCAAAGATGTTCCATGTTCATTACATTGCACAACATTGCCATGCATATTCAAACCCTGGCCCCTCCTGTCCTCGCCTCACATGGTAATCAGATCCAGGTCCTTCTGGGCACGCATTGTTTGCTGTGGTGCTCGCACGGGGGTCTCTCAGTGATCTCTGAGGCCGAAGACTGTGGTCTTCCTCATGACTGAACTTTGGAACTTTTCTCCTTTGTGCGTGCGCTTGGGTCCCTTGGTGGGGGTGCAATCTGGGGGTATAGCTAAGGCCATGAGGTCACAGCAGGCTCTGAGGTCACAGAGGTGCCAGAGCCCCGTGCTTGCACAGCAGCACAAGGAGCGAGCAGTCAGTGCTTGAGCACAACTGTTGCGGCGGCAGCAGCGGCGGTGGCAGCAGTGGTGCTGACATTGCGACAGCGGTGTCAGGACAGCGGTGGCAGCAAGAGCTGCGGGACTGGCAGAGGGCAAGGCACCATGGCCCTTGCTCTGCGCCTCTTCCTCCTGCTCCTCCTGGCCGTGGCCCTGCCTGCCAGGGCTGCCCAGGCCGCTCCGCTGCAAGCGCGGGGTTCAGGTGAGCCGGCAGCCTGGCTCCCCTTTCCCGGGACAGCGCTCCCTGCTCCCCGGGAAGCGCTGGGGATGGTTTTCCGCAGGCCTTTAGGGAGGGTTTCCTCTGGGGGAGGGAGAGAGCCCCTACAGGCCCTGTGCAGCCCCTGTTTCCTCTCCAGGGATGTGTCACAGGGCCTGCAAAGAGGGTGGAGAGTGCCCAAGGAGCCAGGCCAGAGCTGCCCAGGCCCCTGTGCAGCTTTGGCCTTGTACATTCACATCTGGCTCCCACAGCCTTACATGGCCCCCTTGCAGTGCCCATTTACTGTAAGCAGTGGGGGATCCCAGCACACCATGGAAATGCCCTGGTCTTTGCACTCTTCTAGACTGCAACGATAAGATGGCTTATATGGAAAAGCTGGTGAGCGACAGTATGAAGACCCTAGGGCATGGTGGAGGCAAGTTCTTTGTGGTCCTTTCCTGAAAAATAATCAGTGTCCATGTGGAAATGGCTCAGTCATGAGCCCTGTCCCTTAACATAATCTCTGGCTTTAAAGAATCTGGACATCTTGCCCTGCTCTCTTCTGTGATCCCCCAGGATCGCTGTCAGTGGGAGGAAGGATCATTTATGTGTCCATCCCCCTCCCATGTGCAATGCCAGTGTGTCCCTCCGTGTGCTCTGTGCAACCACAGAGAAGAGCAGAGAGGGAAGGGGCCGGGCCCAGGGCTGTGCCCCGGGGCTGAGCCTTTCTCAGCTCTTTTGCCGGCCCCAGGGAGCCTGAGCTGCTCCTGCTGCCACTGCCAAGCCCTGGCCCTGCCTGGGGCTGGGTTTGGAGCTGCTGGCAGCTCCAGGGAGTCCTTTCTGCCCCGACTGCCCCGCAAGGGGCTCCTTCCATCCCAGTGTGGGGCCACTGCAGGCACGAGGTGCCCCTGGCCCTGCTCCTGAGTGGAAGGCAGAGCTGAGGGAGTGCCTTGGAGGGCACCAATCACCCAGGTGCCCTCACTGCCACTTGGGCCTGAAGAAGAAATGGAACTTCCCATTAAGGTCCTCCTAAATGGAAGAACCAAGACATAGGAGACACGAAATCCTTGGAGGCAGCCAAACATCTGGAGCAGATGCTGAGTGACCTGGAGAGACGCCGTGGTGGGTGCATTTCCCTCTGCCTTGTCCTGGGGCTCAGCAGCCGGGGGCTTTGGCTGCACATCTGGACACGCCGTGCCCGGCACAGCGGGAAGGGATCCATGGCAGCCTCGCTGCCCCGCTGCTGCTTCCACGCCCTGCAGGGCTGTTTGCCAGCCTGGCCTGGCTGCAGCTTCTCCCCAGCCTCTGCAGGAAGGCATTTGGCATCAGTTCACAGGCAGCCCAAACTGCACCACGGGCCATAGATGCCCTGAGATCCCCGGCAATTTTCTAATCTCCAGTCAGATCAGGTGTAGGGGCTTTTTCAGTCAGGGAGGTCTCTAGCCCAGCCCCAATAACCTGGCCATTTTCCTGATCCTTATCCACGACTTGACAAGTATTGTCTCCTGAAGTTGCCACCTCCTGCAATGGTTCCATCTGACCCAGCTGTCCTTTTTCCTTTCTCAAGCAATGGAGCAAAAGTCCATGCAGGTGGGGCCATATCCTGTAGGAAGCAATGGCTTTGTGCCAGCCACTGATGCAGGAAAGGAGGAGATGCCAGACATGGGCACAGGTACAGGAGATAATTGCTCCGCCAGGCTCAGCCCTTGGTGGGGCTGTGTGGCTGCAGCTCTTTCCCCCAGGGCCTGCCCTTGCCCAGCCCGGCAGCAGCCAAAGCTGGAGGAGGCTCTGGAGGCTTGGAATCCTCTGGAGCTCGTTCACAGCCCCGGGGAAAGGGGACCCCTGCAGCAACGTCCCTCCCACTGCAGCTGCTCTGGAGCTGGCCCTGAGTGCCCAGAGGCCCAAGGCACAGGAGCAGCCCCGAGCGGGAGCCCTGCCGCCAGCCCAGGGCCAGAGCCAGCCTTGGCTCCCGACTGGGCAGGGGCTGCACTGGCTCCTGACAGGGCCTGACTCTGTGCCCTGGGGCTGGGGGAGCTGCCACGGGGCAGGGAGGGCCAGGGCTGCTGGCAGTGGCTGCTCAGGGATGGCTTTGGCCCGTGTCCCTCCAAGCAGCCACTGCCCAAGCAGCTGCGCTGCCCCCGGGCTCTCCTCCCGGCCTGCTGGGCTTTGTTGGGTGGCACAGCCTGTGCCAAGGGGCGGCAAGGTGCCTGCAGGCCCCAGCTCTGGGGCAAACGGAGAACGTCCTGCCCGCATCCACCGTGCTGCCAGCTCAGCAGTGCAGCACAGCACGGGCTCACGCTCCCCATTGCTCCCACAGAAGTGCTTGGCATATCAGACACTAACGCCCAGAATCTACGGAACACCCCAAGAATTATCTGCCCCCAGGATGTGCGCAGCTCCTGCATGTTAGGCCCGGTAGTGACACTGTTCACTGTGCCTATTTCCTTGGTGCTGTGCTATGTTGGGTTCCAGTGGTGGAAGGAAAAGAAACAGTAAGCTGTGCTCATCTCTACCGTTCAGCTTCCTTAAATGCTGCTTATATTCAGCTAACATTCCAGTGAGGCTGCTGTGGAGTTTTTCCAGTCCATGGTTGTCCAAAGTACTCTGGGAACGGTTCTGCTGCTGCCCAGAGCTTTCATTGGCCTCCTAATTGCTGGGCCTTGTCCTGGGCGGCCCGCTGGGGCTGCAGCCAGTGCTGGCTCCCACTGAGGCTGCCTGGCCCAGAGCAGCCCCAGGGGCACAGGGCAAAGGCAGAGCAATGTGGGGAGGAGAAAGAGCAGGGACGAGATTGCCCTGGAAAGACAGAGGAGATCTGGGGCCCACTCCTGGCCATGGAGCCTGCCCAGAGCCGTGCCCTGCTCGCCGGGGCCTTGAGGGACAGCTGTGTAGCTGGGCCAAGCTGTGCCAGCAGCTCCAGCCATGCTGGGGAGCCTTGCCAGCTCTGGGCCCTGCTGTGCAGGAGGCTCCCTGTGTGCCACTGGCAGCTGGGG
Organism: Zonotrichia albicollis; assembly: GCF_047830755.1. NCBI lineage: Eukaryota > Metazoa > Chordata > Aves > Passeriformes > Passerellidae > Zonotrichia > Zonotrichia albicollis. The sequence goes on along the minus strand of NW_027428461.1, from coordinate 446,606 downwards.
CCTCAGCCACCTCCTCTCTCCACAGTCACGCCTCTCGACAGCAGCTAAAGGACACTGACAGGTTCTCACGCCCAGATTACTTGAGTAGCTCTTCCAGCAGTGGTGAGGACCTGGGTAACCCCAACAAAAGCTCTCAGAGGACAACTCCAGAACAGCTGCCATATAGGAGGAAGCAGCAGATCCCTGTGGAAATCCCAGTGCCACCTCCAGGCCTCCCTGTGGGAATCCCTGAGCCTCCTCCACTCCCAGTAGGAATTCCTGAGCCTCCTCCACTCCCCACAGGGATCTTCAATATGCCTCCACCCCACTCCAGTCCATCCCAACCTGTGCCGCAATCCCAAAACCAGTTCAGCACCTTCCATACCCAGCTGAGACCACCACGTCCCCCTCCTCCCAAAATCATCTGACCTGTCTTCCAAAGGACACTGAAGGTGCTTTTGTCCCCCACCCCATGTCCCCATTCAGGAGCCTTGCCCAGCATTTTTGCCGCAATAAAGAGATGAAGTTGTAACCTCAGTGTCCAGGTCGTAGCAGCAGCAAAGCCCACCCAGCAGCAGCACTGGCTGAGCTCCATGCCCAGGAGCAGCCATGGATGCCCACGGTGTGGGCAGGCAGGAGCCAGGCAGGGGCTGCTGTGACCAGTGGCAGGGCCCCGAGGGCTGGGGGAGCCCATGCTGAGCGTCCCTGGGCTGAGGGCACATTTCCTTCCCTGGCATCATCTGGGCCTGGGCCCCATGAGGCAGGCATGGATATTTTGGGTTCTCTGCTGAGGTGTGCTGGGGTCACTCATGAAGCATAAAGGAGTATTAATGGCCTCTCCTAAGGTGTGCAGGCTGCCCTCATGAGGTGTGCAGCAGGGTTACATTTGAGGGGACTTTTACTCTTCTCAAGACAGACAAGGGTCACTTGGCCGAGGTTTTGCAAAGCTGGGAGAAAGCCTCTTGCTAAGCCTTGGGCCTGGCTGCGGGCACAGCGGGTGGGTGGAGCCCATCCCCTGGGGCCAGGCCGGGCTGCTCAGGCCGGGCAGGGCCGGGCCGGCTCGGGCCCCGGCAGGGAAGGGCCGCGAACATGAGCTCTGATGAGGCTGCTGAGCTCCACCCTGGCCCTGTGCTGCAGCCCAACACATTTACAGCCGGGCCGTGCCCTGGCCCACAGGAGGCACGCGGGGCTGCAACTGAGGCTGTGCCTTCTCCAACTCAAGTGGGCTGTCTCTGTTCCTTTGGAGGATCCTGAGCCTTGTACCTCGGCCTGATGGTGCAAAGATGCCTCCAGCAACCCTGAGTTTTCAGAAATAAAGGCTTTGTGCTGATTAATATGAAAAGCTGTATGGGTGGCCTGCAGCTAATGTTCTTTTGTTGCCTGGCCCCCAGTCAGTGCTGGAGTCTAAATGACTGACCCAGCCCTGAGCTGCTCTTTAGACTGATTTGATGAAAGGGACTGAAGCTCTAGTGAGTCCAATTCTCCAGGAAAACAAGTACAGCAACTTGGATACTGCTGGTGACAAAAGCAGAGTGCAGAGTTGAACCTGTGAGGCCACCTCACTGCCGCCTCCCCCCACTCTTTTATTTTCATTTTGTTTAACATTCTGAGTGCCAGCCTTTGGATGAAATGGGCTCTCAGCAAGGAGCTGCTGGGCCTCCTGGCTGTGTCCATTTGTGCTCCCAGTGCTTCTGGTCTGGTTGGGCTGGTGTGATAAATAGGTATGATTCGTGCTGATGAAAACTGAAACAGTAATCAATATTGATACAGTAATTAATATTTAGGAACAACAAAATAGTTAAAAGTTGTAATGCCAAAGAAGAGAGAGAGAGGAAGGGCTCCGCCACCCCCCCCCCCCCCCCCGTCAGATGTTCACAAGGACAGGAGGAAAGAAGCTGAAGAGAAAGTTGCTAAAAATGAGCAGAAAGGAAGCAAAACCTGTTTGGGTCCGAGAAAATGCTAATTATAAGGGATTTATTGCCTTGATATGTAGATATAATGATATGTTATTCTTGGCTTACATTGTACTGGCTTGACGCGCATGTGTAACCCAAAGGTGAATTAAAGGACAAGGAAGAAGACTATAGAGCCTTCATCAGTGACCACCCCCAAAGACTTGTGCGACCACCAAACCGAGTAGTGGCGCATGCGTGGTAAAAGTGGTAATGCAAGCAGAGACAGAGAGATGACAAACCGAAAATGGGAGGAGATGGTATTGACACATGGCATATAAGGGGTGATTTTCTCTTGGCAAGCTTGTGTGTGATGTGGCAAGGGTCCAAGAGCCCTGCACTCCGTACCCCACCGTTATCTTTTGCTTATGCGCTATTATTGGAACCAAATTATCCCTTATTTTAACCAAATTATATTATATCCAATTTTATATTTTTGATTTTAACTATTCAATTAAAATTGTTACTACTTTTAATATTGTTTGGTTTTTTATGATGGGATAATTGGGCAAACATAACAGCTGGTTCACTTGTCCATCATGCCTATGTGTCTCTTTCCTGTCATTCCAATGCACAGCCCTTTCCCACTGCTTGTCATTTAAATACTGTAATTATTTTATTGGATAACTTACACCTTGTTATAAATGTGAAGCTTGACTAGGCCAATATTCAAGCAGCAATCAATTTATTAATTAATATGGTAAAGTATGATCCATACAGTGGTAGGTAAAGTGGGGGAAGTTTTCCCTCCCAATGCACACCGATAGTTGAGGCTTACAAGTATTGATAGGGGCATTCATAAGCTTTCTCAAGAATTTCTACTTCCAATTTTTACTCATCATTAGTTTTTACTCCCAATTTTGTGTCACAATTCTATACTCTATTGTGATTTAGTTTTTCTCAGGATGTACTGCAGAAAAGGAGTATCCCAGGTGGTCGTGGTCCGGTTTCCAAAATAAGGAAGAAGTATTCCATCTGGTGAGGTCCAGCTCTCCAGATGTGGGTCCAACTTTTAATTGCAAGGACTATAAATCTCATGACAGTGATGTCCAGCTTCCCTTGGTCAAAACTATTAATCCTTGAGTTGATGTTCATCTTCTTTTCTCAAGCTGCTTTTCTCTGTTTTGTTAAGGCCTGAGATAAGCATGCTTCCTTTTGATATATTCTAAAGCTGTACTTTCCAAGATCCTTACTACAAGCAATATTCTAAAATGATACTTAATTTATACTAAAATTAAAAGGCTAATACTGCAAAGCTCTTTAAGGCTTAGCTACAAGCAGAAAGTTCCTGTCAAACAGGAACATCCTTAATGCTTTAATTCAAATGCTCCTAAATCAAGTTAAGACTCATAAAGGTTAATTGCGAACAAAAGATAGGTTCAAAGGCCTTTTTCCATGCTTTACTTTCCTCAGTTATTGTTAGAATTTGTCTTTATAACTGTCCCATGGTTGGTTTCCACACATATCACAATGACAAATACAGACGCGGCCTGTATGTACCTGACACATAACACAGCTTGGTATTTCACAGTCCTGCACTTCAGGATATTAAATTGTGTTAATCAGACTTTGTCCCATCATGAGTTTCTGGAACACATTTTCAAGCCTTGCAGCTGTAGCCCAAGGGAAGCTGTTTCTGTCTTGCATCACCAAACTGGCAGGGTTTTTGCAAAGACAGCCCTTTAGAAAGGACTTGTTGTGTGCATTAACATCTAAGGGGCTGCTTTCAAAGACAGACCAAAACCCCATGAACAAACAGCAAATCTACCAAACAACATATTTTTTAAAAGTACTTTATTTGTAGCTTTTGTTCTTAATGTTTTCCAGTTGGCCACCTTTTCCACTGCAGTGTCTTTCTTTGGACAGAAAAGCCCCCTTGCTAGATGATGTGACTTAACAAGGAAAACAGAACTCACACACAATGCATTTATTAGAGCTAAACATGGAGGTTCCCATGATCACAGTCATAATCATTGATTTTCAGTTTATTTTCGTTTCAGATAGTTTTCAGAAGGGTGAGAACAGTACCTCAGATCCCCTGGGTGTGTTGGTGCCATAGCCACTTATTATCTCTTCTTTCTTGTTATCTGTCCTTTCTGTAGTTCTGTAGTTCCTCTGCCCATTTGTTGCTCTTGGATCACTGCCTCCTTCACCTGATTTTTATCTTTTCCTGGATTTGTGAGGATTTTTGTGTTGGTTTTGGTTTTTTTTCTTGGTGGTTGTTTTGTTTGCCTGTTCTATTTGGTCACAGTTTTGCTATTGGTTTTTGGGTTTTTTTATCCCCTTAACAGCAAGAATCAGCTTGTGATTTGTATTGTGAAGTTGTGATACACAGGTGTTGCACATAAAGGTTGTTTTTGTTTTTAAAGTCATCTCAGACATGCAAGGCCCTGTGTCTTTGAAAACTGTGTGCTCTTGAGTCGATATGCAAAATAATTAGACTCCACAGTCTGATGTAGTTATGAAGTGGAAATGTATTGTCAGCAGCCAACACAAGCGATATAGCTCTCATGAAAGCTTGTGCCCTGAGCCTCGGTCTGACCCACATCTTCATTCTCAAAGATGTTCCATGTTCATTACATTGCACAACATTGCCATGCATATTCAAACCCTGGCCCCTCCTGTCCTCGCCTCACATGGTAATCAGATCCAGGTCCTTCTGGGCACGCATTGTTTGCTGTGGTGCTCGCACGGGGGTCTCTCAGTGATCTCTGAGGCCGAAGACTGTGGTCTTCCTCATGACTGAACTTTGGAACTTTTCTCCTTTGTGCGTGCGCTTGGGTCCCTTGGTGGGGGTGCAATCTGGGGGTATAGCTAAGGCCATGAGGTCACAGCAGGCTCTGAGGTCACAGAGGTGCCAGAGCCCCGTGGTTGCACAGCAGCACAAGGAGCGAGCAGTCAGTGCTTGAGCACAACTGTTGCGGCAGCAGCAGTGGCAGTGGCAGCAGTGGTGCTGACATTGGGACAGCGGTGTCAGGACAGCGGTGGCAGGAAGAGCTGCGGGACTGGCAGAGGGCAAGGCACCATGGCCCTTGCTCTGCGCCTCTTCCTCCTGCTCCTCCTGGCCGTGGCCCTGCCTGCCAGGGCTGCCCAGGCCGCTCCGCTGCAAGCGCGGGGTTCAGGTGAGCCGGCAGCCTGGCTCCCCTTTCCCGGGACAGCGCTCCCTGCTCCCCGGGAAGCGCTGGGGATGGTTTTGCCCAGGCCTTTAGGGAGAGTTTCCTCTGGGGGAGGGAGAGAGCCCCTACAGGCCCTGTGCAGCCCCTGTTTCCTCTCCAGGGATGTGTCACAGGGCCTGCAAAGAGGGTGGAGAGTGCCCAAGGAGCCAGGCCAGAGCTGCCCAGGCCCCTGTGCAGCTTTGGCCTTGTACATTCACATCTGGCTCCCACAGCCTTACATGGCCCCCTTGCAGTGCCCATTTACTGTAAGCAGTGGGGGATCCCAGCACACCATGGAAATGCCCTGGTCTTTGCACTCTTCTAGACTGGAACGATAAGATGGCTTATATGGAAAAGCTGGTGAGCGACAGTATGAAGACCCTAGGGCATGGTGGAGGCAAGTTCTTTGTGGTCCTTTCCTGAAAAATAATCAGTGTCCATGTGGAAATGGCTCAGTCATGAGCCCTGTCCCTTAACATAATCTCTGGCTTTAAAGAATCTGGACATCTTGCCCTGCTCTCTTCTGTGATCCCCCAGGATCGCTGTCAGTGGGAGGAAGGATCATTTATGTGTCCATCCCCCTCCCATGTGCAATGCCAGTGTGTCCCTCCGTGTGCTCTGTGCAACCACAGAGAAGAGCAGAGAGGGAAGGGGCCGGGCCCAGGGCTGTGCCCCGGGGCTGAGCCTTTCTCAGCCCTTTTACCGGCCCCAGGGAGCCTGAGCTGCTCCTGCTGCCACTGCCAAGCCCTGGCCCTGCCTGGGGCTGGGTTTGGAGCTGCTGGCAGCTCCAGGGAGTCCTTTCTGCCCCGACTGCCCCGCAAGGGGCTCCTTCCATCCCAGTGTGGGGCCACTGCAGGCACGAGGTGCCCCTGGCCCTGCTCCTGAGTGGAAGGCAGAGCTGAGGGAGTGCCTTGGAGGGCACCAATCACCCAGGTGCCCTCACTGCCACTTGGGCCTGAAGAAGAAATGGAACTTCCCATTAAGGTCCTCCTAAATGGAAGAACCAAGACATAGGAGACACGAAATCCTTGGAGGCAGCCAAACATCTGGAGCAGATGCTGAGTGACCTGGAGAGACGCCGTGGTGGGTGCATTTCCCTCTGCCTTGTCCTGGGGCTCAGCAGCCGGGGGCTTTGGCTGCACATCTGGACACGCCGTGCCCGGCACAGCGGGAAGGGATCCATGGCAGCCTCGCTGCCCCGCTGCTGCTTCCACGCCCTGCAGGGCTGTTTGCCAGCCTGGCCTGGCTGCAGCTTCTCCCCAGCCTCTGCAGGAAGGCATTTGGCATCAGTTCACAGGCAGCCCAAACTGCACCACGGGCCATAGATGCCCTGAGATCCCCGGCAATTTTCTAATCTCCAGTCAGATCAGGTGTAGGGGCTTTTTCAGTCAGGGAGGTCTCTAGCCCAGCCCCAATAACCTGGCCATTTTCCTGATCCTTATCCACGACTTGACAAGTATTGTCTCCTGAAGTTGCCACCTCCTGCAATGGTTCCATCTGACCCAGCTGTCCTTTTTCCTTTCTCAAGCAATGGAGCAAAAGTCCATGCAGGTGGGGCCATATCCTGTAGGAAGCAATGGCTTTGTGCCAGCCACTGATGCAGGAAAGGAGGAGATGCCAGACATGGGCACAGGTACAGGAGATAATTGCTCCGCCAGGCTCAGCCCTTGGTGGGGCTGTGTGGCTGCAGCTCTTTCCCCCAGGGCCTGCCCTTGCCCAGCCCGGCAGCAGCCAAAGCTGGAGGAGGCTCTGGAGGCTTGGAATCCTCTGGAGCTCGTTCACAGCCCCGGGGAAAGGGGACCCCTGCAGCAACGTCCCTCCCACTGCAGCTGCTCTGGAGCTGGCCCTGAGTGCCCAGAGGCCCAAGGCACAGGAGCAGCCCCGAGCGGGAGCCCTGCCGCCAGCCCAGGGCCAGAGCCAGCCTTGGCTCCCGACTGGGCAGGGGCTGCACTGGCTCCTGACAGGGCCTGACTCTGTGCCCTGGGGCTGGGGGAGCTGCCACGGGGCAGGGAGGGCCAGGGCTGCTGGCAGTGGCTGCTCAGGGATGGCTTTGGCCCGTGTCCCTCCAAGCAGCCACTGCCCAAGCAGCTGCGCTGCCCCCGGGCTCTCCTCCCGGCCTGCTGGGCTTTGTTGGGTGGCACAGCCTGTGCCAAGGGGCGGCAAGGTGCCTGCAGGCCCCAGCTCTGGGGCAAACGGAGAACGTCCTGCCCGCATCCACCGTGCTGCCAGCTCAGCAGTGCAGCACAGCACGGGCTCACGCTCCCCATTGCTCCCACAGAAGTGCTTGGCATATCAGACACTAACGCCCAGAATCTACGGAACACCCCAAGAATTATCTGCCCCCAGGATGTGCGCAGCTCCTGCATGTTAGGCCCGGTAGTGACACTGTTCACTGTGCCTATTTCCTTGGTGCTGTGCTATGTTGGGTTCCAGTGGTGGAAGGAAAAGAAACAGTAAGCTGTGCTCATCTCTACCGTTCAGCTTCCTTAAATGCTGCTTATATTCAGCTAACATTCCAGTGAGGCTGCTGTGGAGTTTTTCCAGTCCATGGTTGTCCAAAGTTCTCTGGGAACGGTTCTGCTGCTGCCCAGAGCTTTCATTGGCCTCCTAATTGCTGGGCCTTGTCCTGGGCGGCCCGCTGGGGCTGCAGCCAGTGCTGGCTCCCACTGAGGCTGCCTGGCCCAGAGCAGCCCCAGGGGCACAGGGCAAAGGCAGAGCAATGTGGGGAGGAGAAAGAGCAGGGACGAGATTGCCCTGGAAAGACAGAGGAGATCTGGGGCCCACTCCTGGCCATTGAGCCTGCCCAGAGCCGTGCCCTGCTCGCCGGGGCCTTGAGGGACAGCTGTGTAGCTGGGCCAAGCTGTGCCAGCAGCTCCAGCCATGCTGGGGAGCCTTGCCAGGTCTGGGCCCTGCTGTGCAGGAGGCTCCCTGTGTGCCACTGGCAGCTGGGGCCTCAGCCACCTCCTCTCTCCACAGTCACACCTCTCGACAGCAGCTAAAGGACACTGACAGGTTCTCACGCCCAGATTACTTGAGTAGCTCTTCCAGCAGTGGTGAGGACCTGGGTAACCCCAACAAAAGCTCTCAGAGGACAACTCCAGAACAGCTGCCATATAGGAGGAAGCAGCAGATCCCTGTGGAAATCCCAGTGCCACCTCCAGGCCTCCCTGTGGGAATCCCTGAGCCTCCTCCACTCCCAGTAGGAATTCCTGAGCCTCCTCCACTCCCCACAGGGATCTTCAATATGCCTCCACCCCACTCCAGTCCATCCCAACCTGTGCCGCAATCCCAAAACCAGTTCAGCACCTTCCATACCCAGCTGAGACCACCACGTCCCCCTCCTCCCAAAATCATCTGACCTGTCTTCCAAAGGACACTGAAGGTGCTTTTGTCCCCCACCCCATGTCCCCATTCAGGAGCCTTGCCCAGCATTTTTGCTGCAATAAACAGATGAAGATGTAACCTCAGTGTCCAGGTCGTAGCAGCAGCAAAGCCCACCCAGCAGCAGCACTGGCTGAGCTCCATGCCCAGGAGCAGCCATGGATGCCCACGGTGTGGGCAGGCAGGAGCCAGGCAGGGGCTGCTGTGACCAGTGGCAGGGCTCCGAGGGCTGGGGGAGCCCATGCTGAGCGTCCCTGGGCTGAGGGCACATTTCCTTCCCTGGCATCATCTGGGCCTGGGCCCCATGAGGCAGGCATGGATATTTTGGGTTCTCTGCTGAGGTGTGCTGGGGTCACTCATGAAGCATAAAGGAGTATTAATGGCCTCTCCTAAGGTGTGCAGGCTGCCCTCATGAGGTGTGCAGCAGGGTTACATTTGAGGGGACTTTTACTCTTCTCAAGACAGACAAGGGTCACTTGGCCGAGGTTTTGCAAAGCTGGGAGAAAGCCTCTTGCTAAGCCTTGGGCCTGGCTGCGGGCACAGCGGGCGGGTGGAGCCCATCCCCTGGGGCCAGGCCGGGCTGCTCAGGCCGGGCAGGGCCGGGCCGGCTCGGGCCCCGGCAGGGAAGGGCCGCGAACCTGAGCTCTGATGAGGCTGCTGAGCTCCGCCCTGGCCCTGTGCTGCAGCCCAACACATTTACAGCCGGGCCGTGCCCTGGCCCACAGGAGGCACCCGGGGCTGCAACTGAGGCTGTGCCTTCTCCAACTCAAGTGGGCTGTCTCTGTTCCTTTGGAGGATCCTGAGCCTTGTACCTCGGCCTGATGGTGCAAAGATGCCTCCAGCAACCCTGAGTTTTCAGAAATAAAGGCTTTGTGCTGATTAATATGAAAAGCTGTATGGGTGGCCTGCAGCTAATGTTCTTTTGTTGCCTGGCCCCCAGTCAGTGCTGGAGTCTAAATGACTGACCCAGCCCTGAGCTGCTCTTTAGACTGATTTGATGAAAGGGACTGAAGCTCTAGTGAGTCCAATTCTCCAGGAAAACAAGTACAGCAACTTGGATACTGCTGGTGACAAAAGCAGAGTGCAGAGTTGAACCTGTGAGGCCACCTCACTGCCGCCTCCCCCCACTCTTTTATTTTCATTTTGTTTAACATTCTGAGTGCCAGCCTTTGGATGAAATGGGCTCTCAGCAAGGAGCTGCTGGGCCTCCTGGCTGTGTCCATTTGTGCTCCCAGTGCTTCTGGTCTGGTTGGGCTGGTGTGATAAATAGGTATGATTCGTGCTGATGAAAACTGAAACAGTAATCAATATTGATACAGTAATTAATATTTAGGAACAACAAAATAGTTAAAAGTTGTAATGCCAAAGAAGAGAGAGAGAGGAAGGGCTCCGCCACACCCCCCCCCCCCCCGGCAGATGTTCACAAGGACAGGAGGAAAGAAGCTGAAGAGAAAGTTGCTAAAAATGAGCAGAAAGGAAGCAAAACCTGTTTGGGTCCGAGAAAATGCTAATTATAAGGGATTTATTGCCTTGATATGTAGATATAATGATATGTTATTCTTGGCTTACATTGTACTGGCTTGACGCGCATGTGTAACCCAAAGGTGAATTAAAGGACAAAGAAGAAGACTATAGAGCCTTCATCAGTGACCACCCCCAAAGACTTGTGCGACCACCAAACCGAGTAGTGGCGCATGCGTGGTAAAAGTGGTAATGCAAGCAGAGATAGAGATATGACAAACCGAAAATGGGAGGAGATGGTATTGACACATGGCATATAAGGGGTGATTTTCTCTTGGCAAGCTTGTGTGTGATGTGGCAAGGGTCCAAGAGCCCTGCACTCCGTACCCCACCGTTATCTTTTGCTTATGCGCTATTATTGGAACCAAATTATCCCTTATTTTAACCAAATTATATTATATCCAATTTTATATTTTTGATTTTAACTATTCAATTAAAATTGTTACTACTTTTAATATTGTTTGGTTTTTTATGATGGGATAATTGGGCAAACATAACAGCTGGGACACTTGTCCATCATGCCTATGTGTCTGTTTCCTGTCATTCCAATGCACAGCCCTTTCCCACTGCTTGTCATTTAAATACTGTAATTATTTTATTGGATAACTTACACCTTGTTATAAATGTGAAGCTTGACTAGGCCAATATTCAAGCAGCAATCAATTTATTAATTAATATGGTAAAGTATGATCCATACAGTGGTAGGTAAAGTGGGGGAAGTTTTCCCTCCCAATGCACACCGATAGTTGAGGCTTACAAGTATTGATAGGGGCATTCATAAGCTTTCTCAAGAATTTCTACTTCCAATTTTTACTCATCATTAGTTTTTACTCCCAATTTTGTGTCACAATTCTATACTCTATTGTGATTTAGTTTTTCTCAGGATGTACTGCAGAAAAGGAGTATCCCAGGTGGTCGTGGTCCGGTTTCCAAAATGAGGAAGAAGTATTCCATCTGGTGAGGTCCAGCTCTCCAGATGTGGGTCCAACTTTTAATTGCAAGGACTATAAATCTCATGACAGTCATGTCCAGCTTCCCTTGGTCAAAACTATTAATCCTTGAGTTGATGTTCATCTTCTTTTCTCAAGCTGCTTTTCTCTGTTTTGTTAAGGCCTGAGATAAGCATGCTTCCTTTTGATATATTCTAAAGCTGTACTTTCCAAGATCCTTACTACAAGCAATATTCTAAAAGGATACTTAATTTATACTAAAATTAAAAGGCTAATACTGCAAAGCTCTTTAAGGCTTAGCTACAAGCAGAAAGTTCCTGTCAAACAGGAACATCCTTAATGCTTTAATTCAAATGCTCCTAAATCAAGTTAAGACTCATAAAGGTTAATTGCGAACAAAAGATAGGTTCAAAGGCCTTTTTCCATGCTTTACTTTCCTCAGTTATTGTTAGAATTTGTCTTTATAACTGTCCCATGGTTGGTTTCCACACATATCACAATGACAAATACAGACGCGGCCTGTATGTACCTGACACATAACACAGCTTGGTATTTCACAGTCCTGCACTTCAGGATATTAAATTGTGTTAATCAGACTTTGTCCCATCATGAGTTTCTGGAACACATTTTCAAGCCTTGCAGCTGTAGCCCAAGGGAAGCTGTTTCTGTCTTGCATCACCAAACTGGCAGGGTTTTTGCAAAGACAGCCCTTTAGAAAGGACTTGTTGTGTGCATTAACATCTAAGGGGCTGCTTTCAAAGACAGACCAAAACCCCATGAACAAACAGCAAATCTACCAAACAACATATTTTTTAAAAGTACTTTATTTGTAGCTTTTGTTCTTAATGTTTTCCAGTTGGCCACCTTTTCCACTGCAGTGTCTTTCTTTGGACAGAAAAGCCCCCTTGCTAGATGATGTGGCTTAACAAGGAAAACAGAACTCACACACAATGCATTTATTAGAGCTAAACATGGAGGTTCCCATGATCACAGTCATAATCATTGATTTTCAGTTTATTTTCGTTTCAGATAGTTTTCAGAAGGGTGAGAACAGTACCTCAGATCCCCTGGGTGTGTTGGTGCCATAGCCACTTATTATCTCTTCTTTCTTGTTATCTGACCTTTCTGTAGTTCTGTAGTTCCTCTGCCCATTTGTTGCTCTTGGATCACTGCCTCCTTCACCTGATTTTTATCTTTTCCTGGATTTGTGAGGATTTTTGTGTTGGTTTTGGTTTTTTTTCTTGGTGGTTGTTTTGTTTGCCTGTTCTATTTGGTCACAGTTTTGCTATTGGTTTTTGGGTTTTTTTATCCCCTTAACAGCAAGAATCAGCTTGTGATTTGTATTGTGAAGTTGTGATACACAGGTGTTGCACATAAAGGTTGTTTTTGTTTTTAAAGTCATCTCAGACATGCAAGGCCCTGTGTCTTTGAAAACTGTGTGCTCTTGAGTCGATATGCAAAATAATTAGACTCCACAGTCTGATGTAGTTATGAAGTGGAAATGTATTGTCAGCAGCCAACACAAGCGATATAGCTCTCATGAAAGCTTGTGCCCTGAGCCTCGGTCTGACCCACATCTTCATTCTCAAAGATGTTCCATGTTCATTACATTGCACAACATTGCCATGCATATTCAAACCCTGGCCCCTCCTGTCCTCGCCTCACATGGTAATCAGATCCAGGTCCTTCTGGGCACGCATTGTTTGCTGTGGTGCTCGCACGGGGGTCTCTCAGTGATCTCTGAGGCCGAAGACTGTGGTCTTCCTCATGACTGAACTTTGGAACTTTTCTCCTTTGTGCGTGCGCTTGGGTCCCTTGGTGGGGGTGCAATCTGGGGGTATAGCTAAGGCCATGAGGTCACAGCAGGCTCTGAGGTCACAGAGGTGCCAGAGCCCCGTGCTTGCACAGCAGCACAAGGAGCGAGCAGTCAGTGCTTGAGCACAACTGTTGCGGCGGCAGCAGCGGCGGTGGCAGCAGTGGTGCTGACATTGCGACAGCGGTGTCAGGACAGCGGTGGCAGCAAGAGCTGCGGGACTGGCAGAGGGCAAGGCACCATGGCCCTTGCTCTGCGCCTCTTCCTCCTGCTCCTCCTGGCCGTGGCCCTGCCTGCCAGGGCTGCCCAGGCCGCTCCGCTGCAAGCGCGGGGTTCAGGTGAGCCGGCAGCCTGGCTCCCCTTTCCCGGGACAGCGCTCCCTGCTCCCCGGGAAGCGCTGGGGATGGTTTTGCCCAGGCCTTTAGGGAGGGTTTCCTCTGGGGGAGGGAGAGAGCCCCTACAGGCCCTGTGCAGCCCCTGTTTCCTCTCCAGGGATGTGTCACAGGGCCTGCAAAGAGGGTGGAGAGTGCCCAAGGAGCCAGGCCAGAGCTGCCCAGGCCCCTGTGCAGCTTTGGCCTTGTACATTCACATCTGGCTCCCACAGCCTTACATGGCCCCCTTGCAGTGCCCATTTACTGTAAGCAGTGGGGGATCCCAGCACACCATGGAAATGCCCTGGTCTTTGCACTCTTCTAGACTGGAACGATAAGATGGCTTATATGGAAAAGCTGGTGAGCGACAGTATGAAGACCCTAGGGCATGGTGGAGGCAAGTTCTTTGTGGTCCTTTCCTGAAAAATAATCAGTGTCCATGTGGAAATGGCTCAGTCATGAGCCCTGTCCCTTAACATAATCTCTGGCTTTAAAGAATCTGGACATCTTGCCCTGCTCTCTTCTGTGATCCCCCAGGATCGCTGTCAGTGGGAGGAAGGATCATTTATGTGTCCATCCCCCTCCCATGTGCAATGCCAGTGTGTCCCTCCGTGTGCTCTGTGCAACCACAGAGAAGAGCAGAGAGGGAAGGGGCCGGGCCCAGGGCTGTGCCCCGGGGCTGAGCCTCTCTCAGCTCCTTTGCCGGCCCCAGGGAGCCTGAGCTGCTCCTGCTGCCACTGCCAAGCCCTGGCCCTGCCTGGGGCTGGGTTTGGAGCTGCTGGCAGCTCCAGGGAGTCCTTTCTGCCCCGACTGCCCCGCAAGGGGCTCCTTCCATCCCAGTGTGGGGCCACTGCAGGCACGAGGTGCCCCTGGCCCTGCTCCTGAGTGGAAGGCAGAGCTGAGGGAGTGCCTTGGAGGGCACCAATCACCCAGGTGCCCTCACTGCCACTTGGGCCTGAAGAAGAAATGGAACTTCCCATTAAGGTCCTCCTAAATGGAAGAACCAAGACATAGGAGACACGAAATCCTTGGAGGCAGCCAAACATCTGGAGCAGATGCTGAGTGACCTGGAGAGACGCCGTGGTGGGTGCATTTCCCTCTGCCTTGTCCTGGGGCTCAGCAGCCGGGGGCTTTGGCTGCACATCTGGACACGCCGTGCCCGGCACAGCGGGAAGGGATCCATGGCAGCCTCGCTGCCCCGCTGCTGCTTCCACGCCCTGCAGGGCTGTTTGCCAGCCTGGCCTGGCTGCAGCTTCTCCCCAGCCTCTGCAGGAAGGCATTTGGCATCAGTTCACAGGCAGCCCAAACTGCACCACGGGCCATAGATGCCCTGAGATCCCCGGCAATTTTCTAATCTCCAGTCAGATCAGGTGTAGGGGCTTTTTCAGTCAGGGAGGTCTCTAGCCCAGCCCCAATAACCTGGCCATTTTCCTGATCCTTATCCACGACTTGACAAGTATTGTCTCCTGAAGTTGCCACCTCCTGCAATGGTTCCATCTGACCCAGCTGTCCTTTTTCCTTTCTCAAGCAATGGAGCAAAAGTCCATGCAGGTGGGGCCATATCCTGTAGGAAGCAATGGCTTTGTGCCAGCCACTGATGCAGGAAAGGAGGAGATGCCAGACATGGGCACAGGTACAGGAGATAATTGCTCCGCCAGGCTCAGCCCTTGGTGGGGCTGTGTGGCTGCAGCTCTTTCCCCCAGGGCCTGCCCTTGCCCAGCCCGGCAGCAGCCAAAGCTGGAGGAGGCTCTGGAGGCTTGGAATCCTCTGGAGCTCGTTCACAGCCCCGGGGAAAGGGGACCCCTGCAGCAACGTCCCTCCCACTGCAGCTGCTCTGGAGCTGGCCCTGAGTGCCCAGAGGCCCAAGGCACAGGAGCAGCCCCGAGCGGGAGCCCTGCCGCCAGCCCAGGGCCAGAGCCAGCCTTGGCTCCCGACTGGGCAGGGGCTGCACTGGCTCCTGACAGGGCCTGACTCTGTGCCCTGGGGCTGGGGGAGCTGCCACGGGGCAGGGAGGGCCAGGGCTGCTGGCAGTGGCTGCTCAGGGATGGCTTTGGCCCGTGTCCCTCCAAGCAGCCACTGCCCAAGCAGCTGCGCTGCCCCCGGGCTCTCCTCCCGGCCTGCTGGGCTTTGTTGGGTGGCACAGCCTGTGCCAAGGGGCGGCAAGGTGCCTGCAGGCCCCAGCTCTGGGGCAAACGGAGAACGTCCTGCCCGCATCCACCGTGCTGCCAGCTCAGCAGTGCAGCACAGCACGGGCTCACGCTCCCCATTGCTCCCACAGAAGTGCTTGGCATATCAGACACTAACGCCCAGAATCTACGGAACACCCCAAGAATTATCTGCCCCCAGGATGTGCGCAGCTCCTGCATGTTAGGCCCGGTAGTGACACTGTTCACTGTGCCTATTTCCTTGGTGCTGTGCTATGTTGGGTTCCAGTGGTGGAAGGAAAAGAAACAGTAAGCTGTGCTCATCTCTACCGTTCAGCTTCCTTAAATGCTGCTTATATTCAGCTAACATTCCAGTGAGGCTGCTGTGGAGTTTTTCCAGTCCATGGTTGTCCAAAGTACTCTGGGAACGGTTCTGCTGCTGCCCAGAGCTTTCATTGGCCTCCTAATTGCTGGGCCTTGTCCTGGGGTCCCGCTGGGGCTGCAGCCAGTGCTGGCTCCCACTGAGGCTGCCTGGCCCAGAGCAGCCCCAGGGGCACAGGGCAAAGGCAGAGCAATGTGGGGAGGAGAAAGAGCAGGGACGAGATTGCCCTGGAAAGACAGAGGAGATCTGGGGCCCACTCCTGGCCATGGAGCCTGCCCAGAGCCGTGCCCTGCTCGCCGGGGCCTTGAGGGACAGCTGTGCAGCTGGGCCAAGCTGTGCCAGCAGCTCCAGCCATGCTGGGGAGCCTTGCCAGCTCTGGGCCCTGCTGTGCAGGAGGCTCCCTGTGTGCCACTGGCAGCTGGGGCCTCAGCCACCTCCTCTCTCCACAGTCACACCTCTCGACAGCAGCTAAAGGACACTGACAGGTTCTCACGCCCAGATAACTTGAGTAGCTCTTCCAGCAGTGGTGAGGACCTGGGTAGCCCCAACAAAAGCTCTCAGAGGACAACTCCAGAACAGCTGCCATATAGGAGGAAGCAGCAGATCCCTGTGGAAATCCCAGTGCCACCTCCAGGCCTCCCTGTGGGAATCCCTGAGCCTCCTCCACTCCCAGTAGGAATTCCTGAGCCTCCTCCACTCCCCACAGGGATCTTCAATATGCCTCCACCCCACTCCAGTCCATCCCAACCTGTGCCGCAATCCCAAAACCAGTTCAGCACCTTCCATACCCAGCTGAGACCACCACGTCCCTCTCCTCCCAAAATCATCTGACCTGTCTTCCAAAGGACACTGAAGGTGCTTTTGTCCCCCACCCCATGTCCCCATTCAGGAGCCTTGCCCAGCATTTTTGCTGCAATAAAGAGATGAAGTTGTAACCTCAGTGTCCAGGTCGTAGCAGCAGCAAAGCCCACCCAGCAGCAGCACTGGCTGAGCTCCATGCCCAGGAGCAGCCATGGATGCCCACGGTGTGGGCAGGCAGGAGCCAGGCAGGGGCTGCTGTGACCAGTGGCAGGGCTCCGAGGGCTGGGGGAGCCCATGCTGAGCGTCCCTGGGCTGAGGGCACATTTCCTTCCCTGGCATCATCTGGGCCTGGGCCCCATGAGGCAGGCATGGATATTTTGGGTTCTCTGCTGAGGTGTGCTGGGGTCACTCATGAAGCATAAAGGAGTATTAATGGCCTCTCCTAAGGTGTGCAGGCTGCCCTCATGAGGTGTGCAGCAGGGTTACATTTGAGGGGACTTTTACTCTTCTCAAGACAGACAAGGGTCACTTGGCCGAGGTTTTGCAAAGCTGGGAGAAAGCCTCTTGCTAAGCCTTGGGCCTGGCTGCGGGCACAGCGGGCGGGTGGAGCCCATCCCCTGGGGCCAGGCCGGGCTGCTCAGGCCGGGCAGGGCCGGGCCGGCTCGGGCCCCGGCAGGGAAGGGCCGCGAACCTGAGCTCTGATGAGGCTGCTGAGCTCCGCCCTGGCCCTGTGCTGCAGCCCAACACATTTACAGCCGGGCCGTGCCCTGGCCCACAGGAGGCACCCGGGGCTGCAACTGAGGCTGTGCCTTCTCCAACTCAAGTGGGCTGTCTCTGTTCCTTTGGAGGATCCTGAGCCTTGTACCTCGGCCTGATGGTGCAAAGATGCCTCCAGCAACCCTGAGTTTTCAGAAATAAAGGCTTTGTGCTGATTAATATGAAAAGCTGTATGGGTGGCCTGCAGCTAATGTTCTTTTGTTGCCTGGCCCCCAGTCAGTGCTGGAGTCTAAATGACTGACCCAGCCCTGAGCTGCTCTTTCGACTGATTTGATGAAAGGGACTGAAGCTCTAGTGAGTCCAATTCTCCAGGAAAACAAGTACAGCAACTTGGATACTGCTGGTGACAAAAGCAGAGTGCAGAGTTGAACCTGTGAGGCCACCTCACTGCCGCCTCCCCCCACTCTTTTATTTTCATTTTGTTTAACATTCTGAGTGCCAGCCTTTGGATGAAATGGGCTCTCAGCAAGGAGCTGCTGGGCCTCCTGGCTGTGTCCATTTGTGCTCCCAGTGCTTCTGGTCTGGTTGGGCTGGTGTGATAAATAGGTATGATTCGTGCTGATGAAAACTGAAACAGTAATCAATATTGATACAGTAATTAATATTTAGGAACAACAAAATAGTTAAAAGTTGTAATGCCAAAGAAGAGAGAGAGAGGAAGGGCTCCGCCACCCCCCCCCCCCCCCGCCCCGGCAGATGTTCACAAGGACAGGAGGAAAGAAGCTGAAGAGAAAGTTGCTAAAAATGAGCAGAAAGGAAGCAAAACCTGTTTGGGTCCGAGAAAATGCTAATTATAAGGGATTTATTGCCTTGATATGTAGATATAATGATATGTTATTCTTGGCTTACATTGTACTGGCTTGACGCGCATGTGTAACCCAAAGGTGAATTAAAGGACAAAGAAGAAGACTATAGAGCCTTCATCAGTGACCACCCCCAAAGACTTGTGCGACCACCAAACCGAGTAGTGGCGCATGCGTGGTAAAAGTGGTAATGCAAGCAGAGATAGAGATATGACAAACCGAAAATGGGAGGAGATGGTATTGACACATGGCATATAAGGGGTGATTTTCTCTTGGCAAGCTTGTGTGTGATGTGGCAAGGGTCCAAGAGCCCTGCACTCCGTACCCCACCGTTATCTTTTGCTTATGCGCTATTATTGGAACCAAATTATCCCTTATTTTAACCAAATTATATTATATCCAATTTTATATTTTTGATTTTAACTATTCAATTAAAATTGTTACTACTTTTAATATTGTTTGGTTTTTTATGATGGGATAATTGGGCAAACATAACAGCTGGGACACTTGTCCATCATGCCTATGTGTCTGTTTCCTGTCATTCCAATGCACAGCCCTTTCCCACTGCTTGTCATTTAAATACTGTAATTATTTTATTGGATAACTTACACCTTGTTATAAATGTGAAGCTTGACTAGGCCAATATTCAAGCAGCAATCAATTTATTAATTAATATGGTAAAGTATGATCCATACAGTGGTAGGTAAAGTGGGGGAAGTTTTCCCTCCCAATGCACACCGATAGTTGAGGCTTACAAGTATTGATAGGGGCATTCATAAGCTTTCTCAAGAATTTCTACTTCCAATTTTTACTCATCATTAGTTTTTACTCCCAATTTTGTGTCACAATTCTATACTCTATTGTGATTTAGTTTTTCTCAGGATGTACTGCAGAAAAGGAGTATCCCAGGTGGTCGTGGTCCGGTTTCCAAAATGAGGAAGAAGTATTCCATCTGGTGAGGTCCAGCTCTCCAGATGTGGGTCCAACTTTTAATTGCAAGGACTATAAATCTCATGACAGTCATGTCCAGCTTCCCTTGGTCAAAACTATTAATCCTTGAGTTGATGTTCATCTTCTTTTCTCAAGCTGCTTTTCTCTGTTTTGTTAAGGCCTGAGATAAGCATGCTTCCTTTTGATATATTCTAAAGCTGTACTTTCCAAGATCCTTACTACAAGCAATATTCTAAAAGGATACTTAATTTATACTAAAATTAAAAGGCTAATACTGCAAAGCTCTTTAAGGCTTAGCTACAAGCAGAAAGTTCCTGTCAAACAGGAACATCCTTAATGCTTTAATTCAAATGCTCCTAAATCAAGTTAAGACTCATAAAGGTTAATTGCGAACAAAAGATAGGTTCAAAGGCCTTTTTCCATGCTTTACTTTCCTCAGTTATTGTTAGAATTTGTCTTTATAACTGTCCCATGGTTGGTTTCCACACATATCACAATGACAAATACAGACGCGGCCTGTATGTACCTGACACATAACACAGCTTGGTATTTCACAGTCCTGCACTTCAGGATATTAAATTGTGTTAATCAGACTTTGTCCCATCATGAGTTTCTGGAACACATTTTCAAGCCTTGCAGCTGTAGCCCAAGGGAAGCTGTTTCTGTCTTGCATCACCAAACTGGCAGGGTTTTTGCAAAGACAGCCCTTTAGAAAGGACTTGTTGTGTGCATTAACATCTAAGGGGCTGCTTTCAAAGACAGACCAAAACCCCATGAACAAACAGCAAATCTACCAAACAACATATTTTTTAAAAGTACTTTATTTGTAGCTTTTGTTCTTAATGTTTTCCAGTTGGCCACCTTTTCCACTGCAGTGTCTTTCTTTGGACAGAAAAGCCCCCTTGCTAGATGATGTGGCTTAACAAGGAAAACAGAACTCACACACAATGCATTTATTAGAGCTAAACATGGAGGTTCCCATGATCACAGTCATAATCATTGATTTTCAGTTTATTTTCGTTTCAGATAGTTTTCAGAAGGGTGAGAACAGTACCTCAGATCCCCTGGGTGTGTTGGTGCCATAGCCACTTATTATCTCTTCTTTCTTGTTATCTGACCTTTCTGTAGTTCTGTAGTTCCTCTGCCCATTTGTTGCTCTTGGATCACTGCCTCCTTCACCTGATTTTTATCTTTTCCTGGATTTGTGAGGATTTTTGTGTTGGTTTTGGTTTTTTTTCTTGGTGGTTGTTTTGTTTGCCTGTTCTATTTGGTCACAGTTTTGCTATTGGTTTTTGGGTTTTTTTATCCCCTTAACAGCAAGAATCAGCTTGTGATTTGTATTGTGAAGTTGTGATACACAGGTGTTGCACATAAAGGTTGTTTTTGTTTTTAAAGTCATCTCAGACATGCAAGGCCCTGTGTCTTTGAAAACTGTGTGCTCTTGAGTCGATATGCAAAATAATTAGACTCCACAGTCTGATGTAGTTATGAAGTGGAAATGTATTGTCAGCAGCCAACACAAGCGATATAGCTCTCATGAAAGCTTGTGCCCTGAGCCTCGGTCTGACCCACATCTTCATTCTCAAAGATGTTCCATGTTCATTACATTGCACAACATTGCCATGCATATTCAAACCCTGGCCCCTCCTGTCCTCGCCTCACATGGTAATCAGATCCAGGTCCTTCTGGGCACGCATTGTTTGCTGTGGTGCTCGCACGGGGGTCTCTCAGTGATCTCTGAGGCCGAAGACTGTGGTCTTCCTCATGACTGAACTTTGGAACTTTTCTCCTTTGTGCGTGCGCTTGGGTCCCTTGGTGGGGGTGCAATCTGGGGGTATAGCTAAGGCCATGAGGTCACAGCAGGCTCTGAGGTCACAGAGGTGCCAGAGCCCCGTGGTTGCACAGCAGCACAAGGAGCGAGCAGTCAGTGCTTGAGCACAACTGTTGCGGCGGCAGCAGCGGCGGTGGCAGCAGTGGTGCTGACATTGGGACAGCGGTGTCAGGACAGCGGTGGCAGCAAGAGCTGCGGGACTGGCAGAGGGCAAGGCACCATGGCCCTTGCTCTGCGCCTCTTCCTCCTGCTCCTCCTGGCCGTGGCCCTGCCTGCCAGGGCTGCCCAGGCCGCTCCGCTGCAAGCGCGGGGTTCAGGTGAGCCGGCAGCCTGGCTCCCCTTTCCCGGGACAGCGCTCCCTGCTCCCCGGGAAGCGCTGGGGATGGTTTTGCCCAGGCCTTTAGGGAGGGTTTCCTCTGGGGGAGGGAGAGAGCCCCTACAGGCCCTGTGCAGCCCCTGTTTCCTCTCCAGGGATGTGTCACAGGGCCTGCAAAGAGGGTGGAGAGTGCCCAAGGAGCCAGGCCAGAGCTGCCCAGGCCCCTGTGCAGCTTTGGCCTTGTACATTCACATCTGGCTCCCACAGCCTTACATGGCCCCCTTGCAGTGCCCATTTACTGTAAGCAGTGGGGGATCCCAGCACACCATGGAAATGCCCTGGTCTTTGCACTCTTCTAGACTGGAACGATAAGATGGCTTATATGGAAAAGCTGGTGAGCGACAGTATGAAGACCCTAGGGCATGGTGGAGGCAAGTTCTTTGTGGTCCTTTCCTGAAAAATAATCAGTGTCCATGTGGAAATGGCTCAGTCATGAGCCCTGTCCCTTAACATAATCTCTGGCTTTAAAGAATCTGGACATCTTGCCCTGCTCTCTTCTGTGATCCCCCAGGATCGCTGTCAGTGGGAGGAAGGATCATTTATGTGTCCATCCCCCTCCCATGTGCAATGCCAGTGTGTCCCTCCGTGTGCTCTGTGCAACCACAGAGAAGAGCAGAGAGGGAAGGGGCCGGGCCCAGGGCTGTGCCCCGGGGCTGAGCCTCTCTCAGCTCCTTTGCCGGCCCCAGGGAGCCTGAGCTGCTCCTGCTGCCACTGCCAAGCCCTGGCCCTGCCTGGGGCTGGGTTTGGAGCTGCTGGCAGCTCCAGGGAGTCCTTTCTGCCCCGACTGCCCCGCAAGGGGCTCCTTCCATCCCAGTGTGGGGCCACTGCAGGCACGAGGTGCCCCTGGCCCTGCTCCTGAGTGGAAGGCAGAGCTGAGGGAGTGCCTTGGAGGGCACCAATCACCCAGGTGCCCTCACTGCCACTTGGGCCTGAAGAAGAAATGGAACTTCCCATTAAGGTCCTCCTAAATGGAAGAACCAAGACATAGGAGACACGAAATCCTTGGAGGCAGCCAAACATCTGGAGCAGATGCTGAGTGACCTGGAGAGACGCCGTGGTGGGTGCATTTCCCTCTGCCTTGTCCTGGGGCTCAGCAGCCGGGGGCTTTGGCTGCACATCTGGACACGCCGTGCCCGGCACAGCGGGAAGGGATCCATGGCAGCCTCGCTGCCCCGCTGCTGCTTCCACGCCCTGCAGGGCTGTTTGCCAGCCTGGCCTGGCTGCAGCTTCTCCCCAGCCTCTGCAGGAAGGCATTTGGCATCAGTTCACAGGCAGCCCAAACTGCACCACGGGCCATAGATGCCCTGAGATCCCCGGCAATTTTCTAATCTCCAGTCAGATCAGGTGTAGGGGCTTTTTCAGTCAGGGAGGTCTCTAGCCCAGCCCCAATAACCTGGCCATTTTCCTGATCCTTATCCACGACTTGACAAGTATTGTCTCCTGAAGTTGCCACCTCCTGCAATGGTTCCATCTGACCCAGCTGTCCTTTTTCCTTTCTCAAGCAATGGAGCAAAAGTCCATGCAGGTGGGGCCATATCCTGTAGGAAGCAATGGCTTTGTGCCAGCCACTGATGCAGGAAAGGAGGAGATGCCAGACATGGGCACAGGTACAGGAGATAATTGCTCCGCCAGGCTCAGCCCTTGGTGGGGCTGTGTGGCTGCAGCTCTTTCCCCCAGGGCCTGCCCTTGCCCAGCCCGGCAGCAGCCAAAGCTGGAGGAGGCTCTGGAGGCTTGGAATCCTCTGGAGCTCGTTCACAGCCCCGGGGAAAGGGGACCCCTGCAGCAACGTCCCTCCCACTGCAGCTGCTCTGGAGCTGGCCCTGAGTGCCCAGAGGCCCAAGGCACAGGAGCAGCCCCGAGCGGGAGCCCTGCCGCCAGCCCAGGGCCAGAGCCAGCCTTGGCTCCCGACTGGGCAGGGGCTGCACTGGCTCCTGACAGGGCCTGACTCTGTGCCCTGGGGCTGGGGGAGCTGCCACGGGGCAGGGAGGGCCAGGGCTGCTGGCAGTGGCTGCTCAGGGATGGCTTTGGCCCGTGTCCCTCCAAGCAGCCACTGCCCAAGCAGCTGCGCTGCCCCCGGGCTCTCCTCCCGGCCTGCTGGGCTTTGTTGGGTGGCACAGCCTGTGCCAAGGGGCGGCAAGGTGCCTGCAGGCCCCAGCTCTGGGGGAAATGGAGAACGTCCTGCCCGCATCCACCGTGCTGCCAGCTCAGCAGTGCAGCACAGCACGGGCTCACGCTCCCCATTGCTCCCACAGAAGTGCTTGGCATATCAGACACTAACGCCCAGAATCTACGGAACACCCCAAGAATTATCTGCCCCCAGGATGTGCGCAGTTCCTGCATGTTAGGCCCGGTAGTGACACTGTTCACTGTGCCTATTTCCTTGGTGCTGTGCTATGTTGGGTTCCAGTGGTGGAAGGAAAAGAAACAGTAAGCTGTGCTCATCTCTACCGTTCAGCTTCCTTAAATGCTGCTTATATTCAGCTAACATTCCAGTGAGGCTGCTGTGGAGTTTTTCCAGTCCATGGTTGTCCAAAGTACTCTGGGAACGGTTCTGCTGCTGCCCAGAGCTTTCATTGGCCTCCTAATTGCTGGGCCTTGTCCTGGGGGGCCCGCTGGGGCTGCAGCCAGTGCTGGCTCCCACTGAGGCTGCCTGGCCCAGAGCAGCCCCAGGGGCACAGGGCAAAGGCAGAGCAATGTGGGGAGGAGAAAGAGCAGGGACGAGATTGCCCTGGAAAGACAGAGGAGATCTGGGGCCCACTCCTGGCCATGGAGCCTGCCCAGAGCCGTGCCCTGCTCGCCGGGGCCTTGAGGGACAGCTGTGCAGCTGGGCCAAGCTGTGCCAGCAGCTCCAGCCATGCTGGGGAGCCTTGCCAGCTCTGGGCCCTGCTGTGCAGGAGGCTCCCTGTGTGCCACTGGCAGCTGGGGCCTCAGCCACCTCCTCTCTCCACAGTCACACCTCTCGACAGCAGCTAAAGGACACTGACAGGTTCTCACGCCCAGATAACTTGAGTAGCTCTTCCAGCAGTGGTGAGGACCTGGGTAACCCCAACAAAAGCTCTCAGAGGACAACTCCAGAACAGCTGCCATATAGGAGGAAGCAGCAGATCCCTGTGGAAATCCCAGTGCCACCTCCAGGCCTCCCTGTGGGAATCCCTGAGCCTCCTCCACTCCCAGTAGGAATTCCTGAGCCTCCTCCACTCCCCACAGGGATCTTCAATATGCCTCCACCCCACTCCAGTCCATCCCAACCTGTGCCGCAATCCCAAAACCAGTTCAGCACCTTCCATACCCAGCTGAGACCACCACGTCCCCCTCCTCCCAAAATCATCTGACCTGTCTTCCAAAGGACACTGAAGGTGCTTTTGTCCCCCACCCCATGTCCCCATTCAGGAGCCTTGCCCAGCATTTTTGCTGCAATAAAGAGATGAAGTTGTAACCTCAGTGTCCAGGTCGTAGCAGCAGCAAAGCCCACCCAGCAGCAGCACTGGCTGAGCTCCATGCCCAGGAGCAGCCATGGATGCCCACGGTGTGGGCAGGCAGGGGCTGCTGTGACCAGTGGCAGGGCCCCGAGGGCTGGGGGAGCCCATGCTGAGCGTCCCTGGGCTGAGGGCACATTTCCTTCCCTGGCATCATCTGGGCCTGGGCCCCATGAGGCAGGCATGGATATTTTGGGTTCTCTGCTGAGGTGTGCTGGGGTCACTCATGAAGCATAAAGGAGTATTAATGGCCTCTCCTAAGGTGTGCAGGCTGCCCTCATGAGGTGTGCAGCAGGGTTACATTTGAGGGGACTTTTACTCTTCTCAAGACAGACAAGGGTCACTTGGCCGAGGTTTTGCAAAGCTGGGAGAAAGCCTCTTGCTAAGCCTTGGGCCTGGCTGCGGGCACAGCGGGCGGGTGGAGCCCATCCCCTGGGGCCAGGCCGGGCTGCTCAGGCCGGGCAGGGCCGGGCCGGCTCGGGCCCCGGCAGGGAAGGGCCGCGAACCTGAGCTCTGATGAGGCTGCTGAGCTCCGCCCTGGCCCTGTGCTGCAGCCCAACACATTTACAGCCGGGCCGTGCCCTGGCCCACAGGAGGCACCCGGGGCTGCAACTGAGGCTGTGCCTTCTCCAACTCAAGTGGGCTGTCTCTGTTCCTTTGGAGGATCCTGAGCCTTGTACCTCGGCCTGATGGTGCAAAGATGCCTCCAGCAACCCTGAGTTTTCAGAAATAAAGGCTTTGTGCTGATTAATATGAAAAGCTGTATGGGTGGCCTGCAGCTAATGTTCTTTTGTTGCCTGGCCCCCAGTCAGTGCTCGAGTCTAAATGACTGACCCAGCCCTGAGCTGCTCTTTAGACTGATTTGATGAAAGGGACTGAAGCTCTAGTGAGTCCAATTCTCCAGGAAAACAAGTACAGCAACTTGGATACTGCTGGTGACAAAAGCAGAGTGCAGAGTTGAACCTGTGAGGCCACCTCACTGCCGCCTCCCCCCACTCTTTTATTTTCATTTTGTTTAACATTCTGAGTGCCAGCCTTTGGATGAAATGGGCTCTCAGCAAGGAGCTGCTGGGCCTCCTGGCTGTGTCCATTTGTGCTCCCAGTGCTTCTGGTCTGGTTGGGCTGGTGTGATAAATAGGTATGATTCGTGCTGATGAAAACTGAAACAGTAATCAATATTGATACAGTAATTAATATTTAGGAACAACAAAATAGTTAAAAGTTGTAATGCCAAAGAAGAGAGAGAGAGGAAGGGCTCCGCCACCCCCCCCCCCCCCCGCCCCGGCAGATGTTCACAAGGACAGGAGGAAAGAAGCTGAAGAGAAAGTTGCTAAAAATGAGCAGAAAGGAAGCAAAACCTGTTTGGGTCCGAGAAAATGCTAATTATAAGGGATTTATTGCCTTGATATGTAGATATAATGATATGTTATTCTTGGCTTACATTGTACTGGCTTGACGCGCATGTGTAACCCAAAGGTGAATTAAAGGACAAAGAAGAAGACTATAGAGCCTTCATCAGTGACCACCCCCAAAGACTTGTGCGACCACCAAACCGAGTAGTGGCGCATGCGTGGTAAAAGTGGTAATGCAAGCAGAGATAGAGATATGACAAACCGAAAATGGGAGGAGATGGTATTGACACATGGCATATAAGGGGTGATTTTCTCTTGGCAAGCTTGTGTGTGATGTGGCAAGGGTCCAAGAGCCCTGCACTCCGTACCCCACCGTTATCTTTTGCTTATGCGCTATTATTGGAACCAAATTATCCCTTATTTTAACCAAATTATATTATATCCAATTTTATATTTTTGATTTTAACTATTCAATTAAAATTGTTACTACTTTTAATATTGTTTGGTTTTTTATGATGGGATAATTGGGCAAACATAACAGCTGGGACACTTGTCCATCATGCCTATGTGTCTGTTTCCTGTCATTCCAATGCACAGCCCTTTCCCACTGCTTGTCATTTAAATACTGTAATTATTTTATTGGATAACTTACACCTTGTTATAAATGTGAAGCTTGACTAGGCCAATATTCAAGCAGCAATCAATTTATTAATTAATATGGTAAAGTATGATCCATACAGTGGTAGGTAAAGTGGGGGAAGTTTTCCCTCCCAATGCACACCGATAGTTGAGGCTTACAAGTATTGATAGGGGCATTCATAAGCTTTCTCAAGAATTTCTACTTCCAATTTTTACTCATCATTAGTTTTTACTCCCAATTTTGTGTCACAATTCTATACTCTATTGTGATTTAGTTTTTCTCAGGATGTACTGCAGAAAAGGAGTATCCCAGGTGGTCGTGGTCCGGTTTCCAAAATAAGGAAGAAGTATTCCATCTGGTGAGGTCCAGCTCTCCAGATGTGGGTCCAACTTTTAATTGCAAGGACTATAAATCTCATGACAGTCATGTCCAGCTTCCCTTGGTCAAAACTATTAATCCTTGAGTTGATGTTCATCTTCTTTTCTCAAGCTGCTTTTCTCTGTTTTGTTAAGGCCTGAGATAAGCATGCTTCCTTTTGATATATTCTAAAGCTGTACTTTCCAAGATCCTTACTACAAGCAATATTCTAAAAGGATACTTAATTTATACTAAAATTAAAAGGCTAATACTGCAAAGCTCTTTAAGGCTTAGCTACAAGCAGAAAGTTCCTGTCAAACAGGAACATCCTTAATGCTTTAATTCAAATGCTCCTAAATCAAGTTAAGACTCATAAAGGTTAATTGCGAACAAAAGATAGGTTCAAAGGCCTTTTTCCATGCTTTACTTTCCTCAGTTATTGTTAGAATTTGTCTTTATAACTGTCCCATGGTTGGTTTCCACACATATCACAATGACAAATACAGACGCGGCCTGTATGTACCTGACACATAACACAGCTTGGTATTTCACAGTCCTGCACTTCAGGATATTAAATTGTGTTAATCAGACTTTGTCCCATCATGAGTTTCTGGAACACATTTTCAAGCCTTGCAGCTGTAGCCCAAGGGAAGCTGTTTCTGTCTTGCATCACCAAACTGGCAGGGTTTTTGCAAAGACAGCCCTTTAGAAAGGACTTGTTGTGTGCATTAACATCTAAGGGGCTGCTTTCAAAGACAGACCAAAACCCCATGAACAAACAGCAAATCTACCAAACAACATATTTTTTAAAAGTACTTTATTTGTAGCTTTTGTTCTTAATGTTTTCCAGTTGGCCACCTTTTCCACTGCAGTGTCTTTCTTTGGACAGAAAAGCCCCCTTGCTAGATGATGTGGCTTAACAAGGAAAACAGAACTCACACACAATGCATTTATTAGAGCTAAACATGGAGGTTCCCATGATCACAGTCATAATCATTGATTTTCAGTTTATTTTCGTTTCAGATAGTTTTCAGAAGGGTGAGAACAGTACCTCAGATCCCCTGGGTGTGTTGGTGCCATAGCCACTTATTATCTCTTCTTTCTTGTTATCTGACCTTTCTGTAGTTCTGTAGTTCCTCTGCCCATTTGTTGCTCTTGGATCACTGCCTCCTTCACCTGATTTTTATCTTTTCCTGGATTTGTGAGGATTTTTGTGTTGGTTTTGGTTTTTTTTCTTGGTGGTTGTTTTGTTTGCCTGTTCTATTTGGTCACAGTTTTGCTATTGGTTTTTGGGTTTTTTTATCCCCTTAACAGCAAGAATCAGCTTGTGATTTGTATTGTGAAGTTGTGATACACAGGTGTTGCACATAAAGGTTGTTTTTGTTTTTAAAGTCATCTCAGACATGCAAGGCCCTGTGTCTTTGAAAACTGTGTGCTCTTGAGTCGATATGCAAAATAATTAGACTCCACAGTCTGATGTAGTTATGAAGTGGAAATGTATTGTCAGCAGCCAACACAAGCGATATAGCTCTCATGAAAGCTTGTGCCCTGAGCCTCGGTCTGACCCACATCTTCATTCTCAAAGATGTTCCATGTTCATTACATTGCACAACATTGCCATGCATATTCAAACCCTGGCCCCTCCTGTCCTCGCCTCACATGGTAATCAGATCCAGGTCCTTCTGGGCACGCATTGTTTGCTGTGGTGCTCGCACGGGGGTCTCTCAGTGATCTCTGAGGCCGAAGACTGTGGTCTTCCTCATGACTGAACTTTGGAACTTTTCTCCTTTGTGCGTGCGCTTGGGTCCCTTGGTGGGGGTGCAATCTGGGGGTATAGCTAAGGCCATGAGGTCACAGCAGGCTCTGAGGTCACAGAGGTGCCAGAGCCCCGTGGTTGCACAGCAGCACAAGGAGCGAGCAGTCAGTGCTTGAGCACAACTGTTGCGGCGGCAGCAGCGGCGGTGGCAGCAGTGGTGCTGACATTGGGACAGCGGTGTCAGGACAGCGGTGGCAGCAAGAGCTGCGGGACTGGCAGAGGGCAAGGCACCATGGCCCTTGCTCTGCGCCTCTTCCTCCTGCTCCTCCTGGCCGTGGCCCTGCCTGCCAGGGCTGCCCAGGCCGCTCCGCTGCAAGCGCGGGGTTCAGGTGAGCCGGCAGCCTGGCTCCCCTTTCCCGGGACAGCGCTCCCTGCTCCCCGGGAAGCGCTGGGGATGGTTTTGCCCAGGCCTTTAGGGAGGGTTTCCTCTGGGGGAGGGAGAGAGCCCCTACAGGCCCTGTGCAGCCCCTGTTTCCTCTCCAGGGATGTGTCACAGGGCCTGCAAAGAGGGTGGAGAGTGCCCAAGGAGCCAGGCCAGAGCTGCCCAGGCCCCTGTGCAGCTTTGGCCTTGTACATTCACATCTGGCTCCCACAGCCTTACATGGCCCCCTTGCAGTGCCCATTTACTGTAAGCAGTGGGGGATCCCAGCACACCATGGAAATGCCCTGGTCTTTGCACTCTTCTAGACTGGAACGATAAGATGGCTTATATGGAAAAGCTGGTGAGCGACAGTATGAAGACCCTAGGGCATGGTGGAGGCAAGTTCTTTGTGGTCCTTTCCTGAAAAATAATCAGTGTCCATGTGGAAATGGCTCAGTCATGAGCCCTGTCCCTTAACATAATCTCTGGCTTTAAAGAATCTGGACATCTTGCCCTGCTCTCTTCTGTGATCCCCCAGGATCGCTGTCAGTGGGAGGAAGGATCATTTATGTGTCCATCCCCCTCCCATGTGCAATGCCAGTGTGTCCCTCCGTGTGCTCTGTGCAACCACAGAGAAGAGCAGAGAGGGAAGGGGCCGGGCCCAGGGCTGTGCCCCGGGGCTGAGCCTCTCTCAGCTCCTTTGCCGGCCCCAGGGAGCCTGAGCTGCTCCTGCTGCCACTGCCAAGCCCTGGCCCTGCCTGGGGCTGGGTTTGGAGCTGCTGGCAGCTCCAGGGAGTCCTTTCTGCCCCGACTGCCCCGCAAGGGGCTCCTTCCATCCCAGTGTGGGGCCACTGCAGGCACGAGGTGCCCCTGGCCCTGCTCCTGAGTGGAAGGCAGAGCTGAGGGAGTGCCTTGGAGGGCACCAATCACCCAGGTGCCCTCACTGCCACTTGGGCCTGAAGAAGAAATGGAACTTCCCATTAAGGTCCTCCTAAATGGAAGAACCAAGACATAGGAGACACGAAATCCTTGGAGGCAGCCAAACATCTGGAGCAGATGCTGAGTGACCTGGAGAGACGCCGTGGTGGGTGCATTTCCCTCTGCCTTGTCCTGGGGCTCAGCAGCCGGGGGCTTTGGCTGCACATCTGGACACGCCGTGCCCGGCACAGCGGGAAGGGATCCATGGCAGCCTCGCTGCCCCGCTGCTGCTTCCACGCCCTGCAGGGCTGTTTGCCAGCCTGGCCTGGCTGCAGCTTCTCCCCAGCCTCTGCAGGAAGGCATTTGGCATCAGTTCACAGGCAGCCCAAACTGCACCACGGGCCATAGATGCCCTGAGATCCCCGGCAATTTTCTAATCTCCAGTCAGATCAGGTGTAGGGGCTTTTTCAGTCAGGGAGGTCTCTAGCCCAGCCCCAATAACCTGGCCATTTTCCTGATCCTTATCCACGACTTGACAAGTATTGTCTCCTGAAGTTGCCACCTCCTGCAATGGTTCCATCTGACCCAGCTGTCCTTTTTCCTTTCTCAAGCAATGGAGCAAAAGTCCATGCAGGTGGGGCCATATCCTGTAGGAAGCAATGGCTTTGTGCCAGCCACTGATGCAGGAAAGGAGGAGATGCCAGACATGGGCACAGGTACAGGAGATAATTGCTCCGCCAGGCTCAGCCCTTGGTGGGGCTGTGTGGCTGCAGCTCTTTCCCCCAGGGCCTGCCCTTGCCCAGCCCGGCAGCAGCCAAAGCTGGAGGAGGCTCTGGAGGCTTGGAATCCTCTGGAGCTCGTTCACAGCCCCGGGGAAAGGGGACCCCTGCAGCAACGTCCCTCCCACTGCAGCTGCTCTGGAGCTGGCCCTGAGTGCCCAGAGGCCCAAGGCACAGGAGCAGCCCCGAGCGGGAGCCCTGCCGCCAGCCCAGGGCCAGAGCCAGCCTTGGCTCCCGACTGGGCAGGGGCTGCACTGGCTCCTGACAGGGCCTGACTCTGTGCCCTGGGGCTGGGGGAGCTGCCACGGGGCAGGGAGGGCCAGGGCTGCTGGCAGTGGCTGCTCAGGGATGGCTTTGGCCCGTGTCCCTCCAAGCAGCCACTGCCCAAGCAGCTGCGCTGCCCCCGGGCTCTCCTCCCGGCCTGCTGGGCTTTGTTGGGTGGCACAGCCTGTGCCAAGGGGCGGCAAGGTGCCTGCAGGCCCCAGCTCTGGGGGAAATGGAGAACGTCCTGCCCGCATCCA
This sequence comes from Zonotrichia albicollis, assembly GCF_047830755.1. NCBI lineage: Eukaryota > Metazoa > Chordata > Aves > Passeriformes > Passerellidae > Zonotrichia > Zonotrichia albicollis. Next base: position 415,199 of record NW_027428461.1, on the reverse strand, counting down.
CCGTGCTGCCAGCTCAGCAGTGCAGCACAGCACGGGCTCACGCTCCCCATTGCTCCCACAGAAGTGCTTGGCATATCAGACACTAACGCCCAGAATCTACGGAACACCCCAAGAATTATCTGCCCCCAGGATGTGCGCAGTTCCTGCATGTTAGGCCCGGTAGTGACACTGTTCACTGTGCCTATTTCCTTGGTGCTGTGCTATGTTGGGTTCCAGTGGTGGAAGGAAAAGAAACAGTAAGCTGTGCTCATCTCTACCGTTCAGCTTCCTTAAATGCTGCTTATATTCAGCTAACATTCCAGTGAGGCTGCTGTGGAGTTTTTCCAGTCCATGGTTGTCCAAAGTACTCTGGGAACGGTTCTGCTGCTGCCCAGAGCTTTCATTGGCCTCCTAATTGCTGGGCCTTGTCCTGGGGGGCCCGCTGGGGCTGCAGCCAGTGCTGGCTCCCACTGAGGCTGCCTGGCCCAGAGCAGCCCCAGGGGCACAGGGCAAAGGCAGAGCAATGTGGGGAGGAGAAAGAGCAGGGACGAGATTGCCCTGGAAAGACAGAGGAGATCTGGGGCCCACTCCTGGCCATGGAGCCTGCCCAGAGCCGTGCCCTGCTCGCCGGGGCCTTGAGGGACAGCTGTGCAGCTGGGCCAAGCTGTGCCAGCAGCTCCAGCCATGCTGGGGAGCCTTGCCAGCTCTGGGCCCTGCTGTGCAGGAGGCTCCCTGTGTGCCACTGGCAGCTGGGGCCTCAGCCACCTCCTCTCTCCACAGTCACACATCTCGACAGCAGCTAAAGGACACTGACAGGTTCTCACACCCAGATTACTTGAGTAGCTCTTCCAGCAGTGGTGAGGACCTGGGTAGCCCCAACAAAAGCTCTCAGAGGACAGCTCCAGAACAGCTGCCATATAGGAGGAAGCAGCAGATCCCTGTGGAAATCCCAGTGCCACCTCCAGGCCTCCCTGTGGGAATCCCTGAGCCTCCTCCACTCCCAGTAGGAATTCCTGAGCCTCCTCCACTCCCCACAGGGATCTTCAATATGCCTCCACCCCACTCCAGTCCATCCCAACCTGTGCCGCAATCCCAAAACCAGTTCAGCACCTTCCATACCCAGCTGAGACCACCACGTCCCCCTCCTCCCAAAATCATCTGACCTGTCTTCCAAAGGACACTGAAGGTGCTTTTGTCCCCCACCCCATGTCCCCATTCAGGAGCCTTGCCCAGCATTTTTGCTGCAATAAAGAGATGAAGTTGTAACCTCAGTGTCCAGGTCGTAGCAGCAGCAAAGCCCACCCAGCAGCAGCACTGGCTGAGCTCCATGCCCAGGAGCAGCCATGGATGCCCACGGTGTGGGCAGGCAGGAGCCAGGCAGGGGCTGCTGTGACCAGTGGCAGGGCCCCGAGGGCTGGGGGAGCCCATGCTGAGCGTCCCTGGGCTGAGGGCACATTTCCTTCCCTGGCATCATCTGGGCCTGGGCCCCATGAGGCAGGCATGGATATTTTGGGTTCTCTGCTGAGGTGTGCTGGGGTCACTCATGAAGCATAAAGGAGTATTAATGGCCTCTCCTAAGGTGTGCAGGCTGCCCTCATGAGGTGTGCAGCAGGGTAACATTTGAGGGGACTTTTACTCTTCTCAAGACAGACAAGGGTCACTTGGCCGCGGTTTTGCAAAGCTGGGAGAAAGCCTCTTGCTAAGCCTTGGGCCTGGCTGCGGGCACAGCGGGCGGGTGGAGCCCATCCCCTGGGGCCAGGCCGGGCTGCTCAGGCCGGGCAGGGCCGGGCCGGCTCGGGCCCCGGCAGGGAAGGGCCGCGAACCTGAGCTCTGATGAGGCTGCTGAGCTCCGCCCTGGCCCTGTGCTGCAGCCCAACACATTTACAGCCGGGCCGTGCCCTGGCCCACAGGAGGCACCCGGGGCTGCAACTGAGGCTGTGCCTTCTCCAACTCAAGTGGGCTGTCTCTGTTCCTTTGGAGGATCCTGAGCCTTGTACCTCGGCCTGATGGTGCAAAGATGCCTCCAGCAACCCTGAGTTTTCAGAAATAAAGGCTTTGTGCTGATTAATATGAAAAGCTGTATGGGTGGCCTGCAGCTAATGTTCTTTTGTTGCCTGGCCCCCAGTCAGTGCTGGAGTCTAAATGACTGACCCAGCCCTGAGCTGCTCTTTCGACTGATTTGATGAAAGGGACTGAAGCTCTAGTGAGTCCAATTCTCCAGGAAAACAAGTACAGCAACTTGGATACTGCTGGTGACAAAAGCAGAGTGCAGAGTTGAACCTGTGAGGCCACCTCACTGCCGCCTCCCCCCACTCTTTTATTTTCATTTTGTTTAACATTCTGAGTGCCAGCCTTTGGATGAAATGGGCTCTCAGCAAGGAGCTGCTGGGCCTCCTGGCTGTGTCCATTTGTGCTCCCAGTGCTTCTGGTCTGGTTGGGCTGGTGTGATAAATAGGTATGATTCGTGCTGATGAAAACTGAAACAGTAATCAATATTGATACAGTAATTAATATTTAGGAACAACAAAATAGTTAAAAGTTGTAATGCCAAAGAAGAGAGAGAGAGGAAGGGCTCCGCCACCCCCCCCCCCCCACCCGGCAGATGTTCACAAGGACAGGAGGAAAGAAGCTGAAGAGAAAGTTGCTAAAAATGAGCAGAAAGGAAGCAAAACCTGTTTGGGTCCGAGAAAATGCTAATTATAAGGGATTTATTGCCTTGATATGTAGATAAAATGATATGTTATTCTTGGCTTACATTGTACTGGCTTGACGCGCATGTGTAACCCAAAGGTGAATTAAAGGACAAAGAAGAAGACTATAGAGCCTTCATCAGTGACCACCCCCAAAGACTTGTGCGACCACCAAACCGAGTAGTGGCGCATGCGTGGTAAAAGTGGTAATGCAAGCAGAGATAGAGAGATGACAAACCGAAAATGGGAGGAGATGGTATTGACACATGGCATATAAGGGGTGATTTTCTCTTGGCAAGCTTGTGTGTGATGTGGCAAGGGTCCAAGAGCCCTGCACTCCGTACCCCACCGTTATCTTTTGCTTATGCGCTATTATTGGAACCAAATTATCCCTTATTTTAACCAAATTATATTATATCCAATTTTATATTTTTGATTTTAACTATTCAATTAAATTTGTTACTACTTTTAATATTGTTTGGTTTTTTATGATGGGATAATTGGGCAAACATAACAGCTGGGACACTTGTCCATCATGCCTATGTGTCTGTTTCCTGTCATTCCAATGCACAGCCCTTTCCCACTGCTTGTCATTTAAATACTGTAATTATTTTATTGGATAACTTACACCTTGTTATAAATGTGAAGCTTGACTAGGCCAATATTCAAGCAGCAATCAATTTATTAATTAATATGGTAAAGTATGATCCATACAGTGGTAGGTAAAGTGGGGGAAGTTTTCCCTCCCAATGCACACCGATAGTTGAGGCTTACAAGTATTGATAGGGGCATTCATAAGCTTTCTCAAGAATTTCTACTTCCAATTTTTACTCATCATTAGTTTTTACTCCCAATTTTGTGTCACAATTCTATACTCTATTGTGATTTAGTTTTTCTCAGGATGTACTGCAGAAAAGGAGTATCCCAGGTGGTCGTGGTCCGGTTTCCAAAATAAGGAAGAAGTATTCCATCTGGTGAGGTCCAGCTCTCCAGATGTGGGTCCAACTTTTAATTGCAAGGACTATAAATCTCATGACAGTCATGTCCAGCTTCCCTTGGTCAAAACTATTAATCCTTGAGTTGATGTTCATCTTCTTTTCTCAAGCTGCTTTTCTCTGTTTTGTTAAGGCCTGAGATAAGCATGCTTCCTTTTGATATATTCTAAAGCTGTACTTTCCAAGATCCTTACTACAAGCAATATTCTAAAAGGATACTTAATTTATACTAAAATTAAAAGGCTAATACTGCAAAGCTCTTTAAGGCTTAGCTACAAGCAGAAAGTTCCTGTCAAACAGGAACATCCTTAATGCTTTAATTCAAATGCTCCTAAATCAAGTTAAGACTCATAAAGGTTAATTGCGAACAAAAGATAGGTTCAAAGGCCTTTTTCCATGCTTTACTTTCCTCAGTTATTGTTAGAATTTGTCTTTATAACTGTCCCATGGTTGGTTTCCACACATATCACAATGACAAATACAGACGCGGCCTGTATGTACCTGACACATAACACAGCTTGGTATTTCACAGTCCTGCACTTCAGGATATTAAATTGTGTTAATCAGACTTTGTCCCATCATGAGTTTCTGGAACACATTTTCAAGCCTTGCAGCTGTAGCCCAAGGGAAGCTGTTTCTGTCTTGCATCACCAAACTGGCAGGGTTTTTGCAAAGACAGCCCTTTAGAAAGGACTTGTTGTGTGCATTAACATCTAAGGGGCTGCTTTCAAAGACAGACCAAAACCCCATGAACAAACAGCAAATCTACCAAACAACATATTTTTTAAAAGTACTTTATTTGTAGCTTTTGTTCTTAATGTTTTCCAGTTGGCCACCTTTTCCACTGCAGTGTCTTTCTTTGGACAGAAAAGCCCCCTTGCTAGATGATGTGACTTAACAAGGAAAACAGAACTCACACACAATGCATTTATTAGAGCTAAACATGGAGGTTCCCATGATCACAGTCATAATCATTGATTTTCAGTTTATTTTGGTTTCAGATAGTTTTCAGAAGGGTGAGAACAGTACCTCAGATCCCCTGGGTGTGTTGGTGCCATAGCCACTTATTATCTCTTCTTTCTTGTTATCTGTCCTTTCTGTAGTTCTGTAGTTCCTCTGCCCATTTGTTGCTCTTGGATCACTGCCTCCTTCACCTGATTTTTATCTTTTCCTGGATTTGTGAGGATTTTTGTGTTGGTTTTGGTTTTTTTTCTTGGTGGTTGTTTTGTTTGCCTGTTCTATTTGGTCACAGTTTTGCTATTGGTTTTTGGGTTTTTTTATCCCCTTAACAGCAAAAATCAGCTTGTGATTTGTATTGTGAAGTTGTGATACACAGGTGTTGCACATAAAGGTTGTTTTTGTTTTTAAAGTCATCTCAGACATGCAAGGCCCTGTGTCTTTGAAAACTGTGTGCTCTTGAGTCGATATGCAAAATAATTAGACTCCACAGTCTGATGTAGTTATGAAGTGGAAATGTATTGTCAGCAGCCAACACAAGCGATATAGCTCTCATGAAAGCTTGTGCCCTGAGCCTCGGTCTGACCCACATCTTCATTCTCAAAGATGTTCCATGTTCATTACATTGCACAACATTGCCATGCATATTCAAACCCTGGCCCCTCCTGTCCTCGCCTCACATGGTAATCAGATCCAGGTCCTTCTGGGCACGCATTGTTTGCTGTGGTGCTCGCACGGAGGTCTCTCAGTGATCTCTGAGGCCGAAGACTGTGGTCTTCCTCATGACTGAACTTTGGAACTTTTCTCCTTTGTGCGTGCACTTGGGTCCCTTGGTGGGGGTGCAATCTGGGGGTATAGCTAAGGCCATGAGGTCACAGCAGGCTCTGAGGTCACAGAGGTGCCAGAGCCCCGTGCTTGCACAGCAGCCTTCCTGTTGAAGGTCCAAGAGTATGAGAACGGACTCTGGCTGTTGCCCGTAGGTAACACGGGTAAATTGTAGAGGAGGGCAGGTGCCCAAGCTGTTGGTGGCCCAAGCCCTGCGAGGCTAGCCCAGTTGCAGTCCTAGTTGGACCAGGGCGGCGGGCTCGGGAGGGGTGGAGGTGGGGGGATCTCGGGAGGCTTCCGCTTCAAGGCCGGGCTGGGGGGCCGTGGGGGAGGCACGGAGGGCGGGTGCTCTGCTTTCTTGGGCAACTCCTGCTGCCGAGGCCTCGGGTGAGAGCTGTCAAAGGCGACGGTCTCTGGGCTCTCTGGGGGAGAGGGAGAGGCACGCCTTCTCGGCCGGGATGCTGGAGCGGCGGCAGCGCGACTGTGGAGAGAGGAGGTGGCTGAGGGCCCAGGTGCCAGTGGCACACAGGGAGCCTCCTGCACAGCAGGGCCCAGAGCTGGCAAGGCTCCCCATCACGGCTGGAGCTGCTGGCACAGCTTGGCCCAGCTGCACAGCTGCCCCTCAAGGCCCCGACGAGCAGGACACAGCTCTGGGCAGGCTCCGTGGCCAGGAGTGGGCCCCGGAGCACCTCTGCCTTTCAGGGGCAATCTCGTCCCTGCTCTTTCTCCTCCCCACCGTGCTTTGCCTCTGCCCTGTGTCCCCGGGGCTGCTCTGGGCCAGGCAGCCTCAGTGGGAGCCAGCACTGGCTGCAGCCCCAGCGGGCACCCCAGGACAAGGCCCAGCAATTAGGAGGCCAATGAAAGCTCTGAGCAGCAGCAGGACCCTCAGCACAGTTAGTTGGACAACCATGGACTGGCCACAACTCCACAGCAGCATTTCTGTTCCCTGAATGTTCTTGACTATGTGCAGCCTATAAAGAAGCTAGAGGGTAGAGATGGGCCAACACTTACCGTTTCTTTCCCTTCCACAACCGGAACCCCGCATAGCACAGTACCACGGAAATTGGCACAGTGAACAGTGTCACTACCGTGCCTATCATGCAGGACCTGCGCACGTCCTGGGGGCAGATAATTCTCGGTGTTTTCCGTGGATTCTGGGCGTTTGTGTCTGACATGCCAAGCACTTCTGTGGGAGCAATGAGGAGCGTCAGCCCGTGCTGTGCTGCACTACTGAGCTGGCAGCACGGTGGATGCGGGCAGGACGTTCCCGGTTTCCCCCAGAGCTGGGGCCTGCAGGCACCTGGCCGCCCCTTGGCACAGGCTGTGCCACCCAACAAAGCCCAGCAGGCCGGGAGGAGAGCCCGGGGGCAGCGCAGCTGCTTGGGCAGTGGCTGCTTGGAGGGACACGGGCCAAAGCCATCCCTGAGCAGCCACTGCCAGCCCTGGCCCTCCCTGCCCCGTGACAGCTCCCCCAGCCCCAGGGCACAGAGTCAGGCCCTGTCAGGACCCAGTGCAGCCCCTGCCCAGTCGGGAGCCAAGGCTGGCTCTGGCCCTGGGCTGGCGGCAGGGCTCCCGCTCGGGGCTGCTCCTGTGCCTTGGGCCTCTGGGCACTCAGAGCCAGCTCCAGAGCAGCTGCAGAGGGAGCGATGTTGGTGCACGAGTCCTCTTTCCCCAGGGCTGTGAACGAGCTCCAGAGGCTCCTCCAGCTTTGGCTGCTGCTGGGCTGGGCAAGGGCAGGCCCTGGGGAAAAGAGCTGACGCCACAGAGCCCCACCAAGGGCTGCGCCTGGTGGAGCAATTATCCCCTGTACCTGTGCCCATGTCTGGCATCTCCTCCTTTCCTGCATCAGTGGCTGGCACAAAGCCATTGCTTCCTACAGGATATGGCCCCACCTGCATGGACTTTTTCTCCATCGCTTGAGAAAAGAAAAAGGACAGCTGGGTCAGATGGAACCATTGCAGGAGGTGGCAACTTCAGGAGACAATACTTGTCAAGTCGTGGATAAGGATCAGGAAAATGGCCAGGATATTGGGGCTGGGCCAGGGCCCTCCCTGACTGAAAAAGCCCCTACACCTGATCTGACTGGAGATTAGGAAATTGCAGGGCATCTCAGGGCATCTATGGCTCGTGGTGCAGTTTGGGCTGCCTGTGAACTGATGCCAAATGCCTTCCTGCAGAGGCTGGGGAGAAGCTGCAGCCAGGCCAGGCTGGCAAACAGCCCTGCAGGGCGTGGAAGCAGCAGCGGGGCAGCGAGGCTGCCATGGATCCTTTCCCGCTGTGCCGGGCACGGCATGTCCAGATGTGCAGCCAAAGCCCCCGGCTGCTGAGCCCCATGACAAGGCAGAGGGAAATGCACCCACCACGGCGTCTCTCCAGGTCATTCAGCATCTGCTCCAGATGTTTCGCTGCCTCCAAGGATTTCATGTCTCCTATGTCTCGGTTCTTCCATTTAGGAGGACCTTAATGGGAAGTTCCATTTCTCCTTCAGGCCCAAGTGGCAGTGAGAGCACCTGGGTGATTGGTGCCCTCCAAGGCACTCCCGCAGCTCAGCCTTCCACTCAGGAGCAGGGCCAGGGGCACCTCGTGCCTGCAGTGGCCCCACACTGGGATGGAAGGAGCCCCTTGTGGGGCAGTCAGGGCAGAAAGGACTCCCTGGAGCTGCTGCAGCTCCAAACCCAGCCCCAGGCAGGGCCAGGGCTTGGCAGTGGCAGCAGGAGCACCTCAGGCTCCCTGGGGCCGGCAAAGGAGCTGAGAGAGGCTCAGCCCCAGGGCACAGCCCTGGGCCCGGCCCCTTCCCTCTCTGCTCTTCTCTGTGGCTGCACAGAGCACACAGAAGGACACACTGGCATTGAACACGGGAGGAGGATGGACAGCTAAATGATCCTTCCTCCCACTGACAGCGATCCTGTGGGATCACAGAAGGGAGCAGGGCAAGATTTCCAGATTCTTTAAAGCCAGAGATTGTGTTAAGGGACAGGGCTCATGACTGAGCCATTTCCACATGGACACTGATTATTTTTCAGGAAAGGAACACAGAGAACTTGCCTCCACCATGCCCTAGAGTCTTCATGTTGTCATTCACCAGCTTTTCCATATAAGCCATCTTATCGTCCCAGTCTAGAAGAGGGCAAAGACCAGGTCATTTCCATGGTGTGCTGGGATCCCCCACTGCTTACAGTAAATGGGCACTGCAAGGGGGCCATGTAAGGCTGTGGGAGCCACATGTGAATGCACAAGCCCAAACTGCACAGGGGCCTGGGGAGCTCTGGGCTGGCTCCTGGTCACTCTCCACCCTCTTTGCAGGCCCTGTGACACATCCCCGGTCAGTCCAGGGCCCATGGGCGCTCTCTCCCGCCCCCAGTGGAAACCCTCCCTAAGTACCCTGGGGAAAACCATCCCCAGCGCTTCCCGGGGAGCAGGGAGCGCTGTCCCGGGAAAGGGGAGCCAGGCTGCCGGCTCACCTGAACCCCGCGCTTGCAGCGGAGCAGCCTGGGCAGCCCTGGCAGGCAGGGCCACGGCCAGGAGGAGCAGGAGGAAGAGGCGCAGAGCAAGGGCCATGGTGCCTTGCCCTCTGCCAGTCCCGCAGCGCTTGCTGCCACCGCTGTCCTGACACCGCTGTCCCAATGTCAGCACCACTGCTGCCACTGCCACTGCTGCTGCCGCAACAGTTGTGCTCAAGCACTGACTGCTCGCTCCTTGTGCTGCTGTGCAACCACGGGGCTCTGGCACCTCTGTGACCTCAGAGCCTGCTGTGACCTCATGGCCAGGGTGGAGTTGTGTGGGCACTGGGATCTGCCTTCTTTGGCAGGGAGCTGCTCTGTCCAAGGGCTGTGACACAGTCCCAGCCCAGCTGATCTCACAGGCTGGGCCATGAAGGGATGGAGAGCAGCCCTGCCAAGAAGGACTTGGGGGTGCTGCAAGATGAGAGGCTGCACATGAGCCAGCCATGTGCATCCAAAGGAGAGTGCCCAGCAGCTTGAAGGAGGTGATTCCACCCCTCTGCTCTGGTGAGACCCCACCTGGAGTACTGTGGAAGAGGTTTTACAGGGACCTCTGTGAGTCATTGAGAAGTTTGATAAGAGGATCCATGTTTAGCCCTGAAAGAATCCCTACCAAGGTTGTTGACATAGAAACCAAGAAAGAAAGAAGGATAAATAAGATAAATCTGGAACTGCCTATTCCAAGAAGCACTTTGCTTGTCTCTCATGACCAGTGAGTAAAGTGCAAACTTATGAGCTTTGTAAGAATGCAGAACAAGCATGCATGCTAGAATAAAAACAGGGTTTGAAGCCTTCTGGAAACGGAGTGTGTTGCTTTGTACTGTCTCCATCTCTACCACGACAGAGTACTGCATCCAGCTCTGGGCTCCCCACACAGGAAGGCCATGGTCCTGTTGGATCTAGTCCAGAGGAGGGACAAAATGCTCTGAGGGCTGGAGCCCTTCTGCTTTGGAGACAGGCTGGGAGAGCTGGTGGCGTTCAGCCTGGAAGAGAGCAGACTCAAGGGAGACCTGATTGCTGCCTTTCAGTACCTGAAGGGGGCTTGTAAAAGAGATGGGACAGAACTTGTAGTAGAGCCTTTTGTGAGCAGAGCGAGGGGGAATGGCTTTAGTCCAAAAGACGGTCCATTCAGACTGGACAAAAGAAACCCATTCTTTCACTGTAGGGTTTGAAAGCCTGACACAGGTTGCCCAGAGAGGTGGACATCCATCCCTGCAAACATTCAAGCTCACGCTCTGAGCAACCTGACCTACTTAAAGGTGTCCCTGCTCAGTGCAGGGCATTGGACTAGATGGCCTTTAAATGTCCCTTCCAAGCCAAGCCATTCTGTGTTCCTGGGCACTATCAAAGCAGTGCTGGATTAGTGCTGGGGTGATTATGTGGCACCTGTATTTTGGTAGTTGGGTCCTTTAGCAATTGGCCCTGAGAGCATTCATGGTCTGGGCAGTGAAGTCTGCAAACAACAGACAGTGTGCTCAAGGAGAAACAGGGGAGGAACACTGCTGTAGCTCAGATAAATGCCAGCATTTTGCTGCCCATTCCTAGTTAAGAAATAAAGGAATGTCCTGAAGATCCCTTCATGTGGGTGCATTATTGGCTGTATCAGTACTTGTGTTCTGCAAAACAGGGAATTTGCTACAACTTCTTGCCCCATTTATCACTGAATGAAACTCAAATCCTGCATTGCTCCTTGTCTACTTGCTTCCAAGTCAAGGCAAATTTTGTTCATGATTGAGTGGGACATATTCACCTGTTCACAAGCAAATTCTTCTTGCCATTCACACAGAGGCAAGATTGTTTTGTGGATTTGCTCTAATCGGACAGGAATTAAGGCCTACCTGTCACTAGAACTAAAGCTGATGCATTAGGTTGCAAAGTCTTGAGTAATTTGGCCTGGTGACTGGCATTGTAGAGAGTTGTTCTGGAATTAAATGACACTTGAAGACACGTGTAGTCTACCATATTTCTGGCATACTAGAAGTGAAAAAAAAAACCTTTGAAACATGATTTTATCCTTTTTTCCTCCTCCTCCTCCTCCCAGGAATTTCAATGTCTGAGGTCTAAGCTCTTCAGCTGCCTCACAAACATTGTTTTAATTCAGACAGGCATCCATGCCTTGAGCCACAAATCATGACTGTGGCTGTGAAGCTTGAAGCAATGTAGGTTTATAGCACTAAAAGTAATAATGCATTCCCAGGTTAAGCCAAGTATTTCCCAAGTAACTCTACCTATCCTCAGGGATGTTTCATAAAGGATCATTGTAAAAGCTGGGAATCAGGAGAAAGAGTGTCATCAAAATTAAAAAGACAGGTTTCTGAGATCTTTATATTCCTATAAAAAGAGATTCAAAATTGTTCATATATGGAACATTGACTAAGAAGTGAATGACAGATTGCCAAAGTAATTGGGGAAAAAAAATACCATAAGTAAAACTATGTTTACATGTAGATAATAAGTAAACCACCTTGCTAAGAAAAAAACCAGACCTGCCAATACTAAAACCAATAAGGCTGTTTCATCTGTCTCAATACAAAAAAAAAAAAAAAACACTGAAAAGAATCAGAGGTCATTAAGACAATTAGTATATACAGGAAATTCCAGGGATTGGGAAAAAATGAAGCAAACTGTAGAGTGCAATTCCCAGAGTTAACCTGGAATTTATTGGTGGATTTGTTGCAAAATTTCTGAGAGCAGACTGGAAAAGCATAGGGGCTGGTCAGCCCATGGGTGGGCATTTAGAGCAGTGTGAGGGCTGTTTCTGAGACCAACTGCAGGGAAGAAGAGCAGCAGACAATCACTGGGACAGTCTCTTTGCTGGCTGTGGAGTTTTTGTCAGTCAGTTCCCTGTGGCTGGGGGAGCTGTCTGGGGCAGGGAGGGCCAGGGCTGGCAGTGGCTGCTCAGGGATGGCTTTGGCCCGTGTCCCTCCAAGCAGCCACTGCCCAAGCACCTGCGCTGCCCCCGGGCTCTCCTCCCGGCCTGCTGGGCTTTGTTGGGTGGCACAGCCTGTGCCAAGGGGCGGCAAGGTGCCTGCAGGCCCCAGCTCTGGGGGAAACGGAGAACGTCCTGCCCGCATCCACCGTGCTGCCAGCTCAGCAGTGCAGCACAGCACGGGCTGACGCTCCCCATTGCTCCCACAGGTGCAGCCGGCCCCACCACACGTGTTCCTGATTCCCAGGAGGGGTGTGAAAAATGGCAATCACTTGTTTGTAAAATTGTAAAACTTTATTTTTAATAAATTGGTTATAAAAATAGCAATATCATTAGAGTGCTAAAAATTTTGGACAATTTGGATTAGGACAATAGGAGACAATAGAATGATAGAGTTACAGACATCTGGGTACCTATTTTCTGGGCAGCATAAGCCCGAAAAAGGACAGACATTAACAGAGGATTAACCCTTAAAAACAATAATCTGTTGCATATTTGTGCATCTCGTATATGATGCATAACTTCCATTCAAACACAGGATTTTGTCTGGTCCTCATCAACTTCTCCCTCTTAATCCTAACCGGCTTCCTGAGGGCTGAGCGACGCAGGAAGAAGTTAGTTTCTTCTGATAGGAGAGCAATACATTCTTTTTCTCTGACAAATTGCAGTGTTCTATGGCTGCTATATTAGCAAAAAGCCAATCATAAAATACATATTTCTCAGAGGACCTTGGAATGGTTTGCTGTTGGGGAACACTCTGTTTGCATGGGATAAGGGCAAGTTTGACGTTCTATTGATGCTGGAAAGGATTTGGAAGCACTCAACACAGCCCTGACTGAGAGCTTCCCTGTTGCAGTGCATGTTTTTGATTGTAATGCGGTCCTAGTAGTCAGTTTTATGACACCCCCTTATTTGGTATTGTTATACCACATTTTATTGCCAATGGGTTGTTCCTTCCCCCCCCGCCCCCCCCCCCCCCCCCCCCGTGTTGTTGGCTTTCCCCTACTTGTCCATCTCCCCAAAGTCCTGCCCTTTTGTTCCCTGTTCCTCCTCCCATTCAATGTCAATCCCTCCCCAATCCTGCCCCTTTCTCTAGAAACTTCCCTGTCCATTTGGGATGCTTTGAAACTCTATTGGTTTGTTTAAGTTGTCCTCCTCCCCTCTAATCCCCTATTGGTTTAAACAATGTATTCCCCGCCTTGTGTTCCACCCTCAGTTTCTCCCAACTGGCTAAAGACTGTATCCTCCCCAGGCACCTCCGCAGTTTGGAAATCAGTGTAGGCCTTTAATTCAGTGTATTTCTGTCGCTGGGGAATAAACATACAGAAGACCTCTCCCTGTTCCTTGTCCCTACCCCCGCGCACTCCACCCGTGCTGTAAAGCAGCCGTGCCCTACAGCCAAACCCCAGAGTTGACAGTTTTCTGGGGGCGGCCCACTCTGGGTGTTGGTGTTGGCAGCTAGTCGGGCTGAGGAAATCGGGCACTGCAGCACTTCCCGAATGGGCTGTTCTGTTGCAATAAAGAAATGGAGCTGTCAGCCCAGTGTCCGGGTGGCAGCAGCAGCAAAGCCCACCCGGCAGCAGCGCTGGCTGAGCTCCATGGCCAGGAGCAGCCGTGGATGCCCATGGTGTGGGCAGGCAGAAGCCAGGCAGGGGCTGCTGTGACCAGCGGCGGGGACCCGAGGGCTGGGGGAGCCCATGCTGAGCGTCCCTGGGCTGAGGGCACATTGCCTTCTGGGGGATGACCTGGGCCTGAACCTCATGAGGCACACAGTGATATTTTGGGATCTGTGCTCAGAGGTGAAGGGGTCCCTCATGAGGCACACAGTGATATTTTGGGGTCCCTGCTGAGGGGTGAAGGGATCCCTCATGAGGCACACATGGATATTTTCGGGTCCATACCGAGGGGTGCAGGGATCCCTCAGGAATCACAAAGGAGTATTGACGGCCTCTCCTAAGGTGTGCAGGCACCCCTCATGAGGTGTGCAGCGGGGTTACATTTGAGGGGGTTTTTACTCTTCTCAGCACAGCAAAGGGTCACTTGGCCGAGGTTTTGCAAAGCTGGGAGAAAGCCTCTTGCAAAGCCTTGGGCCTGTCTGCGGGCACAGCGGGCGGGCTGGCGGAGCCCATCCCCTGGGGCCAGGCAGGGCCGGGCCAGGCTCGGGCCCCGGCAGGGAAGGGCCGTGGCCCTGGGCTCTGATGAGGCTGCTGAGCTCCCCCCTGGCCCTGTGCTATAGCCCAACACATTTACAGCCGGAGCCATGCAAGGAGTCCTGCCAAGAGCAAATTGTTCTAATGTTCTCTCTAGGACAAAAAAGAGCAAACCAACCCGGCTGATAGGTGAGGAAAAAGAATTCAAGTTCACTTAAAGCGCTGCTCAGTTCAGGGTTGCCTTTCGTTTGACTGAGCTGATGCTAAGAACTATTTTCTCACATATGGTGGCGTTTCTCTGCAAACAGGCTTTGATGAGAAATTTCTGACCGCATTTGCCTTTGCTCTTTAAGATAAGTCACGAACATGAGTAGCTTTGTTGAGGAATGGAGAATTGTTTGTAGCTCAGGAGGAACCTTACATTTTAGCACAGGAAGAAGGTAAGGCACAGGTTTAAAGGCTTTCTCCTCCTGGAGTGACACACTTTCAGAGGAGTCTGTGAGGAGAAGTCCCCTCAGCCACTGCCAGGGCAGTGTGCCTCCTCTGCAGGCTCAGTATTCTGGGAGTTCCACGAGCCTCAGCTGCCAGTGAATATTCTTCTGAATATTTCTTGTTGTGCAGTGCAGAGGAAGAATATTTGGTGCTAGATTCCCCTCTGGGCTTTGAGGTAAATCTCAGTAATGCTGGTGATTTTTATGTCCAGATGAACTTTTTATGGATAGTAAGGAAAAAGGGAAGAAGTATCGTGGAAAATTAATTCCTCAAAATGTGAGCGGCCAAATCGCACTAAAAATGAAATCAGAACTGAAGAATTTTTTTATTTTTTTTTCCCTTGACAGGTAAGGCAAAACATGCAGTGCTAATAAAGTCTTTAAGAGATGCAACGAGCACCCAACTGTATGAAAATGAAAGAGGTAAAGGATGAGAAAGGGCATGGGAAGAATCTTCAGCCCTTCCTGTTGAAGGTCCAAGAGTATGAAAACGGACTCTGGCTGTTGCCCGTAGGTAACACGGGCTAATTGTAGAGGAGGGCAGGTGCCCAAGCTGTTGGTGGCCCAAGCCCTGCGAGGCTAGCCCAGTTGCAGTCCTAGTTGGACCAGGGCGGCGGGCTCGGGAGGGGTGGAGGTGGGGGGATCTCGGGAGGCTTCCGCTTCAAGGCCGGGCTGGGGGGCCGTGGGGGAGGCACGGAGGGTTGGTGCTCTGCTTTCTTGGGCAACTCCTGCTGCCGAGGCCTCGGGTGAGAGCTGTCAAAGGCGACGGTCTCTGGGCTCTCTGGGGGAGAGGGAGAGGCACGCCTTCTCGGCCGGGATGCTGGAGCGGCGGCAGCGCGACTGTGGAGAGAGGAGGTGGCTGAGGGCCCAGGTGCCAGTGGCACACAGGGAGCCTCCTGCACAGCAGGGCCCAGAGCTGGCAAGGCTCCCCAGCACGGCTGGAGCTGCTGGCACAGCTTGGCCCAGCTGCACAGCTGCCCCTCAAGGCCCCGGCGAGCAGGACACAGCTCTGGGCAGGCTCCGTGGCCACGAGTGGGCCCCAGAGCACCTCTGCCTTTCAAGGGCACTCTCGTCCCTGCTCTTTCTCCTCCCCACCGTGCTTTGCCTCTGCCCTGTGTCCCCGGGGCTGCTCTGGGCCAGGCAGCCTCAGTGGGAGCCAGCACTGGCTGCAGCCCCAGCGGGCACCCCAGGACAAGGCCCAGCAATTAGGAGGCCAATGAAAGCTCTGAGCAGCAGCAGGACCCTCAGCACAGTTAGTTGGACAACCATGGACTGGCCACAACTCCACAGCAGCATTTCTGTTCCCTGAATGTTCTTGACTATGTGCAGCCTATAAAGAAGCTAGAGGGTAGAGATGGGCCAACACTTACCGTTTCTTTCCCTTCCACAACCGGAACCCCGCATAGCACAGTACCACGGAAATTGGCACAGTGAACCACAGCCAGGTTTGCTCTGAGGGGTGTTATCCAACACAGGTCAAACACAACGAGCAGGCACCCACAGATCTCTGGTATCTCTAGAGGTGCAGGGACAGCCACTCCTCCAGGGAACAGGATCCCATGGGCCCTCCCAGGCTTGTGTCTGCAAACTGCAAACCCAGACTGGAGCAGGGCCAGGGCTCCTGGCACTTGGTGACTAATGACAAAAACACATTAGAATAACAGGTATTGTACACAAGGGAGGAATAGTAAGATGGTTTAGTGTAAACACAGCTTTTCACACTCTTGCTTGCAGGGTTTCACCTTGCATTCCCACTTTTTGGTTTTGAAGAAGGGCTTTAAGTGTAGAATGAAAATGGTCTATGATGGCTTGACCAGTCAGAGAATGCAAAACACCAGTGACACGGTGAACATGTGCAGGAATTGTTGGGTGCACTGAGCTACATAACCAGGACCATGATCAGTTTTTACAACATGTGGTATTACCTAAGGCTGCAAAAGCACCACGCCAATGTCAAATTACACCTCTTACCTTTTCTCCTGCATGTAAAGAACCCCAACAGGCCTTAGAATTCAGTGTCCACAGAAACAGGTACATATTTAAGGCAACCAAATTCTGAAACACGAGTAACATCAGGTTGCCATAGCTGAAGAGCTTGTAGCCCCTGGGGTTTGTTCCATCCTGAGTCATAGTGACATGCTGCTGACAATCAGAGCATGAGGCAATGTCACCACGTGCTGCTGCAGATGTAGGATGGAATTGATGTCCTAGGGCTCAAGCCCCTTGGTGGAAAGCTGGTGTGACCCAATTTCCTGGTGTAATGTGTCTGGTACTGGGGCAGCCCACACTGGGGCTGTCAGCTTATCTCTACAGGTGTTTCCTTCCACAATGAGCCCAGGCAAGTCAGAATGACTACAAACATGGAGAATGTAGAACTGTGCAGTTTGTTGGTGTAAAGCGTGCCATAATGTTTTTAGCAAACGAAACAATTCCTTATAATTTACCTCTTCCAGAACAGCACGATCTAATCAATGAACTACATTGCACACATATTGATTACAGTGCCCATTCACATTCTCTTTAGCCAGCTGCCAAATGCAAAGTGTCTTGGGCTGCTGCATTGTCAGTGTCATTAGGGATGAGGCTTGGCTGGCCAGCAGCCCCATTCCCAATTTCTCACAATCTATTCTCCCACAACTGTCCTCTTCCCCAGGCCTCTCCTTTGGGCTGGAGCCCTGCAGGGCAGCTCCACCATGAACAATTCTTTCTCCCATGCAGGAGTCTCCTTTGGTGTGGAAAAGGCAAAAAGAAAGGAGAATTCCTGCCTTCCCCTCTGTCAGAGCTGCAGAATCCTCAAACTTCCCTCCTGCTGCTCCACGGAGAGAACGCTGGCCTGGGGCCTCTCTGCTGGTGGATTTTGGGCAAGGGAGGAGGGGGACACTTGGCTGTCCCTGTGGGCAGAGGAAATAGGTGACATTCAGGCCCAAATACTCATGTGGGATTTCTTTGTCATCCATCAGTGATTCTTATTTGGGTTTGGAAAGCAGAGAGGAGGAGGAGGAGAGGGCCTAAGAAAGGAACAATCCTTCTGTACCCCCTGCCAGGAGGGGGCAGCTGGGGGGGAGGTCGGGCTCTGCTCCCAGGGAACAGGGACAGGAGGGGAGGAGAGGGAATGGCCTCAGGCTGGGCCAGAGGAGGTTCAGGTTGGACACCAGGAGCAATTTCCTCATGGAAAGGGAGCTCAGGCCTTGGCAGGGGCTGCCCAGGGAGCTTTGCAGTGCCCATCCCTGCAGGTGTGCCCTGGAGGTGGCACTGAGTGCTCTGGGCTGGGGACAAGGTGCCCATGGGGCACAGCTGGCACTCAATGGGCTGGCAGGGCTGTGCCAGCCCCAGGGATTTTGGGGATTCTAATGGAGGGCTTTGAGACCAGCAGGGATCCTTCAGAAAGTTTGGTCCCAAAGTCACACTGAGCATGAGCTTGGAGCACTCAGAGCTGGGGCTCAGCACCCTCCAGGACCGGTGCTGTGTCCCTGACTCTTGTCAGGGTAAAGGAGCTGTTTGGTACCAGGGGAATGTAGAACCCTCTTGGCTGTCTGTCTGTAAAAGCAGGAGCTCACTGTTGTTATTCATGCTTACTATTCATCTTCCTGTCGGTTTTATAATAAATTACTCAGACATATAATAGGAAAAGGGATGGAAATCAGCTAAGCACAGTAGCCCCTAGTAGCCCCTCTTTTTCACTCAAGCATTGAATTGCTGGAAAGAAAAAATAGAATTTATCAGTTTAAAGTGTCTTGATGTCTTTTGTGAGTTGGCATGCTTCATTTCTGCCTTACTGCAGGCAGTGTTCTCCCTTTAAGCTCTGCAGCATCCTGTGGGGATGTCCCTGCAGGCTCTCAGGAGTGTGTTACACAGGGCTCACTGTGGGCAGGGTTGCAGAAAGCTCAGCAGAGAACAAAGGTGAGTTTAAAAACAGAAAGCTCACCCAGATACAAAGTATTTGCAGAAGATGTGTGAATTCTTTGATAAAGGTTTGCTGGAAGAGGCACAAGTTGTCACAGTGACACCTGCACTTGGCTGCTTGCATGGCCTGGTTGCTTATCTAGGTGGCTTTGTTTAAACACAGAATATTTAGGAATCAGACATTTTAGTGCTAACCAAAATCATTTGAATGTCTTTTACTTTGGTAACTGAATTGTCACAGCCCTCGGGGGGCTGCAACAGCTGGGCCCCCTGCGGGACAAGGCTCAGGCTCCTCCTCACTCACTGTGAGCAAGGATCTGTCCCACATCTCAGAGCTGAGGGCATTTCTCCTCTGGGACAGCTCCTGCCTGCTCACATCTCCCTCCCACTGGGACAGCTTTCCCTCACTGCCATCGTCCCACCAGGGCAGCTCTGGGGCTGCAGCGTCTGCTCCTTGGCACAGCTCCTTGGCACTGCTGGCTCTCACCTGGAACAATTCCAGCTCTCTCCTGTCTTCCCACTGGGACATGGGACAGTGCACATCTTGTCCCCATGGTCAGAGGTCTTGCTACCTCTCACCTTCCCTCTGGGAAAGCTCTTGGGCATCATCCCACTGGGAATCCTCTGGGACACTCACATCTCTCTGCAGGGACAGCTCATGGGATCTTTTGTCTTTTCCCCATCCCAACTCCTGCTGCCCTCTCGTGTATATTTCCCATTGGGATATCTCTTGGGTTGTGACACATTCTTCCCCCTCGCACCCATCTTGGTCCATCTCACTGAGGACTCTCCCCACTGATACAGCTCCCACACTGTGACAGTTTCTTTCCCTTCCTAGAGCTCTTGGCATGTCCCACCTCTGCACTGGGAAACCTCCCCAGCTCTCACAGGTACCTTGCATTGGTACAGCTCTGGGCTGCTCCTGGATCATCGCTGGGACATTTCTCAGACTCTCAGCACTTCTCTTGGATATGTCTCTAATACACCTTCCCACTGGGAAAGCTCACAGTCCTCGTTGGCAAAGGGCCTCTCCTCCTCCTCAGTCTGTGACAGGGGCAGCACTGACCTGCCCACTGCCCCGACCACTGCCCGCTGGGGGCCTCCAGCCAGCTGGGCAAAGGGCTGGCGACCGGGAGTTGGAGTTGCCTTTGTCCTCCTCGCTGTCCTCGTCTGTCGCTGTCGGCCTCTGTCCCTGTGGGCGTCCAGTGCAGACAGACACAGGGAGCTGCTTCCTGCACAGAGCGGCTCTCCTGCGACTGGGCACCGCAGGGCTCTGCGCCCCTTAGACACCCTCAGCCAGGCCGGGGCTCCCTGATGTCACAAGGCTCTCTGGCCACCCCCACGTCCCACATCACAAAGGGCCCCGACACCGTGTGCCTGTGTCACCAAGGGCCACCCGGGGCAGCCCAACATCAGTGGGGCAGCCAGGAAGTGGCTGGGAGCAGCCCCACACTTGTGGCCTTTGGCCCCTGCTGTGCCCAGAGCCCTGAGAGGCTTTGGCCACGCTGCCCCAGGACAGCCCCAGCCCCACAGTGCAGAGCCCTGGCTTTGCCTCCTGCGCTGCCCAGGGCACCAGGGATTGGCCGGACGGACGGTCCGGGCACTCGTGGGCAGCGGCTCCAGGAGCCGCGGGAGCCCGGGCAGCAGGGGCGTCCCTCAGGGCTCTGCCGGGCACCGGGGCTCGGCCCTGCCTCCAGCAGCGACAGCCGGGGCACCGAGCGCGGCCTGGGCGCCTTTGCCGGGCACGGGAAGTCAAGCGGGGCAGGGGCAGCGCGCAAGGCCGGGGCCATGCTGTCAACCATTCATCCTTACGAATGGGTTTCTTGATGGTTCATGGATTGTTCTCAGTACACAAAAAAACCTGACACCGCACAGGGGATTTGCAATAATAATCAAAACTAATGCACCTTTATTGAATGATCGCAGCAAAACTGATAGAGGGATTAAAGGAGAGAAAAGATGGAGAAAGAGAGAGGAAAAAAAGGGAGAGAGAGAAAGAGGGGGATATAGCTACCAAATGTAGAGACGAAGTCCTTTGGTCCAGTCCAGTCGTGGATCCACCTGTTACATCAGGGAGATCTCAAAATCTCTAACTAACTCAGAGGTTTTTATTATGATAACTCTATTGGAAATTGCGAGGGGGGGGGACAGATACAATAAGGAATAGATGTAACAGGTAGTCCATGTTGTCAGCAGTAAGCCAGAGCCATTGTCTTCTTGGTCCAGTGGTCACACCTGCAGGCAAACATCTCGGTTTGGCCAGGTTGCCTCCCCGCACACCTCCCCCCGGGCTGGGGGTTTCAGTCCCAGTCCTTGGAAGGAGCAGAGGGGCCTTTTCACATAGATGTTTCATGTCTCGATCTTTCATGGAGAGTCTTCTTACATCTCAGTCTGTCTGTCACGGTGGTTGTAAAACAGGTGAGGGTCTTTGGTGGGAGGCCATTGGAAACTCAGGAGAACTCCAGCCAGGCCGAGAGGTGGGACAGCTGCCAAGGCTGTTGTTGCAAGCAGGGCACGGTGCCCCCTTTTTCTTCTCATTGGGCTCAGTGTAGCACACGGCAAACAACACCTGCGGACAACAGCTTAGCACTGTGCTCAGGTCTCGAGGCCCATAGCGTGTGGAACTTTCTCCTACAGAGAAGACAGGAGGGGCTTCTCTTCAGTGGTCCTTAAATGACGATCATGAGGGAAATGAGGGAAAACTCGGACAGACTCTCACACATGCACAGGCACCCAGCCGGGCTGGAGAAGCGGCACCACGAGAGCCTCCTGCGCTGCCACAAGGCCGGGGCCCGGCTGCTGCAGCTGCCTCGGGGCACTGCCTGAGGCCCCGACTCCTGCAGCTCTGCCCGGGCCTCTGCGGCACCACGGGCACAGGGTTCCCCGCCCGCCGGGACCGGGGCCGGGCGCTGAGGGAGCTGTCACGGGGCAGGGAGGGCCAGGGCTGGCAGTGGCTGCTCAGGGATGGCTTTGGCCCGTGTCCCTCCTAGCAGCCACTGCCCAAGCACCTGCGCTGCCCCCGGGCTCTCCTCCCGGCCTGCTGGGCTTTGTTGGGTGGCACAGCCTGTGCCAAGGGGCAGCAAGGTGCCTGCAGGCCCCAGCTCTGGGGCAAACGGAGAACGTCCTGCTCGCATCCACCGTGCTGCCAGCTCAGCAGTGCAGCACAGCACGGGCTGATGCTCCCCATTGCTCCCACAGGTGCAGCCGGCCCCACCACACGTGTTCCTGATTCCCAGGAGGGGTGTGAAAAATGGCAATCACTTGTTTGTAAAATTGTAAAACTTTATTTTTAATAAATTGGTTATAAAAATAGCAATATCATTAGAGTGCTAAAAATTTGGGACAATTTGGATTAGGACAATAGGAGACAATAGAATGATAGAGTTACAGACATCTGGGTACCTATTTTCTGGGCAGCATAAGCCCGAAAAAGGACAGACATTAACAGAGGATTAACCCTTAAAAACAATAACCTGTTGCATATTTGTGCATCTCGTATATGATGCATAACTTCCATTCAAACACAGGATTTTGTCTGGTCCTCGTCAACTTCTCCCTCTTAATCCTAACCGGCTTCCTGAGGGCTGAGCGACGCAGGAAGAAGTTAGTTTCTTCTGATAGGAGAGCAATACATTCTTTTTCTCTGACAAATTGCAGTGTTCTATGGCTGCTATATTAGCAAAAAGCCAATCATAAAATACATATTTCTCAGAGGACCTTGGAATGGTTTGCTGTTGGGGAACACTCTGTTTGCATGGGATAAGGGCAAGTTTGACGTTCTATTGATGCTGGAAAGGATTTGGAAGCACTCAACACAGCCCTGACTGAGAGCTTCCCTGTTGCAGTGCATGTTTTTGATTGTAATGCGGTCCTAGTAGTCAGTTTTATGACACCCCCTTATTTGGTATTGTTATACCACATTTTATTGCCAATGGGTTGTTCCTTCCCCCCCCGCCCCCCCCCCCGCCGTGTTGTTGGCTTTCCCCTACTTGTCCATCTCCCCAAAGTCCTGCCCTTTTGTT
Organism: Zonotrichia albicollis; assembly: GCF_047830755.1. Taxonomy (NCBI): domain Eukaryota; kingdom Metazoa; phylum Chordata; class Aves; order Passeriformes; family Passerellidae; genus Zonotrichia; species Zonotrichia albicollis. The sequence continues at coordinate 392,758 of NW_027428461.1, read as the reverse complement.
CCCTGTTCCTCCTCCCATTCAATGTCAATCCCTCCCCAATCCTGCCCCTTTCTCTAGAAACTTCCCTGTCCATTTGGGATGCTTTGAAACTCTATTGGTTTGTTTAAGTTGTCCTCCTCCCCTCTAATCCCCTATTGGTTTAAACAGTGTATTCCCCGCCTTGTGTTCCACCCTCAGTTTCTCCCAACTGGCTAAAGACTGTATCCTCCCCAGGCACCTCCGCAGTTTGGAAATCAGTGTAGGCCTTTAATTCAGTGTATTTCTGTCGCTGACTCTGCGGGGAATAAACATACAGAAGACCTCTCCCTGTTCCTTGTCCCTACCCCCGCGCACTCCACCCGTGCTGTAAAGCAGCCGTGCCCTACAGCCAAACCCCAGAGTTGACAGTTTTCTGGGGGCGGCCCACTCTGGGTGTTGGTTTTGGCAGCTAGTCGGGCAGAGGAAATCGGGCACTGCAGCACTTCCCGAATGGGCTGTTCTGTTGCAATAAAGAAATGGAGCTGTCAGCCCAGTGTCCGGGTGGCAGCAGCAGCAAAGCCCACCCGGCAGCAGCGCTGGCTGAGCTCCATGGCCAGGAGCAGTCGTGGATGCCCATGGTGTGGGCAGGCAGGAGCCAGGCAGGGGCTGCTGTGACCAGCGGTGGGGACCCGAGGGCTGGGGGAGTCCATGCTGAGCGTCCCTGGGCTGAGGGCACATTGCCTTCTGGGGGATGACCTGGGCCTGAACCTCATGAGGCACAATGTGATATTTTGGGATCTGTGCTCAGAGGTGAAGGGGTCCCTCATGAGGCACACAGTGATATTTTGGGGTCCCTGCTGAGGGGTGAAGGGATCCCTCATGAGGCACACAGTGATATTTTGGGGTCCCTGCTGAGGGGTGAAGGGATCCCTCATGAGGCACACATGGATATTTTCGGGTCCATACCGAGGGGTGCAGGGATCCCTCAGGAATCACAAAGGAGTATTGACGGCCTCTCCTAAGGTGTGCAGGCACCCCTCATGAGGTGTGCAGCGGGGTTACATTTGAGGGGGTTTTTACTCTTCTCAGCACAGCAAAGGGTCACTTGGCCGAGGTTTTGCAAAGCTGGGAGAAAGCCTCTTGCAAAGCCTTGGGCCTGTCTGCGGGCACAGCGGGCGGGCGGAGCCCATCCCCTGGGGCCAGGCCGGGCCGGGCCAGGCTCGGGCCCCGGCAGGGAAGGGCCGTGGCCCTGGGCTCTGATGAGGCTGCTGAGCTCCCCCCTGGCCCTGTGCTATAGCCCAACACATTTACAGCCGGAGCCATGCAAGGAGTCCTGCCAAGAGCAAATTGTTCTAATGTTCTCTCTAGGACAAAAAAGAGCAAACCAACCCGGCTGATAGGTGAGGAAAGAGAATTCAAGTTCACTTGAAGCGCTGCTCAGTTCAGCGTTGCCTTTCGTTTGACTGAGCTGATGCTAAGAACTATTTTCTCACATATGGTGGCGTTTCTCTGCAAACAGGCTTTGATGAGAAATTTCTGACTGCATTTGCTTTTGCTCTTTAAGATAAGTCACGAACATGAGTAGCTTTGTTGAGGAATGGAGAATTGTTTGTAGCTCAGGAGGAACCTTACATTTTAGCACAGGAAGAAGGTAAGGCACAGGTTTAAAGGCTTTCTCCTCCTGGAGTGACACACTTTCAGAGGAGTCTGTGAGGAGAAGTCCCCTCAGCCACTGCCAGGGCTGTGTGCCTCCTCTGCAGGCTCAGTATTCTGGGAGTTCCACGAGCCTCAGCTGCCAGTGAATATTCTTCTGAATATTTCTTGTTGTACAGTGCAGAGGAAGAATATTTGGTGCTAGATTCCCCTCTGGGCTTTGAGGTAAATCTCAGTAATGGTGGTGATTTTTATGTCCAGATGAACTTTTTATGGATAGTAAGGAAAAATGGAAGAAGTATCGTGGAAAATTAATTCCTCAAAATGTGAGCGGCCAAATCGCACTAAAAATGAAATCAGAACTGAAGAATTTTTTTATTTTTTTTCCCTTGACAGGTAAGGCAAAACATGCAGTGCTAATAAAGTCTTTAAGAGATGCAACGAGCACCCAACTGTATGAAAATGAAAGAGGTAAAGGATGAGAAAGGGCATGGGAAGAATCTTCAGCCCTTCCTGTTGAAGGGAGCGAGCAGTCAGTGCTTGAGCACAACTGTTGCGGCAGCAGCAGCGGCGGTGGCAGCAGTGGTGCTGACATTGGGACAGCGGTGTCAGGACAGCGGTGGCAGCAAGAGCTGCGGGACTGGCAGAGGGCAAGGCACCATGGCCCTTGCTCTGCGCCTCTTCCTCCTGCTCCTCCTGGCCGTGGCCCTGCCTGCCAGGGCTGCCCAGGCCGCTCCGCTGCAAGCGCGGGGTTCAGGTGAGCCGGCAGCCTGGCTCCCCTTTCCCGGGACAGCGCTCCCTGCTCCCCGGGAAGCGCTGGGGATGGTTTTCCCCAGGCCTTTAGGGAGGGTTTCCTCTGGGGGAGGGAGAGAGCCCCTACAGGCCCTGTGCAGCCCCTGTTTCCTCTCCAGGGATGTGTCACAGGGCCTGCAAAGAGGGTGGAGAGTGCCCAAGGAGCCAGGCCAGAGCTGCCCAGGCCCCTGTGCAGCTTTGGCCTTGTACATTCACATCTGGCTCCCACAGCCTTACATGGCCCCCTTGCAGTGCCCATTTACTGTAAGCAGTGGGGGATCCCAGCACACCATGGAAATGCCCTGGTCTTTGCACTCTTCTAGACTGCAACGATAAGATGGCTTATATGGAAAAGCTGGTGAGCGACAGTATGAAGACCCTAGGGCATGGTGGAGGCAAGTTCTTTGTGGTCCTTTCCTGAAAAATAATCAGTGTCCATGTGGAAATGGCTCAGTCATGAGCCCTGTCCCTTAACATAATCTCTGGCTTTAAAGAATCTGGACATCTTGCCCTGCTCTCTTCTGTGATCCCCCAGGATCACTGTAAGTGGGAGGAAGGATCATTTATGTGTCCATCCCCCTCCCATGTGCAATGCCAGTGTGTCCCTCCGTGTGCTCTGTGCAACCACAGAGAAGAGCAGAGAGGGAAGGGGCCGGGCCCAGGGCTGTGCCCCGGGGCTGAGCCTTTCTCAGCTCCTTTGCCGGCCCCAGGGAGCCTGAGCTGCTCCTGCTGCCACTGCCAAGCCCTGGCCCTGCCTGGGGCTGGGTTTGGAGCTGCTGGCAGCTCCAGGGAGTCCTTTCTGCCCCGACTGCCCCGCAAGGGGCTCCTTCCATCCCAGTGTGGGGCCACTGCAGGCACGAGGTGCCCCTGGCCCTGCTCCTGAGTGGAAGGCAGAGCTGAGGGAGTGCCTTGGAGGGCACCAATCACCCAGGTGCCCTCACTGCCACTTGGGCCTGAAGAAGAAATGGAACTTCCCATTAAGGTCCTCCTAAATGGAAGAACCGAGACATAGGAGACACGAAATCCTTGGAGGCAGCCAAACATCTGGAGCAGATGCTGAGTGACCTGGAGAGACGCCGTGGTGGGTGCATTTCCCTCAGCCTTGTCCTGGGGCTCAGCAGCCGGGGGCTTTGGCTGCACATCTGGACACGCCGTGCCCGGCACAGCGGGAAGGGATCCATGGCAGCCTCGCTGCCCCGCTGCTGCTTCCACGCCCTGCAGGGCTGTTTGCCAGCCTGGCCTGGCTGCAGCTTCTCCCCAGCCTCTGCAGGAAGGCATTTGGCATCAGTCCACAGGAAGCCCAAACTGCACCACGGGCCATAGATGCCCTGAGATCCCCGGCAATTTTCTAATCTCCAGTCAGATCAGGTGTAGGGGCTTTTTCAGTCAGGGAGGTCTCTAGCCCAGCCCCAATAACCTGGCCATTTTCCTGATCCTTATCCACGACTTGACAAGTATTGTCTCCTGAAGTTGCCACCTCCTGCAATGGTTCCATCTGACCCAGCTGTCCTTTTTCCTTTCTCAAGCAATGGAGCAAAAGTCCATGCAGGTGGGGCCATATCCTGTAGGAAGCAATGGCTTTGTGCCAGCCACTGATGCATGAAAGGAGGAGATGCCAGACATGGGCACAGGTACAGGAGATAATTGCTCCGCCAGGCTCAGCCCTTGGTGGGGCTGTGTGGCTGCAGCTCTTTCCCCCAGGGCCTGCCCTTGCCCAGCCCGGCAGCAGCCAAAGCTGGAGGAGGCTCTGGAGGCTTGGAATCCTCTGGAGCTCGTTCACAGCCCCGGGGAAAGGGGACCCCTGCAGCAACGTCCCTCCCACTGCAGCTGCTCTGGAGCTGGCCCTGAGTGCCCAGAGGCCCAAGGCACAGGAGCAGCCCCGAGCGGGAGCCCTGCCGCCAGCCCAGGGCCAGAGCCAGCCTTGGCTCCCGACTGGGCAGGGGCTGCACTGGGTCCTGACAGGGCCTGACTCTGTGCCCTGGGGCTGGGGGAGCTGCCACGGGGCAGGGAGGGCCAGGGCTGCTGGCAGTGGCTGCTCAGGGATGGCTTTGGCCCGTGTCCCTCCAAGCAGCCACTGCCCAAGCAGCTGCGCTGCCCCCGGGCTCTCCTCCCGGCCTGCTGGGCTTTGTTGGGTGGCACAGCCTGTGCCAAGGGGCGGCAAGGTGCCTGCAGGCCCCAGCTCTGGGGGAAACGGAGAACGTCCTGCCTGCATCCACCGTGCTGCCAGCTCAGCAGTGCAGCACAGCACGGGCTCACGCTCCCCATTGCTCCCACAGAAGTGCTTGGCATATCAGACACTAACGCCCAGAATCTACGGAACACCCCAAGAATTATCTGCCCCCAGGATGTGCGCAGCTCCTGCATGTTAGGCCCGGTAGTGACACTGTTCACTGTGCCTATTTCCTTGGTGCTGTGCTATGTTGGGTTCCAGTGGTGGAAGGAAAAGAAACAGTAAGCTGTGCTCATCTCTACCGTTCAGCTTCCTTAAATGCTGCTTATATTCAGCTAACATTCCAGTGAGGCTGCTGTGGAGTTTTTCCAGTCCATGGTTGTCCAAAGTACTCTGGGAACGGTTCTGCTGCTGCCCAGAGCTTTCATTGGCCTCCTAATTGCTGGGCCTTGTCCTGGGGGGCCCGCTGGGGCTGCAGCCAGTGCTGGCTCCCACTGAGGCTGCCTGGCCCAGAGCAGCCCCAGGGGCACAGGGCAAAGGCAGAGCAATGTGGGGAGGAGAAAGAGCAGGGACGAGATTGCCCTGGAAAGACAGAGGAGATCTGGGGCCCACTCCTGGCCATGGAGCCTGCCCAGAGCCGTGCCCTGCTCGCCGGGGCCTTGAGGGACAGCTGTGCAGCTGGGCCAAGCTGTGCCAGCAGCTCCAGCCATGCTGGGGAGCCTTGCCAGCTCTGGGCCCTGCTGTGCAGGAGGCTCCCTGTGTGCCACTGGCAGCTGGGGCCTCAGCCACCTCCTCTCTCCACAGTCACACCTCTCGACAGCAGCTAAAGGACACTGACAGGTTCTCACGCCCAGATAACTTGAGTAGCTCTTCCAGCAGTGGTGAGGACCTGGGTAACCCCAACAAAAGCTCTCAGAGGACAGCTCCAGAACAGCTGCCATATAGGAGGAAGCAGCAGATCCCTGTGGAAATCCCAGTGCCACCTCCAGGCCTCCCTGTGGGAATCCCTGAGCCTCCTCCACTCCCAGTAGGAATTCCTGAGCCTCCTCCACTCCCCACAGGGATCTTCAATATGCCTCCACCCCACTCCAGTCCATCCCAACCTGTGCCGCAATCCCAAAACCAGTTCAGCACCTTCCATACCCAGCTGAGACCACCACGTCCCCCTCCTCCCAAAATCATCTGACCTGTCTTCCAAAGGACACTGAAGGTGCTTTTGTCCCCCACCCCATGTCCCCATTCAGGAGCCTTGCCCAGCATTTTTGCTGCAATAAAGAGATGAAGTTGTAACCTCAGTGTCCAGGTCGTAGCAGCAGCAAAGCCCACCCAGCAGCAGCACTGGCTGAGCTCCATGCCCAGGAGCAGCCATGGATGCCCACGGTGTGGGCAGGCAGGAGCCAGGCAGGGGCTGCTGTGACCAGTGGCAGGGCCCCGAGGGCTGGGGGAGCCCATGCTGAGCGTCCCTGGGCTGAGGGCACATTTCCTTCCCTGGCATCATCTGGGCCTGGGCCCCATGAGGCAGGCATGGATATTTTGGGTTCTCTGCTGAGGTGTGCTGGGGTCACTCATGAAGCATAAAGGAGTATTAATGGCCTCTCCTAAGGTGTGCAGGCTGCCCTCATGAGGTGTGCAGCAGGGTAACATTTGAGGGGACTTTTACTCTTCTCAAGACAGACAAGGGTCACTTGGCCGAGGTTTTGCAAAGCTGGGAGAAAGCCTCTTGCTAAGCCTTGGGCCTGGCTGCGGGCACAGCGGGCGGGTGGAGCCCATCCCCTGGGGCCAGGCCGGGCTGCTCAGGCCGGGCAGGGCCGGGCCGGCTCGGGCCCCGGCAGGGAAGGGTCGCGAACCTGAGCTCTGATGAGGCTGCTGAGCTCCGCCCTGGCCCTGTGCTGCAGCCCAACACATTTACAGCCGGGCCGTGCCCTGGCCCACAGGAGGCACCCGGGGCTGCAACTGAGGCTGTGCCTTCTCCAACTCAAGTGGGCTGTCTCTGTTCCTTTGGAGGATCCTGAGCCTTGTACCTCGGCCTGATGGTGCAAAGATGCCTCCAGCAACCCTGAGTTTTCAGAAATAAAGGCTTTGTGCTGATTAATATGAAAAGCTGTATGGGTGGCCTGCAGCTAATGTTCTTTTGTTGCCTGGCCCCCAGTCAGTGCTGGAGTCTAAATGACTGACCCAGCCCTGAGCTGCTCTTTCGACTGATTTGATGAAAGGGACTGAAGCTCTAGTGAGTCCAATTCTCCAGGAAAACAAGTACAGCAACTTGGATACTGCTGGTGACAAAAGCAGAGTGCAGAGTTGAACCTGTGAGGCCACCTCACTGCCGCCTCCCCCCACTCTTTTATTTTCATTTTGTTTAACATTCTGAGTGCCAGCCTTTGGATGAAATGGGCTCTCAGCAAGGAGCTGCTGGGCCTCCTGGCTGTGTCCATTTGTGCTCCCAGTGCTTCTGGTCTGGTTGGGCTGGTGTGATAAATAGGTATGATTCGTGCTGATGAAAACTGAAACAGTAATCAATATTGATACAGTAATTAATATTTAGGAACAACAAAATAGTTAAAAGTTGTAATGCCAAAGAAGAGAGAGAGAGGAAGGGCTCCGCCACCCCCCCCCCCCCCACCCGGCAGATGTTCACAAGGACAGGAGGAAAGAAGCTGAAGAGAAAGTTGCTAAAAATGAGCAGAAAGGAAGCAAAACCTGTTTGGGTCCGAGAAAATGCTAATTATAAGGGATTTATTGCCTTGATATGTAGATATAATGATATGTTATTCTTGGCTTACATTGTACTGGCTTGACGCGCATGTGTAACCCAAAGGTGAATTAAAGGACAAAGAAGAAGACTATAGAGCCTTCATCAGTGACCGCCCCCAAAGACTTGTGCGACCACCAAACCGAGTAGTGGCGCATGCGTGGTAAAAGTGGTAATGCAAGCAGAGACAGAGAGATGACAAACCGAAAATGGGAGGAGATGGTATTGACACATGGCATATAAGGGGTGATTTTCTCTTGGCAAGCTTGTGTGTGATGTGGCAAGGGTCCAAGAGCCCTGCACTCCGTACCCCACCGTTATCTTTTGCTTATGCGCTATTATTGGAACCAAATTATCCCTTATTTTAACCAAATTATATTATATCCAATTTTATATTTTTGATTTTAACTATTCAATTAAAATTGTTACTACTTTTAATATTGTTTGGTTTTTTATGATGGGATAATTGGGCAAACATAACAGCTGGGACACTTGTCCATCATGCCTGTGTGTCTGTTTCCTGTCATTCCAATGCACAGCCCTTTCCCACTGCTTGTCATTTAAATACTGTAATTATTTTATTGGATAACTTACACCTTGTTATAAATGTGAAGCTTGACTAGGCCAATATTCAAGCAGCAATCAATTTATTAATTAATATGGTAAAGTATGATCCATACAGTGGTAGGTAAAGTGGGGGAAGTTTTCCCTCCCAATGCACACCGATAGTTGAGGCTTACAAGTATTGATAGGGGCATTCATAAGCTTTCTCAAGAATTTCTACTTCCAATTTTTACTCATCATTAGTTTTTACTCCCAATTTTGTGTCACAATTCTATACTCTATTGTGATTTAGTTTTTCTCAGGATGTACTGCAGAAAAGGAGTATCCCAGGTGGTCGTGGTCCGGTTTCCAAAATAAGGAAGAAGTATTCCATCTGGTGAGGTCCAGCTCTCCAGATGTGGGTCCAACTTTTAATTGCAAGGACTATAAATCTCATGACAGTGATGTCCAGCTTCCCTTGGTCAAAACTATTAATCCTTGAGTTGATGTTCATCTTCTTTTCTCAAGCTGCTTTTCTCTGTTTTGTTAAGGCCTGAGATAAGCATGCTTCCTTTTGATATATTCTAAAGCTGTACTTTCCAAGATCCTTACTACAAGCAATATTCTAAAAGGATACTTAATTTATACTAAAATTAAAAGGCTAATACTGCAAAGCTCTTTAAGGCTTAGCTACAAGCAGAAAGTTCCTGTCAAACAGGAACATCCTTAATGCTTTAATTCAAATGCTCCTAAATCAAGTTAAGACTCATAAAGGTTAATTGCGAACAAAAGATAGGTTCAAAGGCCTTTTTCCATGCTTTACTTTCCTCAGTTATTGTTAGAATTTGTCTTTATAACTGTCCCATGGTTGGTTTCCACACATATCACAATGACAAATACAGACGCGGCCTGTATGTACCTGACACATAACACAGCTTGGTATTTCACAGTCCTGCACTTCAGGATATTAAATTGTGTTAATCAGACTTTGTCCCATCATGAGTTTCTGGAACACATTTTCAAGCCTTGCAGCTGTAGCCCAAGGGAAGCTGTTTCTGTCTTGCATCACCAAACTGGCAGGGTTTTTGCAAAGACAGCCCTTTAGAAAGGACTTGTTGTGTGCATTAACATCTAAGGGGCTGCTTTCAAAGACAGACCAAAACCCCATGAACAAACAGCAAATCTACCAAACAACATATTTTTTAAAAGTACTTTATTTGTAGCTTTTGTTCTTAATGTTTTCCAGTTGGCCACCTTTTCCACTGCAGTGTCTTTCTTTGGACAGAAAAGCCCCCTTGCTAGATGATGTGACTTAACAAGGAAAACAGAACTCACACACAATGCATTTATTAGAGCTAAACATGGAGGTTCCCATGATCACAGTCATAATCATTGATTTTCAGTTTATTTTGGTTTCAGATAGTTTTCAGAAGGGTGAGAACAGTACCTCAGATCCCCTGGGTGTGTTGGTGCCATAGCCACTTATTATCTCTTCTTTCTTGTTATCTGTCCTTTCTGTAGTTCTGTAGTTCCTCTGCCCATTTGTTGCTCTTGGATCACTGCCTCCTTCACCTGATTTTTATCTTTTCCTGGATTTGTGAGGATTTTTGTGTTGGTTTTGGTTTTTTTTCTTGGTGGTTGTTTTGTTTGCCTGTTCTATTTGGTCACAGTTTTGCTATTGGTTTTTGGGTTTTTTTATCCCCTTAACAGCAAAAATCAGCTTGTGATTTGTATTGTGAAGTTGTGATACACAGGTGTTGCACATAAAGGTTGTTTTTGTTTTTAAAGTCATCTCAGACATGCAAGGCCCTGTGTCTTTGAAAACTGTGTGCTCTTGAGTCGATATGCAAAATAATTAGACTCCACAGTCTGATGTAGTTATGAAGTGGAAATGTATTGTCAGCAGCCAACACAAGCGATATAGCTCTCATGAAAGCTTGTGCCCTGAGCCTCGGTCTGACCCACATCTTCATTCTCAAAGATGTTCCATGTTCATTACATTGCACAACATTGCCATGCATATTCAAACCCTGGCCCCTCCTGTCCTCGCCTCACATGGTAATCAGATCCAGGTCCTTCTGGGCACGCATTGTTTGCTGTGGTGCTCGCACGGGGGTCTCTCAGTGATCTCTGAGGCCGAAGACTGTGGTCTTCCTCATGACTGAACTTTGGAACTTTTCTCCTTTGTGCGTGCGCTTGGGTCCCTTGGTGGGGGTGCAATCTGGGGGTATAGCTAAGGCCATGAGGTCACAGCAGGCTCTGAGGTCACAGAGGTGCCAGAGCCCCGTGGTTGCACAGCAGCACAAGGAGCGAGCAGTCAGTGCTTGAGCACAACTGTTGCGGCAGCAGCAGCGGCGGTGGCAGCAGTGGTGCTGACATTGGGACAGCGGTGTCAGGACAGCGGTGGCAGCAAGAGCTGCGGGACTGGCAGAGGGCAAGGCACCATGGCCCTTGCTCTGCGCCTCTTCCTCCTGCTCCTCCTGGCCGTGGCCCTGCCTGCCAGGGCTGCCCAGGCCGCTCCGCTGCAAGCGCGGGGTTCAGGTGAGCCGGCAGCCTGGCTCCCCTTTCCCGGGACAGCGCTCCCTGCTCCCCGGGAAGCGCTGGGGATGGTTTTGCCCAGGCCTTTAGGGAGGGTTTCCTCTGGGGGAGGGAGAGAGCCCCTACAGGCCCTGTGCAGCCCCTGTTTCCTCTCCAGGGATGTGTCACAGGGCCTGCAAAGAGGGTGGAGAGTGCCCAAGGAGCCAGGCCAGAGCTGCCCAAGCGCCTGTGCAGCTTTGGCCTTGTACATTCACATCTGGCTCCCACAGCCTTACATGGCCCCCTTGCAGTGCCCATTTACTGTAAGCAGTGGGGGATCCCAGCACACCATGGAAATGCCCTGGTCTTTGCACTCTTCTAGACTGGAACGATAAGATGGCTTATATGGAAAAGCTGGTGAGCGACAGTATGAAGACCCTAGGGCATGGTGGAGGCAAGTTCTTTGTGGTCCTTTCCTGAAAAATAATCAGTGTCCATGTGGAAATGGCTCAGTCATGAGCCCTGTCCCTTAACATAATCTCTGGCTTTAAAGAATCTGGACATCTTGCCCTGCTCTCTTCTGTGATCCCCCAGGATCACTGTAAGTGGGAGGAAGGATCATTTATGTGTCCATCCCCCTCCCATGTGCAATGCCAGTGTGTCCCTCCGTGTGCTCTGTGCAACCACAGAGAAGAGCAGAGAGGGAAGGGGCCGGGCCCAGGGCTGTGCCCCGGGGCTGAGCCTTTCTCAGCTCTTTTGCCGGCCCCAGGGAGCCTGAGGTGCTCCTGCTGCCACTGCCAAGCCCTGGCCCTGCCTGGGGCTGGGTTTGGAGCTGCTGGCAGCTCCAGGGAGTCCTTTCTGCCCCGACTGCCCCGCAAGGGGCTCCTTCCATCCCAGTGTGGGGCCACTGCAGGCACGAGGTGCCCCTGGCCCTGCTCCTGAGTGGAAGGCAGAGCTGAGGGAGTGCCTTGGAGGGCACCAATCACCCAGGTGCCCTCACTGCCACTTGGGCCTGAAGAAGAAATGGAACTTCCCATTAAGGTCCTCCTAAATGGAAGAACCGAGACATAGGAGACACGAAATCCTTGGAGGCAGCCAAACATCTGGAGCAGATGCTGAGTGACCTGGAGAGACGCCGTGGTGGGTGCATTTCCCTCTGCCTTGTCCTGGGGCTCAGCAGCCGGGGGCTTTGGCTGCACATCTGGACACGCCGTGCCCGGCACAGCGGGAAGGGATCCATGGCAGCCTCGCTGCCCCGCTGCTGCTTCCACGCCCTGCAGGGCTGTTTGCCAGCCTGGCCTGGCTGCAGCTTCTCCCCAGCCTCTGCAGGAAGGCATTTGGCATCAGTTCACAGGCAGCCCAAACTGCACCACGGGCCATAGATGCCCTGAGATCCCCGCCAATTTTCTAATCTCCAGTCAGATCAGGTGTAGGGGCTTTTTCAGTCAGGGAGGTCTCTAGCCCAGCCCCAATAACCTGGCCATTTTCCTGATCCTTATCCACGACTTGACAAGTATTGTCTCCTGAAGTTGCCACCTCCTGCAATGGTTCCATCTGACCCAGCTGTCCTTTTTCCTTTCTCAAGCAATGGAGCAAAAGTCCATGCAGGTGGGGCCATATCCTGTAGGAAGCAATGGCTTTGTGCCAGCCACTGATGCAGGAAAGGAGGAGATGCCAGACATGGGCACAGGTACAGGAGATAATTGCTCCGCCAGGCTCAGCCCTTGGTGGGGCTGTGTGGCTGCAGCTCTTTCCCCCAGGGCCTGCGCTTGCCCAGCCCGGCAGCAGCCAAAGCTGGAGGAGGCTCTGGAGGCTTGGAATCCTCTGGAGCTCGTTCACAGCCCCGGGGAAAGGGGACCCCTGCAGCAACGTCCCTCCCACTGCAGCTGCTCTGGAGCTGGCCCTGAGTGCCCAGAGGCCCAAGGCACAGGAGCAGCCCCGAGCGGGAGCCCTGCCGCCAGCCCAGGGCCAGAGCCAGCCTTGGCTCCTGACTGGGCAGGGGCTGCACTGGGTCCTGACAGGGCCTGACTCTGTGCCCTGGGGCTGGGGGAGCTGCCACGGGGCAGGGAGGGCCAGGGCTGCTGGCAGTGGCTGCTCAGGGATGGCTTTGGCCCGTGTCCCTCCAAGCAGCCACTGCCCAAGCAGCTGCGCTGCCCCCGGGCTCTCCTCCCAGCCTGCTGGGCTTTGTTGGGTGGCACAGCCTGTGCCAAGGGGCGGCAAGGTGCCTGCAGGCCCCAGCTCTGGGGGAAACGGAGAACGTCCTGCCCGCATCCACCGTGCTGCCAGCTCAGCAGTGCAGCACTGCACGGGCTCACGCTCCCCATTGCTCCCACAGAAGTGCTTGGCATATCAGACACTAACGCCCAGAATCTACGGAACACCCCAAGAATTATCTGCCCCCAGGATGTGCGCAGCTCCTGCATGTTAGGCCCGGTAGTGACACTGTTCACTGTGCCTATTTCCTTGGTGCTGTGCTATGTTGGGTTCCAGTGGTGGAAGGAAAAGAAACAGTAAGCTGTGCTCATCTCTACCGTTCAGCTTCCTTAAATGCTGCTTATATTCAGCTAACATTCCATTGAGGCTGCTGTGGAGTTTTTCCAGTCCATGGTTGTCCAAAGTTCTCTGGGAACGGTTCTGCTGCTGCCCAGAGCTTTCATTGGCCTCCTAATTGCTGGGCCTTGTCCTGGGGTCCCGCTGGGGCTGCAGCCAGTGCTGGCTCCCACTGAGGCTGCCTGGCCCAGAGCAGCCCCAGGGGCACAGGGCAAAGGCAGAGCAATGTGGGGAGGAGAAAGAGCAGGGACGAGATTGCCCTGGAAAGACAGAGGAGATCTGGGGCCCACTCCTGGCCATGGAGCCTGCCCAGAGCCGTGCCCTGCTCGCCGGGGCCTTGAGGGACAGCTGTGCAGCTGGGCCAAGCTGTGCCAGCAGCTCCAGCCATGCTGGGGAGCCTTGCCAGCTCTGGGCCCTGCTGTGCAGGAGGCTCCCTGTGTGCCACTGGCAGCTGGGGCCTCAGCCACCTCCTCTCTCCACAGTCACACCTCTCGACAGCAGCTAAAGGACACTGACAGGTTCTCACGCCCAGATAACTTGAGTAGCTCTTCCAGCAGTGGTGAGGACCTGGGTAACCCCAACAAAAGCTCTCAGAGGACAACTCCAGAACAGCTGCCATATAGGAGGAAGCAGCAGATCCCTGTGGAAATCCCAGTGCCACCTCCAGGCCTCCCTGTGGGAATCCCTGAGCCTCCTCCACTCCCAGTAGGAATTCCTGAGCCTCCTCCACTCCCCACAGGGATCTTCAATATGCCTCCACCCCACTCCAGTCCATCCCAACCTGTGCCGCAATCCCAAAACCAGTTCAGCACCTTCCATACCCAGCTGAGACCACCACGTCCCCCTCCTCCCAAAATCATCTGACCTGTCTTCCAAAGGACACTGAAGGTGCTTTTGTCCCCCACCCCATGTCCCCATTCAGGAGCCTTGCCCAGCATTTTTGCTGCAATAAAGAGATGAAGTTGTAACCTCAGTGTCCAGGTCGTAGCAGCAGCAAAGCCCACCCAGCAGCAGCACTGGCTGAGCTCCATGCCCAGGAGCAGCCATGGATGCCCACGGTGTGGGCAGGCAGGAGCCAGGCAGGGGCTGCTGTGACCAGTGGCAGGGCTCCGAGGGCTGGGGGAGCCCATGCTGAGCGTCCCTGGGCTGAGGGCACATTTCCTTCCCTGGCATCATCTGGGCCTGGGCCCCATGAGGCAGGCATGGATATTTTGGGTTCTCTGCTGAGGTGTGCTGGGGTCACTCATGAAGCATAAAGGAGTATTAATGGCCTCTCCTAAGGTGTGCAGGCTGCCCTCATGAGGTGTGCAGCAGGGTTACATTTGAGGGGACTTTTACTCTTCTCAAGACAGACAAGGGTCACTTGGCCGAGGTTTTGCAAAGCTGGGAGAAAGCCTCTTGCTAAGCCTTGGGCCTGGCTGCGGGCACAGCGGGCGGGTGGAGCCCATCCCCTGGGGCCAGGCCGGGCTGCTCAGGCCGGGCAGGGCCGGGCCGGCTCGGGCCCCGGCAGGGAAGGGCCGCGAACCTGAGCTCTGATGAGGCTGCTGAGCTCCGCCCTGGCCCTGTGCTGCAGCCCAACACATTTACAGCCGGGCCGTGCCCTGGCCCACAGGAGGCACCCGGGGCTGCAACTGAGGCTGTGCCTTCTCCAACTCAAGTGGGCTGTCTCTGTTCCTTTGGAGGATCCTGAGCCTTGTACCTCGGCCTGATGGTGCAAAGATGCCTCCAGCAACCCTGAGTTTTCAGAAATAAAGGCTTTGTGCTGATTAATATGAAAAGCTGTATGGGTGGCCTGCAGCTAATGTTCTTTTGTTGCCTGGCCCCCAGTCAGTGCTGGAGTCTAAATGACTGACCCAGCCCTGAGCTGCTCTTTCGACTGATTTGATGAAAGGGACTGAAGCTCTAGTGAGTCCAATTCTCCAGGAAAACAAGTACAGCAACTTGGATACTGCTGGTGACAAAAGCAGAGTGCAGAGTTGAACCTGTGAGGCCACCTCACTGCCGCCTCCCCCCACTCTTTTATTTTCATTTTGTTTAACATTCTGAGTGCCAGCCTTTGGATGAAATGGGCTCTCAGCAAGGAGCTGCTGGGCCTCCTGGCTGTGTCCATTTGTGCTCCCAGTGCTTCTGGTCTGGTTGGGCTGGTGTGATAAATAGGTATGATTCGTGCTGATGAAAACTGAAACAGTAATCAATATTGATACAGTAATTAATATTTAGGAACAACAAAATAGTTAAAAGTTGTAATGCCAAAGAAGAGAGAGAGAGGAAGGGCTCCGCCACCCCCCCCCCCCCCACCCGGCAGATGTTCACAAGGACAGGAGGAAAGAAGCTGAAGAGAAAGTTGCTAAAAATGAGCAGAAAGGAAGCAAAACCTGTTTGGGTCCGAGAAAATGCTAATTATAAGGGATTTATTGCCTTGATATGTAGATATAATGATATGTTATTCTTGGCTTACATTGTACTGGCTTGACGCGCATGTGTAACCCAAAGGTGAATTAAAGGACAAAGAAGAAGACTATAGAGCCTTCATCAGTGACCGCCCCCAAAGACTTGTGCGACCACCAAACCGAGTAGTGGCGCATGCGTGGTAAAAGTGGTAATGCAAGCAGAGACAGAGAGATGACAAACCGAAAATGGGAGGAGATGGTATTGACACATGGCATATAAGGGGTGATTTTCTCTTGGCAAGCTTGTGTGTGATGTGGCAAGGGTCCAAGAGCCCTGCACTCCGTACCCCACCGTTATCTTTTGCTTATGCGCTATTATTGGAACCAAATTATCCCTTATTTTAACCAAATTATATTATATCCAATTTTATATTTTTGATTTTAACTATTCAATTAAAATTGTTACTACTTTTAATATTGTTTGGTTTTTTATGATGGGATAATTGGGCAAACATAACAGCTGGGACACTTGTCCATCATGCCTGTGTGTCTGTTTCCTGTCATTCCAATGCACAGCCCTTTCCCACTGCTTGTCATTTAAATACTGTAATTATTTTATTGGATAACTTACACCTTGTTATAAATGTGAAGCTTGACTAGGCCAATATTCAAGCAGCAATCAATTTATTAATTAATATGGTAAAGTATGATCCATACAGTGGTAGGTAAAGTGGGGGAAGTTTTCCCTCCCAATGCACACCGATAGTTGAGGCTTACAAGTATTGATAGGGGCATTCATAAGCTTTCTCAAGAATTTCTACTTCCAATTTTTACTCATCATTAGTTTTTACTCCCAATTTTGTGTCACAATTCTATACTCTATTGTGATTTAGTTTTTCTCAGGATGTACTGCAGAAAAGGAGTATCCCAGGTGGTCGTGGTCCGGTTTCCAAAATAAGGAAGAAGTATTCCATCTGGTGAGGTCCAGCTCTCCAGATGTGGGTCCAACTTTTAATTGCAAGGACTATAAATCTCATGACAGTGATGTCCAGCTTCCCTTGGTCAAAACTATTAATCCTTGAGTTGATGTTCATCTTCTTTTCTCAAGCTGCTTTTCTCTGTTTTGTTAAGGCCTGAGATAAGCATGCTTCCTTTTGATATATTCTAAAGCTGTACTTTCCAAGATCCTTACTACAAGCAATATTCTAAAAGGATACTTAATTTATACTAAAATTAAAAGGCTAATACTGCAAAGCTCTTTAAGGCTTAGCTACAAGCAGAAAGTTCCTGTCAAACAGGAACATCCTTAATGCTTTAATTCAAATGCTCCTAAATCAAGTTAAGACTCATAAAGGTTAATTGCGAACAAAAGATAGGTTCAAAGGCCTTTTTCCATGCTTTACTTTCCTCAGTTATTGTTAGAATTTGTCTTTATAACTGTCCCATGGTTGGTTTCCACACATATCACAATGACAAATACAGACGCGGCCTGTATGTACCTGACACATAACACAGCTTGGTATTTCACAGTCCTGCACTTCAGGATATTAAATTGTGTTAATCAGACTTTGTCCCATCATGAGTTTCTGGAACACATTTTCAAGCCTTGCAGCTGTAGCCCAAGGGAAGCTGTTTCTGTCTTGCATCACCAAACTGGCAGGGTTTTTGCAAAGACAGCCCTTTAGAAAGGACTTGTTGTGTGCATTAACATCTAAGGGGCTGCTTTCAAAGACAGACCAAAACCCCATGAACAAACAGCAAATCTACCAAACAACATATTTTTTAAAAGTACTTTATTTGTAGCTTTTGTTCTTAATGTTTTCCAGTTGGCCACCTTTTCCACTGCAGTGTCTTTCTTTGGACAGAAAAGCCCCCTTGCTAGATGATGTGACTTAACAAGGAAAACAGAACTCACACACAATGCATTTATTAGAGCTAAACATGGAGGTTCCCATGATCACAGTCATAATCATTGATTTTCAGTTTATTTTGGTTTCAGATAGTTTTCAGACGGGTGAGAACAGTACCTCAGATCCCCTGGGTGTGTTGGTGCCATAGCCACTTATTATCTCTTCTTTCTTGTTATCTGTCCTTTCTGTAGTTCTGTAGTTCCTCTGCCCATTTGTTGCTCTTGGATCACTGCCTCCTTCACCTGATTTTTATCTTTTCCTGGATTTGTGAGGATTTTTGTGTTGGTTTTGGTTTTTTTTCTTGGTGGTTGTTTTGTTTGCCTGTTCTATTTGGTCACAGTTTTGCTATTGGTTTTTGGGTTTTTTTATCCCCTTAACAGCAAAAATCAGCTTGTGATTTGTATTGTGAAGTTGTGATACACAGGTGTTGCACATAAAGGTTGTTTTTGTTTTTAAAGTCATCTCAGACATGCAAGGCCCTGTGTCTTTGAAAACTGTGTGCTCTTGAGTCGATATGCAAAATAATTAGACTCCACAGTCTGATGTAGTTATGAAGTGGAAATGTATTGTCAGCAGCCAACACAAGCGATATAGCTCTCATGAAAGCTTGTGCCCTGAGCCTCGGTCTGACCCACATCTTCATTCTCAAAGATGTTCCATGTTCATTACATTGCACAACATTGCCATGCATATTCAAACCCTGGCCCCTCCTGTCCTCGCCTCACATGGTAATCAGATCCAGGTCCTTCTGGGCACGCATTGTTTGCTGTGGTGCTCGCACGGGGGTCTCTCAGTGATCTCTGAGGCCGAAGACTGTGGTCTTCCTCATGACTGAACTTTGGAACTTTTCTCCTTTGTGCGTGCGCTTGGGTCCCTTGGTGGGGGTGCAATCTGGGGGTATAGCTAAGGCCATGAGGTCACAGCAGGCTCTGAGGTCACAGAGGTGCCAGAGCCCCGTGGTTGCACAGCAGCACAAGGAGCGAGCAGTCAGTGCTTGAGCACAACTGTTGCGGCAGCAGCAGCGGCGGTGGCAGCAGTGGTGCTGACATTGGGACAGCGGTGTCAGGACAGCGGTGGCAGCAAGAGCTGCGGGACTGGCAGAGGGCAAGGCACCATGGCCCTTGCTCTGCGCCTCTTCCTCCTGCTCCTCCTGGCCGTGGCCCTGCCTGCCAGGGCTGCCCAGGCCGCTCCGCTGCAAGCGCGGGGTTCAGGTGAGCCGGCAGCCTGGCTCCCCTTTCCCGGGACAGCGCTCCCTGCTCCCCGGGAAGCGCTGGGGATGGTTTTGCCCAGGCCTTTAGGGAGGGTTTCCTCTGGGGGAGGGAGAGAGCCCCTACAGGCCCTGTGCAGCCCCTGTTTCCTCTCCAGGGATGTGTCACAGGGCCTGCAAAGAGGGTGGAGAGTGCCCAAGGAGCCAGGCCAGAGCTGCCCAAGCGCCTGTGCAGCTTTGGCCTTGTACATTCACATCTGGCTCCCACAGCCTTACATGGCCCCCTTGCAGTGCCCATTTACTGTAAGCAGTGGGGGATCCCAGCACACCATGGAAATGCCCTGGTCTTTGCACTCTTCTAGACTGGAACGATAAGATGGCTTATATGGAAAAGCTGGTGAGCGACAGTATGAAGACCCTAGGGCATGGTGGAGGCAAGTTCTTTGTGGTCCTTTCCTGAAAAATAATCAGTGTCCATGTGGAAATGGCTCAGTCATGAGCCCTGTCCCTTAACATAATCTCTGGCTTTAAAGAATCTGGACATCTTGCCCTGCTCTCTTCTGTGATCCCCCAGGATCACTGTAAGTGGGAGGAAGGATCATTTATGTGTCCATCCCCCTCCCATGTGCAATGCCAGTGTGTCCCTCCGTGTGCTCTGTGCAACCACAGAGAAGAGCAGAGAGGGAAGGGGCCGGGCCCAGGGCTGTGCCCCGGGGCTGAGCCTTTCTCAGCTCTTTTGCCGGCCCCAGGGAGCCTGAGGTGCTCCTGCTGCCACTGCCAAGCCCTGGCCCTGCCTGGGGCTGGGTTTGGAGCTGCTGGCAGCTCCAGGGAGTCCTTTCTGCCCCGACTGCCCCGCAAGGGGCTCCTTCCATCCCAGTGTGGGGCCACTGCAGGCACGAGGTGCCCCTGGCCCTGCTCCTGAGTGGAAGGCAGAGCTGAGGGAGTGCCTTGGAGGGCACCAATCACCCAGGTGCCCTCACTGCCACTTGGGCCTGAAGAAGAAATGGAACTTCCCATTAAGGTCCTCCTAAATGGAAGAACCGAGACATAGGAGACACGAAATCCTTGGAGGCAGCCAAACATCTGGAGCAGATGCTGAGTGACCTGGAGAGACGCCGTGGTGGGTGCATTTCCCTCTGCCTTGTCCTGGGGCTCAGCAGCCGGGGGCTTTGGCTGCACATCTGGACACGCCGTGCCCGGCACAGCGGGAAGGGATCCATGGCAGCCTCGCTGCCCCGCTGCTGCTTCCACGCCCTGCAGGGCTGTTTGCCAGCCTGGCCTGGCTGCAGCTTCTCCCCAGCCTCTGCAGGAAGGCATTTGGCATCAGTTCACAGGCAGCCCAAACTGCACCACGGGCCATAGATGCCCTGAGATCCCCGCCAATTTTCTAATCTCCAGTCAGATCAGGTGTAGGGGCTTTTTCAGTCAGGGAGGTCTCTAGCCCAGCCCCAATAACCTGGCCATTTTCCTGATCCTTATCCACGACTTGACAAGTATTGTCTCCTGAAGTTGCCACCTCCTGCAATGGTTCCATCTGACCCAGCTGTCCTTTTTCCTTTCTCAAGCAATGGAGCAAAAGTCCATGCAGGTGGGGCCATATCCTGTAGGAAGCAATGGCTTTGTGCCAGCCACTGATGCAGGAAAGGAGGAGATGCCAGACATGGGCACAGGTACAGGAGATAATTGCTCCGCCAGGCTCAGCCCTTGGTGGGGCTGTGTGGCTGCAGCTCTTTCCCCCAGGGCCTGCGCTTGCCCAGCCCGGCAGCAGCCAAAGCTGGAGGAGGCTCTGGAGGCTTGGAATCCTCTGGAGCTCGTTCACAGCCCCGGGGAAAGGGGACCCCTGCAGCAACGTCCCTCCCACTGCAGCTGCTCTGGAGCTGGCCCTGAGTGCCCAGAGGCCCAAGGCACAGGAGCAGCCCCGAGCGGGAGCCCTGCCGCCAGCCCAGGGCCAGAGCCAGCCTTGGCTCCTGACTGGGCAGGGGCTGCACTGGGTCCTGACAGGGCCTGACTCTGTGCCCTGGGGCTGGGGGAGCTGCCACGGGGCAGGGAGGGCCAGGGCTGCTGGCAGTGGCTGCTCAGGGATGGCTTTGGCCCGTGTCCCTCCAAGCAGCCACTGCCCAAGCAGCTGCGCTGCCCCCGGGCTCTCCTCCCAGCCTGCTGGGCTTTGTTGGGTGGCACAGCCTGTGCCAAGGGGCGGCAAGGTGCCTGCAGGCCCCAGCTCTGGGGGAAACGGAGAACGTCCTGCCCGCATCCACCGTGCTGCCAGCTCAGCAGTGCAGCACTGCACGGGCTCACGCTCCCCATTGCTCCCACAGAAGTGCTTGGCATATCAGACACTAACGCCCAGAATCTACGGAACACCCCAAGAATTATCTGCCCCCAGGATGTGCGCAGCTCCTGCATGTTAGGCCCGGTAGTGACACTGTTCACTGTGCCTATTTCCTTGGTGCTGTGCTATGTTGGGTTCCAGTGGTGGAAGGAAAAGAAACAGTAAGCTGTGCTCATCTCTACCGTTCAGCTTCCTTAAATGCTGCTTATATTCAGCTAACATTCCATTGAGGCTGCTGTGGAGTTTTTCCAGTCCATGGTTGTCCAAAGTTCTCTGGGAACGGTTCTGCTGCTGCCCAGAGCTTTCATTGGCCTCCTAATTGCTGGGCCTTGTCCTGGGGTCCCGCTGGGGCTGCAGCCAGTGCTGGCTCCCACTGAGGCTGCCTGGCCCAGAGCAGCCCCAGGGGCACAGGGCAAAGGCAGAGCAATGTGGGGAGGAGAAAGAGCAGGGACGAGATTGCCCTGGAAAGACAGAGGAGATCTGGGGCCCACTCCTGGCCATGGAGCCTGCCCAGAGCCGTGCCCTGCTCGCCGGGGCCTTGAGGGACAGCTGTGCAGCTGGGCCAAGCTGTGCCAGCAGCTCCAGCCATGCTGGGGAGCCTTGCCAGCTCTGGGCCCTGCTGTGCAGGAGGCTCCCTGTGTGCCACTGGCAGCTGGGGCCTCAGCCACCTCCTCTCTCCACAGTCACACCTCTCGACAGCAGCTAAAGGACACTGACAGGTTCTCACGCCCAGATAACTTGAGTAGCTCTTCCAGCAGTGGTGAGGACCTGGGTAACCCCAACAAAAGCTCTCAGAGGACAACTCCAGAACAGCTGCCATATAGGAGGAAGCAGCAGATCCCTGTGGAAATCCCAGTGCCACCTCCAGGCCTCCCTGTGGGAATCCCTGAGCCTCCTCCACTCCCAGTAGGAATTCCTGAGCCTCCTCCACTCCCCACAGGGATCTTCAATATGCCTCCACCCCACTCCAGTCCATCCCAACCTGTGCCGCAATCCCAAAACCAGTTCAGCACCTTCCATACCCAGCTGAGACCACCACGTCCCCCTCCTCCCAAAATCATCTGACCTGTCTTCCAAAGGACACTGAAGGTGCTTTTGTCCCCCACCCCATGTCCCCATTCAGGAGCCTTGCCCAGCATTTTTGCTGCAATAAAGAGATGAAGTTGTAACCTCAGTGTCCAGGTCGTAGCAGCAGCAAAGCCCACCCAGCAGCAGCACTGGCTGAGCTCCATGCCCAGGAGCAGCCATGGATGCCCACGGTGTGGGCAGGCAGGAGCCAGGCAGGGGCTGCTGTGACCAGTGGCAGGGCTCCGAGGGCTGGGGGAGCCCATGCTGAGCGTCCCTGGGCTGAGGGCACATTTCCTTCCCTGGCATCATCTGGGCCTGGGCCCCATGAGGCAGGCATGGATATTTTGGGTTCTCTGCTGAGGTGTGCTGGGGTCACTCATGAAGCATAAAGGAGTATTAATGGCCTCTCCTAAGGTGTGCAGGCTGCCCTCATGAGGTGTGCAGCAGGGTTACATTTGAGGGGACTTTTACTCTTCTCAAGACAGACAAGGGTCACTTGGCCGAGGTTTTGCAAAGCTGGGAGAAAGCCTCTTGCTAAGCCTTGGGCCTGGCTGCGGGCACAGCGGGCGGGTGGAGCCCATCCCCTGGGGCCAGGCCGGGCTGCTCAGGCCGGGCAGGGCCGGGCCGGCTCGGGCCCCGGCAGGGAAGGGCCGCGAACCTGAGCTCTGATGAGGCTGCTGAGCTCCGCCCTGGCCCTGTGCTGCAGCCCAACACATTTACAGCCGGGCCGTGCCCTGGCCCACAGGAGGCACCCGGGGCTGCAACTGAGGCTGTGCCTTCTCCAACTCAAGTGGGCTGTCTCTGTTCCTTTGGAGGATCCTGAGCCTTGTACCTCGGCCTGATGGTGCAAAGATGCCTCCAGCAACCCTGAGTTTTCAGAAATAAAGGCTTTGTGCTGATTAATATGAAAAGCTGTATGGGTGGCCTGCAGCTAATGTTCTTTTGTTGCCTGGCCCCCAGTCAGTGCTGGAGTCTAAATGACTGACCCAGCCCTGAGCTGCTCTTTCGACTGATTTGATGAAAGGGACTGAAGCTCTAGTGAGTCCAATTCTGCAGGAAAACAAGTACAGCAACTTGGATACTGCTGGTGACAAAAGCAGAGTGCAGAGTTGAACCTGTGAGGCCACCTCACTGCCGCCTCCCCCCACTCTTTTATTTTCATTTTGTTTAACATTCTGAGTGCCAGCCTTTGGATGAAATGGGCTCTCAGCAAGGAGCTGCTGGGCCTCCTGGCTGTGTCCATTTGTGCTCCCAGTGCTTCTGGTCTGGTTGGGCTGGTGTGATAAATAGGTATGATTCGTGCTGATGAAAACTGAAACAGTAATCAATATTGATACAGTAATTAATATTTAGGAACAACAAAATAGTTAAAAGTTGTAATGCCAAAGAAGAGAGAGAGAGGAAGGGCTCCGCCACCCCCCCCCCCCCCCCCCCCCGGCAGATGTTCACAAGGACAGGAGGAAAGAAGCTGAAGAGAAAGTTGCTAAAAATGAGCAGAAAGGAAGCAAAACCTGTTTGGGTCCGAGAAAATGCTAATTATAAGGGATTTATTGCCTTGATATGTAGATATAATGATACGTTATTCTTGGCTTACATTGTACTGGCTTGACGCGCATGTGTAACCCAAAGGTGAATTAAAGGACAAGGAAGAAGACTATAGAGCCTTCATCAGTGACCACCCCCAAAGACTTGTGCGACCACCAAACCGAGTAGTGGCGCATGCGTGGTAAAAGTGGTAATGCAAGCAGAGATAGAGATATGACAAACCGAAAATGGGAGGAGATGGTATTGACACATGGCATATAAGGGGTGATTTTCTCTTGGCAAGCTTGTGTGTGATGTGGCAAGGGTCCAAGAGCCCTGCACTCCGTACCCCACCGTTATCTTTTGCTTATGCGCTATTATTGGAACCAAATTATCCCTTATTTTAACCAAATTATATTATATCCAATTTTATATTTTTGATTTTAACTATTCAATTAAAATTGTTACTACTTTTAATATTGTTTGGTTTTTTATGATGGGATAATTGGGCAAACATAACAGCTGGGACACTTGTCCATCATGCCTATGTGTCTGTTTCCTGTCATTCCAATGCACAGCCCTTTCCCACTGCTTGTCATTTAAATACTGTAATTATTTTATTGGATAACTTACACCTTGTTATAAATGTGAAGCTTGACTAGGCCAATATTCAAGCAGCAATCAATTTATTAATTAATATGGTAAAGTATGATCCATACAGTGGTAGGTAAAGTGGGGGAAGTTTTCCCTCCCAATGCACACCGATAGTTGAGGCTTACAAGTATTGATAGGGGCATTCATAAGCTTTCTCAAGAATTTCTACTTCCAATTTTTACTCATCATTAGTTTTTACTCCCAATTTTGTGTCACAATTCTATACTCTATTGTGATTTAGTTTTTCTCAGGATGTACTGCAGAAAAGGAGTATCCCAGGTGGTCGTGGTCCGGTTTCCAAAATAAGGAAGAAGTATTCCATCTGGTGAGGTCCAGCTCTCCAGATGTGGGTCCAACTTTTAATTGCAAGGACTATAAATCTCATGACAGTCATGTCCAGCTTCCCTTGGTCAAAACTATTAATCCTTGAGTTGATGTTCATCTTCTTTTCTCAAGCTGCTTTTCTCTGTTTTGTTAAGGCCTGAGATAAGCATGCTTCCTTTTGATATATTCTAAAGCTGTACTTTCCAAGATCCTTACTACAAGCAATATTCTAAAAGGATACTTAATTTATACTAAAATTAAAAGGCTAATACTGCAAAGCTCTTTAAGGCTTAGCTACAAGCAGAAAGTTCCTGTCAAACAGGAACATCCTTAATGCTTTAATTCAAATGCTCCTAAATCAAGTTAAGACTCATAAAGGTTAATTGCGAACAAAAGATAGGTTCAAAGGCCTTTTTCCATGCTTTACTTTCCTCAGTTATTGTTAGAATTTGTCTTTATAACTGTCCCATGGTTGGTTTCCACACATATCACAATGACAAATACAGACGCGGCCTGTATGTACCTGACACATAACACAGCTTGGTATTTCACAGTCCTGCACTTCAGGATATTAAATTGTGTTAATCAGACTTTGTCCCATCATGAGTTTCTGGAACACATTTTCAAGCCTTGCAGCTGTAGCCCAAGGGAAGCTGTTTCTGTCTTGCATCACCAAACTGGCAGGGTTTTTGCAAAGACAGCCCTTTAGAAAGGACTTGTTGTGTGCATTAACATCTAAGGGGCTGCTTTCAAAGACAGACCAAAACCCCATGAACAAACAGCAAATCTACCAAACAACATATTTTTTAAAAGTACTTTATTTGTAGCTTTTGTTCTTAATGTTTTCCAGTTGGCCACCTTTTCCACTGCAGTGTCTTTCTTTGGACAGAAAAGCCCCCTTGCTAGATGATGTGACTTAACAAGGAAAACAGAACTCACACACAATGCATTTATTAGAGCTAAACATGGAGGTTCCCATGATCACAGTCATAATCATTGATTTTCAGTTTATTTTGGTTTCAGATAGTTTTCAGACGGGTGAGAACAGTACCTCAGATCCCCTGGGTGTGTTGGTGCCATAGCCACTTATTATCTCTTCTTTCTTGTTATCTGTCCTTTCTGTAGTTCTGTAGTTCCTCTGCCCATTTGTTGCTCTTGGATCACTGCCTCCTTCACCTGATTTTTATCTTTTCCTGGATTTGTGAGGATTTTTGTGTTGGTTTTGGTTTTTTTTCTTGGTGGTTGTTTTGTTTGCCTGTTCTATTTGGTCACAGTTTTGCTATTGGTTTTTGGGTTTTTTTATCCCCTTAACAGCAAAAATCAGCTTGTGATTTGTATTGTGAAGTTGTGATACACAGGTGTTGCACATAAAGGTTGTTTTTGTTTTTAAAGTCATCTCAGACATGCAAGGCCCTGTGTCTTTGAAAACTGTGTGCTCTTGAGTCGATATGCAAAATAATTAGACTCCACAGTCTGATGTAGTTATGAAGTGGAAATTTATTGTCAGCAGCCAACACAAGCGATATAGCTCTCATGAAAGCTTGTGCCCTGAGCCTCGGTCTGACCCACATCTTCATTCTCAAAGATGTTCCATGTTCATTACATTGCACAACATTGCCATGCATATTCAAACCCTGGCCCCTCCTGTCCTCGCCTCACATGGTAATCAGATCCAGGTCCTTCTGGGCACGCATTGTTTGCTGTGGTGCTCGCACGGGGGTCTCTCAGTGATCTCTGAGGCCGAAGACTGTGGTCTTCCTCATGACTGAACTTTGGAACTTTTCTCCTTTGTGCGTGCGCTTGGGTCCCTTGGTGGGGGTGCAATCTGGGGGTATAGCTAAGGCCATGAGGTCACAGCAGGCTCTGAGGTCACAGAGGTGCCAGAGCCCCGTGGTTGCACAGCAGCACAAGGAGCGAGCAGTCAGTGCTTGAGCACAACTGTTGCGGCAGCAGCAGCGGCGGTGGCAGCAGTGGTGCTGACATTGGGACAGCGGTGTCAGGACAGCGGTGGCAGCAAGAGCTGCGGGACTGGCAGAGGGCAAGGCACCATGGCCCTTGCTCTGCGCCTCTTCCTCCTGCTCCTCCTGGCCGTGGCCCTGCCTGCCAGGGCTGCCCAGGCCGCTCCGCTGCAAGCGCGGGGTTCAGGTGAGCCGGCAGCCTGGCTCCCCTTTCCCGGGACAGCGCTCCCTGCTCCCCGGGAAGCGCTGGGGATGGTTTTGCCCAGGCCTTTAGGGAGGGTTTCCTCTGGGGGAGGGAGAGAGCCCCTACAGGCCCTGTGCAGCCCCTGTTTCCTCTCCAGGGATGTGTCACAGGGCCTGCAAAGAGGGTGGAGAGTGCCCAAGGAGCCAGGCCAGAGCTGCCCAAGCCCCTGTGCAGCTTTGGCCTTGTACATTCACATCTGGCTCCCACAGCCTTACATGGCCCCCTTGCAGTGCCCATTTACTGTAAGCAGTGGGGGATCCCAGCACACCATGGAAATGCCCTGGTCTTTGCACTCTTCTAGACTGGAACGATAAGATGGCTTATATGGAAAAGCTGGTGAGCGACAGTATGAAGACCCTAGGGCATGGTGGAGGCAAGTTCTTTGTGGTCCTTTCCTGAAAAATAATCAGTGTCCATGTGGAAATGGCTCAGTCATGAGCCCTGTCCCTTAACATAATCTCTGGCTTTAAAGAATCTGGACATCTTGCCCTGCTCTCTTCTGTGATCCCCCAGGATCACTGTAAGTGGGAGGAAGGATCATTTATGTGTCCATCCCCCTCCCATGTGCAATGCCAGTGTGTCCCTCCGTGTGCTCTGTGCAACCACAGAGAAGAGCAGAGAGGGAAGGGGCCGGGCCCAGGGCTGTGCCCCGGGGCTGAGCCTTTCTCAGCTCTTTTGCCGGCCCCAGGGAGCCTGAGGTGCTCCTGCTGCCACTGCCAAGCCCTGGCCCTGCCTGGGGCTGGGTTTGGAGCTGCTGGCAGCTCCAGGGAGTCCTTTCTGCCCCGACTGCCCCGCAAGGGGCTCCTTCCATCCCAGTGTGGGGCCACTGCAGGCACGAGGTGCCCCTGGCCCTGCTCCTGAGTGGAAGGCAGAGCTGAGGGAGTGCCTTGGAGGGCACCAATCACCCAGGTGCCCTCACTGCCACTTGGGCCTGAAGAAGAAATGGAACTTCCCATTAAGGTCCTCCTAAATGGAAGAACCGAGACATAGGAGACACGAAATCCTTGGAGGCAGCCAAACATCTGGAGCAGATGCTGAGTGACCTGGAGAGACGCCGTGGTGGGTGCATTTCCCTCTGCCTTGTCCTGGGGCTCAGCAGCCGGGGGCTTTGGCTGCACATCTGGAAACGCCGTGCCCGGCACAGCGTGAAGGGATCCATGGCAACCTCGCTGCCCCGCTGCTGCTTCCACGCCCTGCAGGGCTGTTTGCCAGCCTGGCCTGGCTGCAGCTTCTCCCCAGCCTCTGCAGGAAGGCATTTGGCATCAGTTCACAGGCAGCCCAAACTGCACCACGGGCCATAGATGCCCTGAGATCCCCGCCAATTTTCTAATCTCCAGTCAGATCAGGTATAGGGGCATTTTCAGTCAGGGAGGTCTCTAGCCCAGCCCCAATAACCTGGCCATTTTCCTGATCCTTATCCACGACTTGACAAGTATTGTCTCCTGAAGTTGCCACCTCCTGCAATGGTTCCATCTGACCCAGCTGTCCTTTTTCCTTTCTCAAGCAATGGAGCAAAAGTCCATGCAGGTGGGGCCATATCCTGTAGGAAGCAATGGCTTTGTGCCAGCCACTGATGCAGGAAAGGAGGAGATGCCAGACATGGGCACAGGTACAGGAGATAATTGCTCCGCCAGGCTCAGCCCTTGGTGGGGCTGTGTGGCAGCAGCTCTTTCCCCCAGGGCCTGCCCTTGCCCAGCCCGGCAGCAGCCAAAGCTGGAGGAGGCTCTGGAGGCTTGGAATCCTCTGGAGCTCGTTCACAGCCCCGGGGAAAGGGGACCCCTGCAGCAACGTCCCTCCCACTGCAGCTGCTCTGGAGCTGGCCCTGAGTGCCCAGAGGCCCAAGGCACAGGAGCAGCCCCGAGCGGGAGCCCTGCCGCCAGCCCAGGGCCAGAGCCAGCCTTGGCTCCCGACTGGGCAGGGGCTGCACTGGGTCCTGACAGGGCCTGAATCTGTGCCCTGGGGCTGGGGGAGCTGCCACGGGGCAGGGAGGGCCAGGGCTGCTGGCAGTGGCTGCTCAGGGATGGCTTTGGCCCGTGTCCCTCCAAGCAGCCACTGCCCAAGCAGCTGCGCTGCCCCCGGGCTCTCCTCCCAGCCTGCTGGGCTTTGTTGGGTGGCACAGCCTGTGCCAAGGGGCGGCAAGGTGCCTGCAGGCCCCAGTTCTGGGGGAAACGGAGAACGTCCTGCCCGCATCCACCGTGCTGCCAGCTCAGCAGTGCAGCACAGCACGGGCTCACGCTCCCCATTGCTCCCACAGAAGTGCTTGGCATATCAGACACTAACGCCCAGAATCTACGGAACACCCCAAGAATTATCTGCCCCCAGGATGTGCGCAGCTCCTGCATGTTAGGCCCGGTAGTGACACTGTTCACTGTGCCTATTTCCTTGGTGCTGTGCTATGTTGGGTTCCAGTGGTGGAAGGAAAAGAAACAGTAAGCTGTGCTCATCTCTACTGTTCAGCTTCCTTAAATGCTGCTTATATTCAGCTAACATTCCAGTGAGGCTGCTGTGGAGTTTTTCCAGTCCATGGTTGCACAAAGTACTCTGGGAACGGTTCTGCTGCTGCCCAGAGCTTTCATTGGCCTCCTAATTGCTGGGCCTTGTCCTGGGGTCCCGCTGGGGCTGCAGCCAGTGCTGGCTCCCACTGAGGCTGCCTGGCCCAGAGCAGCCCCAGGGGCACAGGGCAAAGGCAGAGCAATGTGGGGAGGAGAAAGAGCAGGGACGAGATTGCCCTGGAAAGACAGAGGAGATCTGGGGCCCACTCCTGGCCATGGAGCCTGCCCAGAGCCGTGCCCTGCTCGCCGGGGCCTTGAGGGACAGCTGTGCAGCTGGGCCAAGCTGTGCCAGCAGCTCCAGCCATGCTGGGGAGCCTTGCCAGCTCTGGGCCCTGCTGTGCAGGAGGCTCCCTGTGTGCCACTGGCAGCTGGGGCCTCAGCCACCTCCTCTCTCCACAGTCACACCTCTCGACAGCAGCTAAAGGACACTGACAGGTTCTCACGCCCAGATAACTTGAGTAGCTCTTCCAGCAGTGGTGAGGACCTGGGTAACCCCAACAAAAGCTCTCAGAGGACAACTCCAGAACAGCTGCCATATAGGAGGAAGCAGCAGATCCCTGTGGAAATCCCAGTGCCACCTCCAGGCCTCCCTGTGGGAATCCCTGAGCCTCCTCCACTCCCAGTAGGAATTCCTGAGCCTCCTCCACTCCCCACAGGGATCTTCAATATGCCTCCACCCCACTCCAGTCCATCCCAACCTGTGCCGCAATCCCAAAACCAGTTCAGCACCTTCCATACCCAGCTGAGACCACCACGTCCCCCTCCTCCCAAAATCATCTGACCTGTCTTCCAAAGGACACTGAAGGTGCTTTTGTCCCCCACCCCATGTCCCCATTCAGGAGCCTTGCCCAGCATTTTTGCTGCAATAAAGAGATGAAGTTGTAACCTCAGTGTCCAGGTCGTAGCAGCAGCAAAGCCCACCCAGCAGCAGCACTGGCTGAGCTCCATGCCCAGGAGCAGCCATGGATGCCCACGGTGTGGGCAGGCAGGAGCCAGGCAGGGGCTGCTGTGACCAGTGGCAGGGCCCCGAGGGCTGGGGGAGCCCATGCTGAGCGTCCCTGGGCTGAGGGCACATTTCCTTCCCTGGCATCATCTGGGCCTGGGCCCCATGAGGCAGGCATGGATATTTTGGGTTCTCTGCTGAGGTGTGCTGGGGTCACTCATGAAGCATAAAGGAGTATTAATGGCCTCTCCTAAGGTGTGCAGGCTGCCCTCATGAGGTGTGCAGCAGGGTTACATTTGAGGGGACTTTTACTCTTCTCAAGACAGACAAGGGTCACTTGGCCGAGGTTTTGCAAAGCTGGGAGAAAGCCTCTTGCTAAGCCTTGGGCCTGGCTGCGGGCACAGCGGGCGGGTGGAGCCCATCCCCTGGGGCCAGGCCGGGCTGCTCAGGCCGGGCAGGGCCGGGCCGGCTCGGGCCCCGGCAGGGAAGGGCCGCGAACCTGAGCTCTGATGAGGCTGCTGAGCTCCGCCCTGGCCCTGTGCTGCAGCCCAACACATTTACAGCCGGGCCGTGCCCTGGCCCACAGGAGGCACCCGGGGCTGCAACTGAGGCTGTGCCTTCTCCAACTCAAGTGGGCTGTCTCTGTTCCTTTGGAGGATCCTGAGCCTTGTACCTCGGCCTGATGGTGCAAAGATGCCTCCAGCCACCCTGAGTTTTCAGAAATAAAGGCTTTGTGCTGATTAATATGAAAAGCTGTATGGGTGGCCTGCAGCTAATGTTCTTTTGTTGCCTGGCCCCCAGTCAGTGCTGGAGTCTAAATGACTGACCCAGCCCTGAGCTGCTCTTTCGACTGATTTGATGAAAGGGACTGAAGCTCTAGTGAGTCCAATTCTCCAGGAAAACAAGTACAGCAACTTGGATACTGCTGGTGACAAAAGCAGAGTGCAGAGTTGAACCTGTGAGGCCACCTCACTGCCGCCTCCCCCCACTCTTTTATTTTCATTTTGTTTAACATTCTGAGTGCCAGCCTTTGGATGAAATGGGCTCTCAGCAAGGAGCTGCTGGGCCTCCTGGCTGTGTCCATTTGTGCTCCCAGTGCTTCTGGTCTGGTTGGGCTGGTGTGATAAATAGGTATGATTCGTGCTGATGAAAACTGAAACAGTAATCAATATTGATACAGTAATGATTATTTAGGAACAACAAAATAGTTAAAAGTTGTAATGCCAAAGAAGAGAGAGAGAGGAAGGGCTCCGCCACCCCCCCACCCCCCCCCCCCCCGGCAGATGTTCACAAGGACAGGAGGAAAGAAGCTGAAGAGAAAGTTGCTAAAAATGAGCAGAAAGGAAGCAAAACCTGTTTGGGTCCGAGAAAATGCTAATTATAAGGGATTTATTGCCTTGATATGTAGATATAATGATATGTTATTCTTGGCTTACATTGTACTGGCTTGACGCGCATGTGTAACCCAAAGGTGAATTAAAGGACAAGGAAGAAGACTATAGAGCCTTCATCAGTGACCACCCCCAAAGACTTGTGCGACCACCAAACCGAGTAGTGGCGCATGCGTGGTAAAAGTGGTAATGCAAGCAGAGACAGAGAGATGACAAACCGAAAATGGGAGGAGATGGTATTGACACATGGCATATAAGGGGTGATTTTCTCTTGGCAAGCTTGTGTGTGATGTGGCAAGGGTCCAAGAGCCCTGCACTCCGTACCCCACCGTTATCTTTTGCTTATGCGCTATTATTGGAACCAAATTATCCCTTATTTTAACCAAATTATATTATATCCAATTTTATATTTTTGATTTTAACTATTCAATTAAAATTGTTACTACTTTTAATATTGTTTGGTTTTTTATGATGGGATAATTGGGCAAACATAACAGCTGGGACACTTGTCCATCATGCCTGTGTGTCTGTTTCCTGTCATTCCAATGCACAGCCCTTTCCCACTGCTTGTCATTTAAATACTGTAATTATTTTATTGGATAACTTACACCTTGTTATAAATGTGAAGCTTGACTAGGCCAATATTCAAGCAGCAATCAATTTATTAATTAATATGGTAAAGTATGATCCATACAGTGGTAGGTAAAGTGGGGGAAGTTTTCCCTCCCAATGCACACCGATAGTTGAGGCTTACAAGTATTGATAGGGGCATTCATAAGCTTTCTCAAGAATTTCTACTTCCAATTTTTACTCATCATTAGTTTTTACTCCCAATTTTGTGTCACAATTCTATACTCTATTGTGATTTAGTTTTTCTCAGGATGTACTGCAGAAAAGGAGTATCCCAGGTGGTCGTGGTCCGGTTTCCAAAATAAGGAAGAAGTATTCCATCTGGTGAGGTCCAGCTCTCCAGATGTGGGTCCAACTTTTAATTGCAAGGACTATAAATCTCATGACAGTGATGTCCAGCTTCCCTTGGTCAAAACTATTAATCCTTGAGTTGATGTTCATCTTCTTTTCTCAAGCTGCTTTTCTCTGTTTTGTTAAGGCCTGAGATAAGCATGCTTCCTTTTGATATATTCTAAAGCTGTACTTTCCAAGATCCTTACTACAAGCAATATTCTAAAATGATACTTAATTTATACTAAAATTAAAAGGCTAATACTGCAAAGCTCTTTAAGGCTTAGCCACAAGCAGAAAGTTCCTGTCAAACAGGAACATCCTTAATGCTTTAATTCAAATGCTCCTAAATCAAGTTAAGACTCATAAAGGTTAATTGCGAACAAAAGATAGGTTCAAAGGCCTTTTTCCATGCTTTACTTTCCTCAGTTATTGTTAGAATTTGTCTTTATAACTGTCCCATGGTTGGTTTCCACACATATCACAATGACAAATACAGACGCGGCCTGTATGTACCTGACACATAACACAGCTTGGTATTTCACAGTCCTGCACTTCAGGATATTAAATTGTGTTAATCAGACTTTGTCCCATCATGAGTTTCTGGAACACATTTTCAAGCCTTGCAGCTGTAGCCCAAGGGAAGCTGTTTCTGTCTTGCATCACCAAACTGGCAGGGTTTTTGCAAAGACAGCCCTTTAGAAAGGACTTGTTGTGTGCATTAACATCTAAGGGGCTGCTTTCAAAGACAGACCAAAACCCCATGAACAAACAGCAAATCTACCAAACAACATATTTTTTAAAAGTACTTTATTTGTAGCTTTTGTTCTTAATGTTTTCCAGTTGGCCACCTTTTCCACTGCAGTGTCTTTCTTTGGACAGAAAAGCCCCCTTGCTAGATGATGTGACTTAACAAGGAAAACAGAACTCACACACAATGCATTTATTAGAGCTAAACATGGAGGTTCCCATGATCACAGTCATAATCATTGATTTTCAGTTTATTTTGGTTTCAGATAGTTTTCAGAAGGGTGAGAACAGTACCTCAGATCCCCTGGGTGTGTTGGTGCCATAGCCACTTATTATCTCTTCTTTCTTGTTATCTGTCCTTTCTGTAGTTCTGTAGTTCCTCTGCCCATTTGTTGCTCTTGGATCACTGCCTCCTTCACCTGATTTTTATCTTTTCCTGGATTTGTGAGGATTTTTGTGTTGGTTTTGGTTTTTTTTCTTGGTGGTTGTTTTGTTTGCCTGTTCTATTTGGTCACAGTTTTGCTATTGGTTTTTGGGTTTTTTTATCCCCTTAACAGCAAAAATCAGCTTGTGATTTGTATTGTGAAGTTGTGATACACAGGTGTTGCACATAAAGGTTGTTTTTGTTTTTAAAGTCATCTCAGACATGCAAGGCCCTGTGTCTTTGAAAACTGTGTGCTCTTGAGTCGATATGCAAAATAATTAGACTCCACAGTCTGATGTAGTTATGAAGTGGAAATGTATTGTCAGCAGCCAACACAAGCGATATAGCTCTCATGAAAGCTTGTGCCCTGAGCCTCGGTCTGACCCACATCTTCATTCTCAAAGATGTTCCATGTTCATTACATTGCACAACATTGCCATGCATATTCAAACCCTGGCCCCTCCTGTCCTCGCCTCACATGGTAATCAGATCCAGGTCCTTCTGGGCACGCATTGTTTGCTGTGGTGCTCGCACGGGGGTCTCTCAGTGATCTCTGAGGCCGAAGACTGTGGTCTTCCTCATGACTGAACTTTGGAACTTTTCTCCTTTGTGCGTGCGCTTGGGTCCCTTGGTGGGGGTGCAATCTGGGGGTATAGCTAAGGCCATGAGGTCACAGCAGGCTCTGAGGTCACAGAGGTGCCAGAGCCCCGTGGTTGCACAGCAGCACAAGGAGCGAGCAGTCAGTGCTTGAGCACAACTGTTGCGGCAGCAGCAGCGGCGGTGGCAGCAGTGGTGCTGACATTGGGACAGCGGTGTCAGGACAGCGGTGGCAGCAAGAGCTGCGGGACTGGCAGAGGGCAAGGCACCATGGCCCTTGCTCTGCGCCTCTTCCTCCTGCTCCTCCTGGCCGTGGCCCTGCCTGCCAGGGCTGCCCAGGCCGCTCCGCTGCAAGCGCGGGGTTCAGGTGAGCCGGCAGCCTGGCTCCCCTTTCCCGGGACAGCGCTCCCTGCTCCCCGGGAAGCGCTGGGGATGGTTTTCCGCAGGCCTTTAGGGAGGGTTTCCTCTGGGGGAGGGAGAGAGCCCCTACAGGCCCTGTGCAGCCCCTGTTTCCTCTCCAGGGATGTGTCACAGGGCCTGCAAAGAGGGTGGAGAGTGCCCAAGGAGCCAGGCCAGAGCTGCCCAGGCCCCTGTGCAGCTTTGGCCTTGTACATTCACATCTGGCTCCCACAGCCTTACATGGCCCCCTTGCAGTGCCCATTTACTGTAAGCAGTGGGGGATCCCAGCACACCATGGAAATGCCCTGGTCTTTGCACTCTTCTAGACTGGAACGATAAGATGGCTTATATGGAAAAGCTGGTGAGCGACAGTATGAAGACCCTAGGGCATGGTGGAGGCAAGTTCTTTGTGGTCCTTTCCTGAAAAATAATCAGTGTCCATGTGGAAATGGCTCAGTCATGAGCCCTGTCCCTTAACATAATCTCTGGCTTTAAAGAATCTGGACATCTTGCCCTGCTCTCTTCTGTGATCCCCCAGGATCGCTGTCAGTGGGAGGAAGGATCATTTATGTGTCCATCCCCCTCCCATGTGCAATGCCAGTGTGTCCCTCCGTGTGCTCTGTGCAACCACAGAGAAGAGCAGAGAGGGAAGGGGCCGGGCCCAGGGCTGTGCCCCGGGGCTGAGCCTTTCTCAGCTCCTTTGCCGGCCCCAGGGAGCCTGAGCTGCTCCTGCTGCCACTGCCAAGCCCTGGCCCTGCCTGGGGCTGGGTTTGGAGCTGCTGGCAGCTCCAGGGAGTCCTTTCTGCCCCGACTGCCCCGCAAGGGGCTCCTTCCATCCCAGTGTGGGGCCACTGCAGGCACGAGGTGCCCCTGGCCCTGCTCCTGAGTGGAAGGCAGAGCTGAGGGAGTGCCTTGGAGGGCACCAATCACCCAGGTGCCCTCACTGCCACTTGGGCCTGAAGAAGAAATGGAACTTCCCATTAAGGTCCTCCTAAATGGAAGAACCAAGACATAGGAGACACGAAATCCTTGGAGGCAGCCAAACATCTGGAGCAGATGCTGAGTGACCTGGAGAGACGCCGTGGTGGGTGCATTTCCCTCTGCCTTGTCCTGGGGCTCAGCAGCCGGGGGCTTTGGCTGCACATCTGGACACGCCGTGCCCGGCACAGAGGGAAGGGATCCATGGCAGCCTTGCTGCCCCGCTGCTGCTTCCACGCCCTGCAGGGCTGTTTGCCAGCCTGGCCTGGCTGCAGCTTCTCCCCAGCCTCTGCAGGAAGGCATTTGGCATCAGTTCACAGGCAGCCCAAACTGCACCACGGGCCATAGATGCCCTGAGATCCCCGGCAATTTTCTAATCTCCAGTCAGATCAGGTATAGGGGCATTTTCAGTCAGGGAGGTCTCTAGCCCAGCCCCAATAACCTGGCCATTTTCCTGATCCTTATCCATGACTTGACAAGTATTGTCTCCTGAAGTTGCCACCTCCTGCAATGGTTCCATCTGACCCAGCTGTCCTTTTTCCTTTCTCAAGCAATGGAGCAAAAGTCCATGCAGGTGGGGCCATATCCTGTAGGAAGCAATGGCTTTGTGCCAGCCACTGATGCAGGAAAGGAGGAGATGCCAGACATGGGCACAGGTACAGGAGATAATTGCTCCGCCAGGCTCAGCCCTTGGTGGGGCTGTGTGGCAGCAGCTCTTTCCCCCAGGGCCTGCCCTTGCCCAGCCCGGCAGCAGCCAAAGCTGGAGGAAGCTCTGGAGAGCTTGGAATCCTCTGGAGCTCGTTCACAGCCCCGAGGAAAGGGGACCCCTGCAGCAACGTCCCTCCCACTGCAGCTGCTCTGGAGCTGGCCCTGAGTGCCCAGAGGCCCAAGGCACAGGAGCAGCCCCGAGCGGGAGCCCTGCCGCCAGCCCAGGGCCAGAGCCAGCCTTGGCTCCCGACTGGGCAGGGGCTGCACTGGCTCCTGACAGGGCCTGACTCTGTGCCCTGGGGCTGGGGGAGCTGCCACGGGGCAGGGAGGGCCAGGGCTGCTGGCAGTGGCTGCTCAGGGATGGCTTTGGCCCGTGTCCCTCCAAGCAGCCACTGCCCAAGCAGCTGCGCTGCCCCCAGGCTCTCCTCCCGGCCTGCTGGGCTTTGTTGGGTGGCACAGCCTGTGCCAAGGGGCGGCAAGGTGCCTGCAGGCCCCAGCTCTGGGGGAAACGGAGAACGTCCTGCCCGCATCCACCGTGCTGCCAGCTCAGCAGTGCAGCACAGCACGGGCTCACGCTCCCCATTGCTCCCACAGAAGTGCTTGGCATATCAGACACTAACGCCCAGAATCTACGGAACACCCCAAGAATTATCTGCCCCCAGGATGTGCGCAGCTCCTGCATGTTAGGCCCGGTAGTGACACTGTTCACTGTGCCTATTTCCTTGGTGCTGTGCTATGTTGGGTTCCAGTGGTGGAAGGAAAAGAAACAGTAAGCTGTGCTCATCTCTACCGTTCAGCTTCCTTAAATGCTGCTTATATTCAGCTAACATTCCAGTGAGGCTGCTGTGGAGTTTTTCCAGTCCATGGTTGTCCAAAGTACTCTGGGAACGGTTCTGCTGCTGCCCAGAGCTTTCATTGGCCTCCTAATTGCTGGGCCTTGTCCTGGGGTCCCGCTGGGGCTGCAGCCAGTGCTGGCTCCCACTGAGGCTGCCTGGCCCAGAGCAGCCCCAGGGGCACAGGGCAAAGGCAGAGCAATGTGGGGAGGAGAAAGAGCAGGGACGAGATTGCCCTGGAAAGACAGAGGAGATCTGGGGCCCACTCCTGGCCATGGAGCCTGCCCAGAGCCGTGCCCTGCTCACCGGGGCCTTGAGGGACAGCTGTGCAGCTGGGCCAAGCTGTGCCAGCAGCTCCAGCCATGCTGGGGAGCCTTGCCAGCTCTGGGCCCTGCTGTGCAGGAGGCTCCCTGTGTGCCACTGGCAGCTGGGGCCTCAGCCACCTCCTCTCTCCCCAGTCACACCTCTCGACAGCAGCTAAAGGACACTGACAGGTTCTCACGCCCAGATAACTTGAGTAGCTCTTCCAGCAGTGGTGAGGACCTGGGTAACCCCAACAAAAGCTCTCAGAGGACAACTCCAGAACAGCTGCCATATAGGAGGAAGCAGCAGATCCCTGTGGAAATCCCAGTGCCACCTCCAGGCCTCCCTGTGGGAATCCCTGAGCCTCCTCCACTCCCAGTAGGAATTCCTGAGCCTCCTCCACTCCCCACAGGGATCTTCAATATGCCTCCACCCCACTCCAGTCCATCCCAACCTGTGCCGCAATCCCAAAACCAGTTCAGCACCTTCCATACCCAGCTGAGACCACCACGTCCCCCTCCTCCCAAAATCATCTGACCTGTCTTCCAAAGGACACTGAAGGTGCTTTTGTCCCCCACCCCATGTCCCCATTCAGGAGCCTTGCCCAGCATTTTTGCTGCAATAAAGAGATGAAGTTGTAACCTCAGTGTCCAGGTCGTAGCAGCAGCAAAGCCCACCCAGCAGCAGCACTGGCTGAGCTCCATGCCCAGGAGCAGCCATGGATGCCCACGGTGTGGGCAGGCAGGAGCCAGGCAGGGGCTGCTGTGACCAGTGGCAGGGCTCCGAGGGCTGGGGGAGCCCATGCTGAGCGTCCCTGGGCTGAGGGCACATTTCCTTCCCTGGCATCATCTGGGCCTGGGCCCCATGAGGCAGGCATGGATATTTTGGGTTCTCTGCTGAGGTGTGCTGGGGTCACTCATGAAGCATAAAGGAGTATTAATGGCCTCTCCTAAGGTGTGCAGGCTGCCCTCATGAGGTGTGCAGCAGGGTTACATTTGAGGGGACTTTTACTCTTCTCAAGACAGACAAGGGTCACTTGGCCGAGGTTTTGCAAAGCTGGGAGAAAGCCTCTTGCTAAGCCTTGGGCCTGGCTGCGGGCACAGCGGGCGGGTGGAGCCCATCCCCTGGGGCCAGGCCGGGCTGCTCAGGCCGGGCAGGGCCGGGCCGGCTCGGGCCCCGGCAGGGAAGGGCCGCGAACCTGAGCTCTGATGAGGCTGCTGAGCTCCGCCCTGGCCCTGTGCTGCAGCCCAACACATTTACAGCCGGGCCGTGCCCTGGCCCACAGGAGGCACCCGGGGCTGCAACTGAGGCTGTGCCTTCTCCAACTCAAGTGGGCTGTCTCTGTTCCTTTGGAGGATCCTGAGCCTTGTACCTCGGCCTGATGGTGCAAAGATGCCTCCAGCAACCCTGAGTTTTCAGAAATAAAGGCTTTGTGCTGATTAATATGAAAAGCTGTATGGGTGGCCTGCAGCTAATGTTCTTTTGTTGCCTGGCCCCCAGTCAGTGCTGGAGTCTAAATGACTGACCCAGCCCTGAGCTGCTCTTTCGACTGATTTGATGAAAGGGACTGAAGCTCTAGTGAGTCCAATTCTCCAGGAAAACAAGTACAGCAACTTGGATACTGCTGGTGACAAAAGCAGAGTGCAGAGTTGAACCTGTGAGGCCACCTCACTGCCGCCTCCCCCCACTCTTTTATTTTCATTTTGTTTAACATTCTGAGTGCCAGCCTTTGGATGAAATGGGCTCTCAGCAAGGAGCTGCTGGGCCTCCTGGCTGTGTCCATTTGTGCTCCCAGTGCTTCTGGTCTGGTTGGGCTGGTGTGATAAATAGGTATGATTCGTGCTGATGAAAACTGAAACAGTAATCAATATTGATACAGTAATGATTATTTAGGAACAACAAAATAGTTAAAAGTTGTAATGCCAAAGAAGAGAGAGAGAGGAAGGGCTCCGCCACCCCCCCACCCCCCCCCCCCCGGCAGATGTTCACAAGGACAGGAGGAAAGAAGCTGAAGAGAAAGTTGCTAAAAATGAGCAGAAAGGAAGCAAAACCTGTTTGGGTCCGAGAAAATGCTAATTATAAGGGATTTATTGCCTTGATATGT
Organism: Zonotrichia albicollis; assembly: GCF_047830755.1. Classification (NCBI taxonomy): domain Eukaryota; kingdom Metazoa; phylum Chordata; class Aves; order Passeriformes; family Passerellidae; genus Zonotrichia; species Zonotrichia albicollis. The sequence continues at coordinate 353,276 of NW_027428461.1, read as the reverse complement.
AGATATAATGATATGTTATTCTTGGCTTACATTGTACTGGCTTGACGCGCATGTGTAACCCAAAGGTGAATTAAAGGACAAGGAAGAAGACTATAGAGCCTTCATCAGTGACCACCCCCAAAGACTTGTGCGACCACCAAACCGAGTAGTGGCGCATGCGTGGTAAAAGTGGTAATGCAAGCAGAGACAGAGAGATGACAAACCGAAAATGGGAGGAGATGGTATTGACACATGGCATATAAGGGGTGATTTTCTCTTGGCAAGCTTGTGTGTGATGTGGCAAGGGTCCAAGAGCCCTGCACTCCGTACCCCACCGTTATCTTTTGCTTATGCGCTATTATTGGAACCAAATTATCCCTTATTTTAACCAAATTATATTATATCCAATTTTATATTTTTGATTTTAACTATTCAATTAAAATTGTTACTACTTTTAATATTGTTTGGTTTTTTATGATGGGATAATTGGGCAAACATAACAGCTGGGACACTTGTCCATCATGCCTATGTGTCTGTTTCCTGTCATTCCAATGCACAGCCCTTTCCCACTGCTTGTCATTTAAATACTGTAATTATTTTATTGGATAACTTACACCTTGTTATAAATGTGAAGCTTGACTAGGCCAATATTCAAGCAGCAATCAATTTATTAATTAATATGGTAAAGTATGATCAATACAGTGGTAGGTAAAGTGGGGGAAGTTTTCCCTCCCAATGCACACCGATAGTTGAGGCTTACAAGTATTGATAGGGGCATTCATAAGCTTTCTCAAGAATTTCTACTTCCAATTTTTACTCATCATTAGTTTTTACTCCCAATTTTGTGTCACAATTCTATACTCTATTGTGATTTAGTTTTTCTCAGGATGTACTGCAGAAAAGGAGTATCCCAGGTGGTCGTGGTCCGGTTTCCAAAATAAGGAAGAAGTATTCCATCTGGTGAGGTCCAGCTCTCCAGATGTGGGTCCAACTTTTAATTGCAAGGACTATAAATCTCATGACAGTCATGTCCAGCTTCCCTTGGTCAAAACTATTAATCCTTGAGTTGATGTTCATCTTCTTTTCTCAAGCTGCTTTTCTCTGTTTTGTTAAGGCCTGAGATAAGCATGCTTCCTTTTGATATATTCTAAAGCTGTACTTTCCAAGATCCTTACTACAAGCAATATTCTAAAATGATACTTAATTTATACTAAAATTAAAAGGCTAATACTGCAAAGCTCTTTAAGGCTTAGCCACAAGCAGAAAGTTCCTGTCAAACAGGAACATCCTTAATGCTTTAATTCAAATGCTCCTAAATCAAGTTAAGACTCATAAAGGTTAATTGCGAACAAAAGATAGGTTCAAAGGCCTTTTTCCATGCTTTACTTTCCTCAGTTATTGTTAGAATTTGTCTTTATAACTGTCCCATGGTTGGTTTCCACACATATCACAATGACAAATACAGACGCGGCCTGTATGTACCTGACACATAACACAGCTTGGTATTTCACAGTCCTGCACTTCAGGATATTAAATTGTGTTAATCAGACTTTGTCCCATCATGAGTTTCTGGAACACATTTTCAAGCCTTGCAGCTGTAGCCCAAGGGAAGCTGTTTCTGTCTTGCATCACCAAACTGGCAGGGTTTTTGCAAAGACAGCCCTTTAGAAAGGACTTGTTGTGTGCATTAACATCTAAGGGGCTGCTTTCAAAGACAGACCAAAACCCCATGAACAAACAGCAAATCTACCAAACAACATATTTTTTTAAAAGTACTTTATTTGTAGCTTTTGTTCTTAATGTTTTCCAGTTGGCCACCTTTTCCACTGCAGTGTCTTTCTTTGGACAGAAAAGCCCCCTTGCTAGATGATGTGACTTAACAAGGAAAACAGAACTCACACACAATGCATTTATTAGAGCTAAACATGGAGGTTCCCATGATCACAGTCATAATCATTGATTTTCAGTTTATTTTGGTTTCAGATAGTTTTCAGAAGGGTGAGAACAGTACCTCAGATCCCCTGGGTGTGTTGGTGCCATAGCCACTTATTATCTCTTCTTTCTTGTTATCTGTCCTTTCTGTAGTTCTGTAGTTCCTCTGCCCATTTGTTGCTCTTGGATCACTGCCTCCTTCACCTGATTTTTATCTTTTCCTGGATTTGTGAGGATTTTTGTGTTGGTTTTGGTTTTTTTTCTTGGTGGTTGTTTTGTTTGCCTGTTCTATTTGGTCACAGTTTTGCTATTGGTTTTTGGGTTTTTTTATCCCCTTAACAGCAAAAATCAGCTTGTGATTTGTATTGTGAAGTTGTGATACACAGGTGTTGCACATAAAGGTTGTTTTTGTTTTTAAAGTCATCTCAGACATGCAAGGCCCTGTGTCTTTGAAAACTGTGTGCTCTTGAGTCGATATGCAAAATAATTAGACTCCACAGTCTGATGTAGTTATGAAGTGGAAATGTATTGTCAGCAGCCAACACAAGCGATATAGCTCTCATGAAAGCTTGTGCCCTGAGCCTCGGTCTGACCCACATCTTCATTCTCAAAGATGTTCCATGTTCATTACATTGCACAACATTGCCATGCATATTCAAACCCTGGCCCCTCCTGTCCTCGCCTCACATGGTAATCAGATCCAGGTCCTTCTGGGCACGCATTGTTTGCTGTGGTGCTCGCACGGGGGTCTCTCAGTGATCTCTGAGGCCGAAGACTGTGGTCTTCCTCATGACTGAACTTTGGAACTTTTCTCCTTTGTGCGTGCGCTTGGGTCCCTTGGTGGGGGTGCAATCTGGGGGTATAGCTAAGGCCATGAGGTCACAGCAGGCTCTGAGGTCACAGAGGTGCCAGAGCCCCGTGCTTGCACAGCAGCCTTCCTGTTGAAGGTCCAAGAGTATGAGAACGGACTCTGGCTGTTGCCCGTAGGTAACACGGGTAAATTGTAGAGGAGGGCAGGTGCCCAAGCTGTTGGTGGCCCAAGCCCTGCGAGGCTAGCCCTGTTGCAGTCCTAGTTGGACCAGGGCGGCGGGCTCGGGAGGGGTGGAGGTGGGGGGATCTCGGGAGGCTTCCGCTTCAAGGCCGGGCTGGGGGGCCGTGGGGGAGGCACGGAGGGCTGGTGCTCTGCTTTCTTGGGCAACTCCTGCTGCCGAGGCCTCGGGTGAGAGCTGTCAAAGGCGACGGTCTCTGGGCTCTCTGGGGGAGAGGGAGAGGCACGCCTTCTCGGCCGGGATGCTGGAGCGGCGGCAGCGCGACTGTGGAGAGAGGAGGTGGCTGAGGGCCCAGGTGCCAGTGGCACACAGGGAGCCTCCTGCACAGCAGGGCCCAGAGCTGGCAAGGCTCCCCAGCACGGCTGGAGCTGCTGGCACAGCTTGGCCCAGCTGCACAGCTGCCCCTCAAGGCCCCGGCGAGCAGGACACAGCTCTGGGCAGGCTCCGTGGCCAGGAGTGGGCCCCAGAGCACCTCTGCCTTTCAAGGGCAATCTCGTCCCTGCTCTTTCTCCTCCCCACCGTGCTTTGCCTCTGCCCTGTGTCCCCGGGGCTGCTCTGGGCCAGGCAGCCTCAGTGGGAGCCAGCACTGGCTGCAGCCCCAGCGGGCACCCCAGGACAAGGCCCAGCAATTAGGAGGCCAATGAAAGCTCTGAGCAGCAGCAGGACCCTCAGCACAGTTAGTTGGACAACCATGGACTGGCCACAACTCCACAGCAGCATTTCTGTTCCCTGAATGTTCTTGACTATGTGCAGCCTATAAAGAAGCTGGAGGGTAGAGATGGGCCAACATTTACCGTTTCTTTCCCTTCCACAACCGGAACCCCGCATAGCACAGTACCATGGAAATTGGCACGGTGAACAGTGTCACTACCGTGCCTATCATGCAGGACCTGCGCACGTCCTGGGGGCAGATAATTCTAGGTGTTTTCCGTGGATTCTGGGTGTTTGTGTCTGACATGCCAAGCACTTCTGTGGGAGCAATGAGGAGCGTCAGCCCGTGCTGTGCTGCACTACTGAGCTGGCAGCACGGTGGATGCAGGCAGGACGTTCTCCGTTTCCCCCAGAGCTGGGGCCTGCAGGCACCTTGCCGCCCCTTGGCACAGGCTGTGCCACCCAACAAAGCCCAGCAGGCCGGGAGGAGAGCCCGGGGGCAGCGCAGCTGCTTGGGCAGTGGCTGCTTGGAGGGACACGGGCCAAAGCCATCCCTGAGCAGCCACTGCCAGCCCTGGCCCTCCCTGCCCTGTGACAGCTCCCCCAGCCCCAGGGCACAGAGTCAGGCCCTTTCAGGAGCCAGTGCATCCCCTGCCCAGTCGGGAGCCAAGGCTGGCTCTGGCCCTGGGCTGGCGGCAGGGCTCCCGCTTGGGGCTGCTCCTGTGCCTTGGGCCTCTGGGCACTCAGAGCCAGCTCCAGAGCAGCTGCAGAGGGAGCGATGTTGGTGCACGAGTCCTCTTTCCCCAGGGCTGTGGACGAGCTCCAGAGGCTCCTCCAGCTTTGGCTGCTGCCGGGCTGGGCAAGGGCAGGCCCTGGGGAAAAGAGCTGACGCCACAGAGCCCCACCAAGGGCTGCGCCTGGTGGAGCAATTATCCCCTGTACCTGTGCCCATGTCTGGCATCTCCTCCTTTCCTGCATCAGTGGCTGGCACAAAGCCATTGCTTCCTACAGGATATGGCCCCACCTGCATGGACTTTTGCTCCATTGCTTGAGAAAGGAAAAAGGACAGCTGGGTCAGATGGAACCATTGCAGGAGGTGGCAACTTCAGGAGACAATACTTGTCAAGTCGTGGATAAGGATCAGGAAAATGGCCAGGTTATTGGGGCTGGGCCAGGGCCCTCCCTGACTGAAAAAGCCCCTACACCTGATCTGACTGGAGATTAGGAAATTGCAGGGGATCTCAGGGCATCTATGGCTCGTGGTGCAGTTTGGGCTGCCTGTGAACTGATGCCAAATGCCTTCCTGCAGAGGCTGGGGAGAAGCTGCAGCCAGGCCAGGCTGGCAAACAGCCCTGCAGGGCGTGGAAGCAGCAGCGGGGCAGCGAGGCTGCCATGGATCCCTTCCCGCTGTGCCGGGCACGGCGTGTCCAGATGTGCAGCCAAAGCCCCCGGCTGCTGAGCCCCTTGACAAGGCAGAGGGAAATGCACCCACCACAGCGTCTCTCCAGGTCATTCAGCATCTGCTCCAGATGTTTCGCTGCCTCCAAGGATTTCATGTCTCCTATGTCTCGGTTCTTCCATTTAGGAGGACCTTAAAGGGAAGTTCCATTTCTCCTTCAGGCCCAAGTGGCAGTGAGAGCACCTGCGTGATTGGTGCCCTCCAAGGCACTCCCGCAGCTCTGCCTTCCACTCAGGAGCAGGGCCAGGGGCACCTCGTGCCTGCAGTGGCCCCACACTGGGATGGAAGGGGCCCCTTGTGGGGCAGTCGGGGCAGAAAGGACTCCCTGGAGCTGCTGCAGCTCCAAACCCAGCCCCAGGCAGGGCCAGGGCTTGGCAGTGGCAGCAGGAGCACCTCAGGCTCCCTGGGGCCGGCAAAGGAGCTGAGAGAGGCTCAGCCCCAGGGCACAGCCCTGGGCCCGGCCCCTTCCCTCTCTGCTCTTCTCTGTGGCTGCACAGAGCACACAGAAGGACACACTGGCATTGAACACGGGAGGAGGATGGACAGCTAAATGATCCTTCCTCCCACTGACAGCGATCCTGTGGGATCACAGAAGGCAGCAGGGCAAGATTTCCAGATTCTTTAAAGCCAGAGATTGTGTTAAGGGACAGGGCTCATGACTGAGCCCTTGCCACATGGACACTGATTATTTTTCAGGAAAGGAACACAGAGAACTTGCCTCCACCATGCCCTAGAGTCTTCATATTGTCATTCACCAGCTTTTCCATATAAGCCATCTTATCGTCCCAGTCTAGAAGAGGGCAAAGACCAGGTCATTTCCATGGTGTGCTGGGATCCCCCACTGCTTACAGTAAATGGGCACTGCAAGGGGACCATGTAAGGCTGTGGGAGCCACATGTGAATGCACAAGCCCAAACTGCACAGGGGCCTGGGGAGCTCTGGGCTGGCTCCTGGTCACTCTCCACCCTCTTTGCAGGCCCTGTGACACATCCCCGGTCAGCCCAGGGCCCATGGGCGCTCTCTCCCGCCCCCAGAGGAAACCCTCCCTAAATACCCTGGGGAAAACCATCCCCAGCGCTTCCCGGGGAGCAGGGAGCGCTGTCCCGGGAAAGGGGAGCCAGGCTGCCGGCTCACCTGCTCCCCGCGCTTGCAGCGGAGCGGCCTGGGCAGCCCTGGCAGGCAGGGCCACGGCCAGGAGGAGCAGGAGGAAGAGGCGCAGAGCAAGGGCCATGGTGCCTTGCCCTCTGCCAGTCCCGCAGCTCTTGCTGCCACCGCTGTCCTGACACCGCTGTCCCAATGTCAGCACCACTGCTGCCACTGCCACTGCTGCTGCCGCAACAGTTGTGCTCAAGCACTGACTGCTCGCTCCTTGTGCTGCTGTGCAACCACGGGGCTCTGGCACCTCTGTGACCTCAGAGCCTGCTGTGACCTCATGGCCAGGGTGGAGTTGTGTGGGCACTGGGATCTGCCTTCTTTGGCAGGGAGCTGCTCTGTCCAAGGGCTGTGACACAGTCCCAGCCCAGCTGATCTCACAGGCTGGGCCATGAAGGGATGGAGAGCAGCCCTGCCAAGAAGGACTTGGGGGTGCTGCAAGATGAGAGGCTGCACATGAGCCAGCCATGTGCATCCAAAGGAGAGTGCCCAGCAGCTTGAAGGAGGTGATTCCACCCCTCTGCTCTGGTGAGACCCCACCTGGGGTACTGTGGAAGAGGTTTTACAGGGACCTCTGTGAGTCATTGAGAAGTTTGATAAGAGGATCCATGTTTAGCCCTGAAAGAATCCCTACCAAGGTTGTTGACATAGAAACCAAGAAAGAAAGAAGGATAAATAAGATAAATCTGGAACTGCCTATTCCAAGAAGCACTTTGCTTGTCTCTCATGACCAGTGAGTAAAGTGCAAACTTATGAGCTTTGTAAGAATGCAGAACAAGCATGCATGCTAGAATAAAAACAGGGTTTGAAGCCTTCTGGAAACGGAGTGTGTTGCTTTGTACTGTCTCCATCTCTACCACGACAGAGTACTGCATCCAGCTCTGGGCTCCCCACACAGGAAGGCCATGGTCCTGTTGGATCTAGTCCAGAGGAGGGACAAAATGCTCTGAGGGCTGGAGCCCTTCTGCTTTGGAGACAGGCTGGGAGAGCTGGTGGCGTTCAGCCTGGAAGAGAGCAGACTCAAGGGAGACCTGATTGCTGCCTTTCAGTACCTGAAGGGGGCTTGTAAAAGAGATGGGACAGAACTTGTAGTAGAGCCTTTTGTGAGCAGAGCGAGGGGGAATGGTTTTAGTCCAAAAGACGGTCCATTCAGACTGGACAAAAGAAACCCATTCTTTCACTGTAGGGTTTGAAAGCCTGACACAGGTTGCCCAGAGAGGTGGACATCCATCCCTGCAAACATTCAAGCTCACGCTCTGAGCAACCTGACCTACTTAAAGGTGTCCCTGCTCAGTGCAGGGCATTGGACTAGATGGCCTTTAAATGTCCCTTCCAAGCCAAGCCATTCTGTGTTCCTGGGCACTATCAGAGCAGTGCTGGATTAGTGCAGGGGTGATTATGTGGCACCTGTATTTTGGTAGTTGGGTCCTTTAGCAATTGGCCCTGAGAGCATTCATGGTCTGGGCAGTGAAGTCTGCAAACAACAGACAGTGTGCTCAAGGAGAAACAGGGGAGGAACACTGCTGTAGCTCAGATAAATGCCAGCATTTTGCTGCCCATTCCTAGTTAAGAAATAAAGGAATGTCCTGAAGATCCCTTCATGTGGGTGCATTATTGGCTGTATCAGTACTTGTGTTCTGCAAAACAGGGAATTTGCTACAACTTCTTGCCCCATTTATCACTGAATGAAACTCAAATCCTGCATTGCTCCTTGTCTACTTGCTTCCAAGTCAAGGCAAATTTTGTTCATGATTGAGTGGGACATATTCACCTGTTCACAAGCAAATTCTTCTTGCCATTCACACAGAGGCAAGATTGTTTTGTGGATTTGCTCTAATCGGACAGGAATTAAGGCCTACCTGTCACTAGAACTAAAGCTGATGCATTAGGTTGCAAAGTCTTGAGTAATTTGGCCTGGTGACTGGCATTGTAGAGAGTTGTTCTGGAATTAAATGACACTTGAAGACACGTGTAGTCTACCATATTTCTGGCATACTAGAAGTGAAAAAAAAACCTTTGAAACATGATTTTATCCTTTTTTCCTCTTCCTCCTCCTCCTCCCAGGAATTTCAATGTCTGAGGTCTAAGCTCTTCAGCTGCCTCACAAACATTGTTTTAATTCAGACAGGCATCCATGCCTTGAGCCACAAATCATGACTGTGGCTGTGAAGCTTGAAGCAATGTAGGTTTATAGCACTAAAAGTAATAATGCATTCCCAGGTTAAGCCAAGTATTTCCCAAGTAACTCTACCTATCCTCAGGGATGTTTCATAAAGGATCATTGTAAAAGCTGGGAATCAGGAGAAAGAGTGTCATCAAAATTAAAAAGACAGGTTTCTGAGATCTTTATATTCCTATAAAAAGAGATTCAAAATTGTTCATATATGGAACATTGACTAAGAAGTGAATGACAGATTGTCAAAGTAATTGGGGAAAAAAATACCATAAGTAAAACTATGTTTACATGTAGATAATAAGTAAACCACCTTGCTAAGAAAAAAACCAGACCTGCCAATACTAAAACCAATAAGGCTGTTTCATCTGTCTCAATACAAAAAAAAAAAAAAACACTGAAAAGAATCAGAGGTCATTAAGACGATTAGTATATACAGGAAATTCCAGGGATTGGGAAAAAATGAAGCAAACTGTAGAGTGCAATTCCCAGAGTTAACCTGGAATTTATTGGTGGATTTGTTGCAAAATTTCTGAGAGCAGACTGGAAAAGCATAGGGGCTGGTCAGCCCATGGGTGGGCATTTAGAGCAGTGTGAGGGCTGTTTCTGAGACCAACTGCAGGGAAGAAGAGCAGCAGACAATCACTGGGACAATCTCTTTGCTGGCTGTGGAGTTTTTGTCAGTCAGTTCCCTGTGGCTGGGGGAGCTGTCACGGGGCAGGGAGGGCCAGGGCTGGCAGTGGCTGCTCAGGGATGGCTTTGGCCCGTGTCCCTCCAAGCAGCCACTGCCCAAGCAGCTGCGCTGCCCCCGGGCTCTCCTCCCGGCCTGCTGGGCTTTGTTGGGTGGCACAGCCTGTGCCAAGGGGCAGCAAGGTGCCTGCAGGCCCCAGCTCTGGGGCAAACGGAGAACGTCCTGCTCGCATCCACCATGCTGCCAGCTCAGCAGAGCAGCACAGCACGGGCTGATGCTCCCCATTGCTCCCACAGGTGCAGCCGGCCCCACCACACGTGTTCCTGATTCCCAGGAGGGGTGTGAAAAATGGCAATCACTTGTTTGTAAAATTGTAAAACTTTATTTTTAATAAATTGGTTATAAAAATAGCAATATCATTAGAGTGCTAAAAATTTGGGACAATTTGGATTAGGACAATAGGAGACAATAGAATGATAGAGTTACAGACATCTGGGTACCTATTTTCTGGGCAGCATAAGCCCGAAAAAGGACAGACATTAACAGAGGATTAACCCTTAAAAACAATAACCTTTTGCATATTCGTGCATCTCGTATATGATGCATAACTTCCATTCAAACAGAGGATTTTGTCTGGTCCTCGTCAACTTCTCCCTCTTAATCCTAACCGGCTTCCTGAGGGCTGAGCGACGCAGGAAGAAGTTAGTTTCTTCTGCTAGGAGAGCAATACATTCTTTTTCTCTGACAAATTGCAGTGTTCTATGGCTGCTATATTAGCAAAAAGCCAATCATAAAATACATATTTCTCAGAGGACCTTGGAATGGTTTGCTGTTGGGGAACACTCTGTTTGCATGGGATAAGGGCAAGTTTGACGTTCTATTGATGCTGGAAAGGATTTGGAAGCACTCAACACAGCCCTGACTGAGAGCTTCCCTGTTGCAGTGCATGTTTTTGATTGTAATGCGGTCCTAGTAGTCAGTTTTATGACACCCCCTTATTTGGTATTGTTATACCACATTTTATTGCCAATGGGTTGTTCCTTCCCCCCCCGCCCCCCCCCCCCCCCCGTGTTGTTGGCTTTCCCCTACTTGGCCATCTCCCCAGAGTCCTGCCCTTTTGTTCCCTGTTCCTCCTCCCATTCAATGTCAATCCCTCCCCAATCCTGCCCCTTTCTCTAGAAACTTCCCTGTCCATTTGGGATGCTTTGAAACTCTATTGGTTTGTTTAAGTTGTCCTCCTCCCCTCTAATCCCCTATTGGTTTAAACAATGTATTCCCCGCCTTGTGTTCCACCCTCAGTTTCTCCCAACTGGCTAAAGACTGTATCCTCCCCAGGCACCTCCGCAGTTTGGAAATCAGTGTAGGCCTTTAATTCAGTGTATTTCTGTCGCTGACACTGCGGGGAATAAACATACAGAAGACCTCTCCCTGTTCCTTGTCCCTACCACCGCGCACTCCACCCGTGATGTAAAGCAGCCGTGCCCTACAGCCAAACCCCAGAGTTGACAGTTTTCTGGGGGCGGCCCACTCTGGGTGTTGGTGTTGGCAGCTAGTCGGGCTGAGGAAATCGGGCACTGCAGCACTTCCCGAATGGGCTGTTCTGTTGCAATAAAGAAATGGAGCTGTCAGCCCAGTGTCCGGGTGGCAGCAGCAGCAAAGCCCACCCGGCAGCAGCGCTGGCTGAGCTCCATGGCCAGGAGCAGCCGTGGATGCCCATGGTGTGGGCAGGCAGGAGTCAGGCAGGGGCTGCTGTGACCAGCGGTGGGGACCCGAGGGCTGGGGGAGTCCATGCTGAGCGTCCCTGGGCTGAGGGCACATTGCCTTCTGGGGGATGACCTGGGCCTGAACCTCATGAGGCACAATGTGATATTTTGGGATCTGTGCTCAGAGGTGAAGGGGTCCCTCATGAGGCACATAGTGATATTTTGGGGTCCCTGCTGAGGGGTGAAGGGATCCCTCATGAGGCACACATGGATATTTTCGGGTCCATACCGAGGGGTGCAGGGATCCCTCAGGAATCACAAAGGAGTATTGACGGCCTCTCCTAAGGTGTGCAGGCACCCCTCATGAGGTGTGCAGCGAGGTTACATTTGAGGGGGTTTTTACTCTTCTCAGCACAGCAAAGGGTCACTTGGCCGAGGTTTTGCAAAGCTGGGAGAAAGCCTCTTGCAAAGCCTTGGGCCTGTCTGCGGGCACAGCGGGCGGGCGGAGCCCATCCCCTGGGGCCAGGCCGGGCCGGGCCAGGCTCGGGCCCCGGCAGGGAAGGGCCGTGGCCCTGGGCTCTGATGAGGCTGCTGAGCTCCCCCCTGGCCCTGTGCTATAGCCCAACACATTTACAGCCGGAGCCATGCAAGGAGTCCTGCCAAGAGCAAATTGTTCTAATGTTCTCTCTAGGACAAAAAAGAGCAAACCAACCCGACTGATAGGTGAGGAAAGAGAATTCAAGTTCACTTAAAGCGCTGCTCAGTTCAGGGTTGCCTTTCGTTTGACTGAGCTGATGGTAAGAACTATTTTCTCACATATGGTGGCGTTTCTCTGCAAACAGGCTTTGATGAGAAATTTCTGACCGCATTTGCTTTTGCTCTTTAAGATAAGTCACGAACATGAGTAGCTTTGTTGAGGAATGGAGAATTGTTTGTAGCTCAGGAGGAACCTTACATTTTAGCACAGGAAGAAGGTAAGGCACAGGTTTAAAGGCTTTCTCCTCCTGGAGTGACACACTTTCAGAGGAGTCTGTGAGGAGAAGTCCCCTCAGCCACTGCCAGGGCTGTGTGCCTCCTCTGCAGGCTCAGTATTCTGGGAGTTCCACGAGCCTCAGCTGCCAGTGAATATTCTTCTGAATATTTCTTGTTGTGCAGTGCAGAGGAAGAATATTTGGTGCTAGATTCCCCTCTGGGCTTTGAGGTAAATCTCAGTAATGCTGGTGATTTTTATGTCCAGATGAACTTTTTATGGATAGTAAGGAAAAAGGGAAGAAGTATCGTGGAAAATTAATTCCTCAAAATGTGAGCGGCCAAATCGCACTAAAAATGAAATCAGAACTGAAGAATTTTTTTATTTTTTTTCCCTTGACAGGTAAGGCAAAACATGCAGTGCTAATAAAGTCTTTAAGAGATGCAACGAGCACCCAACTGTATGAAAATGAAAGAGGTAAAGGATGAGAAAGGGCATGGGAAGAATCTTCAGCCCTTCCTGTTGAAGGTCCAAGAGTATGAAAACGGACTCTGGCTGTTGCCCGTAGGTAACACGGGCTAATTGTAGAGGAGGGCAGGTGCCCAAGCTGTTGGTGGCCCAAGCCCTGCGAGGCTAGCCCTGTTGCAGTCCTAGTTGGACCAGGGCGGCGGGCTCGGGAGGGGTGGAGGTGGGGGGATCTCGGGAGGCTTCCGCTTCAAGGCCGGGCTGGGGGGCCGTGGGGGAGGCACGGAGGGTTGGTGCTCTGCTTTCTTGGGCAACTCCTGCTGCCGAGGCCTCGGGTGAGAGCTGTCAAAGGCGACGGTCTCTGGGCTCTCTGGGGGAGAGGGAGAGGCACGCCTTCTCGGCCGGGATGCTGGAGCGGCGGCAGCGCGACTGTGGAGAGAGGAGGTGGCTGAGGGCCCAGGTGCCAGTGGCACACAGGGAGCCTCCTGCACAGCAGGGCCCAGAGCTGGCAAGGCTCCCCAGCACGGCTGGAGCTGCTGGCACAGCTTGGCCCAGCTGCACAGCTGCCCCTCAAGGCCCCGGCGAGCAGGACACAGCTCTGGGCAGGCTCCGTGGCCAGGAGTGGGCCCCAGAGCACCTCTGCCTTTCAAGGGCAATCTCGTCCCTGCTCTTTCTCCTCCCCACCGTGCTTTGCCTCTGCCCTGTGTCCCCGGGGCTGCTCTGGGCCAGGCAGCCTCAGTGGGAGCCAGCACTGGCTGCAGCCCCAGCGGGCACCCCAGGACAAGGCCCAGCAATTAGGAGGCCAATGAAAGCTCTGAGCAGCAGCAGGACCCTCAGCACAGTTAGTTGGACAACCATGGACTGGCCACAACTCCACAGCAGCATTTCTGTTCCCTGAATGTTCTTGACTATGTGCAGCCTATAAAGAAGCTAGAGGGTAGAGATGGGCCAACACTTACCGTTTCTTTCCCTTCCACAACCGGAACCCAGCATAGCACAGTCCCACGGAAATTGGCACAGTGAACAGTGTCACTACCGTGCCTATCATGCAGGACCTGCGCACGTCCTGGGGGCAGATAATTCTCGGTGTTTTCCGTGGATTCTGGGCGTTTGTGTCTGACATGCCAAGCACTTCTGTGGGAGCAATGAGGAGCGTCAGCCCGTGCTGTGCTGCACTACTGAGCTGGCAGCACGGTGGATGCAGGCAGGACGTTCTCCGTTTCCCCCAGAGCTGGGGCCTGCAGGCACCTTGCCGCCCCTTGGCACAGGCTGTGCCACCCAACAAAGCCCAGCAGGCCGAGAGGAGAGCCCGGGGGCAGCGCAGCTGCTTGGGCAGTGGCTGCTTGGAGGGACACGGGCCAAAGCCATCCCTGAGCAGCCACTGCCAGCAGCCCTGGCCCTCCCTGCCCCGTGGCAGCTCCCCCAGCCCCAGGGCACAGAGTCAGGCCCTGTCAGGACCCAGTGCATCCCCTGCCCAGTCGGGAGCCAAGGCTGGCTCTGGCCCTGGGCTGGCGGCAGGGCTCCCGCTCGGGGCTGCTCCTGTGCCTTGGGCCTCTGGGCACTCAGAGCCAGCTCCAGAGCAGCTGCAGAGGGAGCGATGTTGGTGCACGAGTCCTCTTTCCCCAGGGCTGTGGACGAGCTCCAGAGGCTCCTCCAGCTTTGGCTGCTGCCGGGCTGGGCAAGGGCAGGCCCTGGGGAAAAGAGCTGACGCCACAGAGCCCCACCAAGGGCTGCGCCTGGTGGAGCAATTATCCCCTGTACCTGTGCCCATGTCTGGCATCTCCTCCTTTCCTGCATCAGTGGCTGGCACAAAGCCATTGCTTCCTACAGGATATGGCCCCACCTGCATGGACTTTTGCTCCATTGCTTGAGAAAGGAAAAAGGACAGCTGGGTCAGATGGAACCATTGCAGGAGGTTGCAACTTCAGGAGACAATACTTGTCAAGTCGTGGATAAGGATCAGGAAAATGGCCAGGTTATTGGGGCTGGGCCAGGGCCCTCCCTGACTGAAAAAGCCCCTACACCTGATCTGACTGGAGATTAGGAAATTGCAGGGGATCTCAGGGCATCTATGGCTCGTGGTGCAGTTTGGGCTGCCTGTGAACTGATGCCAAATGCCTTCCTGCAGAGGCTGGGGAGAAGCTGCAGCCAGGCCAGGCTGGCAAACAGCCCTGCAGGGCGTGGAAGCAGCAGCGGGGCAGCGAGGCTGCCATGGATCCCTTCCCGCTATGCCGGGCACGGCGTGTCCAGATGTGCAGCCAAAGCCCCCGGCTGCTGAGCCCCATGACAAGGCAGAGGGAAATGCACCCACCACGGCGTCTCTCCAGGTCATTCAGCATCTGCTCCAGATGTTTCGCTGCCTCCAAGGATTTCATGTCTCCTATGTCTCGGTTCTTCCATTTAGGAGGACCTTAATGGGAAGTTCCATTTCTCCTTCAGGCCCAAGTGGCAGTGAGAGCACCTGGGTGATTGGTGCCCTCCAAGGCACTCCCGCAGCTCGGCCTTCCACTCAGGAGCAGGGCCAGGGGCACCTCGTGCCTGCAGTGGCCCCACACTGGGATGGAAGGAGCCCCTTGTGGGGCAGTTGGGGCAGAAAGGACTCCCTGGAGCTGCTGCAGCTCCAAACCCAGCCCCAGGCAGGGCCAGGGCTTGGCAGTGGCAGCAGGAGCACCTCAGGCTCCCTGGGGCCGGCAAAGGAGCTGAGAGAGGCTCAGCCCCAGGGCACAGCCCTGGGCCCGGCCCCTTCCCTCTCTGCTCTTCTCTGTGGCTGCACAGAGCACACAGAAGGACACACTGGCATTGAATACGGGAGGAGGATGGACAGCTAAATGATCCTTCCTCCCACTGACAGAGATCCTGTGGGATCACAGAAGGGAGCAGGGCAAGATTTCCAGATTCTTTAAAGCCAGAGATTATGTTAAGGGACAGGGCTCATGACTGAGCCCTTGCCACATGGACACTGATTATTTTTCAGGAAAGGAACACAGAGAACTTGCCTCCACCATGCCCTAGAGTCTTCATATTGTCATTCACCAGCTTTTCCATATAAGCCATCTTATCGTCCCAGTCTAGAAGAGGGCAAAGACCAGGTCATTTCCATGGTGTGCTGGGATCCCCCACTGCTTACAGTAAATGGGCACTGCAAGGGGGCCATGTAAGGCTGTGGGAGCCACATGTGAATGCACAAGCCCAAACTGCACAGGGGCCTGGGGAGCTCTGGGCTGGCTCCTGGTCACTCTCCACCCTCTTTGCAGGCCCTGTGACACATCCCTGGTCAGCCCAGGGCCCATGGGCGCTCTCTCCCTCCCCCAGTGGAAACCCTCCCGAAATACCCTGGGGAAAACCATCCCCAGTGCTTCCCGGGGAGCAGGGAGCGCTGTCCCGGGAAAGGGGAGCCAGGCTGCCGGCTCACCTGCTCCCCGCACTTGCAGCGGAGCAGCCTGGGCAGCCCTGGCAGGCAGGGCCACGGCCAGGAGGAGCAGGAGGAAGAGGCGCAGAGCAAGGGCCATGGTGCCTTGCCCTCTGCCAGTCCCGCAGCTCTTGCTGCCACCACTGTCCTGCCACCGCTGTCCCAATGTCAGCACCACTGCTGCCACTGCCACTGCTGCTGCCGCAACAGTTGTGCTCAAGCACTGACTGCTCGCTCCTTGTGCTGCTGTGCAACCACGGGGCTCTGGCACCTCTGTGACCTCAGAGCCTGCTGTGACCTCATGGCCAGGGTGGAGTTGTGTGGGCACTGGGATCTGCCTTCTTTGGCAGGGAGCTGCTCTGTCCAAGGGCTGTGACACAGTCCCAGCCCAGCTGATCTCACAGGCTGGGCCATGAAGGGATGGAGAGCAGCCCTGCCAAGAAGGACTTGGGGGTGCTGCAAGATGAGAGGCTGCACATGAGCCAGCCATGTGCATCCAAAGGAGAGTGCCCAGCAGCTTGAAGGAGGTGATTCCACCCCTCTGCTCTGGTGAGACCCCACCTGGAGTACTGTGGAAGAGGTTTTACAGGGACCTCTGTGAGTCATTGGGAAGTTTGATAAGAGGATCCATGTTTAGCCCTGAAAGAATCCCTACCAAGGTTGTTGACATAGAAACCAAGAAAGAAAGAAGGATAAATAAGATAAATCTGGAACTGCCTATTCCAAGAAGCACTTTGCTTGTCTCTCATGACCAGTGAGTAAAGTGCAAACTTATGAGCTTTGTAAGAATGCAGAACAAGCATGCATGCTAGAATAAAAACAGGGTTTGAAGCCTTCTGGAAACGGAGTGTGTTGCTTTGTACTGTCACCATCTCTACCACGAAAGAGTACTGCATCCAGCTCTGGGCTCCCCACACAGGAAGGCCATGGTCCTGTTGGATCTAGTCCAGAGGAGGGACAAAATGCTCTGAGGGCTGGAGCCCTTCTGCTTTGGAGACAGGCTGGGAGAGCTGGTGGCGTTCAGCCTGGAAGAGAGCAGACTGAAGGGAGACCTGATTGCTGCCTTTCAGTACCTGAAGGGGGCTTGTAAAAGAGATGGGACAGAACTTGTAGTAGAGCCTTTTGTGAGCAGAGCGAGGGGGAATGGTTTTAGTCCAAAAGACGGTCCATTCAGACTGGACAAAAGAAACCCATTCTTTCACTGTAGGGTTTGAAAGCCTGACACAGGTTGCCCAGAGAGGTGGACATCCATCCCTGCAAACATTCAAGCTCACGCTCTGAGCAACCTGACCTACTTAAAGGTGTCCCTGCTCAGTGCAGGGCATTGGACTAGATGGCCTTTAAATGTCCCTTCCAAGCCAAGCCATTCTGTGTTCCTGGGCACTATCAAAGCAGTGCTGGATTAGTGCTGGGGTGATTATGTGGCACCTGTATTTTGGTAGTTGGGTCCTTTAGCAATTGGCCCTGAGAGCATTCATGGTCTGGGCAGTGAAGTCTGCAAACAACAGACAGTGTGCTCAAGGAGAAACAGGGGAGGAACACTGCTGTAGCTCAGATAAATGCCAGCATTTTGCTGCCCATTCCTAGTTAAGAAATAAAGGAATGTCCTGACGATCCCTTCATGTGGGTGCATTATTGGCTGTATCAGTACTTGTGTTCTGCAAAACAGGGAATTTGCTACAACTTCTTGCCCCATTTATCACTGAATGAAACTCAAATCCTGCATTGCTCCTTGTCTACTTGCTTCCAAGTCAAGGCAAATTTTGTTCATGATTGAGTGGGACATATTCACCTGTTCACAAGCAAATTCTTCTTGCCATTCACACAGAGGCAAGATTGTTTTGTGGATTTGCTCTAATCGGACAGGAATTAAGGCCTACCTGTCACTAGAACTAAAGCTGATGCATTAGGTTGCAAAGTCTTGAGTAATTTGGCCTGGTGACTGGCATTGTAGAGAGTTGTTCTGGAATTAAATGACACTTGAAGACACGTGTAGTCTACCATATTTCTGGCATACTAGAAGTGAAAAAAAAAACCTTTGAAACATGATTTTATCCTTTTTTCCTCCTCCTCCTCCTCCCAGGAATTTCAATGTCTGAGGTCTAAGCTCTTCAGCTGCCTCACAAACATTGTTTTAATTCAGACAGGCATCCATGCCTTGAGCCACAAATCATGACTGTGGCTGTGAAGCTTGAAGCAATGTAGGTTTATAGCACTAAAAGTAATAATGCATTCCCAGGTTAAGCCAAGTATTTCCCAAGTAACTCTACCTATCCTCAGGGATGTTTCATAAAGGATCATTGTAAAAGCTGGGAATCAGGAGAAAGAGTGTCATCAAAATTAAAAAGACAGGTTTCTGAGATCTTTATATTCCTATAAAAAGAGATTCAAAATTGTTCATATATGGAACATTGACTAAGAAGTGAATGACAGATTGCCAAAGTAATTGGGGAAAAAAATACCATAAGTAAAACTATGTTTACATGTAGATAATAAGTAAACCACCTTGCTAAGAAAAAAACCAGACCTGCCAATACTAAAACCAATAAGGCTGTTTCATCTGTCTCAATACAAAAAAAGAAAAACCACTGAAAAGAATCAGAGGTCATTAAGACAATTAGTATATACAGGAAATTCCAGGGATTGGGAAAAAATGAAGCAAACTGTAGAGTGCAATTCCCAGAGTTAACCTGGAATTTATTGGTGGATTTGTTGCAAAATTTCTGAGAGCAGACTGGAAAAGCATAGGGGCTGGTCAGCCCATGGGTGGGCATTTAGAGCAGTGTGAGGGCTGTTTCTGAGACCAACTGCAGGGAAGAAGTGCAGCAGACAATCACTGGGACAGTCTCTTTGCTGGCTGTGGAGTTTTTGTCAGTCAGTTCCCTGTGGCTGGGGGAGCTGTCACGGGGCAGGGAGGGCCAGGGCTGGCAGTGGCTGCTCAGGGATGGCTTTGGCCCGTGTCCCTCCAAGCAGCCACTGCCCAAGCAGCTGCGCTGCCCCCGGGCTCTCCTCCCGGCCTGCTGGGCTTCGTTGGGTGGCACAGCCTGTGCCAAGGGGCGGCAAGGTGCCTGCAGGCCCCAGCTCTGGGGCAAACGGAGAACGTCCTGCCCGCATCCACCATGCTGCCAGCTCAGCAGTGCAGCACAGCACGGGCTGACGCTCCCCATTGCTCCCACAGGTGCAGCCGGCCCCACCACACGTGTTCCTGATTCCCAGGAGGGGTGTGAAAAATGGCAATCACTTGTTTGTAAAATTGTAAAACTTTATTTTTAATAATTTGGTTATAAAAATAGCAATATCATTAGAGTGCTAAAAATTTGGGACAATTTGGATTAGGACAATAGGAGACAATAGAATGATAGAGTTACAGACATCTGGGTACCTATTTTCTGGGCAGCATAAGCCCGAAAAAGGACAGACATTAACAGAGGATTAACCCTTAAAAACAATAACCTGTTGCATATTCGTGCATCTCGTATATGATGCATAACTTCCATTCAAACACAGGATTTTGTCTGGTCCTCGTCAACTTCTCCCTCTTAATCCTAACCGGCTTCCTGAGGGCTGAGCGACGCAGGAAGAAGTTAGTTTCTTCTGCTAGGAGAGCAATACATTCTTTTTCTCTGACAAATTGCAGTGTTCTATGGCTGCTATATTAGCAAAAAGCCAATCATAAAATACATATTTCTCAGAGGACCTTGGAATGGTTTGCTGTTGGGGAACACTCTGTTTGCATGGGATAAGGGCAAGTTTGACGTTCTATTGATGCTGGAAAGGATTTGGAAGCACTCAACACAGCCCTGACTGAGAGCTTCCCTGTTGCAGTGCATGTTTTTGATTGTAATGCGGTCCTAGTAGTCAGTTTTAAGACACCCCCTTATTTGGTATTGTTATACCACATTTTATTGCCAATGGGTTGTTCCTTCCCCCCCCGCCCCCCCCCCCCCCGTGTTGTTGGCTTTCCCCTACTTGTCCATCTCCCCAAAGTCCTGCCCTTTTGTTCCCTGTTCCTCCTCCCATTCAATGTCAATCCCTCCCCAATCCTGCCCCTTTCTCTAGAAACTTCCCTGTCCATTTGGGATGCTTTGAAACTCTATTGGTTTGTTTAAGTTGTCCTCCTCCCCTCTAATCCCCTATTGGTTTAAACAATGTATTCCCCGCCTTGTGTTCCACCCTCAGTTTCTCCCAACTGGCTAAAGACTGTATCCTCCCCAGGCACCTCCGCAGTTTGGAAATCAGTGTAGGCCTTTAATTCAGTGTATTTCTGTCGCTGACACTGCGGGGAATAAACATACAGAAGACCTCTCCCTGTTCCTTGTCCCTACCCCCGCGCACTCCACCCGTGCTGTAAAGCAGCCGTGCCCTACAGCCAAACCCCAGAGTTGACAGTTTTCTGGGGGCGGCCCACTCTGGGTGTTGGTGTTGGCAGCTAGTCGGGCTGAGGAAATCGGGCACTGCAGCACTTCCCGAATGGGCT
The DNA here is from genome assembly GCF_047830755.1 of Zonotrichia albicollis. Taxonomy (NCBI): domain Eukaryota; kingdom Metazoa; phylum Chordata; class Aves; order Passeriformes; family Passerellidae; genus Zonotrichia; species Zonotrichia albicollis. Next base: position 333,166 of record NW_027428461.1, on the reverse strand, counting down.
GTTCTGTTGCAATAAAGAAATGGAGCTGTCAGCCCAGTGTCCGGGTGGCAGCAGCAGCAAAGCCCACCCGGCAGCAGCGCTGGCTGAGCTCCATGGCCAGGAGCAGCCGTGGATGCCCATGGTGTGGGCAGGCAGGAGCCAGGCAGGGGCTGCTGTGACCAGCGGTGGGGACCCGAGGGCTGGGGGAGTCCATGCTGAGTGTCCCTGGGCTGAGGGCACATTGCCTTCTGGGGGATGACCTGGGCCTGAACCTCATGAGGCACACAGTGATATTTTGGGATCTGTGCTCAGAGGTGAAGGGGTCCCTCATGAGGCACACAGTGATATTTTGGGATCTGTGCTCAGAGGTGAAGGGATCCCTCATGAGGCACACAGTGATATTTTGGGGTCCCTGCTGAGGGGTGAAGGGATCCCTCATGAGGCACACATGGATATTTTCGGGTCCATACCGAGGGGTGCAGGGATCCCTCAGGAATCACAAAGGAGTATTGACGGCCTCTCCTAAGGTGTGCAGGCACCCCTCATGAGGTGTGCAGCGAGGTTACATTTGAGGGGGTTTTTACTCTTCTCAGCACAGCAAAGGGTCACTTGGCCGAGGTTTTGCAAAGCTGGGAGAAAGCCTCTTGCAAAGCCTTGGGCCTGTCTGCGGGCACAGCGGGCGGGCGGAGCCCATCCCCTGGGGCCAGGCCGGGCCGGGCCAGGCTCGGGCCCCGGCAGGGAAGGGCCGTGGCCCTGGGCTCTGATGAGGCTGCTGAGCTCCTCCCTGGCCCTGTGCTATAGCCCAACACATTTACAGCCGGAGCCATGCAACGAGTCCTGCCAAGAGCAAATTGTTCTAATGTTCTCTCTAGGACAAAAAAGAGCAAACCAACCCGGCTGATAGGTGAGGAAAGAGAATTCAAGTTCACTTAAAGCGCTGCTCAGTTCAGGGTTGCCTTTCGTTTGACTGAGCTGATGCTAAGAACTATTTTCTCACATATGGTGGCGTTTCTCTGCAAACAGGCTTTGATGAGAAATTTCTGACCGCATTTGCTTTTGCTCTTTAAGATAAGTCACGAACATGAGTAGCTTTGTTGAGGAATGGAGAATTGTTTGTAGCTCAGGAGGAACCTTACATTTTAGCACAGGAAGAAGGTAAGGCACAGGTTTAAAGGCTTTCTCCTCCTGGAGTGACACACTTTCAGAGGAGTCTGTGAGGAGAAGTCCCCTCAGCCACTGCCAGGGCTGTGTGCCTCCTCTGCAGGCTCAGTATTCTGGGAGTTCCACGAGCCTCAGCTGCCAGTGAATATTCTTCTGAATATTTCTTGTTGTGCAGTGCAGAGGAAGAATATTTGGTGCTAGATTCCCCTCTGGGCTTTGAGGTAAATCTCAGTAATGCTGGTGATTTTTTTGTCCAGATGAACTTTTTATGGATAGAAAGGAAAAAGGGAAGAAGTATCGTGGAAAATTAATTCCTCAAAATGTGAGCGGCCAAATCGCACTAAAAATGAAATCAGAACTGAAGAATGTTTTTATTTTTTTTCCCTTGACAGGTAAGGCAAAACATGCAGTGCTAATAAAGTCTTTAAGAGATGCAACGAGCACCCAACTGTATGAAAATGAAAGAGGTAAAGGATGAGAAAGGGCATGGGAAGAATCTTCAGCCCTTCCTGTTGAAGGTCCAAGAGTATGAAAACGGACTCTGGCTGTTGCCCGTAGGTAACACGGGCTAATTGTAGAGGAGGGCAGGTGCCCAAGCTGTTGGTGGCCCAAGCCCTGCGTGGCTAGCCCAGTTGAAGTCCTAGTTGGACCAGGGCGGCGGGCTCGGGAGGGGTGGAGGTGGGGGGATCTCGGGAGGCTTCCGCTTCAAGGCCGGGCTGGGGGGCCGTGGGGGAGGCACGGAGGGTTGGTGCTCTGCTTTCTTGGGCAACTCCTGCTGCCGAGGCCTCGGGTGAGAGCTGTCAAAGGCGACGGTCTCTGGGCTCTCTGGGGGAGAGGGAGAGGCACGCCTTCTCGGCCGGGATGCTGGAGCGGCGGCAGCGCGACTGTGGAGAGAGGAGGTGGCTGAGGGCCCAGGTGCCAGTGGCACACAGGGAGCCTCCTGCACAGCAGGGCCCAGAGCTGGCAAGGCTCCCCAGCACGGCTGGAGCTGCTGGCACAGCTTGGCCCAGCTGCACAGCTGCCCCTCAAGGCCCCGGCGAGCAGGACACAGCTCTGGGCAGGCTCCGTGGCCAGGAGTGGGCCCCGGAGCACCTCTGCCATTCAAGGGCAATCTCGTCCCTGCTCTTTCTCCTCCCCACCGTGCTTTGCCTCTGCCCTGTGTCCCCGGGGCTGCTCTGGGCCAGGCAGCCTCAGTGGGAGCCAGCACTGGCTGCAGCCCCAGCGGGCACCCCAGGACAAGGCCCAGCAATTAGGAGGCCAATGAAAGCTCTGAGCAGCAGCAGGACCCTCAGCACAGTTAGTTGGACAACCATGGACTGGCCACAACTCCACAGCAGCATTTCTGTTCCCTGAATGTTCTTGACTATGTGCAGCCTATAAAGAAGCTAGAGGGTAGAGATGGGCCAACACTTACCGTTTCTTTCCCTTCCACAACCGGAACCCCGCATAGCACAGTCCCACGGAAATTGGCACAGTGAACAGTGTCACTACCGTGCCTATCATGCAGGACCTGCGCACGTCCTGGGGGCAGATAATTCTCGGTGTTTTCCGTGGATTCTGGGCGTTTGTGTCTGACATGCCAAGCACTTCTGTGGGAGCAATGAGGAGCGTCAGCCCGTGCTGTGCTGCACTACTGAGCTGGCAGCACGGTGGATGCAGGCAGGACGTTCTCGGTTTCCCCCAGAGCTGGGGCCTGCAGGCACCTTGCCGCCCCTTGGCACAGGCTGTGCCACCCAACGAAGCCCAGCAGGCCGGGAGGAGAGCCCGGGGGCAGCGCAGCTGCTTGGGCAGTGGCTGCTTGGAGGGACACGGGCCAAAGCCATCCCTGAGCAGCCACTGCCAGCCCTGGCCCTCCCTGCCCCGTGACAGCTCCCCCAGCCCCAGGGCACAGAGTCAGGCCCTGTCAGGACCCAGTGCAGCCCCTGCCCAGTCGGGAGCCAAGACTGGCTCTGGCCCTGGGCTGGCGGCAGGGCTCCCGCTCGGGGCTGCTCCTGTGCCTTGGGCCTCTGGGCACTCAGAGCCAGCTCCAGAGCAGCTGCAGAGGGAGCGATGTTGGTGCACGAGTCCTCTTTCCCCGGGGCTGTGGACGAGCTCCAGAGGCTCCTCCAGCTTTGGCTGCTGCCGGGCTGGGCAAGGGCAGGCCCTGGGGAAAAGAGCTGACGCCACAGAGCCCCACCAAGGGCTGCGCCTGGTGGAGCAATTATCCCCTGTACCTGTGCCCATGTCTGGCATCTCCTCCTTTCCTGCATCAGTGGCTGGCACAAAGCCATTGCTTCCTACAGGATATGGCCTCACCTGCATGGACTTTTGCTCCATCGCTTGAGAAAGGAAAAAGGACAGCTGGGTCAGATGGAACCATTGCAGGAGGTGGCAACTTCAGGAGACAATACTTGTCAAGTCGTGGATAAGGATCAGGAAAATGGCCAGGTTATTGGGGCTGGGCCAGGGCCCTCCCTGACTGAAAAAGCCCCTACACCTGATCTGACTGGAGATTAGGAAATTGCAGGGCATCTCAGGGCATCTATGGCTCGTGGTGCAGTTTGGGCTGCCTGTGAACTGATGCCAAATGCCTTCCTGCAGAGGCTGGGGAGAAGCTGCAGCCAGGCCAGGCTGGCAAACAGCCCTGCAGGGCGTGGAAGCAGCAGCGGGGCAGCAAGGCTGCCATGGATCCCTTCCCGCTGTGCCGGGCACGGCGTGTCCAGATGTGCAGCCAAAGCCCCCGGCTGCTGAGCCCCATGACAAGGCAGAGGGAAATGCACCCACCACGGCGTCTCTCCAGGTCATTCAGCATCTGCTCCAGATGTTTCGCTGCCTCCAAGGATTTCATGTCTCCTATGTCTCGGTTCTTCCATTTAGGAGGACCTTAATGGGAAGTTCCATTTCTCCTTGTCCTGGTTTAGGACAAATTAGGGGAAATCTCCAAGAGGGAGCCCCCCAGAACAAAACAAACCTCCAACCACCCCTCCCCCAACACCGGGTTCGGGAAGGAATTTCTCGGAGGAGCAAAGTGGAAAACAAAACCTATTTATTTACAAGTAACAAAAGAACACTCCCCAACACAAGAAAAGAAATGGGACCAGATTGTGTCGTGGAGGGCGCCGAATCTTCTCTAGCAGGCTTCGGGTGTCCTGGAGCTCGCAGGTCAGAATCCGGAGCCGGTCCAGCATCTTCAGGGGAGGGTAAGAAAGAGAGAGAGAACAAAAGAAAAAGGAAAAAAAAACAGCGCAAAAGCAAAAAGCAAGCAAGCAAGCAAGCAGCTAGCAAAGCCAAGCAGCAAAAAGCCAAAAGCCAAAAGTGCCTGGTCACACACCCCCCCCCCCCCCTCTCTTCCCCATCCCGCCACAGCCAGACTGCCGGGGGGGGGGGTGGGGGAAAAGGCACAGCTGCCAGACATAACACACGATATTGGGATAAAGGCTGTCACCCCACGACACTCCACCCCTTATCCCATATCGTGAACATACAATAAAAAACATTCATTTCACTTACTCACACCTTTTGACACTTACGCATTCCTCCTGTCTCACATTCAACAAACAATGACAGTCATATATGAGTCTCATCCCACAATCTGGTCTCCCTGAGGTACACACCGTGTTGTTCCATCTTTCTGCATTATCCACCATGTATTACCTGGTCCTTGAGCAAAGACAATCCCACGGATGGGTTTGTCTGTACTCGAGGCAGGGTTGATCCATACTGTCTTTCCCAACAAACCTCTGACATGGGCCACTGGGGCTTTATCCCCATCTACTATATTAAGGAGCTCAGACTGAGCAGGGCCCGCTCGGTTGGTGGAACCTCGAGTGTTAACTAACCAGGTAGCCTTTGCCAAATGCTGCTCCCAGTTTTTTAAAGACCCCCCTCCCAATGCCTTTAAGGTGGTTTTTAACAATCCATTGTACCTTTCCACCTTCCCTGCAGCTGGTGCATGATAGGGGATATGGTATACCCACTCGATGCCATGTTCCCTAGCCCAAGTATTAATAAGATTGTTTTTAAAATGAGTTCCATTATCCGACTCAATTCTTTCGGGAGTACCGTGCCTCCAAAGGACCTGCTTCTCAAGGCCCAAGATAGTGTTACGGGCTGTAGCATGGGACACAGGGTAGGTTTCCAACCATCCCGTGGTGGCTTCTACCATGGTTAGTACATAGCGCTTGCCCTGGCGTGTCTGGGGCAGTGTGATGTAATCAATCTGCCAGGCCTCCCCGTATTTGTACTTAGACCACCGCCCCCCATACCAGAGGGGCTTCAGTCGCTTGGCCTGCTTAATGGCAGCGCACGTCTCACAGTCACGAATAACCTGAGAGATACTGTCCATGGTTAGATCCACCCCTCGGTCTCGTGCCCACTTATAGGTGGCATCTCTACCCTGGTGGCCTGAGGCATCGTGGGCCCATCGTGCTAAGAATAACTCTCCCTTATGCTCCCAGTCGAGATCTATCTTCAACTCCCCTATCTTTGCAGCCTGATGTACTTGCTGGTTGTTTTGCTGCTCTTCATTAGCTCTACTTCTGGGGACATGGGCATCTACATGGCGAACCTTCACAGGTAACTTCTCTAACCGAGTAGCGATATCCTTCCACTCTTCCGCAGCCCAAATTGGTTTTCCTCTGCGCTGCCAGTTGGCCTCTTTCCATCTCTTCAGCCATCCCCATAGAGCGTTGGCTGCCATCCAAGAATCGGTATACAAATAGAGCCTTGGCCACCTCTCTCTCTCTGCAATACCTAGGGCCAGTTGAATAGCTTTGATTTCAGCAAATTGACTGGATTCACCCTCTCCTTCAGTAGCCTCTGCAACCCATCGAGTGGGACTCCATACTGCTGCTTTCCACCTCCGTTTCATCCCTATGACACGACAAGAACCATCAGTGAATAGGGCGTAACGCGTTTCTTCTACTGGCAACTGATTGTATGGCGGAGCTTCCTCAACCCGGGTCACTGGCTCTTGCTCCTCATCTGCGACACTAAAGCTTTCACCTTCGGGCCAATTTGTAATTATTTCTAGAATCCCAGGGCGATTTAACTTCCCAATCCGAGCACGCTGCGTAATGAGGGCAATCCACTTACTCCAAGTAGCACTGGTGGCATGGTGGGTAGAGGGAACCTTTCCTCTGAACATCCATCCCAGCACCGGTAGTCGGGGTGCGAGAAGGAGTTGTGCCTCTGTACCAATCACCTCTGAGGCGGCTTGGACTCCTTCATAGGCGGCCAAGATTTCCTTTTCTGTTGGAGTATAGTTATCTTCAGACCCCCTGTAGCTCCGACTCCAAAATCCCAATGGTCGGCCTCGGGTCTCGCCAGGTAGCTTTTGCCAAAGGCTCCAGGACAGACCATGGCTCCCGGCTGCAGAGTAGAGCACATTCTTCACATCTGGTCCTGTCCTGACTGGACCAAGGGCTACAGCATGAGCGATCTCCTGCTTGATCTGGACGAAAGCTTGCTGCTGCTCAGGGCCCCAATGGAAGTCGTTCTTCTTGCGGGTAACCAGATAAAGGGGTCTCACAATCTGACTATACTCAGGGATGTGCATCCTCCAGAAACCTATAGCACCTAAGAAAGCCTGTGTCTCCTTCTTATCAGTTGGTGGGGACATAGCAGTGATTTTGTTAATAACATCCGCAGGAATCTGACGCCGTCCATCTTGCCACTTCACCCCCAAGAACTGAATTTCTCGGGCAGGTCCCTTGACTTTGCTCTTCTTAATGGCAAATCCGGCGTCCAGGAGAATATGAATTATCTTCTCTCCTTTCTCAAACACTTCTATTGCCGTGTTCCCCCAAACAATGATATCGTCAATATATTGTAAATGTTCTGGAGCCTCACCCTCTTCTAGTGCAGCCTGGATCAGTCCATGACAGATGGTAGGACTGTGTTTCCACCCCTGGGGCAATCGGTTCCAGGTGTACTGCACTCCCCTCCATGTAAAAGCAAACTGAGGCCTGCATTCTACTGCCAGAGGGATGGAGAAAAACGCGTTAGCTATATCAATGGTCGCGTACCACTTTGCTGCCTTGGACTCCAGCTCGTACTGCAGTTCCAGTATGTCCGGTACAGCCGCACTCAGTGGTGGAGTCACTTCATTCAAGGCACGATAGTCCACAGTCAATCTCCACTCTCCGTCAGATTTTCGCACGGGCCAGATAGGGCTGTTAAAGGGTGAGTGGGTTTTACTGACCACCCCTTGGCTCTCCAGCTCTCGAATCATCTTGTGGATGGGGATCACAGCATCTCGATTCGTCCGGTACTGCCTGCGGTGCACTGTTGAGGTGGCAACTGGCACTCGCTGCTCCTCTACCTTCAAAAGTCCTACTGCAGATGGGTCCTCTGATAGTCCAGGCAAGGTATTCAATTGTTTAATACCCTCTATCTCAACTGCAGCTATTCCAAAAGCCCACCTGAATCCCTTAGGATCTTTGTAATAGCCATTCCGGAGAAAGTCTATGCCCAAAATACACGGAGCCTCTGGACCAGTCACAATTGGATGTTCCTGCCACTCCTTCCCAGTCAAGCTCACCTCAGCTTCCAACAACGTCAACTGTTGTGATCCCCCCGTCACTCCAGCAATGGAAACAGGTTCTGTCCCCACGTGTTCCGATGGCATTAAGGTACATTGTGATCCAGTGTCAACCAATGCTTCATAGTCTTGTGGCTCTGATGTGCCAGGCCATCTGATCCACACCTTCCAAAAAACCCGGTTCTCCCGTGCCTCTTCCTGGCTGGAGGCAGGGCCCCTCTAAGCCAGATTGTCCTTCTTTCCTTGGGCATATGCCTTGGAAGTTCCTTCAAGGGGATTGGACATGTCATCGTCATCATCATACTTAACATCTCGGCTACGAGTGACCGGAGCTGCTATCTTTTTGGTTATACTTTCTCTTCTCTTCAAATCACGCACCCGTTGTGCCAAAGCAGCGGTGGGTTTTCCATCCCATCTTCTCATGTCTTCTCCAGACTCACGCAGGAAAAACCATAACTCGGCCCGTGGGATGTACCTTCTCTCCCCATCAAAGGAGCGCCGGCGTTGGACACCAGGGCTTCTAATTTGTACGGCTGAGATTTCAATAAGGTCCTCCTTAATCTCTTCCCGGAGTTTCTTATGATTCTCCTCTATTTTGTCTTCTAGTTTCTGCAGTCGGGTTTCCACTGCTGCAATTCTGGCATGAGTTGGGCCATGCACAGCATCTGCGTACGCTCGAAGCTTCTTTGCCATATCGAGCACAGTCTCATATGTATCATCTCGCTTCATTATTGCTAGGGCGGAAGCGTATTCAGGTGGCCCAAGTCGCACAAGTTTCCTCCACATTATCGGAGTGCATGGTACCAGGTCCGGATTCCTAGTTGTTGTGTCATCTGAGAAAACGAGCTCTGCGACCGCCATCTCTCTCAGGCGTTGGATCCCCTGTTCTATGGTCTTCCACCGTGTCTGCTGCATATAGAGATCATCCGTACACAGGTACCGTTCTGCTACGCTTCTTAGGACCCGTTCCCAGAGGCTGTGAGGGTTAGCCCCCCTCATCACACCTTGATCGATGGCAGGATCATGTGACAGGGATCTCAAATGCCTCACTTCAGTACCATCCAAAATCGTAACCTCCCCTGCAGCATCCCAAAGGCGGACTAACCAACTAATAATAGATTCGTCAGGTTGTCGGCTGTAATCCTTTCTTAGGCCTCTGAGGTCCTTCAGAGAAAAAGAGTCAATATTGGCTCCAGATTCTGTGCCCCTTGATGTGGCCTCTGATTTTGGTGAGGGTCCTTCTTCTGCATCATCGTCATCATCCTCCACCTTCCGATCGGTCTTGCCTTTACACTTTCCACCTCTTGTATTAGCTGCAACAGCCATGGTTTGGGGCCTATTGTCTGATTCAGCTGCTAGCCTGGAGCCTGGGATGTTAGCTGCAGCCTGGGTCACTGGGATAGTAACTAACTTATCTCCCTGTTCCCTTTCTGCTATCTGCTGCTCCACAGTATCTAGCAGAGTACGGTAAACAAACGCCAAGGCCCAGCTCACTGCAGTAATCCTTTCTTCCTTAGTATTACCATGGCACTTCTCCCTCAAATACTTTGCCACCTCGACTGGATTCTGAATTTGATCAGATGGAAAGTCCCAGTCTATAGGATCAGAAAATCCCTTTAAAGTATGGCCCATATCCTCCCATTTCCCACTCCAGTCAAGATTTTTCCTGCTTTGTTTTACTCCTGAATCAGGAGTCTCTCTAACCCCTCTAGAAATCTCAGCTTTCATTTTATATACACTCCAGACAGTATAGACAAGGCTTAATAAATTAAATGCCAGAAAGATGGTTTCTTTCAAACTCAGGGGAAAGTCAGTATTTTCTAATAGAGATGTCAACAATTTGTAGGAGAAGAAGGAAGACAAAGGCTGAAAAGCCCCTTCCTCTTCTTCTCCCCAAACAAACTGAGTACACAGCCATGACAACAATCCATACATTCCTGAAATAAAGTCCAGCACTGTTATCCGACACATCATCACACATAAAGCCAGCACAATGATTATTCTGGTTAGTGCCCCCCGCTTACAAAAGCTACTTATTAGGGACAACATCAGAGCTATTTTGGGGTAAGGAAATAACCCTAGGGACCACAAAGGTATTAAAACTTCAAAAGCCCCTAGGGACCAGAAAAACTGGCAAGCTTCCACTCCAAATGACATTATGAATCACCAATATGCCCACAAAACAACCAAAACCAAAATATTATTGTTATAGGTTTTTTTTTTCCACTGTTTTTGGCCTCCGGTTTCCCGGCCAACGCACCAAAAAATTTATTGTCCTGGTTTAGGACAAATTAGGGGAAATCTCCAAGAGGGAGCCCCCCAGAACAAAACAAACCTCCAACCACCCCTCCCCCAACACCGGGTTCGGGAAGGAATTTCTCGGAGGAGCAAAGTGGAAAACAAAACCTATTTATTTACAAGTAACAAAAGAACAATCCCCAACACAAGAAAAGAAAAGGGACCAGACTGTGTCGTGGAGGGCGCCGAATCTTCTCTAGCAGGCTTCGGGTGACCTGGAGCTCGCAGGTCAGAATCCGGAGCCGGTCCAGTATCTTCAGGGGAGGGTAAGAAAGAGAGAGAGAACAAAAGAAAAAGGAAAAAAAAACAGCGCAAAAGCAAAAAGCAAGCAAGCAAGCAAGCAGCTAGCAAAGCCAAGCAGCAAAAAGCCAAAAGCCAAAAGTGCCTGGTCACACACCCCCCCCCCCCCCCCCTCTTCCCCATCGCGCCACAGCCAGACTGCTGGGGGGGGGGGTGGGGGAAAAGGCACAGCTGCCAGACATAACACACGATATTGGGATAAAGGCTGTCACCCCACGACACTCTTTCAGGCCCAAGTGGCAGTGAGAGCACCTGCGTGATTGGTGCCCTCCAAGGCACTCCCTCAGCTCTGCCTTCCACTCAGGAGCAGGGCCAGGGGCACCTCGTGCCTGCAGTGGCCCCACACTGGGATGGAAGGAGCCCCTTGTGGGGCAGTCGGGGCAGAAAGGACTCCCTGGAGCTGCTGCAGCTCCAAACCCAGCCCCAGGCAGGGCCAGGGCTTGGCAGTGGCAGCAGGAGCACCTCAGGCTCCCTGGGGCCGGCAAAGGAGCTGAGAGAGGCTCAGCCCCAGGGCACAGCCCTGGGCCCGGCCCCTTCCCTCTCTGCTCTTCTCTGTGGCTGCACAGAGCACACAGAAGGACACACTGGCATTGAACACGGGAGGAGGATGGACAGCTAAATGATCCTTCCTCCCACTGACAGCAATCCTGGGGGATCACAGAAGGGAGCAGGGCAAGATTTCCAGATTCTTTAAAGCCAGAGATTGTGTTAAGGGACAGGGCTCATGACTGAGCCCTTGCCACATGGACACTGATTATTTTTCAGGAAAGGAACACAGAGAACTTGCCTCCACCATGCCCTAGAGTCTTCATATTGTCATTCACCAGCTTTTCCATATAAGCCATCTTATCGTCCCAGTCTAGAAGAGGGCAAAGACCAGGTCATTTCCATGGTGTGCTGGGATCCCCCACTGCTTACAGTAAATGGGCACTGCAAGGGGGCCATGTAAGGCTGTGGGAGCCACATGTGAATGCACAAGCCCAAACTGCACAGGGGCCTGGGGAGCTCTGGGCTGGCTCCTGGTCACTCTCCACCCTCTTTGCAGGCCCTGTGACACATCCCCGGTCAGCCCAGGGCCCATGGGCGCTCTCTCCCGCCCCCAGTGGAAACCCTCCCTAAATACCCTGGGGAAAACCATCCCCAGCGCTTCCCGGGGAGCAGGGAGCGCTGTCCCGGGAAAGGGGAGCCAGGCTGCCGGCTCACCTGCTCCCCGCGCTTGCAGCGGAGCAGCCTGGGCAGCCCTGGCAGGCAGGGCCACGGCCAGGAGGAGCAGGAGGAAGAGGCGCAGAGCAAGGGCCATGGTGCCTTGCCCTCTGCCAGTCCCGCAGCTCTTGCTGCCACCGCTGTCCTGACACCGCTGTCCCAATGTCAGCACCACTGCTGCCACTGCCACTGCTGCTGCCGCAACAGTTGTGCTCAAGCACTGACTGCTCGCTCCTTGTGCTGCTGTGCAACCACGGGGCTCTGGCACCTCTGTGACCTCAGAGCCTGCTGTGACCTCATGGCCAGGGTGGAGTTGTGTGGGCACTGGGATCTGCCTTCTTTGGCAGGGAGCTGCTCTGTCCAAGGGCTGTGACACAGTCCCAGCCCAGCTGATCTCACAGGCTGGGCCATGAAGGGATGGAGAGCAGCCCTGCCAAGAAGGACTTGGGGGTGCTGCAAGATGAGAGGCTGCACATGAGCCAGCCATGTGCATCCAAAGGAGAGTGCCCAGCAGCTTGAAGGAGGTGATTCCACCCCTCTGCTCTGGTGAGACCCCACCTGGAGTACTGTGGAAGAGGTTTTACAGGGACCTCTGTGAGTCATTGAGAAGTTTGATAAGAGGATCCATGTTTAGCCCTGAAAGAATCCCTACCAAGGTTGTTGACATAGAAACCAAGAAAGAAAGAAGGATAAATAAGATAAATCTGGAACTGCCTATTCCAAGAAGCACTTTGCTTGTCTCTCATGACCAGTGAGTAAAGTGCAAACTTATGAGCTTTGTAAGAATGCAGAACAAGCATGCATGCTAGAATAAAAACAGGGTTTGAAGCCTTCTGGAAACGGAGTGTGTTGCTTTGTACTGTCTCCATCTCTACCACGACAGAGTACTGCATCCAGCTCTGGGCTCCCCACACAGGAAGGCCATGGTCCTGTTGGATCTAGTCCAGAGGAGGGACAAAATGCTCTGAGGGCTGGAGCCCTTCTGCTTTGGAGACAGGCTGGGAGAGCTGGTGGCGTTCAGCCTGGAAGAGAGCAGACTCAAGGGAGACCTGATTGCTGCCTTTCAGTACCTGAAGGGGGCTTGTAAAAGAGATGGGACAGAACTTGTAGTAGAGCCTTTTGTGAGCAGAGCGAGGGGGAATGGCTTTAGTCCAAAAGACGGTCCATTCAGACTGGACAAAAGAAACCCATTCTTTCACTGTAGGGTTTGAAAGCCTGACACAGGTTGCCCAGAGAGGTGGACATCCATCCCTGCAAACATTCAAGCTCACGCTCTGAGCAACCTGACCTACTTAAAGGTGTCCCTGCTCAGTGCAGGGCATTGGACTAGATGGCCTTTAAATGTCCCTTCCAAGCCAAGCCATTCTGTGTTCCTGGGCACTATCAAAGCAGTGCTGGATTAGTGCTGGGGTGATTATGTGGCACCTGTATTTTGGTAGTTGGGTCCTTTAGCAATTGGCCCTGAGAGCATTCATGGTCTGGGCAGTGAAGTCTGCAAACAACAGACAGTGTGCTCAAGGAGAAACAGGGGAGGAACACTGCTGTAGCTCAGATAAATGCCAGCATTTTGCTGCCCATTCCTAGTTAAGAAATAAAGGAATGTCCTGAAGATCCCTTCATGTGGGTGCATTATTGGCTGTATCAGTACTTGTGTTCTGCAAAACAGGGAATTTGCTACAACTTCTTGCCCCATTTATCACTGAATGAAACTCAAATCCTGCATTGCTCCTTGTCTACTTGCTTCCAAGTCAAGGCAAATTTTGTTCATGATTGAGTGGGACATATTCACCTGTTCACAAGCAAATTCTTCTTGCCATTCACACAGAGGCAAGATTGTTTTGTGGATTTGCTCTAATCGGACAGGAATTAAGGCCTACCTGTCACTAGAACTAAAGCTGATGCATTAGGTTGCAAAGTCTTGAGTAATTTGGCCTGGTGACTGGCATTGTAGAGAGTTGTTCTGGAATTAAATGACACTTGAAGACACGTGTAGTCTACCATATTTCTGGCATACTAGAAGTGAAAAAAAAACCTTTGAAACATGATTTTATCCTTTTTTCCTCCTCCTCCTCCTCCTCCCAGGAATTTCAATGTCTGAGGTCTAAGCTCTTCAGCTGCCTCACAAACATTGTTTTAATTCAGACAGGCATCCATGCCTTGAGCCACAAATCATGACTGTGGCTGTGAAGCTTGAAGCAATGTAGGTTTATAGCACTAAAAGTAATAATGCATTCCCAGGTTAAGCCAAGTATTTCCCAAGTAACTCTACCTATCCTCAGGGATGTTTCATAAAGGATCATTGTAAAAGCTGGGAATCAGGAGAAAGAGTGTCATCAAAATTAAAAAGACAGGTTTCTGAGATCTTTATATTCCTATAAAAAGAGATTCAAAATTGTTCATATATGGAACATTGACTAAGAAGTGAATGACAGATTGTCAAAGTAATTGGGGAAAAAAATACCATAAGTAAAACTATGTTTACATGTAGATAATAAGTAAACCACCTTGCTAAGAAAAAAACCAGACCTGCCAATACTAAAACCAATAAGGCTGTTTCATCTGTCTCAATACAAAAAAAAAAAAAAACACTGAAAAGAATCAGAGGTCATTAAGACGATTAGTATATACAGGAAATTCCAGGGATTGGGAAAAAATGAAGCAAACTGTAGAGTGCAATTCCCAGAGTTAACCTGGAATTTATTGGTGGATTTGTTGCAAAATTTCTGAGAGCAGACTGGAAAAGCATAGGGGCTGGTCAGCCCATGGGTGGGCATTTAGAGCAGTGTGAGGGCTGTTTCTGAGACCAACTGCAGGGAAGAAGAGCAGCAGACAATCACTGGGACAATCTCTTTGCTGGCTGTGGAGTTTTTGTCAGTCAGTTCCCTGTGGCTGGGGGAGCTGTCACGGGGCAGGGAGGGCCAGGGCTGGCAGTGGCTGCTCAGGGATGGCTTTGGCCCGTGTCCCTCCAAGCAGCCACTGCCCAAGCAGCTGCGCTGCCCCCGGGCTCTCCTCCCGGCCTGCTGGGCTTTGTTGGGTGGCACAGCCTGTGCCAAGGGGCAGCAAGGTGCCTGCAGGCCCCAGCTCTGGGGCAAACGGAGAACGTCCTGCTCGCATCCACCATGCTGCCAGCTCAGCAGAGCAGCACAGCACGGGCTGATGCTCCCCATTGCTCCCAGAGGTGCAGCCGGCCCCACCACACGTGTTCCTGATTCCCAGGAGGGGTGTGAAAAATGGCAATCACTTGTTTGTAAAATTGTAAAACTTTATTTTTAATAAATTGGTTATAAAAATAGCAATATCATTAGAGTGCTAAAAATTTGGGACAATTTGGATTAGGACAATAGGAGACAATAGAATGATAGAGTTACAGACATCTGGGTACCTATTTTCTGGGCAGCATAAGCCCGAAAAAGGACAGACATTAACAGAGGATTAACCCTTAAAAACAATAACCTTTTGCATATTCGTGCATCTCGTATATGATGCATAACTTCCATTCAAACACAGGATTTTGTCTGGTCCTCGTCAACTTCTCCCTCTTAATCCTAACCGGCTTCCTGAGGGCTGAGCAACGCAGGAAGAAGTTAGTTTCTTCTGCTAGGAGAGCAATACATTCTTTTTCTCTGACAAATTGCAGTGTTCTATGGCTGCTATATTAGCAAAAAGCCAATCATAAAATACATATTTCTCAGAGGACCTTGGAATGGTTTGCTGTTGGGGAACACTCTGTTTGCATGGGATAAGGGCAAGTTTGACGTTCTATTGATGCTGGAAAGGATTTGGAAGCACTCAACACAGCCCTGACTGAGAGCTTCCCTGTTGCAGTGCATGTTTTTGATTGTAATGCGGTCCTAGTAGTCAGTTTTATGACACCCCCTTATTTGGTATTGTTATACCACATTTTATTGCCAATGGGTTGTTCCTTCCCCCCCCGCCCCCCCCCCCCCCCCCCCCGTGTTGTTGGCTTTCCCCTACTTGGCCATCTCCCCAGAGTCCTGCCCTTTTGTTCCCTGTTCCTCCTCCCATTCAATGTCAATCCCTCCCCAATCCTGCCCCTTTCTCTAGAAACTTCCCTGTCCATTTGGGATGCTTTGAAACTCTATTGGTTTGTTTAAGTTGTCCTCCTCCCCTCTAATCCCCTATTGGTTTAAACAATGTATTCCCCGCCTTGTGTTCCACCCTCAGTTTCTCCCAACTGGCTAAAGACTGTATCCTCCCCAGGCACCTCCGCAGTTTGGAAATCAGTGTAGGCCTTTAATTCAGTGTATTTCTGTCGCTGACACTGCGGGGAATAAACATACAGAAGACCTCTCCCTGTTCCTTGTCCCTACCACCGCGCACTCCACCCGTGCTGTAAAGCAGCCGTGCCCTACAGCCAAACCCCAGAGTTGACAGTTTTCTGGGGGCGGCCCACTCTGGGTGTTGGTGTTGGCAGCTAGTCGGGCTGAGGAAATCGGGCACTGCAGCACTTCGCGAATGGGCTGTTCTGTTGCAATAAAGAAATGGAGCTGTCAGCCCAGTGTCCGGGTGGCAGCAGCAGCAAAGCCCACCCGGCAGCAGCGCTGGCTGAGCTCCATGGCCAGGAGCAGCCGTGGATGCCCATGGTGTGGGCAGGCAGGAGTCAGGCAGGGGCTGCTGTGACCAGCGGTGGGGACCCGAGGGCTGGGGGAGTCCATGCTGAGCGTCCCTGGGCTGAGGGCACATTGCCTTCTGGGGGATGACCTGGGCCTGAACCTCATGAGGCACAATGTGATATTTTGGGATCTGTGCTCAGAGGTGAAGGGGTCCCTCATGAGGCACATAGTGATATTTTGGGGTCCCTGCTGAGGGGTGAAGGGATCCCTCATGAGGCACACATGGATATTTTCGGGTCCATACCGAGGGGTGCAGGGATCCCTCAGGAATCACAAAGGAGTATTGACGGCCTCTCCTAAGGTGTGCAGGCACCCCTCATGAGGTGTGCAGCGAGGTTACATTTGAGGGGGTTTTTACTCTTCTCAGCACAGCAAAGGGTCACTTGGCCGAGGTTTTGCAAAGCTGGGAGAAAGCCTCTTGCAAAGCCTTGGGCCTGTCTGCGGGCACAGCGGGCGGGCGGAGCCCATCCCCTGGGGCCAGGCCGGGCCGGGCCAGGCTCGGGCCCCGGCAGGGAAGGGCCGTGGCCCTGGGCTCTGATGAGGCTGCTGAGCTCCCCCCTGGCCCTGTGCTATAGCCCAACACATTTACAGCCGGAGCCATGCAAGGAGTCCTGCCAAGAGCAAATTGTTCTAATGTTCTCTCTAGGACAAAAAAGAGCAAACCAACCCGACTGATAGGTGAGGAAAGAGAATTCAAGTTCACTTAAAGCGCTGCTCAGTTCAGGGTTGCCTTTCGTTTGACTGAGCTGATGGTAAGAACTATTTTCTCACATATGGTGGCGTTTCTCTGCAAACAGGCTTTGATGAGAAATTTCTGACCGCATTTGCTTTTGCTCTTTAAGATAAGTCACGAACATGAGTAGCTTTGTTGAGGAATGGAGAATTGTTTGTAGCTCAGGAGGAACCTTACATTTTAGCACAGGAAGAAGGTAAGGCACAGGTTTAAAGGCTTTCTCCTCCTGGAGTGACACACTTTCAGAGGAGTCTGTGAGGAGAAGTCCCCTCAGCCACTGCCAGGGCTATGTGCCTCCTCTGCAGGCTCAGTATTCTGGGAGTTCCACGAGCCTCAGCTGCCAGTGAATATTCTTCTGAATATTTCTTGTTGTGCAGTGCAGAGGAAGAATATTTGGTGCTAGATTCCCCTCTGGGCTTTGAGGTAAATCTCAGTAATGCTGGTGATTTTTTTGTCCAGATGAACTTTTTATGGATAGAAAGGAAAAAGGGAAGAAGTATCGTGGAAAATTAATTCCTCAAAATGTGAGCGGCCAAATCGCACTAAAAATGAAATCAGAACTGAAGAATGTTTTTATTTTTTTTCCCTTGACAGCTAAGGCAAAACATGCAGTGCTAATAAAGTCTTTAAGAGATGCAACGAGCACCCAACTGTATGAAAATGAAAGAGGTAAAGGATGAGAAAGGGCATGGGAAGAATCTTCAGCCCTTCCTGTTGAAGGTCCAAGAGTATGAAAACGGACTCTGGCTGTTGCCCGTAGGTAACACGGGCTAACTGTAGAGGAGAGCAGGTGCCCAAGCTGTTGGTGGCCCAAGCCCTGCGTGGCTAGCCCAGTTGAAGTCCTAGTTGGACCAGGGCGGCGGGCTCGGGAGGGGTGGAGGTGGGGGGATCTCGGGAGGCTTCCGCTTCAAGGCCGGGCTGGGGGGCCGTGGGGGAGGCACGGAGGGTTGGTGCTCTGCTTTCTTGGGCAACTCCTGCTGCCGAGGCCTCGGGTGAGAGCTGTCAAAGGCGACGGTCTCTGGGCTCTCTGGGGGAGAGGGAGAGGCACGCCTTCTCGGCCGGGATGCTGGAGCGGCGGCAGCGCGACTGTGGAGAGAGGAGGTGGCTGAGGGCCCAGGTGCCAGTGGCACACAGGGAGCCTCCTGCACAGCAGGGCCCAGAGCTGGCAAGGCTCCCCAGCACGGCTGGAGCTGCTGGCACAGCTTGGCCCAGCTGCACAGATGCCCCTCAAGGCCCCGGCGAGCAAGACACAGCTCTGGGCAGGCTCCGTGGCCAGGAGTGGGCCCCAGAGCACCTCTGCCTTTCAAGGGCAATCTCGTCCCTGCTCTTTCTCCTCCCCACCGTGCTTTGCCTCTGCCCTGTGTCCCCGGGGCTGCTCTTGGCCAGGCAGCCTCAGTGGGAGCCAGCACTGGCTGCAACCCCAGCGGGCACCCCAGGACAAGGCCCAGCAATTAGGAGGCCAATGAAAGCTCTGAGCAGCAGCAGGACCCTCAGCACAGTTAGTTGGACAACCATGGACTGGCCACAACTCCACAGCAGCATTTCTGTTCCCTGAATGTTCTTGACTATGTGCAGCCTATAAAGAAGCTAGAGGGTAGAGATGGGCCAACACTTACCGTTTCTTTCCCTTCCACAACCGGAACCCCGCATAGCACAGTCCCACGGGAATTGGCACAGTGAACCACAGCCAGGTTTGCTCTGAGGGGTGTTATCCAACACAGGTCAAACACAACGAGCAGGCACCCACAGATCTCTGGTATCTCTAGAGGTGCAGGGACAGCCACTCCTCCAGGGAACAGGATCCCATGGGCCCTCCCAGGCTTGTGTCTGCAAACTGCAAACCCAGACTGGAGCAGGGCCAGGGCTCCTGGCACTTGGTGACTAATGACAAAAACACATTAGAATAACAGGTATTGTACACAAGGGAGGAATAGTAAGATGGTTTAGTGTAAACACAGCTTTTCACACTCTTGCTTGCAGGGTTTCACCTTGCATTCCCACTTTTTGGTTTTGAAGAAGGGCTTTAAGTGTAGAATGAAAATGGTCTATGATGGCTTGACCAGTCAGAGAATGCAAAACACCAGTGACACGGTGAACATGTGCAGGAATTGTTGGGTGCACTGAGCTACATAACCAGGACCATGATCAGTTTTTACAACATGTGGTATTACCTAAGGCTGCAAAAGCACCACGCCAATGTCAAATTACACCTCTTACCTTTTCTCCTGCATGTAAAGAACCCCAACAGGCCTTAGAATTCAGTGTCCACAGAAACAGGTACATATTTAAGGCAACCAAATTCTGAAACATGAGTAACATCAGGTTGCCATAGCTGAAGAGCTTGTAGCCCCTGGGGTTTGTTCCATCCTGAGTCATAGTGACATGCTGCTGACAATCAGAGCATGAGGCAATGTCACCACGTGCTGCTGCAGATGTAGGATGGAATTGATGTCCTAGGGCTCAAGCCCCTTGGTGGAAAGCTGGTGTGACCCAATTTCCTGGTGTAATGTGTCTGGTACTGGGGCAGCCCACACTGGGGCTATCAGCTTATCTCTACAGGTGTTTCCTTCCACAATGAGCCCAGGCAAGTCAGAATGACTACAAACATGGAGAATGTAGAACTGTGCAGTTTGTTGGTGTAAAGCGTGCCATAATGTTTTTAGCAAATGAAACAATTCCTTATAATTTACCTCTTCCAGAACAGCACGATCTAATCAATGAACTACATTGCACACATATTGATTACAGTGCCCATTCACATTCTCTTTAGCCAGCTGCCAAATGCAAAGTGTCTTGGGCTGCTGCATTGTCAGTGTCATTAGGGATGAGGCTTGGCTGGCCAGCAGCCCCATTCCCAATTTCTCACAATCTATTCTCCCACAACTGTCCTCTTCCCCAGGCCTCTCCTTTGGGCTGGAGCCCTGCAGGGCAGCTCCACCATGAACAATTCTTTCTCCCATGCAGGAGTCTCCTTTGGTGTGGAAAAGGCAAAAAGAAAGGAGAATTCCTGCCTTCCCCTCTGTCAGAGCTGCAGAATCCTCAAACTTCCCTCCTGCTGCTCCACGGAGAGAACGCTGGCCTGGGGCCTCTCTGCTGGTGGATTTTGGGCAAGGGAGGAGGGGGACACTTGGCTGTCCCTGTGGGCAGAGGAAATAGGTGACATTCAGGCCCAAATACTCATGTGGGATTTCTTTGTCATCCATCAGTGATTCTTATTTGGGTTTGGAAAGCAGAGAGGAGGAGGAGGAGAGGGCCTAAGAAAGGAACAATCCTTCTGTACCCCCTGCCAGGAGGGGGCAGCTGGGGGGGAGGTCGGGCTCTGCTCCCAGGGAACAGGGACAGGAGGGGAGGAGAGGGAATGGCCTCAGGCTGGGCCAGAGGAGGTTCAGGTTGGACACCAGGAGCAATTTCCTCATGGAAAGGGAGCTCAGGCCTTGGCAGGGGCTGCCCAGGGAGCTTTGCAGTGCCCATCCCTGCAGGTGTGCCCTGGAGGTGGCACTGAGTGCTCTGGGCTGGGGACAAGGTGCCCATGGGGCACAGCTGGCACTCAATGGGCTGGCAGGGCTGTGCCAGCCCCAGGGATTTTGGGGATTCTAATGGAGGGCTTTGAGACCAGCAGGGATCCTTCAGAAAGTTTGGTCCCAAAGTCACACTGAGCATGAGCTTGGAGCACTCAGAGCTGGGGCTCAGCACCCTCCAGGACCGGTGCTGTGTCCCTGACTCTTGTCAGGGTAAAGGAGCTGTTTGGTACCAGGGGAATGTAGAACCCTCTTGGCTGTCTGTCTGTAAAAGCAGGAGCTCACTGTTGTTATTCATGCTTACTATTCATCTTCCTGTCGGTTTTATAATAAATTACTCAGACATATAATAGGAAAAGGGATGGAAATCAGCTAAGCACAGTAGCCCCTAGTAGCCCCTCTTTTTCACTCAAGCATTGAATTGCTGGAAAGAAAAAATAGAATTTATCAGTTTAAAGTGTCTTGATGTCTTTTGTGAGTTGGCATGCTTCATTTCTGCCTTACTGCAGGCAGTGTTCTCCCTTTAAGCTCTGCAGCATCCTGTGGGGATGTCCCTGCAGGCTCTCAGGAGTGTGTTACACAGGGCTCACTGTGGGCAGGGTTGCAGAAAGCTCAGCAGAGAACAAAGGTGAGTTTAAAAACAGAAAGCTCACCCAGATACAAAGTATTTGCAGAAGATGTGTGAATTCTTTGATAAAGGTTTGCTGGAAGAGGCACAAGTTGTCACAGTGACACCTGCACTTGGCTGCTTGCATGGCCTGGTTGCTTATCTAGGTGGCTTTGTTTAAACACAGAATATTTAGGAATCAGACATTTTAGTGCTAACCAAAATCATTTGAATGTCTTTTACTTTGGTAACTGAATTGTCACAGCCCTCGGGGGGCTGCAACAGCTGGGCCCCCTGCGGGACAAGGCTCAGGCTCCTCCTCACTCACTGTGAGCAAGGATCTGTCCCACATCTCAGAGCTGAGGGCATTTCTCCTCTGGGACAGCTCCTGCCTGCTCACATCTCCCTCCCACTGGGACAGCTTTCCCTCACTGCCATCGTCCCACCAGGGCAGCTCTGGGGCTGCAGCGTCTGCTCCTTGGCACAGCTCCTTGGCACTGCTGGCTCTCACCTGGAACAATTCCAGCTCTCTCCTGTCTTCCCACTGGGACATGGGACAGTGCACATCTTGTCCCCATGGTCAGAGGTCTTGCTACCTCTCACCTTCCCTCTGGGAAAGCTCTTGGGCATCATCCCACTGGGAATCCTCTGGGACACTCACATCTCTCTGCAGGGACAGCTCATGGGATCTTTTGTCTTTTCCCCATCCCAACTCCTGCTGCCCTCTCGTGTATATTTCCCATTGGGATATCTCTTGGGTTGTGACACATTCTTCCCCCTCGCACCCATCTTGGTCCATCTCACTGAGGACTCTCCCCACTGATACAGCTCCCACACTGTGACAGTTTCTTTCCCTTCCTAGAGCTCTTGGCATGTCCCACCTCTGCACTGGGAAACCTCCCCAGCTCTCACAGGTACCTTGCATTGGTACAGCTCTGGGCTGCTCCTGGATCATCGCTGGGACATTTCTCAGACTCTCAGCACTTCTCTTGGATATGTCTCTAATACACCTTCCCACTGGGAAAGCTCACAGTCCTCGTTGGCAAAGGGCCTCTCCTCCTCCTCAGTCTGTGACAGGGGCAGCACTGACCTGCCCACTGCCCCGACCACTGCCCGCTGGGGGCCTCCAGCCAGCTGGGCAAAGGGCTGGCGACCGGGAGTTGGAGTTGCCTTTGTCCTCCTCGCTGTCCTCGTCTGTCGCTGTCGGCCTCTGTCCCTGTGGGCGTCCAGCGCAGACAGACACAGGGAGCTGCTTCCTGCACAGAGCGGCTCTCCTGCGACTGGGCACCGCAGGGCTCTGCGCCCCTTAGACACCCTCAGCCAGGCCGGGGCTCCCTGATGTCACAAGGCTCTCTGGCCACCCCCACGTCCCACATCACAAAGGGCCCCGACACCGTGTGCCTGTGTCACCAAGGGCCACCCGGGGCAGCCCAACATCAGTGGGGCAGCCAGGAAGTGGCTGGGAGCAGCCCCACACTTGTGGCCTTTGGCCCCTGCTGTGCCCAGAGCCCTGAGAGGCTTTGGCCACGCTGCCCCAGGACAGCCCCAGCCCCACAGTGCAGAGCCCTGGCTTTGCCTCCTGCGCTGCCCAGGGCACCAGGGATTGGCCGGACGGACGGTCCGGGCACTCGTGGGCAGCGGCTCCAGGAGCCGCGGGAGCCCGGGCAGCAGGGGCGTCCCTCAGGGCTCTGCCGGGCACCGGGGCTCGGCCCTGCCTCCAGCAGCGACAGCCGGGGCACCGAGCGCGGCCTGGGCGCCTTTGCCGGGCACGGGAAGTCAAGCGGGGCAGGGGCAGCGCGCAAGGCCGGGGCCATGCTGTCAACCATTCATCCTTACGAATGGGTTTCTTGATGGTTCATGGATTGTTCTCAGTACACAAAAAAACCTGACACCGCACAGGGGATTTGCAATAATAATCAAAACTAATGCACCTTTATTGAATGATCGCAGCAAAACTGATAGAGGGATTAAAGGAGAGAAAAGATGGAGAAAGAGAGAGGAAAAAAAGGGAGAGAGAGAAAGAGGGGGATATAGCTACCAAATGTAGAGACGAAGTCCTTTGGTCCAGTCCAGTCGTGGATCCACCTGTTACATCAGGGAGATCTCAAAATCTCTAACTAACTCAGAGGTTTTTATTATGATAACTCTATTGGAAATTGCGAGGGGGGGGGACAGATACAATAAGGAATAGATGTAACAGGTAGTCCATGTTGTCAGCAGTAAGCCAGAGCCATTGTCTTCTTGGTCCAGTGGTCACACCTGCAGGCAAACATCTCGGTTTGGCCAGGTTGCCTCCCCGCACACCTCCCCCCGGGCTGGGGGTTTCAGTCCCAGTCCTTGGAAGGAGCAGAGGGGCCTTTTCACATAGATGTTTCATGTCTCGATCTTTCATGGAGAGTCTTCTTACATCTCAGTCTGTCTGTCACGGTGGTTGTAAAACAGGTGAGGGTCTTTGGTGGGAGGCCATTGGAAACTCAGGAGAACTCCAGCCAGGCCGAGAGGTGGGACAGCTGCCAAGGCTGTTGTTGCAAGCAGGGCACGGTGCCCCCTTCTTCTTCTCATTGGGCTCAGTGTAGCACACGGCAAACAACACCTGCGGACAACAGCTTAGCACTGTGCTCAGGTCTCGAGGCCCATAGCGTGTGGAACTTTCTCCTACAGAGAAGACAGGAGGGGCTTCTCTTCAGTGGTCCTTAAATGACGATCATGAGGGAAATGAGGGAAAACTCGGACAGACTCTCACACATGCACAGGCACCCGGCCGGGCTGGAGAAGCGGCACCACGAGAGCCTCCTGCGCTGCCACAAGGCCGGGGCCCGGCTGCTGCAGCTGCCTCGGGGCACTGCCTGAGGCCCCGACTCCTGCAGCTCTGCCCGGGCCTCTGCGGCACCACGGGCACAGGGCTCCCCGCCCGCCGGGGCCGGGGCCGGGCGCTGAGGGAGCTGTCACGGGGCAGGGAGGGCCAGGGCTGGCAGTGGCTGCTCAGGGATGGCTTTGGCCCGTGTCCCTCCTAGCAGCCACTGCCCAAGCACCTGCGCTGCCCCCGGGCTCTCCTCCCGGCCTGCTGGGCTTTGTTGGGTGGCACAGCCTGTGCCAAGGGGCAGCAAGGTCCCTGCAGGCCCCAGCTCTGGGGCAAACGGAGAACGTCCTGCTCGCATCCACCGTGCTGCCAGCTCAGCAGTGCAGCACAGCACGGGCTGATGCTCCCCATTGCTCCCACAGGTGCAGCCGGCCCCACCACACGTGTTCCTGATTCCCAGGAGGGGTGTGAAAAATGGCAATCACTTGTTTGTAAAATTGTAAAACTTTATTTTTAATAAATTGGTTATAAAAATAGCAATATCATTAGAGTGCTAAAAATTTTGGACAATTTGGATTAGGACAATAGGAGACAATAGAATGATAGAGTTACAGACATCTGGGTACCTATTTTCTGGGCAGCATAAGCCCGAAAAAGGACAGACATTAACAGAGGATTAACCCTTAAAAACAATAACCTGTTGCATATTCGTGCATCTCGTATATGATACATAACTTCCATTCAAACACAGGATTTTGTCTGGTCCTCGTCAACTTCTCCCTCTTAATCCTAACCGGCTTCCTGAGGGCTGAGCGACGCAGGAAGAAGTTAGTTTCTTCTGCTAGGAGAGCAATACATTCTTTTTCTCTGACAAATTGCAGTGTTCTATGGCTGCTATATTAGCAAAAAGCCAATCATAAAATACATATTTCTCAGAGGACCTTGGAATGGTTTGCTGTTGGGGAACACTCTGTTTGCATGGGATAAGGGCAAGTTTGACGTTCTATTGATGCTGGAAAGGATTTGGAAGCACTCAACACAGCCCTGACTGAGAGCTTCCCTGTTGCAGTGCATGTTTTTGATTGTAATGCGGTCCTAGTAGTCAGTTTTATGACACCCCCTTATTTGGTATTGTTATACTGTAGTAAACCCCTCAGGTTTAGCCAGGGCCCCTTGGAGAATAGAATGCTGACACAGCAGCAAAGAAGTTTCCTGTCTCCAGGGACATCCGCCTTGTACCTTATCCCTATAGCCATGTAAGGCAATATTGTATTAAACCCTACTATTGGTCACTTATGGTCACTCTAACACCTTTGCCATTGGTCAGGATTGGATCCAGGCCAAGGGTATAAAAGTAGCATACTGTACCCCTACTAACTCGGAAGAAGAAGAGCTGAGACCCTTCACGGACCCCTACAATAAAGCCATACTCGTGGAACAGCCAGTGTCTTCTGCTTCTCCTCTCTCTACCGTCTGCTGGAGCCTTAGGCCAAGGGAAAAGCTACCTAGCAAGCAAAGCTGAAATCACAAGAGCTGCCTAATCACTAAGAGCTGAATATCTCCCTGCTTGCTAGGGGCTAACCCACGGCCTTGGTCTGAGAGCGAGCTGGCTTCCAGCACCCAGTCCCCTTGGGGACTGAGCTCTGGAGCTGTAACAGCTTGCATAGGATAAGACCAAGCTAGGCTCATTTAAGTGGCCGCCCAAACGTGTCGTCGGACCCTGGCCCCCAGGAGACAAGCGTCACCAGAGCATCGGAGCCTTTCAGGGCCTCCAGTTATTGCCGGTTTGGGAAGCCTCTCCTTCTGCGAAAGGACTTTTCGTTTTAGAAAATCTTCTCTGCGGAAGGCTCAATTCGACCCTCAACAATACATCTGGACGAGATAAAGTCTGAGGAGAATTGAGGAGCAGACTCCCTTCCACAGACCCGTGACCCCAAAGGACGTAAGTATTAAGTTTGCGCGCATACCTTGGGTGCTCTAAAAATCTTTTTCGTTTTTTTTCTTTTTTTCTCGTTTTTCTGTGGAAAGGGCTTGAAAATCATGGGTACTTGTTTAAGCACTCTAAGACTAACAACACGTGAGAGAGAGTTATATTTAACCATTGTAGAAACCTTATCTGTTAACAACTTCACTTTTTCTAAAGGCAGTCTGTCAAAAAGGACTCTTAAAAAATTTGTATCTTGGATGGTGCTGAATTTCCCTGAAACTGATAAGACCACAATTACTGAAAATTCCTTTTGGGATACAGTTGGAAACACCATTTATATGTCTCAAACAAAACAGGACTTTTCTGTTACTAACTTCTTACCTTTATTTCATATAATAACAAAAACGATTGAAAAATCGAACTCTGAAAAAAGTTCCAAACTAACAGATCTTTCCTCTTCATATACTAATTGCGCTGATAAGATAACAGAGGAATGTGCCTTCCAGGCCACAGAGTCACTGGGCGCTGCAGAACTTACTGCAGAAACCACCTCGGAGGCAGAAGCCAAGCAGGCCGCCCCCACATTCCCCCCCCTCGCGGGACCCGCGCTGCCCAACTCCTCGTTTCCTGCAGCCCCCCATCTCGCCGGCTCCGTTTCCTTCCCGCGTCCGGCCTCGGGGGCCCCGTTCCCTGTCCCTGCCGCTGTACCCTCCGCTGCGACCACCCCTCCCCCTGCGCCCGTGCTGCCGTTGCCTACCCCTGCGCCGCCGTTCCCCGCCCCCGGTTGCTCCGTCGCGGTACCCCCCGCTCCCGCTGCTGTCCCCGCCCTGCCCCCCGCTCCCCCCGCCGCGCCCGCCGCGTTCCCCGGTCCCGTTATCGCCGCCGCCCCCCCCAACCCTGCGCTGCTATCCTCCACCCCCGCGACCGCCCTCCCCTCCGTCACCGCCCCCGCTCCCGCTCCCACCGAGACCGCCCCGGCCCTCCCGCCCCCTCCTGCCACATTCCCGAGCCATGCCCACAACCTGTCCTCCTGCGCCGAGCCGCACACATGTGCAGTAACATCAGCTCACCCTACACCTGTCGTATCCCAAACCAGGGGCATTGCTAGCGCACCCCCACACCCCCCAGGCGTGCATCCACAGCCCCCATACCCCCCCTGCCCCCACCCGTCCCTCCAACCCCTCACCCAACCCTCCTGCCACCCGAACGGATCAGAGACCACCTGTGGTGTCCCCCCCCCAACCCAATCCGGTCCCTGCTGCTCCAGGGCTACCCCTCACCCAACAACGCTAACTTCGGGCCAGTCACTGAAAAGGGTGAAAAATCCTTCTAAACGAAAGAAAAGGAATTCACGGGTAGCATGTCCCACACAGTGTTCCTCAGACAATGAGAGCTCTTCTGATGAATCTGATTTTGATGCGATTAATATAGACCCATGGGCTCTTATTAAGATAGAAGCTACAAAGTCTGGGAACTGGGACCTAGCACAGAAAATCACAGCCTTTCCGGTCGAGTACAGGCAAGGAAGGAATGGTGGGGAATCTAATATCAAGGCATGGAAACCAATTTCTAATAAGGAACTGGTGCAATTGAGAAATATAGCCAAGGAACATGGACGTAGTTAACATATCTTTAGAAATTTCCTAGAAGCCATGTTCTCTGCACATGTCTTGCTTCCTCACGATGTAAAAAATATTTCACAATGCCTTCTGTCACCGGCAGAATATTTGTTATGGGATAGGCATTGGAAGAAACACTTAAAAACGTTATCAGATTCATATACTGCTGATGCTACTAAGACCAACTTCACAGTAGAACAATTGGCTGGTGAAGGAGATTTTCAAAAGCCAGCAGAACAAATGGAAACTCTGAATAAAGAAGCGCTGCAGGATGTAGCAATTGCAGCAAAAACCTCCTTGCTTCTTATGCAGGATGAGTCAATGCCAACAATGCATTTTTCTACTATAAAACAAGGCATTGAAGAAAGCTTTATAAAATTTGTGGACAGACTTAAAGATGC
Organism: Zonotrichia albicollis; assembly: GCF_047830755.1. Taxonomy (NCBI): domain Eukaryota; kingdom Metazoa; phylum Chordata; class Aves; order Passeriformes; family Passerellidae; genus Zonotrichia; species Zonotrichia albicollis. The sequence goes on along the minus strand of NW_027428461.1, from coordinate 305,466 downwards.
TTTGGAGAAACAAATAGAGAGTACTGAGGCAAGAAAGGAACTCTTATGTAAGCTTGCTTTCAGCAACTCAAATGAGAAATGCAAGGCCATTTTGAGGTCTTTAACTGTGGATACAGACCCTACTATAGAGCAAATGTTAGAATGCTGTACACGTCACATGTCCACTGAAAATACAGTGGCGCAAGCAGTTGCTAAGGGTATTGCTGAAGGAGTTTCTGGTGCATATGCAGTGATAACCTCTAAAGAACAAGCTAAATGCTATCACTGTGGAGAGCTAGGACATTATATAAAGGACTGTCCGGAAAGAACACCCCCCCGATACCATCGGAATTATAATCAAAGACCCCAACATCAGCAACGCTATCAATCGCGTCCTTTAAACTCCTTGAGGCGCCCGTCCGACCTTCGGGCGCAGAATACAAATCAAAGGCCACCAAGACCCAATCACGCACAAACCCAGGCTGCTCCAGACCCAAAGGAGAAGCCCCAACCCACGGGACAACCCAGAGGGGTACCCGCCGACAACTGGTAACTGCTTTGTCCATTGACTTTAATGATAAGAATGTTCACCGTGTTCCTACAGGAAAATATGGTCCTAAAGGGAGTCCTTCAGACATTTTAATTACAGGGGATTCGGTTAATACTCCGAAGGAAATCTTCGTTGTTCCGGAAGTGCTGACAGTGCAGCCGGGACAAGAGATCCTCGTGCAGGTATACTGCATAGACTTACCGTTTTTTCTTTCCAAAGGAACTCCAATAGCACAGGCATTTTTACTCCCAAAAAATCACAGGGAACAGATTCCTCTCAACCCTACAGCAATGTGGGCACAAGTCATGGGACCATCCAAGCCTACCATCGAGTGCGGCCTCTCCCACAAAGGAGAGAAGACCCACCTGCCAGGGATGCTGGACACCGGTGCAGATGTGACCATCATCGCCCGTTCAGATTGGCCAGCACACTGGGATCTACAACCTGTTGCAGGCATGATTTCTGGGATTGGTGGAACTACAGTATCCATGAGGAGCAAGAACAACATCCTGGTTGAAGGGCCAGAAGGCAAGCTGGCAACCATCCGTCCATTTGTGGTAAGGGCCCCCATTACCCTTTGGGGACGAGACATTTTATCCCAGTGGGGCGCTTCCCTACGTATTCCCATTCAGGATTTCTGACTGGGGCCACTGAGTTGAGCGCGCTGCCAGAAATACCCCGTCTCACCTGGAAAAGCCACAAGCCAATCTGGACTGAGCAGTGGCCCCTAAAGAAAGCCAAGCTGCGCGCCCTAAACGCCCTCGTGGAAGAACAGCTCAAAAAAGGCCACATAGTGGAGTCCGACAGCCCTTGGAACTCTCCAGTCTTCGTTCTACCAAAGCCAGGTACAAACAAGTGGAGACTTCTCCATGACCTTCGCAGAATCAACGAAGTCATCGAGGACATGGGCCCTCTTCAGCCTGGCTTGCCCTCTCCATCGATGCTGCCTAGAGACTGGACACTTGCTATCATAGACATTAAGGACTGTTTCTTCAGTATACCACTACATCCTGAAGATGCTCCACGGTTTGCCTTTTCCGTTCCCTCTATTAACAAGGAAGCTCCGCTCAAAAGATATCATTGGCGTTATCTTCCTCAGGGATTGAAAAACTCGCCAACTATTTGCCAGTGGTACGTGTCTCACATCCTGTCTCCCATTCGGAAATCATTTCCAGACGCCATCATTTATCACTATATGGATGACATTCTGGTGTGTGCTTCAGACAAAGCTTACTTGGACAAAACAATCAAAAAGACTGTTGAAGCCATTGAAAAGGCAGGAATGGAAATTCGTGAGGACAAAATTCAGTACACCGAGCCATGGACTTACCTTGGAGTCCAGATCCAGGAAAGAACTATCCTACCTCAGCAGATCGTCATTGACGACGACCCAAAAACCCTCAGGGACTTACACAGCCTGTGTGGATCCATCAACTGGGTACGTCCACTGCTAGGAATTACATCAGAAGACCTTGCTCCCTTGTTCAATCTTCTTCGTGGACCCAAGGAACTGGACTCTCCCTGCACTCTCACAGAGGAAGCCAGAGGTGCCATCATCAAAGTCCAGGAAGCCCTGTCTTCACGCAAAGCCCATCGCTACGAGCCTAGTCTGCCTTTCCAGTTCATCATCCTGGGAAAAGCACCCAGATTCCATGGACTGATCTTCCAATGGGACCCTCAGCTGCGAGATCCTTTGTTGATACTGGAATGGGTTTTTACAAGTAGCCAGCCCACAAAGACACTTACCACCTACCAGGAGATTATAGCACACTTAATAAAAAAGGCTAGGACTCGCCTTTGCTCCCTTTCAGGGTGTGATTTTGAATGCATATATTTGCCAATAACCCTTAAAGACTTTGAGGATTTGATCAAGACCAATGCGAGTCTACAGTTTGCTCTGGACAGTTATACGGGTCAAACTTCATCAGACATCCCAGAACACAAGCTTTTCAACCAGAATGAAACTTTCCATTTGATTCCAAAACGAATCCAAAGTAGAAATCCTCTCAAGGCTCTAACTCTATTTACAGATGGCTCAGGGTCATCCCACAAGTCGGTGATTACTTGGAGAGACCCCCAAACACAAGAATGGCAATCTGACGTGGAAACAGTAGAAGGATCGCCACAAATTGCAGAATTAGCAGCTGTCGTCAGAGCCTTTGAAAAATTTAAAAACGAGCCGTTCAATCTGGTCACAGATTCAGCTTATGTTGCGGGAATAGCTATGAGAGCGGAACATGCTCTTCTCAAAGAGGTCTCTAACCCAAAGTTATACCAATTGCTCTCTAAATTAATACAATTGATATCCCACAGAAAACAACCTTATCACATAATGCATGTAAGGTCTCACACGGACCTCCCAGGTGTTGTTGCAGAAGGCAACAGGAAAGCAGATGCATTAGCTATGGCAGCAGAAACTGCTAATGTTCCTAACATCTTTGCTCAGGCAAAGCTGTCACACGCGTTCTTTCATCAAAATGTACCTGCCCTGATGAGAATGTTTAAGCTCTCGAAGGATCAGGCAAAAGCTATCGTGGCTACCTGTCCGAACTGTCAAAACTACCAGATACCATCAATGGGTACGGGAGTCAATCCCCGAGGTCTGAATAGCTGTCAGCTGTGGCAGACAGATGTAACTCACTTTGCACCTTTTGGAAGGTCAAAGTATGTGCATGTTTCGGTTGACACGTTCTCAGGAGCAGTGTTTGCATCATCACATGCAGGAGAAAAGACCATGCACACAATAAAACACTTTCTCCTCGCTTTTGCCACCCTGGGTGTACCAAAGGAGATTAAAACAGATAATGGGCCAGCCTATACCTCCCACAAGTTGAAGGAGTTCTTCAATGAATGGGGCATAGCACACAAGACGGGCATACCTGTAAACCCCACAGGACAATCCATCGTGGAAAGGACACATCAAACCCTCAAAAGAGTCCTCGAGCAACAGAACAGGAACACGAAAATCACATCTCCAGTGGAGAGACTTTGCAAGGCTATCTATGTCATCAACTTCCTGAACTGCACAGTGTCAGAGCCTGACCCACCAATACTTCGCCACTTTGCAAACACCACAAAAGCAAAGCTCACGGAGAAACCACCCGTGCTTGTGAAAGATCCTGAAACACACCAAATCTCAGGGCCTCATCAGCTGATTACCTGGGGAAGAGGTTATGCATGCGTGCTACTACCATCAGGTCCAAGGTGGTACCCAGGAAAATACGTAAAACCATACTTAGGCACAGCGAACACTACTACAGACGAGGACAAGAATTCTCCTGAGGCAAACACAAGACCACCTCAAAACCAAACCAGCTCAGCCTGGAGACGAAGGCGTCGCCGAACACCCACAAACACAAGAACAGACCGCCCCATTACAAGGCAGCAGACAAAACAGAAAGTCAAATAACAGTCTACTGTAATAGGCCACAGATAGCCTTAACACAAAAGTGTTCTCTGAATTATGTGTTATTACACTGTGTATTGTATAGTAAAAAGTATTATTCCCTTTCCCTAACCTTAAAACCTCATAACCTTCTACCCGCTCCTCCTCCTGTAGTGCAGCTTAGAAATTAAAAGAAAAAGGGGGGGAGGAGGGGAACACAGAAAAGAACAAGGCAGAAATCCCTCTCATCATAAAGATAACAAATTGTGCTTATATTCCCAATCAGAAGCCCTAATCCTGCCCAAAGATGAAAAATATCTCCGTCGGTGCTGTCCTCACCGCTGCCTGGATGCTCTACACCGTACCGCGTGCCTTCGGCTGGATTAGTCCTCAGCCTAGCCATAATGTTTGGGTAACCTTAGCAAAAACATTAAAACAAGACAATATGTGCTTGTCTATGGGAAGTATAGATAATCCACTTTCTACATGTCTAGTAGGAATCCCCTTTATAGCAGACGATTGGCCTGTCCAGAACTCAGAGGTTCTCCGCACCACAGGTAAGAGACCCAATGGGGCTGATACTTGGGATGAGTGGACAAAAATTCTGCCAGATGCTCGAGAGGAACCCCAAGAATTGGATCTATTGGGATCCTCCAAGGCCACATATTGTGTCAAATTTTACTATAGGCGTCCGAAAAATGATTGGCCAGAAATTGACCAACACAAAAACACATATCGAAAAGATGTATCACCAGTAAACAAAGCCTATAACCCTCATGATTGGTGCAATTACACTGCACGTGTAATTTCTGTGTCCTCTCTCCATCCCAAAGTATTACTGTCGTGGGGTGACAGCCTTTATCCCAATATCGTGTGTTATGTCTGGCAGCTGTGCCTTTTCCCCCACCCCCCCCCCCCCGGCAGTCTGGCTGTGGCGGGATGGGGAAGAGAGGAGGGGGGGGGGGGGGGGGGTGTGACCTGGCACTTTCGGCTTTTGGCTTTTGGCTGCTTGGCTTTAGCTAGCTGCTTGCTTGCTTGCTTGCTTGCTTGCTTTTTGCTTTCGCGCTGTTTTTTTTTTTTTTCCTTTTTCCTTTGTTCTCTCTCTCTCTTTCTTACCCTCCCCTGAAGATTCTGGACCGGCTCCGGATCGGACCTGCGAGCTCCAGGACACCCGAAGCCTGCTAGAGAAGATTCGGCGCCCTCCACAACACAGTCTGGTCCCTTTTTTTCTTTTCTTGTGTTGGGGAGTGTTCTTTTGTTACTTGTAAATAAATAGGTTTTGTTTTCCACTTTGCTCCTCCGAGGAATTCCTTCCCGAACCCGGTGTTGGGGGAGGGGTGGTTGGAGGTTTGTTTTGTTCTGGGGGGCTCCCTCTTGGAGATTTCCCCTAATTTGTCCTAAACCAGGACAATAATTCTTTTGGTGCATTGGCCGGGAAACCGGAGGCCAAAAACAGTGGAAAAAAAACCTATAACAATAATATTTTGGTTTTGGTTGTTTTGTGGGCATATTGGTGATTTATAATGTCATTTGGAGTGGAAGCTTGCCGGTTTTTCTGGTCCCTAGGGGCTTTTGAAGTTTTAATACCTTTGTGGTCCCTAGGGTTATTTCCTTACCCCAAAATAGCTCTGATGTTGTCCCTAATAAGTAGCTTTTGTAAGCGGGGGGCACTAACCAGAATAATCATTGTGCTGGCCTTATGTGTGATGATGTGTCGGATAACAGTGCTGGACTTTATTTCAGGAATGTATGGATTGTTGTCATGGCTGTGTACTCAGTTTGTTTGGGGAGAAGAAGAGGAAGGGGCTTTTCAGCCTTTGTCTTCCTTCTTCTCCTACAAATTGTTGACATCTCTATTAGAAAATACTGACTTTCCCCTGAGTTTGAAAGAAACCATCTTTCTGGCATTTAATTTATTAAGCCTTGTCTATACTGTCTGGAGTGTATATAAAATGAAAGCTGAGATTTCTAGAGGGGTTAGAGAGACCCCTGATTCAGGAGTAAAACAAAGCAAGAAAAGTCTTGACTGGAGTGGGAAATGGGAAGATATGGGCCACACTTTAAAGGAATTTTCTGATCCTATAGACTGGGACTTTCCATCTGATCAAATTCAGAATCCAGTCGAGGTGGCAAAGTATTTGAGGGAGAAGTGCCATGGTAATACTAAGGAAGAAAGGATTACTGCAGTGAGCTGGGCCTTGGCGTTTGTTTACCGTACTCTGCTAGATACTGTGGAGCAGCAGATAGCAGAAAGGGAACAGGGAGATAAGTTGGTTACTATCCCAGTGACTCAGGCTGCAGCTAACATCCCAGGCTCCAGGCTAGCAGCTGAATCAGACAATAGGCCCCAAACCATGGCTGTTGCAGCTAATACAAGAGGTGGAAAGTGTAAAGACAAGACCGATCGGAAGGTGGAGGATGATGACGATGATGCAGAAGAAGGACCCTCACCAAAATCAGAGGCCACATCAAGGGGCACAGAATCTGGAGCCAATATTGACTCCTTTTCTCTGAAGGACCTCAGAGGCCTAAGAAAGGATTACAGCCGACAACCTGACGAATCTATTATTAGTTGGTTAGTCCGCCTTTGGGATGCTGCAGGGGAGGTTACGATTTTGGATGGTACTGAAGTGAGGCATTTGGGATCCCTGTCACATGATCCTGCCATCGATCAAGGTGTGATGAGGGGGGCTAACCCTCACAGCCTCTGGGAACGGGTCCTAAGAAGCGTAGCAGAACGGTACCTGTGTACTGATGATCTCTATATGCAGCAGACACGGTGGAAGACCATAGAACAGGGGATCCAACGCCTGAGAGAGATGGCGGTCGCAGAGCTCGTTTTCTCAGATGACACAACAACTAGGAATCCGGACCTGGTACCATGCACTCCGATAATGTGGAGGAAACTTGTGCGACTTGGGCCACCTGAATACGCTTCCGCCCTAGCAATAATGAAGCGAGATGATACATATGAGACTGTGCTCGATATGGCAAAGAAGCTTCGAGCGTACGCAGATGCTGTGCATGGCCCAACTCATGCCAGAATTGCAGCAGTGGAAACCCGACTGCAGAAACTAGAAGACAAAATAGAGGAGAATCATAAGAAACTCCGGGAAGAGATTAAGGAGGACCTTATTGAAATCTCAGCCGTACAAATTAGAAGCCCTGGTGTCCAACGCCGGCGCTCCTTTGATGGGGAGAGAAGGTACATCCCACGGGCTGAGTTATGGTTTTTCCGGCGTGAGTCTGGAGAAGACATGAGAAGATGGGATGGAAAACCCACCGCTGCTTTGGCACAACGGGTGCGTGATTTGAAGAGAAGAGAAAGTATAACCAAAAAGATAGCAGCTCCGGTCGCTCGTAGCCGAGATGTTAAGTATGACGATGACGATGACATGTCCGATCCCCTTGAAGGAACTTCCAAGGCATATGCCCAAGGAAAGAAGGACAATCTGGCTTAGAGGGGCCCTGCCTCCAGCCAGGAAGAGGCACGGGAGAACCGGGTTTTTTGGAAGGTGTGGATCAGATGGCCTGGCACATCAGAGCCACAAGACTATGAAGCATTGGTTGACACTGGATCACAATGTACTTTAATGCCATCGGAACACGTGGGGACAGAACCTGTTTCCATTGCTGGAGTGACGGGGGGATCACAACAGTTGACGTTGTTAGAAGCTGAGGTGAGCTTGACTGGGAAGGAGTGGCAGGAACATCCAATTGTGACTGGTCCAGAGGCTCCGTGTATTTTGGGCATAGACTTTCTCCGGAATGGCTATTACAAAGATCCTAAGGGATTCAGGTGGGCTTTTGGAATAGCCGCAGTTGAGAGAGAGGGTATTAAACAATTGAATACCTTGCCTGGACTATCAGAGGACCCATCTGCAGTAGGACTTTTGAAGGTAGAGGAGCAGCGAGTGCCAGTTGCCACCTCAACAGTGCACCGCAGGCAGTACCGGACGAATCGAGATGCTGTGATCCCCATCCACAAGATGATTCGAGAGCTGGAGAGCCAAGGGGTGGTCAGTAAAACCCACTCACCCTTTAACAGCCCTATCTGGCCCGTGCGAAAATCTGACGGAGAGTGGAGATTGACTGTGGACTATCGTGCCTTGAATGAAGTGACTCCACCACTGAGTGCAGCTGTACCGGACATACTGGAACTGCAGTACGAGCTGGAGTCCAAGGCAGCAAAGTGGTACGCGACCATTGATATAGCTAACGCGTTTTTCTCCATCCCTCTGGCAGTAGAATGCAGGCCTCAGTTTGCTTTTACATGGAGGGGAGTGCAGTACACCTGGAACCGATTGCCCCAGGGGTGGAAACACAGTCCTACCATCTGTCATGGACTGATCCAGGCTGCACTAGAAGAGGGTGAGGCTCCAGAACATTTACAATATATTGACGATATCATTGTTTGGGGGAACACGGCAATAGAAGTGTTTGAGAAAGGAGAGAAGATAATTCATATTCTCCTGGACGCCGGATTTGCCATTAAGAAGAGCAAAGTCAAGGGACCTGCCCGAGAAATTCAGTTCTTGGGGGTGAAGTGGCAAGATGGACGGCGTCAGATTCCTGCGGATGTTATTAACAAAATCACTGCCATGTCCCCACCAACTGATAAGAAGGAGACACAGGCTTTCTTAGGTGCTATAGGTTTCTGGAGGATGCACATCCCTGAGTATAGTCAGATTGTGAGACCCCTTTATCTGGTTACCCGCAAGAAGAACGACTTCCATTGGGGCCCTGAGCAGCAGCAAGCTTTTGTCCAGATCAAGCAGGAGATCGCTCATGCTGTAGCCCTTGGTCCAGTCAGGACAGGACCAGATGTGAAGAATGTGCTCTACTCTGCAGCCGGGAGCCATGGTCTGTCCTGGAGCCTTTGGCAAAAGCTACCTGGCGAGACCCGAGGCCGACCATTGGGATTTTGGAGTCGGAGCTACAGGGGGTCTGAAGATAACTATACTCCAACAGAAAAGGAAATCTTGGCCGCCTATGAAGGAGTCCAAGCCGCCTCAGAGGTGATTGGTACAGAGGCACAACTCCTTCTCGCACCCCGACTACCGGTGCTGGGATGGATGTTCAGAGGAAAGGTTCCCTCTACCCACCATGCCACCAGTGCTACTTGGAGTAAGTGGATTGCCCTCATTACGCAGCGCGCTCGGATTGGGAAGTTAAATCGCCCTGGGATTCTAGAAATAATTACAAATTGGCCCGAAGGTGAAAGCTTTAGTGTCGCAGATGAGGAGCAAGAGCCAGTGACCCGGGTTGAGGAAGCTCCGCCATACAATCAGTTGCCAGTAGAAGAAACGCGTTACGCCCTATTCACTGATGGTTCTTGTCGTGTCATAGGGATGAAACGGAGGTGGAAAGCAGCTGTATGGAGTCCCACTCGACGGGTTGCAGAGGCTACTGAAGGAGAGGGTGAATCCAGTCAATTTGCTGAAATCAAAGCTATTCAACTGGCCCTAGGTATTGCAGAGAGAGAGAGGTGGCCAAGGCTCTATTTGTATACCGATTCTTGGATGGCAGCCAACGCTCTATGGGGATGGCTGAAGAGATGGAAAGAGGCCAACTGGCAGCGCAGAGGAAAACCAATTTGGGCTGCGGAAGAGTGGAAAGATATCGCTACTCGGTTAGAGAAGTTACCTGTGAAGGTTCGCCATGTAGATGCCCATGTCCCCAGAAGTAGAGCTAATGAAGAGCAGCAAAACAACCAGCAAGTACATCAGGCTGCAAAGATAGGGGAGTTGAAGATAGATCTCGACTGGGAGCATAAGGGAGAGTTATTCTTAGCACGATGGGCCCATGATGCCTCAGGCCACCAGGGTAGAGATGCCACCTATAAGTGGGCACGAGACCGAGGGGTGGATCTAACCATGGACAGTATTTCTCAGGTTATTCGTGACTGTGAGACGTGCGCTGCCATTAAGCAGGCCAAGCGACTGAAGCCCCTCTGGTATGGGGGGCGGTGGTCTAAGTACAAATACGGGGAGGCCTGGCAGATTGATTACATCACACTGCCTCAAACCCGCCAGGGCAAGCGCTATGTACTAACCATGGTAGAAGCCACCACAGGATGGTTGGAAACCTACCCTGTGTCCCATGCTACAGCCCGTAACACTATCTTGGGCCTTGAGAAGCAGGTCCTTTGGAGGCACGGTACTCCCGAAAGAATTGAGTCGGATAATGGAACTCATTTTAAAAACAATCTTATTAATACTTGGGCTAGGGAACATGGCATCGAGTGGGTATACCATATCCCCTATCATGCACCAGCTGCAGGGAAGGTGGAAAGGTACAATGGATTGTTAAAAACCACCTTAAAGGCATTGGGAGGGGGGTCTTTAAAAAACTGGGAGCAGCATTTGGCAAAGGCTACCTGGTTAGTTAACACTCGAGGTTCCACCAACCGAGCGGGTCCTGCTCAGTCTGAGCTCCTTAATATAGTAGATGGGGATAAAGCCCCAGTGGCCCATGTCAGAGGTTTGTTGGGAAAGACAGTATGGATCAACCCTGCCTCGAGTACAGACAAACCCATCCGTGGGATTGTCTTTGCTCAAGGACCAGGTAATACATGGTGGATAATGCAGAAAGATGGAACAACACGGTGTGTACCTCAGGGAGACCTGATTGTGGGATGAGACTCATATATGACTGTCATTGTTTGTTGAATGTGAGACAGAAGGAAACTGTAAGTGTCAAAGGTTTGAGCAAGTAAGATGAGAGGAATGCGTAAGTGTCAAAAGGTGTGAGTAAGTGAAATGAATGTTTTTTATTGTATGTTCACGATATGGGATAAGGGGTGGAGTGTCGTGGGGTGACAGCCTTTATCCCAATATCGTGTGTTATGTCTGGCAGCTGTGCCTTTTCCCCCACCCCCCCCCCCCCCGGCAGTCTGGCTGTGGCGGGATGGGGAAGAGAGGAGGGGGGGGGGGGGGGGGTGTGACCTGGCGCTTTTGGCTTTTGGCTGCTTGGCTTTAGCTAGCTGCTTGCTTGCTTGCTTGCTTGCTTGCTTTTTGCTTTCGCGCTGTTTTTTTTTTTTTTCCTTTTTCCTTTGTTCTCTCTCTCTCTTTCTTACCCTCCCCTGAAGATTCTGGACCGGCTCCGGATCGGACCTGCGAGCTCCAGGACACCCGAAGCCTGCTAGAGAAGATTCGGCGCCCTCCACAACACAGTCTGGTCCCTTTTTTTCTTTTCTTGTGTTGGGGAGTGTTCTTTTGTTACTTGTAAATAAATAGGTTTTGTTTTCCACTTTGCTCCTCCGAGGAATTCCTTCCCGAACCCGGTGTTGGGGGAGGGGTGGTTGGAGGTTTGTTTTGTTCTGGGGGGCTCCCTCTTGGAGATTTCCCCTAATTTGTCCTAAACCAGGACAATTACCCAAGGGAATGTTTCTCATCTGTGGTGACAGAGTATGGGCAGGGATCCCCTCCCGACTCCAGGGAGGTCCCTGTACTCTGGGAAAACTTTCTACCCTTACTCCAAACATCACCCTATTACATAATTGGAAAAAAGAAAGAGAATCAAAACGAGAAAAAAGGTCATACACTGAATTCGATGAAAATTGTGATCCGAGATTATACGATTGGAACAGACCAAAAAAGATTGCAGTCTCTCTGTTTTTACCCTGGATAGCTGCAGCTAAAGCCCTCGGTGAAATCAGTCACCTTGGGTGCTGGCTCAGTAAACAAGCTAACGCCACATCAGCAGCCCTGAGTGATCTCTTAAAGGAAGAAGAAACCACAAGACAAGCTTCACTCCAAAACCGAGCAGCAATCGACTTCCTGCTGCTTGCCCACGGACATGGATGTGAGGACTTCGAAGGAATGTGTTGCTTCAACCTCTCTTCACGTTCGGAATCCATCCATGCGAACATCCAGAAACTGAAAGATCTTGTGAAGGACTTGAAAGTAGAAAGAATCCCAGATTGGGTCAATGAAATTTTCGGGCAATGGGGACTAACAGGATGGACCGCATCTTTAGTTAAGGGATTGTTGTTGATTCTCCTTGTAATTTTTACAGTGTTAGTTATGTTCATGTGTCTTGTTCACTGTTTCAAAAGAACTCTCGCGAATGCATTTTTTGTAAAAACAGAAAGTGGAGTTGTAGTAAACCCCTCAGGTTTAGCCAGGGCCCCTTGGAGAATAGAATGCTGACACAGCAGCAAAGAAGTTTCCTGTCTCCAGGGACATCCGCCTTGTACCTTATCCCTATAGCCATGTAAGGCAATATTGTGTTAAACCCTACTATTGGTCACTTATGGTCACTCTAACACCTTTGCCATTGGTCAGGATTGGATCCAGGCCAAGGGTATAAAAGTAGCATACTGTACCCCTACTAACTCGGAAGAAGAAGAGCTGAGACCCTTCACGGACCCCTACAATAAAGCCATACTCGTGGAACAGCCAGTGTCTTCTGCTTCTCCTCTCTCTACCGTCTGCTGGAGCCTTAGGCCAAGGGAAAAGCTACCTAGCAAGCAAAGCTGAAATCACAAGAGCTGCCTAATCACTAAGAGCTGAATATCTCCCTGCTTGCTAGGGGCTAACCCACGGCCTTGGTCTGAGAGCGAGCTGGCTTCCAGCACCCAGTCCCCTTGGGGACTGAGCTCTGGAGCTGTAACAGCTTGCATAGGATAAGACCAAGCTAGGCTCATTTATTATACCACATTTTATTGCCAATGGGTTGTTCCTTCCCCCCCCGCCCCCCCCCCCCCCCGTGTTGTTGGCTTTCCCCTACTTGTCCATCTCCCCAAAGTCCTGCCCTTTTGTTCCCTGTTCCTCCTCCCATTCAATGTCAATCCCTCCCCAATCCTGCCCCTTTCTCTAGAAACTTCCCTGTCCATTTGGGATGCTTTGAAACTCTATTGGTTTGTTTAAGTTGTCCTCCTCCCCTCTAATCCCCTATTGGTTTAAACAATGTATTCCCCGCCTTGTGTTCCACCCTCAGTTTCTCCCAACTGGCTAAAGACTGTATCCTCCCCAGGCACCTCCGCAGTTTGGAAATCAGTGTAGGCCTTTAATTCAGTGTATTTCTGTCGCTGACACTGCGGGGAATAAACATACAGAAGACCTCTCCCTGTTCCTTGTCCCTACCCCCGCACACTCCACCCGTGCTGTAAAGCAGCCGTGCCCTACAGCCAAACCCCAGAGTTGACAGTTTTCTGGGGGCGGCTCACTCTGGGTGTTGGTGTTGGCAGCTAGTCGGGCTGAGGAAATCGGGCACTGCAGCACTTCCTGAATGGGCTGTTCTGTTGCAATAAAGAAATGGAGCTGTCAGCCCAGTGTCCGGGTGGCAGCAGCAGCAAAGCCCACCCGGCAGCAGCGCTGGCTGAGCTCCATGGCCAGGAGCAGCCGTGGATGCCCATGGTGTGGGCAGGCAGGAGCCAGGCAGGGGCTGCTGTGACCAGCGGCGGGGACCCGAGGGCTGGGGGAGCCCATGCTGAGCGTCCCTGGGCTGAGGGCACATTGCCTTCTGGGGGATGACCTGGGCCTGAACCTCATGAGGCACACTGTGATATTTTGGGATCTGTGCTCAGAGGTGAAGGGGTCCCTCATGAGGCACACAGTGATATTTTGGGATCTGTGCTCAGAGGTGAAGGGGTCCCTCATGAGGCACACAGTGATATTTTGGGCTCCCTGATGAGGGGTGAAGGGATCCCTCATGAGGCACACATGGATATTTTCGGGTCCATACCGAGGGGTGCAGGGATCCCTCAGGAATCACAAAGGAGTATTGACGGCCTCTCCTAAGGTGTGCAGCCACCCCTCATGAGGTGTGCAGCGGGGTTACATTTGAGGGGGTTTTTACTCTTCTCAGCACAGCAAAGGGTCACTTGGCCAAGGTTTTGCAAAGCTGGGAGAAAGCCTCTTGCAAAGCCTTGGGCCTGTCTGCGGGCACAGCGGGCGGGCTGGCGGAGCCCATCCCCTGGGGCCAGGCCGGGCCGGGCCAGGCTCGGGCCCCGGCAGGGAAGGGCCGTGGCCCTGGGCTCTGATGAGGCTGCTGAGCTCCCCCCTGGCCCTGTGCTATAGCCCAACACATTTACAGCCGGAGCCATGCAAGGAGTCCTGCCAAGAGCAAATTGTTCTAATGTTCTCTCTAGGACAAAAAAGAGCAAACCAACCCGGCTGATAGGTGAGGAAAGAGAATTCAAGTTCACTTAAAGCGCTGCTCAGTTCAGGGTTGCCTTTCGTTTGACTGAGCTGATGCTAAGAACTATTTTCTCACATATGGTGGCGTTTCTCTGCAAACAGGCTTTGATGAGAAATTTCTGACCGCATTTGCCTTTGCTCTTTAAGATAAGTCACGAACATGAGTAGCTTTGTTGAGGAATGGAGAATTGTTTGTAGCTCAGGAGGAACCTTACATTTTAGCACAGGAAGAAGGTAAGGCACAGGTTTAAAGGCTTTCTCCTCCTGGAGTGACACACTTTCAGAGGAGTCTGTGAGGAGAAGTCCCCTCAGCCACTGCCAGGGCTATGTGCCTCCTCTGCAGGCTCAGTATTCTGGGAGTTCCACGAGCCTCAGCTGCCAGTGAATATTCTTCTGAATATTTCTTGTTGTGCAGTGCAGAGGAAGAATATTTGGTGCTAGATTCCCCTCTGGGCTTTGAGGTAAATCTCAGTAATGCTGGTGATTTTTTTGTCCAGATGAACTTTTTATGGATAGTAAGGAAAAAGGGAAGAAGTATCGTGGAAAATTAATTCCTCAAAATGTGAGCGGCCAAATCGCACTAAAAATGAAATCAGAACTGAAGAATGTTTTTATTTTTTTTCCCTTGAAGGTAAGGCAAAACATGCAGTGCTAATAAAGTCTTTAAGAGATGCAACGAGCACCCAACTGTATGAAAATGAAAGAGGTAAAGGATGAGAAAGGGCATGGGAAGAATCTTCAGCCCTTCCTGTTGAAGGTCCAAGAGTATGAAAACGGACTCTGGCTGTTGCCCGTAGGTAACACGGGCTAATTGTAGAGGAGGGCAGGTGCCCAAGCTGTTGGTGGCCCAAGCCCTGCGAGGCTAGCCCAGTTGCAGTCCTAGTTGGACCAGGGCGGCGGGCTCGGGAGGGGTGGAGGTGGGGGGATCTCGGGAGGCTTCCGCTTCAAGGCCGGGCTGGGGGGCTGTGGGGGAGGCACGGAGGGCTGGTGCTCTGCTTTCTTGGGCAACTCCTGCTGCCGAGGCCTCGGGTGAGAGCTGTCAAAGGCGACATTCTCTGGGCTCTCTGGGGGAGAGGGAGAGGCACGCCTTCTCGGCCGGGATGCTGGAGCGGCGGCAGCGCGACTATGGAGAGAGGAGGTGGCTGAGGGCCCAGGTGCCAGTGGCACACAGGGAGCCTCCTGCACAGCAGGGCCCAGAGCTGGCAAGGCTCCCCAGCACGGCTGGAGCTGCTGGCACAGCTTGGCCCAGCTGCACAGCTGCCCCTCAAGGCCCCGGCGAGCAGGACACAGCTCTGGGCAGGCTCCGTGGCCAGGAGTGGGCCCCAGAGCACCTCTGCCTTTCAGGGGCAATCTCGTCCCTGCTCTTTCTCCTCCCCACCGTGCTTTGCCTCTGCCCTGTGTCCCCGGGGCTGCTCTGGGCCAGGCAGCCTCAGTGGGAGCCAGCACTGGCTGCAGCCCCAGCGGGCACCCCAGGACAAGGCCCAGCAATTAGGAGGCCAATGAATGCTCTGAGCAGCAGCAGGACCCTCAGCACAGTTAGTTGGACAACCATGGACTGGCCACAACTCCACAGCAGCATTTCTGTTCCCTGAATGTTCTTGACTATGTGCAGCCTATAAAGAAGCTGGAGGGTAGAGATGGGCCAACACTTACCGTTTCTTTCCCTTCCACAACCGGAACCCCGCATAGCACAGTACCACGGAAATTGGCACAGTGAACAGTGTCACTACCGTGCCTATCATGCAGGACCTGCGCACGTCCTGGGGGCAGATAATTCTCGGTGTTTTCCGTGGATTCTGGGCGTTTGTGTCTGACATGCCAAGCACTTCTGTGGGAGCAATGAGGAGCGTCAGCCCGTGCTGTGCTGCACTACTGAGCTGGCAGCACGGTGGATGCAGGCAGGACGTTCTCGGTTTCCCCCAGAGCTGGGGCCTGCAGGCACCTTGCCGCCCCTTGGCACAGGCTGTGCCACCCAACGAAGCCCAGCAGGCCGGGAGGAGAGACCGGGGGCAGCGCAGCTGCTTGGGCAGTGGCTGCTTGGAGGGACACGGGCCAAAGCCATCCCTGAGCAGCCACTGCCAGCCCTGGCCCTCCCTGCCCCGTGACAGCTCCCCCAGCCCCAGGGCACAGAGTCAGGCCCTGTCAGGACCCAGTGCAGCCCCTGCCCAGTCGGGAGCCATGGCTGGCTCTGGCCCTGGGCTGGCGGCAGGGCTCCTGCTCGGGGCTGCTCCTGTGCCTTGGGCCTCTGGGCACTCAGAGCCAGCTCCAGAGCAGCTGCAGAGGGAGCGATGTTGGTGCACGAGTCCTCTTTCCCCGGGGCTGTGGACGAGCTCCAGAGGCTCCTCCAGCTTTGGCTGCTGCCGGGCTGGGCAAGGGCAGGCCCTGGGGAAAAGAGCTGACGCCACAGAGCCCCACCAAGGGCTGCGCCTGGTGGAGCAATTATCTCCTGTACCTGTGCCCATGTCTGGCATCTCCTCCTTTCCTGCATCAGTGGCTGGCACAAAGCCATTGCTTCCTACAGGATATGGCCCCACCTGCATGGACTTTTGCTCCATCGCTTGAGAAAAGAAAAAGGACAGCTGGGTCAGATGGAACCATTGCAGGAGGTGGCAACTTCAGGAGACAATACTTGTCAAGTCGTGGATAAGGATCAGGAAAATGGCCAGGTTATTGGGGCTGGGCCAGGGCCCTCCCTGACTGAAAAAGCCCCTACACCTGATCTGACTGGAGATTAGGAAATTGCAGGGCATCTCAGGGCATCTATGGCTCGTGGTGCAGTTTGGGCTGCCTGTGAACTAATGCCAAATGCCTTCCTGCAGAGGCTGGGGAGAAGCTGCAGCCAGGCCAGGCTGGCAAACAGCCCTGCAGGGCGTGGAAGCAGCAGCGGGGCAGCAAGGCTGCCATGGATCCCTTCCCGCTGTGCCGGGCACGGCGTGTCCAGATGTGCAGCCAAAGCCCCCGGCTGCTGAGCCCCATGACAAGGCAGAGGGAAACGCACCCACCACGGCGTCTCTCCAGGTCATTCAGCATCTGCTCCAGATGTTTCGCTGCCTCCAAGGATTTCATGTCTCCTATGTCTCGCTTCTTCCATTTAGGAGGACCTTAATGGGAAGTTCCATTTCTCCTTCAGGCCCAAGTGGCAGTGAGAGCACCTGCGTGATTGGTGCCCTCCAAGGCACTCCCGCAGCTCGGCCTTCCACTCAGGAGCAGGGCCAGGGGCACCTCGTGCCTGCAGTGGCCCCACACTGGGATGGAAGGAGCCCCTTGTGGGGCAGTCGGGGCAGAAAGGACTCCCTGGAGCTGCTGCAGCTCCAAACCCAGCCCCAGGCAGGGCCAGGGCTTGGCAGTGGCAGCAGGAGCACCTCAGGCTCCCTGGGGCCGGCAAAGGAGCTGAGAGAGGCTCAGCCCCAGGGCACAGCCCTGGGCCCGGCCCCTTCCCTCTCTGCTCTTCTCTGTGGCTGCACAGAGCACACAGAAGGACACACTGGCATTGAACACGGGAGGAGGATGGACAGCTAAATGATCCTTCCTCCCACTGACAGCGATCCTGTGGGATCACAGAAGGGAGCAGGGCAAGATTTCCAGATTCTTTAAAGCCAGAGATTGTGTTAAGGGACAGGGCTCATGACTGAGCCCTTGCCACATGGACACTGATTATTTTTCAGGAAAGGAACACAGAGAACTTGCCTCCACCATGCCCTAGAGTCTTCATACTGTCATTCACCAGCTTTTCCATATAAGCCATCTTATCGTCCCAGTCTAGAAGAGGGCAAAGACCAGGTCATTTCCATGGTGTGCTGGGATCCCCCACTGCTTACAGTAAATGGGCACTGCAAGGGGGCCATGTAAGGCTGTGGGAGCCACATGTGAATGCACAAGCCCAAACTGCACAGGGGCCTGGGGAGCTCTGGGCTGGCTCCTGGTCACTCTCCACCCTCTTTGCAGGCCCTGTGACACATCCCCGGTCAGCCCAGGGCCCATGGGCGCTCTCTCCCGCCCCCAGTGGAAACCCTCCCTAAATACCCTGGGGAAAACCATCCCCAGCGCTTCCCGGGGAGCAGGGAGCGCTGTCCCGGGAAAGGGGAGCCAGGCTGCCGGCTCACCTGCTCCCCGCGCTTGCAGCGGAGCAGCCTGGGCAGCCCTGGCAGGCAGGGCCACGGCCAGGAGGAGCAGGAGGAAGAGGCGCAGAGCAAGGGCCATGGTGCCTTGCCCTCTGCCAGTCCCTGCAGCTCTTGCTGCCACCGCTGTCCTGACACCGCTGTCCCAATGTCAGCACCACTGCTGCCACTGCCACTGCTGCTGCCGCAACAGTTGTGCTCAAGCACTGACTGCTCGCTCCTTGTGCTGCTGTGCAACCACGGGGCTCTGGCACCTCTGTGACCTCAGAGCCTGCTGTGACCTCATGGCCAGGGTGGAGTTGTGTGGGCACTGGGATCTGCCTTCTTTGGCAGGGAGCTGCTCTGTCCAAGGGCTGTGACACAGTCCCAGCCCAGCTGATCTCACAGGCTGGGCCATGAAGGGATGGAGAGCAGCCCTGCCAAGAAGGACTTGGGGGTGCTGCAAGATGAGAGGCTGCACATGAGCCAGCCATGTGCATCCAAAGGAGAGTGCCCAGCAGCTTGAAGGAGGTGATTCCACCCCTCTGCTCTGGTGAGACCCCACCTGGAGTACTGTGGAAGAGGTTTTACAGGGACCTCTGTGAGTCATTGAGAAGTTTGATAAGAGGATCCATGTTTAGCCCTGAAAGAATCCCTACCAAGGTTGTTGACATAGAAACCAAGAAAGAAAGAAGGATAAATAAGATAAATCTGGAACTGCCTATTCCAAGAAGCACTTTGCTTGTCTCTCATGACCAGTGAGTAAAGTGCAAACTTATGAGCTTTGTAAGAATGCAGAACAAGCATGCATGCTAGAATAAAAACAGGGTTTGAAGCCTTCTGGAAACGGAGTGTGTTGCTTTGTACTGTCTCCATCTCTACCACGACAGAGTACTGCATCCAGCTCTGGGCTCCCCACACAGGAAGGCCATGGTCCTGTTGGATCTAGTCCAGAGGAGGGACAAAATGCTCTGAGGGCTGGAGCCCTTCTGCTTTGGAGACAGGCTGGGAGAGCTGGTGGCGTTCAGCCTGGAAGAGAGCAGACTCAAGGGAGACCTGATTGCTGCCTTTCAGTACCTGAAGGGGGCTTGTAAAAGAGATGGGACAGAACTTGTAGTAGAGCCTTTTGTGAGCAGAGCGAGGGGGAATGGCTTTAGTCCAAAAGACGGTCCATTCAGACTGGACAAAAGAAACCCATTCTTTCACTGTAGGGTTTGAAAGCCTGACACAGGTTGCCCAGAGAGGTGGACATCCATCCCTGCAAACATTCAAGCTCACGCTCTGAGCAACCTGACCTACTTAAAGGTGTCCCTGCTCAGTGCAGGGCATTGGACTAGATGGCCTTTAAATGTCCCTTCCAAGCCAAGCCATTCTGTGTTCCTGGGCACTATCAAAGCAGTGCTGGATTAGTGCTGGGGTGATTATGTGGCACCTGTATTTTGGTAGTTGGGTCCTTTAGCAATTGGCCCTGAGAGCATTCATGGTCTGGGCAGTGAAGTCTGCAAACAACAGACAGTGTGCTCAAGGAGAAACAGGGGAGGAACACTGCTGTAGCTCAGATAAATGCCAGCATTTTGCTGCCCATTCCTAGTTAAGAAATAAAGGAATGTCCTGAAGATCCCTTCATGTGGGTGCATTATTGGCTGTATCAGTACTTGTGTTCTGCAAAACAGGGAATTTGCTACAACTTCTTGCCCCATTTATCACTGAATGAAACTCAAATCCTGCATTGCTCCTTGTCAACTTGCTTCCAAGTCAAGGCAAATTTTGTTCATGATTGAGTGGGACATATTCACCTGTTCACAAGCAAATTCTTCTTGCCATTCACACAGAGGCAAGATTGTTTTGTGGATTTGCTCTAATCGGACAGGAATTAAGGCCTACCTGTCACTAGAACTAAAGCTGATGCATTAGGTTGCAAAGTCTTGAGTAATTTGGCCTGGTGACTGGCATTGTAGAGAGTTGTTCTGGAATTAAATGACACTTGAAGACACGTGTAGTCTACCATATTTCTGGCATACTAGAAGTGAAAAAAAAAACCTTTGAAACATGATTTTATCCTTTTTTCCTCCTCCTCCTCCTCCCAGGAATTTCAATGTCTGAGGTCTAAGCTCTTCAGCTGCCTCACAAACATTGTTTTAATTCAGACAGGCATCCATGCCTTGAGCCACAAATCATGACTGTGGCTGTGAAGCTTGAAGCAATGTAGGTTTATAGCACTAAAAGTAATAATGCATTCCCAGGTTAAGCCAAGTATTTCCCAAGTAACTCTACCTATCCTCAGGGATGTTTCAAAAAGGATCATTGTAAAAGCTGGGAATCAGGAGAAAGAGTGTCATCAAAATTAAAAAGACAGGTTTCTGAGATCTTTATATTCCTATAAAAAGAGATTCAAAATTGTTCATATATGGAACATTGACTAAGAAGTGAATGACAGATTGCCAAAGTAATTGGGGAAAAAATTACCATAAGTAAAACTATGTTTACATGTAGATAATAAGTAAACCACCTTGCTAAGAAAAAAACCAGACCTGCCAATACTAAAACCAATAAGGCTGTTTCATCTGTCTCAATACAAAAAAAAAAAACCACTGAAAAGAATCAGAGGTCATTAAGACAATTAGTATATACAGGAAATTCCAGGGATTGGGAAAAAATGAAGCAAACTGTAGAGTGCAATTCCCAGAGTTAACCTGGAATTTATTGGTGGATTTGTTGCAAAATTTCTGAGAGCAGACTGGAAAAGCATAGGGGCTGGTCAGCCCATGGGTGGGCATTTAGAGCAGTGTGAGGGCTGTTTCTGAGACCAACTGCAGGGAAGAAGAGCAGCAGACAATCACTGGGACAGTCTCTTTGCTGGCTGTGGAGTTTTTGTCAGTCAGTTCCCTGTGGCTGGGGGAGCTGTCACGGGGCAGGGAGGGCCAGGGCTGGCAGTGGCTGCTCAGGGATGGCTTTGGCCCGTGTCCCTCCAAGCAGCCACTGCCCAAGCAGCTGCGCTGCCCCCGGGCTCTCCTCCCGGCCTGCTGGGCTTTGTTGGGTGGCACAGCCTGTGCCAAGGGGCGGCAAGGTGCCTGCAGGCCCCAGCTCTGGGGCAAACGGAGAACGTCCTGCCCGCATCCACCAGGCTGCCAGCTTAGCAGTGCAGCACAGCACGGGCTGACGCTCCCCATTGCTCCCCCAGGTGCAGCCGGCCCCACCACACGTGTTCCTGATTCCCAGGAGGGGTGTGAAAAATGGCAATCACTTGTTTGTAAAATTGTAAAACTTTATTTTTAATAAATTGGTTATAAAAATAGCAATATCATTAGAGTGCTAAAAATTTTGGACAATTTGGATTAGGACAATAGGAGACAATAGAATGATAGAGTTACAGACATCTGGGTACCTATTTTCTGGGCAGCATAAGCCCGAAAAAGGACAGACATTAACAGAGGATTAACCCTTAAAAACAATAACCTGTTGCATATTTGTGCATCTCGTATATGATGCATAACTTCCATTCAAACACAGGACTTTGTCTGGTCCTCGTCAACTTCTCCCTCTTAATCCTAACCGGCTTCCTGAGGGCTGAGCGACGCAGGAAGAAGTTAGTTTCTTCTGATAGGAGAGCAATACATTCTTTTTCTCTGACAAATTGCAGTGTTCTATGGCTGCTATATTAGCAAAAAGCCAATCATAAAATACATATTTCTCAGAGGACCTTGGAATGGTTTGCTGTTGGGGAACACTCTGTTTGCATGGAATAAGGGCAAGTTTGACGTTCTATTGATGCTGGAAAGGATTTGGAAGCACTCAACACAGCCCTGACTGAGAGCTTCCCTGTTGCAGTGCATGTCTTTGATTGTAATGCGGTCCTAGTAGTCAGTTTTATGACACCCCGTTATTTGGTATTGTTATACCACATTTTATTGCCAATGGGTTGTTCCTTCCCCCCCCGCCCCCCCCCCCCGTGTTGTTGGCTTTCCCCTACTTGTCCATCTCCCCAAAGTCCTGCCCTTTTGTTCCCTGTTCCTCCTCCCATTCAATGTCAATCCCTCCCCAATCCTGCCCCTTTCTCTAGAAACTTCCCTGTCCATTTGAGATGCTTTGAAACTCTATTGGTTTGTTTAAGTTGTCCTCCTCCCCTCTAATCCCCTATTGGTTTAAACAATGTATTCCCCGCCTTGTGTTCCACCCTCAGTTTCTCCCAACTGGCTAAAGACTGTATCCTCCCCAGGCACCTCCGCAGTTTGGAAATCAGTGTAGGCCTTTAATTCAGTGTATTTCTGTCGCTGACACTGCGGGGAATAAACATACAGAAGACCTCTCCCTGTTCCTTGTCCCTACCCCCGCGCACTCCACCCGTGCTGTAAAGCAGCCGTGCCCTACAGCCAAACCCCAGAGTTGACAGTTTTCTGGGGGCGGCCCACTCTGGGTGTTGGTGTTGGCAGCTAGTCGGGCTGAGGAAATCGGGCACTGCAGCACTTCCCGAATGGGCTGTTCTGTTGCAATAAAGAAATGGAGCTGTCAGCCCAGTGTCCGGGTGGCAGCAGCAGCAAAGCCCACCCGGCAGCAGCGCTGGCTGAGCTCCATGGCCAGGAGCAGCCGTGGATGCCCATGGTGTGGGCAGGCAGGAGCCAGGCAGGGGCTGCTGTGACCAGCGGCGGGGACCCGAGGGCTGGGGGAGCCCATGCTGAGCGTCCCTGGGCTGAGGGCACATTGCCTTCTGGGGGATGACCTGGGCCTGAACCTCATGAGGCACACTGTGATATTTTGGGATCTGTGCTCAGAGGTGAAGGGGTCCCTCATGAGGCACACAGTGATATTTTGGGGTCCCTGCTGAGGGGTGAAGGGGTCCCTCATGAGGCACACATGGATATTTTCGGGTCCATACCGAGGGGTGCAGGGATCCCTCAGGAATCACAAAGGAGTATTGACGGCCTCTCCTAAGGTGTGCAGGCACCCCTCATGAGGTGTGCAGCGGGGTTACATTTGAGGGGGTTTTTACTCTTCTCAGCACAGCAAAGGGTCACTTGGCCGAGGTTTTGCAAAGCTGGGAGAAAGCCTCTTGCAAAGCCTTGGGCCTGTCTGCGGGCACAGCGGGCGGGCTGGCGGAGCCCATCCCCTGGGGCCAGGCCAGGCCGGGCCAGGCTCGGGCCCCGGCAGGGAAGGGCCGTGGCCCTGGGCTCTGATGAGGCTGCTGAGCTCCCCCCTGGCCCTGTGCTATAGCCCAACACATTTACAGCCGGAGCCATGCAAGGAGTCCTGCCAAGAGCAAATTGTTCTAATGTTCTCTCTAGGACAAAAAAGAGCAAACCAACCCGGCTGATAGGTGAGGAAAGAGAATTCAAGTTCACTTAAAGCGCTGCTCAGTTCAGGGTTGCCTTTCGTTTGACTGAGCTGATGCTAAGAACTATTTTCTCACATATGGTGGCGTTTCTCTGCAAACAGGCTTTGATGAGAAATTTCTGACCGCATTTGCTTTTGCTCTTTAAGATAAGTCACGAACATGAGTAGCTTTGTTGAGGAATGGAGAATTGTTTGTAGCTCAGGAGGAACCTTACATTTTAGCACAGGAAGAAGGTAAGGCACAGGTTTAAAGGCTTTCTCCTCCTGGAGTGACACACTTTCAGAGGAGTCTGTGAGGAGAAGTCCCCTCAGCCACTGCCAGGGCTGTGTGCCTCCTCTGCAGGCTCAGTATTCTGGGAGTTCCACGAGCCTCAGCTGCCAGTGAATATTCTTCTGAATATTTCTTGTTGTGCAGTGCAGAGGAAGAATATTTGGTGCTAGATTCCCCTCTGGGCTTTGAGGTAAATCTCAGTAATGCTGGTGATTTTTTTGTCCAGATGAACTTTTTATGGATAGAAAGGAAAAAGGGAAGAAGTATCGTGGAAAATTAATTCCTCAAAATGTGAGCGGCCAAATCGCACTAAAAATGAAATCAGAACTGAAGAATGTTTTTATTTTTTTTCCCTTGACAGGTAAGGCAAAACATGCAGTGCTAATAAAGTCTTTAAGAGATGCAACGAGCACCCAACTGTATGAAAATGAAAGAGGTAAAGGATGAGAAAGGGCATGGGAAGAATCTTCAGCCCTTCCTGTTGAAGGTCCAAGAGTATGAAAACGGACTCTGGCTGTTGCCCGTAGGTAACACGGGCTAATTGTAGAGGAGGGCAGGTGCCCAAGCTGTTGGTGGCCCAAGCCCTGCGTGGCTAGCCCAGTTGAAGTCCTAGTTGGACCAGGGCGGCGGGCTCGGGAGGGGTGGAGGTGGGGGGATCTCGGGAGGCTTCCGCTTCAAGGCCGGGCTGGGGGGCCGTGGGGGAGGCACGGAGGGTTGGTGCTCTGCTTTCTTGGGCAACTCCTGCTGCCGAGGCCTCGGGTGAGAGCTGTCAAAGGCGACGGTCTCTGGGCTCTCTGGGGGAGAGGGAGAGGCACGCCTTCTCGGCCGGGATGCTGGAGCGGCGGCAGCGCGACTGTGGAGAGAGGAGGTGGCTGAGGGCCCAGGTGCCAGTGGCACACAGGGAGCCTCCTGCACAGCAGGGCCCAGAGCTGGCAAGGCTCCCCAGCACGGCTGGAGCTGCTGGCACAGCTTGGCCCAGCTGCACAGCTGCCCCTCAAGGCCCCGGCGAGCAGGACACAGCTCTGGGCAGGCTCCGTGGCCAGGAGTGGGCCCCAGAGCACCTCTGCCTTTCAAGGGCAATCTCGTCCCTGCTCTTTCTCCTCCCCACCGTGCTTTGCCTCTGCCCTGTGTCCCCGGGGCTGCTCTGGGCCAGGCAGCCTCAGTGGGAGCCAGCACTGGCTGCAGCCCCAGCGGGCACCCCAGGACAAGGCCCAGCAATTAGGAGGCCAATGAAAGCTCTGAGCAGCAGCAGGACCCTCAGCACAGTTAGTTGGACAACCATGGACTGGCCACAACTCCACAGCAGCATTTCTGTTCCCTGAATGTTCTTGACTATGTGCAGCCTATAAAGAAGCTGGAGGGTAGAGATGGGCCAACACTTACCGTTTCTTTCCCTTCCACAACCGGAACCCCGCATAGCACAGTCCCACGGATATTGGCACAGTGAACAGTGTCACTACCGTGCCTATCATGCAGGACCTGCGCACGTCCTGGGGGCAGATAATTCTCGGTGTTTTCCGTGGATTCTGGGCGTTTGTGTCTGACATGCCAAGCACTTCTGTGGGAGCAATGAGGAGCGTCAGCCCGTGCTGTGCTGCACTACTGAGCTGGCAGCACGGTGGATGCAGGCAGGACGTTCTCCGTTTCCCCCAGAGCTGGGGCCTGCAGGCACCTTGCCGCCCCTTGGCACAGGCTGTGCCACCCAACGAAGCCCAGCAGGCCGGGAGGAGAGACCGGGGGCAGCGCAGCTGCTTGGGCAGTGGCTGCTTGGAGGGACACGGGCCAAAGCCATCCCTGAGCAGCCACTGCCAGCCCTGGCCCTCCCTGCCCCGTGACAGCTCCCCCAGCCCCAGGGCACAGAGTCAGGCCCTGTCAGGACCCAGTGCAGCCCCTGCCCAGTCGGGAGCCATGGCTGGCTCTGGCCCTGGGCTGGCGGCAGGGCTCCCGCTCGGGGCTGCTCCTGTGCCTTGGGCCTCTGGGCACTCAGAGCCAGCTCCAGAGCAGCTGCAGAGGGAGCGATGTTGGTGCACGAGTCCTCTTTCCCCAGGGCTGTGGACGAGCTCAAGAGGCTCCTCCAGCTTTGGCTGCTGCCGGGCTGGGCAAGGGCAGGCCCTGGGGAAAAGAGCTGACGCCACAGAGCCCCACCAAGGGCTGCGCCTGGTGGAGCAATTATCTCCTGTACCTGTGCCCATGTCTGGCATCTCCTCCTTTCCTGCATCAGTGGCTGGCACAAAGCCATTGCTTCCTACAGGATATGGCCCCACCTGCATGGACTTTTGCTCCATCGCTTGAGAAAGGAAAAAGGACAGCTGGGTCAGATGGAACCATTGCAGGAGGTGGCAACTTCAGGAGACAATACTTGTCAAGTCGTGGATAAGGATCAGGAAAATGGCCAGGTTATTGGGGCTGGGCCAGGGCCCTCCCTGACTGAAAAAGCCCCTACACCTGATCTGACTGGAGATTAGGAAATTGCAGGGCATCTCAGGGCATCTATGGCTCGTGGTGCAGTTTGGGCTGCCTGTGAACTAATGCCAAATGCCTTCCTGCAGAGGCTGGGGAGAAGCTGCAGCCAGGCCAGGCTGGCAAACAGCCCTGCAGGGCGTGGAAGCAGCAGCGGGGCAGCAAGGCTGCCATGGATCCCTTCCCGCTGTGCCGGGCACGGCGTGTCCAGATGTGCAGCCAAAGCCCCCGGCTGCTGAGCCCCATGACAAGGCAGAGGGAAACGCACCCACCACGGCGTCTCTCCAGGTCATTCAGCATCTGCTCCAGATGTTTCGCTGCCTCCAAGGATTTCATGTCTCCTATGTCTCGGTTCTTCCATTTAGGAGGACCTTAATGGGAAGTTCCATTTCTCCTTCAGGCCCAAGTGGCAGTGAGAGCACCTGCGTGATTGGTGCCCTCCAAGGCACTCCCGCAGCTCGGCCTTCCACTCAGGAGCAGGGCCAGGGGCACCTCGTGCCTGCAGTGGCCCCACACTGGGATGGAAGGAGCCCCTTGTGGGGCAGTCGGGGCAGAAAGGACTCCCTGGAGCTGCTGCAGCTCCAAACCCAGCCCCAGGCAGGGCCAGGGCTTGGCAGTGGCAGCAGGAGCACCTCAGGCTCCCTGGGGCCGGCAAAGGAGCTGAGAGAGGCTCAGCCCCAGGGCACAGCCCTGGGCCCGGCCCCTTCCCTCTCTGCTCTTCTCTGTGGCTGCACAGAGCACACAGAAGGACACACTGGCATTGAACACGGGAGGAGGATGGACAGCTAAATGATCCTTCCTCCCACTGACAGCGATCCTGTGGGATCACAGAAGGGAGCAGGGCAACATTTCCAGATTCTTTAAAGCCAGAGATTGTGTTAAGGGACAGGGCTCATGACTGAGCCCTTGCCACATGGACACTGATTATTTTGCAGGAAAGGAGCACAGAGAACTTGCCTCCACCATGCCCTAGAGTCTTCATATTGTCATTCACCAGCTTTTCCATATAAGCCATCTTATCGTTCCAGTCTAGAAGAGTGCAAAGACCAGGTCATTTCCATGGTGTGCTGGGATCCCCCACTGCTTACGTAAATGTGCACTGCAAGGGGGCCATGTAAGGCTGTGGGAGCCACATGTGAATGCACAAGCCCAAACTGCACAGGGGCCTGGGGAGCTCTGGGCTGGCTCCTGGTCACTCTCCACCCTCTTTGCAGGCCCTGTGACACATCCCCGGTCAGCCCAGGGCCCATGGGCGCTCTCTCCCGCCCCCAGTGGAAACCCTCCCTAAATACCCTGGGGAAAACCATCCCCAGCGCTTCCCGGGGAGCAGGGAGCGCTGTCCCGGGAAAGGGGAGCCAGGCTGCCGGCTCACCTGCTCCCCGCGCTTGCAGCGGAGCAGCCTGGGCAGCCCTGGCAGGCAGGGCCACGGCCAGGAGGAGCAGGAGGAAGAGGCGCAGAGCAAGGGCCATGGTGCCTTGCCCTCTGCCAGTCCCTGCAGCTCTTGCTGCCACCGCTGTCCTGACACCGCTGTCCCAATGTCAGCACCACTGCTGCCACTGCCACTGCTGCTGCCGCAACAGTTGTGCTCAAGCACTGACTGCTCGCTCCTTGTGCTGCTGTGCAACCACGGGGCTCTGGCACCTCTGTGACCTCAGAGCCTGCTGTGACCTCATGGCCAGGGTGGAGTTGTGTGGGCACTGGGATCTGCCTTCTTTGGCAGGGAGCTGCTCTGTCCAAGGGCTGTGACACAGTCCCAGCCCAGCTGATCTCACAGGCTGGGCCATGAAGGGATGGAGAGCAGCCCTGCCAAGAAGGACTTGGGGGTGCTGCAAGATGAGAGGCTGCACATGAGCCAGCCATGTGCATCCAAAGGAGAGTGCCCAGCAGCTTGAAGGAGGTGATTCCACCCCTCTGCTCTGGTGAGACCCCACCTGGAGTACTGTGGAAGAGGTTTTACAGGGACCTCTGTGAGTCATTGAGAAGTTTGATAAGAGGATCCATGTTTAGCCCTGAAAGAATCCCTACCAAGGTTGTTGACATAGAAACCAAGAAAGAAAGAAGGATAAATAAGATAAATCTGGAACTGCCTATTCCAAGAAGCACTTTGCTTGTCTCTCATGACCAGTGAGTAAAGTGCAAACTTATGAGCTTTGTAAGAATGCAGAACAAGCATGCATGCTAGAATAAAAACAGGGTTTGAAGCCTTCTGGAAACGGAGTGTGTTGCTTTGTACTGTCTCCATCTCTACCACGACAGAGTACTGCATCCAGCTCTGGGCTCCCCACACAGGAAGGCCATGGTCCTGTTGGATCTAGTCCAGAGGAGGGACAAAATGCTCTGAGGGCTGGAGCCCTTCTGCTTTGGAGACAGGCTGGGAGAGCTGGTGGCGTTCAGCCTGGAAGAGAGCAGACTCAAGGGAGACCTGATTGCTGCCTTTCAGTACCTGAAGGGGGCTTGTAAAAGAGATGGGACAGAACTTGTAGTAGAGCCTTTTGTGAGCAGAGCGAGGGGGAATGGCTTTAGTCCAAAAGACGGTCCATTCAGACTGGACAAAAGAAACCCATTCTTTCACTGTAGGTTTTGAAAGCCTGACACAGGTTGCCCAGAGAGGTGGACATCCATCCCTGCAAACATTCAAGCTCACGCTCTGAGCAACCTGACCTACTTAAAGGTGTCCCTGCTCAGTGCAGGGCATTGGACTAGATGGCCTTTAAATGTCCCTTCCAAGCCAAGCCATTCTGTGTTCCTGGGCACTATCAAAGCAGTGCTGGATTAGTGCTGGGGTGATTATGTGGCACCTGTATTTTGGTAGTTGGGTCCTTTAGCAATTGGCCCTGAGAGCATTCATGGTCTGGGCAGTGAAGTCTGCAAACAACAGACAGTGTGCTCAAGGAGAAACAGGGGAGGAACACTGCTGTAGCTCAGATAAATGCCAGCATTTTGCTGCCCATTCCTAGTTAAGAAATAAAGGAATGTCCTGAAGATCCCTTCATGTGGGTGCATTATTGGCTGTATCAGTACTTGTGTTCTGCAAAACAGGGAATTTGCTACAACTTCTTGCCCCATTTATCACTGAATGAAACTCAAATCCTGCATTGCTCCTTGTCAACTTGCTTCCAAGTCAAGGCAAATTTTGTTCATGATTGAGTGGGACATATTCACCTGTTCACAAGCAAATTCTTCTTGCCATTCACACAGAGGCAAGATTGTTTTGTGGATTTGCTCTAATCGGACAGGAATTAAGGCCTACCTGTCACTAGAACTAAAGCTGATGCATTAGGTTGCAAAGTCTTGAGTAATTTGGCCTGGTGACTGGCATTGTAGAGAGTTGTTCTGGAATTAAATGACACTTGAAGACACGTGTAGTCTACCATATTTCTGGCATACTAGAAGTGAAAAAAAAAACCTTTGAAACATGATTTTATCCTTTTTTCCTCCTCCTCCTCCTCCCAGGAATTTCAATGTCTGAGGTCTAAGCTCTTCAGCTGCCTCACAAACATTGTTTTAATTCAGACAGGCATCCATGCCTTGAGCCACAAATCATGACTGTGGCTGTGAAGCTTGAAGCAATGTAGGTTTATAGCACTAAAAGTAATAATGCATTCCCAGGTTAAGCCAAGTATTTCCCAAGTAACTCTACCTATCCTCAGGGATGTTTCAAAAAGGATCATTGTAAAAGCTGGGAATCAGGAGAAAGAGTGTCATCAAAATTAAAAAGACAGGTTTCTGAGATCTTTATATTCCTATAAAAAGAGATTCAAAATTGTTCACATATGGAACATTGACTAAGAAGTGAATGACAGATTGCCAAAGTAATTGGGGAAAAAATTACCATAAGTAAAACTATGTTTACATGTAGATAATAAGTAAACCACCTTGCTAAGAAAAAAACCAGACCTGCCAATACTAAAACCAATAAGGCTGTTTCATCTGTCTCAATACAAAAAAAAAAAAAACCACTGAAAAGAATCAGAGGTCATTAAGACAATTAGTATATACAGGAAATTCCAGGGATTGGGAAAAAATGAAGCAAACTGTAGAGTGCAATTCCCAGAGTTAACCTGGAATTTATTGGTGGATTTGTTGCAAAATTTCTGAGAGCAGACTGGAAAAGCATAGGGGCTGGTCAGCCCATGGGTGGGCATTTAGAGCAGTGTGAGGGCTGTTTCTGAGACCAACTGCAGGGAAGAAGAGCAGCAGACAATCACTGGGACAGTCTCTTTGCTGGCTGTGGAGTTTTTGTCAGTCAGTTCCCTGTGGCTGGGGGAGCTGTCACGGGGCAGGGAGGGCCAGGGCTGGCAGTGGCTGCTCAGGGATGGCTTTGGCCCGTGTCCCTCCAAGCAGCCACTGCCCAAGCAGCTGCGCTGCCCCCGGGCTCTCCTCCCGGCCTGCTGGGCTTTGTTGGGTAGCACAGCCTGTGCCAAGGGGCGGCAAGGTGCCTGCAGGCCCCAGCTCTGGGGCAAACGGAGAACGTCCTGCCCGCATCCACCATGCTGCCAGCTCAGCAGTGCAGCACAGCACGGGCTCACGCTCCCCATTGCTCCCACAGGTGCAGCTGGCCCCACCACACGTGTTCCTGATTCCCAGGAGGGGTGTGAAAAATGGCAATCACTTGTTTGTAAAATTGTAAAACTTTATTTTTAATAAATTGGTTATAAAAATAGCAATATCATTAGAGTGCTAAAAATTTTGGACAATTTGGATTAGGACAATAGGAGACAATAGAATGATAGAGTTACAGACATCTGGGTACCTATTTTCTGGGCAGCATAAGCCCGAAAAAGGACAGACATTAACAGAAGATTAACCCTTAAAAACAATAACCTGTTGCATATTTGTGCATCTCGTATATGATGCATAACTTCCATTCAAACACAGGATTTTGTCTGGTCCTCGTCAACTTCTCCCTCTTAATCCTAACCGGCTTCCTGAGGGCTGAGCGACGCAGGAAGAAGTTAGTTTCTTCTGATAGGAGAGCAATACATTCTTTTTCTTCGACAAATTGCAGTGTTCTATGGCTGCTATATTAGCAAAAAGCCAATCATAAAATACATATTTCTCAGAGGACCTTGGAATGGTTTGCTGTTGGGGAACACTCTGTTTGCATGGGATAAGGGCAAGTTTGACGTTCTGTTGATGCTGGAAAGGATTTGGAAGCACTCAACACAGCCCTGACTGAGAGCTTCCCTGTTGCAGTGCATGTTTTTGATTGTAATGCGGTCCTAGTAGTCAGTTTTATGACACCCCCTTATTTGGTATTGTTATACCACATTTTATTGCCAATGGGTTGTTCCTTCCCCCCCCCGCCCCCTCCCCGTGTTGTTGGCTTTCCCCTACTTGTCCATCTCCCCAAAGTCCTGCCCTTTTGTTCCCTGTTCCTCCTCCCATTCAATGTCAATCCCTCCCCAATCCTGCCCCTTTCTCTAGAATCTTCCCTGTCCATTTGGGATGCTTTGAAACTCTATTGGTTTGTTTAAGTTGTCCTCCTCCCCTCTAATCCCCTATTGGTTTAAACAATGTATTCCCCGCCTTGTGTTCCACCCTCAGTTTCTCCCAACTGGCTAAAGACTGTATCCTCCCCAGGCACCTCCGCAGTTTGGAAATCAGTGTAGGCCTTTAATTCAGTGTATTTCTGTCGCTGACACTGCGGGGAATAAACATACAGAAGACCTCTCCCTGTTCCTTGTCCCTACCCCCGCGTACTCCACCCGTGCTGTAAAGCAGCCGTGCCCTACAGCCAAACCCCAGAGTTGACAGTTTTCTGGGGGCGGCCCACTCTGGGTGTTGGTGTTGGCAGCTAGTCGGGCTGAGGAAATCGGGCACTGCAGCACTTCCCGAATGGGCTGTTCTGTTGCAATAAAGAAATGGAGCTGTCAGCCCAGTGTCTGGGTGGCAGCAGCAGCAAAGCCCACCCAGCAGCAGCGCTGGCTGAGCTCCATGGCCAGGAGCAGCCGTGGATGCCCATGGTGTGGGCAGGCAGGAGCCAGGCAGGGGCTGCTGTGACCAGCGGTGGGGACCCGAGGGCTGGGGGAGTCCATGCTGAGCGTCCCTGGGCTGAGGGCACATTGCCTTCTGGGGGATGACCTGGGCCTGAACCTCATGAGGCACAATGTGATATTTTGGGATCTGTGCTCAGAGGTGAAGGGGTCCCTCATGAGGCACACAGTGATATTTTGGGGTCCCTGCTGAGGGGTGAAGGGATCCCTCATGAGGCGCACATGGATATTTTCGGGTCCATACCGAGGGGTGCAGGGATCCCTCAGGAATCACAAAGGAGTATTGACGGCCTCTCCTAAGGTGTGCAGGCACCCCTCATGAGGTGTGCAGCGGGGTTACATTTGAGGGGGTTTTTACTCTTCTCAGCACAGCAAAGGGTCACTTGGCCGAGGTTTTGCAAAGCTGGGAGAAAGCCTCTTGCAAAGCCTTGGGCCTGTCTGCGGGCACAGCGGGCGGGCGGAGCCCATCCCCTGGGGCCAGGCCGGGCCGGGCCAGGCTCGGGCCCCGGCAGGGAAGGGCCGTGGCCCTGGGCTCTGATGAGGCTGCTGAGCTCCCCCCTGGCCCTGTGCTATAGCCCAACACATTTACAGCCGGAGCCATGCAAGGAGTCCTGCCAAGAGCAAATTGTTCTAATGTTCTCTCTAGGACAAAAAAGAGCAAACCAACCCGGCTGATAAGTGAGGAAAGAGAATTCAAGTTCACTTAAAGCGCTGCTCAGTTCAGCGTTGCCTTTCGTTTGACTGAGCTGATGCTAAGAACTATTTTCTCACATATGGTGGCGTTTCTCTGCAAACAGGCTTTGATGAGAAATTTCTGACCGCATTTGCTTTTGCTCTTTAAGATAAGTCACGAACATGAGTAGCTTTGTTGAGGAATGGAGAATTGTTTGTAGCTCAGGAGGAACCTTACATTTTAGCACAGGAAGAAGGTAAGGCACAGGTTTAAAGGCTTTCTCCTCCTGGAGTGACACACTTTCAGAGGAGTCTGTGAGGAGAAGTCCCCTCAGCCACTGCCAGGGCTGTGTGCCTCCTCTGCAGGCTCAGTATTCTGGGAGTTCCACGAGCCTCAGCTGCCAGTGAATATTCTTCTGAATATTTCTTGTTGTGCAGTGCAGAGGAAGAATATTTGGTGCTAGATTCCCCTCTGGGCTTTGAGGTAAATCTCAGTAATGCTGGTGATTTTTATGTCCAGATGAACTTTTTATGGATAGTAAGGAAAAAGGGAAGAAGTATCGTGGAAAATTAATTCCTCAAAATGTGAGCGGCCAAATCGCACTAAAAATGAAATCAGAACTGAAGAATGTTTTTATTTTTTTTCCCTTGACAGGTAAGGCAAAACATGCAGTGCTAATAAAGTCTTTAAGAGATGCAACGAGCACCCAACTGTATGAAAATGAAAGAGGTAAAGGATGAGAAAGGGCATGGGAAGAATCTTCAGCCCTTCCTGTTGAAGGTCCAAGAGTATGAAAACGGACTCTGGCTGTTGCCCGTAGGTAACACGGGCTAATTGTAGAGGAGGGCAGGTGCCCAAGCTGTTGGTGGCCCAAGCCCTGCGAGGCTAGCCCAGTTGAAGTCCTAGTTGGACCAGGGCGGCGGGCTCGGGAGGGGTGGAGGTGGGGGGATCTCGGGAGGCTTCCGCTTCAAGGCCGGGCTGGGGGGCCATGGGGGAGGCACGGAGGGTTGGTGCTCTGCTTTCTTGGGCAACTCCTGCTGCCGCGGCCTCGGGTGAGAGCTGTCAAAGGCGACGGTCTCTGGGCTCTCTGGGGGAGAGGGAGAGGCACGCCTTCTCGGCCGGGATGCTGGAGCGGCGGCAGCGCGACTGTGGAGAGAGGAGGTGGCTGAGGGCCCAGGTGCCAGTGGCACACAGGGAGCCTCCTGCACAGCAGGGCCCAGAGCTGGCAAGGCTCCCCAGCACGGCTGGAGCTGCTGGCACAGCTTGGCCCAGCTGCACAGCTGCCCCTCAAGGCCCCGGCGAGCAGGACACAGCTCTGGGCAGGCTCCGTGGCCAGGAGTGGGCCCCAGAGCACCTCTGCCTTTCAAGGGCAATCTCGTCCCTGCTCTTTCTCCTCCCCACCGTGCTTTGCCTCTGCCCTGTGTCCCCGGGGCTGCTCTGGGCCAGGCAGCCTCAGTGGGAGCCAGCACTGGCTGCAGCCCCAGCGGGCACCCCAGGACAAGGCCCAGCAATTAGGAGGCCAATGAAAGCTCTGAGCAGCAGCAGGACCCTCAGCACAGTTAGTTGGACAACCATGGACTGGCCACAACTCCACAGCAGCATTTCTGTTCCCTGAATGTTCTTGACTATGTGCAGCCTATAAAGAAGCTAGAGGGTAGAGATGGGCCAACACTTACCGTTTCTTTCCCTTCCACAACCGGAACCCCGCATAGCACAGTCCCACGGAAATTGGCACAGTGAACAGTGTCACTACCGTGCCTATCATGCAGGACCTGCGCACGTCCTGGGGGCAGATAATTCTCGGTGTTTTCCGTGGATTCTGGGCGTTTGTGTCTGACATGCCAAGCACTTCTGTGGGAGCAATGAGGAGCGTCAGCCCGTGCTGTGCTGCACTACTGAGCTGGCAGCACGGTGGATGCAGGCAGGACGTTCTCGGTTTCCCCCAGAGCTGGGGCCTGCAGGCACCTTGCCGCCCCTTGGCACAGGCTGTGCCACCCAACGAAGCCCAGCAGGCCGGGAGGAGAGCCCGGGGGCAGCGCAGCTGCTTGGGCAGTGGCTGCTTGGAGGGACACGGGCCAAAGCCATCCCTGAGCAGCCACTGCCAGCCCTGGCCCTCCCTGCCCCGTGACAGCTCCCCCAGCCCCAGGGCACAGAGTCAGGCCCTGTCAGGACCCAGTGCAGCCCCTGCCCAGTCGGGAGCCAAGGCTGGCTCTGGCCCTGGGCTGGCGGCAGGGCTCCCGCTCGGGGCTGCTCCTGTGCCTTGGGCCTCTGGGCACTCAGAGCCAGCTCCAGAGCAGCTGCAGAGGGAGCGATGTTGGTGCACGAGTCCTCTTTCCCCGGGGCTGTGGACTAGCTCCAGAGGCTCCTCCAGCTTTGGCTGCTGCCGGGCTGGGCAAGGGCAGGCCCTGGGGAAAAGAGCTGACGCCACAGAGCCCCACCAAGGGCTGCGCCTGGTGGAGCAATTATCCCCTGTACCTGTGCCCATGTCTGGCATCTCCTCCTTTCCTGCATCAGTGGCTGGCACAAAGCCATTGCTTCCTACAGGATATGGCCCCACCTGCATGGACTTTTGCTCCATCGCTTGAGAAAGGAAAAAGGACAGCTGGGTCAGATGGAACCATTGCAGGAGGTGGCAACTTCAGGAGACAATACTTGTCAAGTCGTGGATAAGGATCAGGAAAATGGCCAGGTTATTGGGGCTGGGCCAGGGCCCTCCCTGACTGAAAAAGCCCCTACACCTGATCTGACTGGAGATTAGGAAATTGCAGGGGATCTCAGGGCATCTATGGCTCGTGGTGCAGTTTGGGCTGCCTGTGAACTGATGCCAAATGCCTTCCTGCAGAGGCTGGGGAGAAGCTGCAGCCAGGCCAGGCTGGCAAACAGCCCTGCAGGGCGTGGAAGCAGCAGCGGGGCAGCGAGGCTGCCATGGATCCCTTCCCGCTGTGCCGGGCACGGCGTGTCCAGATGTGCAGCCAAAGCCCCCGGCTGCTGAGCCCCATGACAAGGCAGAGGGAAATGCACCCACCACGGCGTCTCTCCAGGTCATTCAGCATCTGCTCCAGATGTTTCGCTGCCTCCAAGGATTTCATGTCTCCTATGTCTCGGTTCTTCCATTTAGGAGGACCTTAATGGGAAGTTCCATTTCTCCTTCAGGCCCAAGTGGCAGTGAGAGCACCTGCGTGATTGGTGCCCTCCAAGGCACTCCCGCAGCTCGGCCTTCCACTCAGGAGCAGGGCCAGGGGCACCTCGTGCCTGCAGTGGCCCCACACTGGGATGGAAGGAGCCCCTTGTGGGGCAGTCGGGGCAGAAAGGACTCCCTGGAGCTGCTGCAGCTCCAAACCCAGCCCCAGGCAGGGCCAGGGCTTGGCAGTGGCAGCAGGAGCACCTCAGGCTCCCTGGGGCCAGCAAAGGAGCTGAGAGAGGCTCAGCCCCAGGGCACAGCCCTGGGCCCGGCCCCTTCCCTCTCTGCTCTTCTCTGTGGCTGCACAGAGCACACAGAAGGACACACTGGCATTGAATACGGGAGGAGGATGGACAGCTAAATGATCCTTCCTCCCACTGACAGCGATCCTGTGGGATCACAGAAGGGAGCAGGGCAAGATTTCCAGATTCTTTAAAGCCAGAGATTGTGTTAAGGGACAGGGCTCATGACTGAGCCCTTGCCACATGGACACTGATTATTTTTCAGGAAAGGAACACAGAGAACTTGCCTCCACCATGCCCTAGAGTCTTCATATTGTCATTCACCAGCTTTTCCATATAAGCCATCTTATCGTCCCAGTCTAGAAGAGGGCAAAGACCAGGGCATTTCCATGGTGTGCTGGGATCCCCCACTGCTTACAGTAAATGGGCACTGCAAGGGGGCCATGTAAGGCTGTGGGAGCCACATGTGAATGCACAAGCCCAAACTGCACAGGGGCCTGGGGAGCTCTGGGCTGGCTCCTGGTCACTCTCCACCCTCTTTGCAGGCCCTGTGACACATCCCCGGTCAGCCCAGGGCCCATGGGCGCTCTCTCCCGCCCCCAGTGGAAACCCTCCCTAAATACCCTGGGGAAAACCATCCCCAGTGCTTCCCGGGGAGCAGGGAGCGCTGTCCCGGGAAAGGGGAGCCAGGCTGCCGGCTCACCTGCTCCCCGCGCTTGCAGCGGAGCAGCCTGGGCAGCCCTGGCAGGCAGGGCCACGGCCAGGAGGAGCAGGAGGAAGAGGCGCAGAGCAAGGGCCATGGTGCCTTGCCCTCTGCCAGTCCCGCAGCGCTTGCTGCCACCGCTGTCCTGACACCGCTGTCCCAATGTCAGCACCACTGCTGCCACTGCCACTGCTGCTGCCGCAACAGTTGTGCTCAAGCACTGACTGCTCGCTCCTTGTGCTGCTGTGCAACCACGGGGCTCTGGCACCTCTGTGACCTCAGAGCCTGCTGTGACCTCATGGCCAGGGTGGAGTTGTGTGGGCACTGGGATCTGCCTTCTTTGGCAGGGAGCTGCTCTGTCCAAGGGCTGTGACACAGTCCCAGCCCAGCTGATCTCACAGGCTGGGCCATGAAGGGATGGAGAGCAGCCCTGCCAAGAAGGACTTGGGGGTGCTGCAAGATGAGAGGCTGCACATGAGCCAGCCATGTGCATCCAAAGGAGAGTGCCCAGCAGCTTGAAGGAGGTGATTCCACCCCTCTGCTCTGGTGAGACCCCACCTGGAGTACTGTGGAAGAGGTTTTACAGGGACCTCTGTGAGTCATTGGGAAGTTTGATAAGAGGATCCATGTTTAGCCCTGAAAGAATCCCTACCAAGGTTGTTGACATAGAAACCAAGAAAGAAAGAAGGATAAATAAGATAAATCTGGAACTGCCTATTCCAAGAAGCATTTTGCTTGTCTCTCATGACCAGTGAGTAAAGTGCAAACTTATGAGCTTTGTAAGAATGCAGAACAAGCATGCATGCTAGAATAAAAACAGGGTTTGAAGCCTTCTGGAAACGGAGTGTGTTGCTTTGTACTGTCTCCATCTCTACCACGACAGAGTACTGCATCCAGCTCTGGGCTCCCCACACAGGAAGGCCATGGTCCTGTTGGATCTAGTCCAGAGGAGGGACAAAATGCTCTGAGGGCTGGAGCCCTTCTGCTTTGGAGACAGGCTGGGAGAGCTGGTGGCGTTCAGCCTGGAAGAGAGCAGACTCAAGGGAGACCTGATTGCTGCCTTTCAGTACCTGAAGGGGGCTTGTAAAAGAGATGGGACAGAACTTGTAGTAGAGCCTTTTGTGAGCAGAGCGAGGGGGAATGGTTTTAGTCCAAAAGACGGTCCATTCAGACTGGACAAAAGAAACCCATTCTTTCACTGTAGGGTTTGAAAGCCTGA
This sequence comes from Zonotrichia albicollis, assembly GCF_047830755.1. Taxonomy (NCBI): domain Eukaryota; kingdom Metazoa; phylum Chordata; class Aves; order Passeriformes; family Passerellidae; genus Zonotrichia; species Zonotrichia albicollis. Next base: position 267,237 of record NW_027428461.1, on the reverse strand, counting down.
CACAGGTTGCCCAGAGAGGTGGACATCCATCCCTGCAAACATTCAAGCTCACGCTCTGAGCAACCTGACCTACTTAAAGGTGTCCCTGCTCAGTGCAGGGCATTGGACTAGATGGCCTTTAAATGTCCCTTCCAAGCCAAGCCATTCTGTGTTCCTGGGCACTATCAAAGCAGTGCTGGATTAGTGCTGGGGTGATTATGTGGCACCTGTATTTTGGTAGTTGGGTCCTTTAGCAATTGGCCCTGAGAGCATTCATGGTCTGGGCAGTGAAGTCTGCAAACAACAGACAGTGTGCTCAAGGAGAAACAGGGGAGGAACACTGCTGTAGCTCAGATAAATGCCAGCATTTTGCTGCCCATTCCTAGTTAAGAAATAAAGGAATGTCCTGAAGATCCCTTCATGTGGGTGCATTATTGGCTGTATCAGTACTTGTGTTCTGCAAAACAGGGAATTTGCTACAACTTCTTGCCCCATTTATCACTGAATGAAACTCAAATCCTGCATTGCTCCTTGTCTACTTGCTTCCAAGTCAAGGCAAATTTTGTTCATGATTGAGTGGGACATATTCACCTGTTCACAAGCAAATTCTTCTTGCCATTCACACAGAGACAAGATTGTTTTGTGGATTTGCTCTAATCGGACAGGAATTAAGGCCTACCTGTCACTAGAACTAAAGCTGATGCATTAGGTTGCAAAGTCTTGAGTAATTTGGCCTGGTGACTGGCATTGTAGAGAGTTGTTCTGGAATTAAATGACACTTGAAGACACGTGTAGTCTACCATATTTCTGGCATACTAGAAGTGAAAAAAAAAACCTTTGAAACATGATTTTATCCTTTTTTCCTCCTCCTCCTCCTCCCAGGAATTTCAATGTCTGAGGTCTAAGCTCTTCAGCTGCCTCACAAACATTGTTTTAATTCAGACAGGCATCCATGCCTTGAGCCACAAATCATGACTGTGGCTGTGAAGCTTGAAGCAATGTAGGTTTATAGCACTAAAAGTAATAATGCATTCCCAGGTTAAGCCAAGTATTTCCCAAGTAACTCTACCTATCCTCAGGGATGTTTCATAAAGGATCATTGTAAAAGCTGGGAATCAGGAGAAAGAGTGTCATCAAAATTAAAAAGACAGGTTTCTGAGATCTTTATATTCCTATAAAAAGAGATTCAAAATTGTTCATATATGGAACATTGACTAAGAAGTGAATGACAGATTGCCAAAGTAATTGGGGAAAAAAATACCATAAGTAAAACTATGTTTACATGTAGATAATAAGTAAACCACCTTGCTAAGAAAAAAACCAGACCTGCCAATACTAAAACCAATAAGGCTGTTTCATCTGTCTTAATACAAAAAAAATAAACCACTGAAAATAATCAGAGGTCATTAAGACAATTAGTATATACAGGAAATTCCAGGGATTGGGAAAAAATGAAGCAAACTGTAGAGTGCAATTCCCAGAGTTAACCTGGAATTTATTGGTGGATTTGTTGCAAAATTTCTGAGAGCAGACTGGAAAAGCATAGGGGCTGGTCAGCCCATGGGTGGGCATTTAGAGCAGTGTGAGGGCTGTTTCTGAGACCAACTGCAGGGAAGAAGTGCAGCAGACAATCACTGGGACAGTCTCTTTGCTGGCTGTGGAGTTTTTGTCAGTCAGTTCCCTGTGGCTGGGGGAGCTGTCACGGGGCAGGGAGGGCCAGGGCTGGCAGTGGCTGCTCAGGGATGGCTTTGGCCCGTGTCCCTCCAAGCAGCCACTGCCCAAGCAGCTGCGCTGCCCCCGGGCTCTTCTCCCGGCCTGCTGGGCTTTGTTGGGTGGCACAGCCTGTGCCAAGGGGCGGCAAGGTGCCTGCAGGCCCCAGCTCTGGGGCAAACGGAGAACCTCCTGCCTGCATCCACCATGCTGCCAGCTCAGCAGTGCAGCACAGCACGGGCTCACGCTCCCCATTGCTCCCACAGGTGCAGCCGGCCCCACCACACGTGTTCCTGATTCCCAGGAGGGGTGTGAAAAATGGCAATCACTTGTTTGTAAAATTGTAAAACTTTATTTTTAATAAATTGGTTATAAAAATAGCAATATCATTAGAGTGCTAAAAATTTTGGACAATTTGGATTAGGACAATAGGAGACAATAGAATGATAGAGTTACAGACATCTGGGTACCTATTTTCTGGGCAGCATAAGCCCGAAAAAGGACAGACATTAACAGAGGATTAACCCTTAAAAACAATAACCTGTTGCATATTTGTGCATCTCGTATATGATGCATAACTTCCATTCAAACACAGGATTTTGTCTGGTCCTCGTCAACTTCTCCCTCTTAATCCTAACCGGCTTCCTGAGGGCTGAGCGACGCAGGAAGAAGTTAGTTTCTTCTGCTAGGAGAGCAATACATTCTTTTTCTCTGACAAATTGCAGTGTTCTATGGCTGCTATATTAGCAAAAAGCCAATCATAAAATACATATTTCTCAGAGGACCTTGGAATGGTTTGCTGTTGGGGAACACTCTGTTTGCATGGGATAAGGGCAAGTTTGACGTTCTATTGATGCTGGAAAGGATTTGGAAGCACTCAACACAGTCCTGACTGAGAGCTTCCCTGTTGCAGTGCATGTTTTTGATTGTAATGCGGTCCTAGTAGTCAGTTTTATGACACCCCCTTATTTGGTATTGTTATACCACATTTTATTGCCAATGGGTTGTTCCTTCCCCCCCCGCCCCCCCCCCCCCGTGTTGTTGGCTTTCCCCTACTTGTCCATCTCCCCAAAGTCCTGCCCTTTTGTTCCCTGTTCCTCCTCCCATTCAATGTCAATCCCTCCCCAATCCTGCCCCTTTCTCTAGAATCTTCCCTGTCCATTTGGGATGCTTTGAAACTCTATTGGTTTGTTTAAGTTGTCCTCCTCCCCTCTAATCCCCTATTGGTTTAAACAATGTATTCCCCGCCTTGTGTTCCACCCTCAGTTTCTCCCAACTGGCTAAAGACTGTATCCTCCCCAGGCACCTCCGCAGTTTGGAAATCAGTGTAGGCCTTTAATTCAGTGTATTTCTGTCGCTGACACTGCGGGGAATAAACATACAGAAGACCTCTCCCTGTTCCTTGTCCCTACCCCCGCACACTCCACCCGTGCTGTAAAGCAGCCGTGCCCTACAGCCAAACCCCAGAGTTGACAGTTTTCTGGGGGCGGCCCACTCTGGGTGTTGGTGTTGGCAGCTAGTCGGGCTGAGGAAATCGGGCACTGCAGCACTTCCCGAATGGGCTGTTCTGTTGCAATAAAGAAATGGAGCTGTCAGCCCAGTGTCCGGGTGGCAGCAGCAGCAAAGCCCACCCGGCAGCAGCGCTGGCTGAGCTCCATGGCCAGGAGCAGCCGTGGATGCCCATGGTGTGGGCAGGCAGGAGCCAGGCAGGGGCTGCTGTGACCAGCGGTGGGGACCCGAGGGCTGGGGGAGTCCATGCTGAGCGTCCCTGGGCTGAGGGCACATTGCCTTCTGGGGGATGACCTGGGCCTGAACCTCATGAGGCACACAGTGATATTTTGGGATCTGTGCTCAGAGGTGAAGGGGTCCCTCATGAGGCACACAGTGATATTTTGGGATCTGTGCTCAGAGGTGAAGGGGTCCCTCATGAGGCACACAGTGCTATTTTGGGGTCCCTGCTGAGGGGTGAAGGGATCCCTCATGAGGCACACATGGATATTTTCGGGTCCATACCGAGGGGTGCAGGGATCCCTCAGGAATCACAAAGGAGTATTGACGGCCTCTCCTAAGGTGTGCAGGCACCCCTCATGAGGTGTGCAGCGGGGTTACCTTTGAGGGGGTTTTTACTCTTCTCAGCACAGCAAAGGGTCACTTGGCCGAGGTTTTGCAAAGCTGGGAGAAAGCCTCTTGCAAAGCCTTGGGCCTGTCTGCGGGCACAGCGGGCGGGCGGAGCCCATCCCCTGGGGCCAGGCCGGGCCGGGCCAGGCTCGGGCCCCGGCAGGGAAGGGCCGTGGCCCTGGGCTCTGATGAGGCTGCTGAGCTCCCCCCTGGCCCTGTGCTATAGCCCAACACATTTACAGCCGGAGCCATGCAAGGAGTCCTGCCAAGAGCAAATTGTTCTAATGTTCTCTCTAGGACAAAAAAGAGCAAACCAACCCGGCTGATAGGTGAGGAAAGAGAATTCAAGTTCACTTAAAGCGCTGCTCAGTTCAGGGTTGCCTTTCGTTTGACTGAGCTGATGCTAAGAACTATTTTCTCACATATGGTGGCGTTTCTCTGCAAACAGGCTTTGATGAGAAATTTCTGACCGCATTTGCTTTTGCTCTTTAAGATAAGTCACGAACATGAGTAGCTTTGTTGAGGAATGGAGAATTGTTTGTAGCTCAGGAGGAACCTTACATTTTAGCACAGGAAGAAGGTAAGGCACAGGTTTAAAGGCTTTCTCCTCCTGGAGTGACACACTTTCAGAGGAGTCTGTGAGGAGAAGTCCCCTCAGCCACTGCCAGGGCTATGTGCCTCCTCTGCAGGCTCAGTATTCTGGGAGTTCCACGAGCCTCAGCTGCCAGTGAATATTCTTCTGAATATTTCTTGTTGTGCAGTGCAGAGGAAGAATATTTGGTGCTAGATTCCCCTCTGGGCTTTGAGGTAAATCTCAGTAATGCTGGTGATTTTTTTGTCCAGATGAACTTTTTATGGATAGAAAGGAAAAAGGGAAGAAGTATCGTGGAAAATTAATTCCTCAAAATGTGAGCGGCCAAATCGCACTAAAAATGAAATCAGAACTGAAGAATGTTTTTATTTTTTTTCCCTTGACAGGTAAGGCAAAACATGCAGTGCTAATAAAGTCTTTAAGAGATGCAACGAGCACCCAACTGTATGAAAATGAAAGAGGTAAAGGATGAGAAAGGGCATGGGAAGAATCTTCAGCTCTTCCTGTTGAAGGTCCAAGAGTATGAAAACGGACTCTGGCTGTTGCCCGTAGGTAACACGGGCTAATTGTAGAGGAGGGCAGGTGCCCAAGCTGTTGGTGGCCCAAGCCCTGCGTGGCTAGCCCAGTTGCAGTTCTAGTTGGACCAGGGCGGCGGGCTCGGGAGGGGTGGAGGTGGGGGGATCTCGGGAGGCTTCCGCTTCAAGGCCGGGCTGGGGGGCCATGGGGGAGGCACGGAGGGTTGGTGCTCTGCTTTCTTGGGCAACTCCTGCTGCCGAGGCCTCGGGTGAGAGCTGTCAAAGGCGACGGTCTCTGGGCTCTCTGGGGGAGAGGGAGAGGCACGCCTTCTCGGCCGGGATGCTGGAGCGGCGGCAGCGCGACTGTGGAGAGAGGAGGTGGCTGAGGGCCCAGGTGCCAGTGGCACACAGGGAGCCTCCTGCACAGCAGGGCCCAGAGCTGGCAAGGCTCCCCAGCACGGCTGGAGCTGCTGGCACAGCTTGGCCCAGCTGCACAGCTGCCCCTCAAGGCCCCGGCGAGCAGGACACAGCTCTGGGCAGGCTCCGTGGCCAGGAGTGGGCCCCAGAGCACCTCTGCCTTTCAAGGGCAATCTCGTCCCTGCTCTTTCTCCTCCCCACCGTGCTTTGCCTCTGCCCTGTGTCCCCGGGGCTGCTCTGGGCCAGGCAGCCTCAGTGGGAGCCAGCACTGGCTGCAGCCCCAGCGGGCACCCCAGGACAAGGCCCAGCAATTAGGAGGCCAATGAAAGCTCTGAGCAGCAGCAGGACCCTCAGCACAGTTAGTTGGACAACCATGGACTGGCCACAACTCCACAGCAGCATTTCTGTTCCCTGAATGTTCTTGACTATGTGCAGCCTATAAAGAAGCTAGAGGATAGAGATGGGCCAACACTTACCGTTTCTTTCCCTTCCACAACCGGAACCCCGCATAGCACAGTCCCACGGAAATTGGCACAGTGAACAGTGTCACTACCGTGCCTATCATGCAGGACCTGCGCACGTCCTGGGGGCAGATAATTCTCGGTGTTTTCCGTGGATTCTGGGCGTTTGTGTCTGACATGCCAAGCACTTCTGTGGGAGCAATGAGGAGCGTCAGCCCGTGCTGTGCTGCACTACTGAGCTGGCAGCACGGTGGATGCAGGCAGGACGTTCTCGGTTTCCCCCAGAGCTGGGGCCTGCAGGCACCTTGCCGCCCCTTGGCACAGGCTGTGCCACCCAACGAAGCCCAGCAGGCCGGGAGGAGAGCCCGGGGGCAGCGCAGCTGCTTGGGCAGTGGCTGCTTGGAGGGACACGGGCCAAAGCCATCCCTGAGCAGCCACTGCCAGCCCTGGCCCTCCCTGCCCCGTGACAGCTCCCCCAGCCCCAGGGCACAGAGTCAGGCCCTGTCAGGAGCCAGTGCATCCCCTGCCCAGTCGGGAGCCATGGCTGGCTCTGGCCCTGGGCTGGCGGCAGGGCTCCCGCTCGGGGCTGCTCCTGTGCCTTGGGCCTCTGGGCACTCAGGGCCAGCTCCAGAGCAGCTGCAGAGGGAGCGATGTTGGTGCACGAGTCCTCTTTCCCCGGGGCTGTGGACGAGCTCCAGAGGCTCCTCCAGCTTTGGCTGCTGCCGGGCTGGGCAAGGGCAGGCCCTGGGGAAAAGAGCTGACGCCACAGAGCCCCACCAAGGGCTGCGCCTGGTGGAGCAATTATCCCCTGTACCTGTGCCCATGTCTGGCATCTCCTCCTTTCCTGCATCAGTGGCTGGCACAAAGCCATTGCTTCCTACAGGATATGGCCCCACCTGCATGGACTTTTGCTCCATTGCTTGAGAAAGGAAAAAGGACAGCTGGGTCAGATGGAACCATTGCAGGAGGTGGCAACTTCAGGAGACAATACTTGTCAAGTCGTGGATAAGGATCAGGAAAATGGCCAGGTTATTGGGGCTGGGCCAGGGCCCTCCCTGACTGAAAAAGCCCCTACACCTGATCTGACTGGAGATTAGGAAATTGCAGGGGATCTCAGGGCATCTATGGCTCGTGGTGCAGTTTGGGCTGCCTGATGCCAAATGCCTTCCTGCAGAGGCTGGGGAGAAGCTGCAGCCAGGCCAGGCTGGCAAACAGCCCTGCAGGGCGTGGAAGCAGCAGCGGGGCAGCAAGGCTGCCATGGATCCTTTCCCGCTGTGCCGGGCACGGCATGTCCAGATGTGCAGCCAAAGCCCCCGGCTGCTGAGCCCCATGACAAGGCAGAGGGAAATGCACCCACCACGGCGTCTCTCCAGGTCATTCAGCATCTGCTCCAGATGTTTCGCTGCCTCCAAGGATTTCATGTCTCCTATGTCTCGGTTCTTCCATTTAGGAGGACCTTAATGGGAAGTTCCATTTCTCCTTCAGGCCCAAGTGGCAGTGAGAGCACCTGCGTGATTGGTGCCCTCCAAGGCACTCCCGCAGCTCGGCCTTCCACTCAGGAGCAGGGCCAGGGGCACCTCGTGCCTGCAGTGGCCCCACACTGGGATGGAAGGAGCCCCTTGTGGGGCAGTCGGGGCAGAAAGGACTCCCTGGAGCTGCTGCAGCTCCAAACCCAGCCCCAGGCAGGGCCAGGGCTTGGCAGTGGCAGCAGGAGCAGCACAGGCTCCCTGGGGCCGGCAAAGGAGCTGAGAGAGGCTCAGCCCCAGGGCACAGCCCTGGGCCCGGCCCCTTCCCTCTCTGCTCTTCTCTGTGGCTGCACAGAGCACACAGAAGGACACACTAGCATTGAATACGGGAGGAGGATGGACAGCTAAATGATCCTTCCTCCCACTGACAGCGATCCTGTGGGATCACAGAAGGGAGCAGGGCAAGATTTCCAGATTCTTTAAAGCCAGAGATTGTGTTAAGGGACAGGGCTCATGACTGAGCCCTTGCCACATGGACACTGATTATTTTTCAGGAAAGGAACACAGAGAACTTGCCTCCACCATGCCCTAGAGTCTTCATATTGTCATTCACCAGCTTTTCCATATAAGCCATCTTATCGTCCCAGTCTAGAAGAGGGCAAAGACCAGGGCATTTCCATGGTGTGCTGGGATCCCCCACTGCTTACAGTAAATGGGCACTGCAAGGGGGCCATGTAAGGCTGTGGGAGCCACATGTGAATGCACAAGCCCAAACTGCACAGGGGCCTGGGGAGCTCTGGGCTGGCTCCTGGTCACTCTCCACCCTCTTTGCAGGCCCTGTGACACATCCCCGGTCAGCCCAGGGCCCATGGGCGCTCTCTCCCGCCCCCAGTGGAAACCCTCCCTAAATACCCTGGGGAAAACCATCCCCAGTGCTTCCCGGGGAGCAGGGAGCGCTGTCCCGGGAAAGGGGAGCCAGGCTGCCGGCTCACCTGCTCCCCGCGCTTGCAGCGGAGCAGCCTGGGCAGCCCTGGCAGGCAGGGCCACGGCCAGGAGGAGCAGGAGGAAGAGGCGCAGAGCAAGGGCCATGGTGCCTTGCCCTCTGCCAGTCCCGCAGCGCTTGCTGCCACCGCTGTCCTGACACCGCTGTCCCAATGTCAGCACCACTGCTGCCACTGCCACTGCTGCTGCCGCAACAGTTGTGCTCAAGCACTGACTGCTCGCTCCTTGTGCTGCTGTGCAACCACGGGGCTCTGGCACCTCTGTGACCTCAGAGCCTGCTGTGACCTCATGGCCAGGGTGGAGTTGTGTGGGCACTGGGATCTGCCTTCTTTGGCAGGGAGCTGCTCTGTCCAAGGGCTGTGACACAGTCCCAGCCCAGCTGATCTCACAGGCTGGGCCATGAAGGGATGGAGAGCAGCCCTGCCAAGAAGGACTTGGGGGTGCTGCAAGATGAGAGGCTGCACATGAGCCAGCCATGTGCATCCAAAGGAGAGTGCCCAGCAGCTTGAAGGAGGTGATTCCACCCCTCTGCTCTGGTGAGACCCCACCTGGAGTACTGTGGAAGAGGTTTTACAGGGACCTCTGTGAGTCATTGGGAAGTTTGATAAGAGGATCCATGTTTAGCCCTGAAAGAATCCCTACCAAGGTTGTTGACATAGAAACCAAGAAAGAAAGAAGGATAAATAAGATAAATCTGGAACTGCCTATTCCAAGAAGCACTTTGCTTGTCTCTCATGACCAGTGAGTAAAGTGCAAACTTATGAGCTTTGTAAGAATGCAGAACAAGCATGCATGCTAGAATAAAAACAGGGTTTGAAGCCTTCTGGAAACGGAGTGTGTTGCTTTGTACTGTCTCCATCTCTACCACGACAGAGTACTGCATCCAGCTCTGGGCTCCCCACACAGGAAGGCCATGGTCCTGTTGGATCTAGTCCAGAGGAGGGACAAAATGCTCTGAGGGCTGGAGCCCTTCTGCTTTGGAGACAGGCTGGGAGAGCTGGTGGCGTTCAGCCTGGAAGAGAGCAGACTCAAGGGAGACCTGATTGCTGCCTTTCAGTACCTGAAGGGGGCTTGTAAAAGAGATGGGACAGAACTTGTAGTAGAGCCTTTTGTGAGCAGAGCGAGGGGGAATGGTTTTAGTCCAAAAGACGGTCCATTCAGACTGGACAAAAGAAACCCATTCTTTCACTGTAGGGTTTGAAAGCCTGACACAGGTTGCCCAGAGAGGTGGACATCCATCCCTGCAAACATTCAAGCTCACGCTCTGAGCAACCTGACCTACTTAAAGGTGTCCCTGCTCAGTGCAGGGCATTGGACTAGATGGCCTTTAAATGTCCCTTCCAAGCCAAGCCATTCTGTGTTCCTGGGCACTATCAAAGCAGTGCTGGATTAGTGCTGGGGTGATTATGTGGCACCTGTATTTTGGTAGTTGGGTCCTTTAGCAATTGGCCCTGAGAGCATTCATGGTCTGGGCAGTGAAGTCTGCAAACAACAGACAGTGTGCTCAAGGAGAAACAGGGGAGGAACACTGCTGTAGCTCAGATAAATGCCAGCATTTTGCTGCCCATTCCTAGTTAAGAAATAAAGGAATGTCCTGAAGATCCCTTCATGTGGGTGCATTATTGGCTGTATCAGTACTTGTGTTCTGCAAAACAGGGAATTTGCTACAACTTCTTGCCCCATTTATCACTGAATGAAACTCAAATCCTGCATTGCTCCTTGTCTACTTGCTTCCAAGTCAAGGCAAATTTTGTTCATGATTGAGTGGGACATATTCACCTGTTCACAAGCAAATTCTTCTTGCCATTCACACAGAGACAAGATTGTTTTGTGGATTTGCTCTAATCGGACAGGAATTAAGGCCTACCTGTCACTAGAACTAAAGCTGATGCATTAGGTTGCAAAGTCTTGAGTAATTTGGCCTGGTGACTGGCATTGTAGAGAGTTGTTCTGGAATTAAATGACACTTGAAGACACGTGTAGTCTACCATATTTCTGGCATACTAGAAGTGAAAAAAAAAACCTTTGAAACATGATTTTATCCTTTTTTCCTCCTCCTCCTCCTCCCAGGAATTTCAATGTCTGAGGTCTAAGCTCTTCAGCTGCCTCACAAACATTGTTTTAATTCAGACAGGCATCCATGCCTTGAGCCACAAATCATGACTGTGGCTGTGAAGCTTGAAGCAATGTAGGTTTATAGCACTAAAAGTAATAATGCATTCCCAGGTTAAGCCAAGTATTTCCCAAGTAACTCTACCTATCCTCAGGGATGTTTCATAAAGGATCATTGTAAAAGCTGGGAATCAGGAGAAAGAGTGTCATCAAAATTAAAAAGACAGGTTTCTGAGATCTTTATATTCCTATAAAAAGAGATTCAAAATTGTTCATATATGGAACATTGACTAAGAAGTGAATGACAGATTGCCAAAGCAATTGGGGAAAAAATTACCATAAGTAAAACTATGTTTACATGTAGATAATAAGTAAACCACCTTGCTAAGAAAAAAACCAGACCTGCCAATACTAAAACCAATAAGGCTGTTTCATCTGTCTCAATACAAAAAAAAAAAAACACTGAAAAGAATAAGAGGTCATTAAGACAATTAGTATATACAGGAAATTCCAGGGATTGGGAAAAAATGAAGCAAACTGTAGAGTGTCTGGTCCTCGTCAACTTCTCCCTCTTAATCCTAACCGGCTTCCTGAGGGCTGAGCGACGCAGCAAGAAGTTAGTTTCTTCTGCTAGGAGAGCAATACATTCTTTTTCTCTGACAAATTGCAGTGTTCTATGGCTGCTATATTAGCAAAAAGCCAATCATAAAATACATATTTCTCAGAGGACCTTGGAATGGTTTGCTGTTGGGGAACACTCTGTTTGCATGGGATAAGGGCAAGTTTGACGTTCTATTGATGCTGGAAAGGATTTGGAAGCACTCAACACAGCCCTGACTGAGAGCTTCCCTGTTGCAGTGCATGTTTTTGATTGTAATGCGGTCCTAGTAGTCAGTTTTATGACACCCCCTTATTTGGTATTGTTATACCACATTTTATTGCCAATGGGTTGTTCCTTCCCCCCCCGCCCCATCCCCCCCCGGGTTGTTGGCTTTCCCCTACTTGTCCATCTCCCCAAAGTCCTGCCCTTTTGTTCCCTGTTCCTCCTCCCATTCAATGTCAATCCCTCCCCAATCCTGCCCCTTTCTCTAGAAACTTCCCTGTCCATTTGGGATGCTTTGAAACTCTATTGGTTTGTTTAAGTTGTCCTCCTCCCCTCTAATCCCCTATTGGTTTAAACAATGTATTCCCCGCCTTGTGTTCCACCCTCAGTTTCTCCCAACTGGCTAAAGACTGTATCCTCCCCAGGCACCTCCGCAGTTTGGAAATCAGTGTAGGCCTTTAATTCAGTGTATTTCTGTCGCTGACACTGCGGGGAATAAACATACAGAAGACCTCTCCCTGTTCCTTGTCCCTACCCCCGCGCACTCCACCCGTGCTGTAAAGCAGCCGTGCCCTACAGCCAAACCCCAGAGTTGACAGTTTTCTGGGGGTGGCCCACTCTGGGTGTTGGTGTTGGCAGCTAGTCGGGCTGAGGAAATCGGGCACTGCAGCACTTCCCGAATGGGCTGTTCTATTGCAATAAAGAAATGGAGCTGTCAGCCCAGTGTCCAGGTGGCAGCAGCAGCAAAGCCCACCCGGCAGCAGCGCTGGCTGAGCTCCATGGCCAGGAGCAGCCGTGGATGCCCATGGTGTGGGCAGGCAGGAGCCAGGCAGGGGCTGCTGTGACCAGCGGTGGGGACCCGAGGGCTGGGGGAGTCCATGCTGAGCGTCCCTGGGCTGAGGGCACATTGCCTTCTGGGGGATGACCTGGGCCTGAACCTCATGAGGCACAATGTGATATTTTGGGATCTGTGCTCAGAGGTGAAGGGGTCCCTCATGAGGCACACAGTGATATTTTGGGATCTGTGCTCAGAGGTGAAGGGGTCCCTCATGAGGCACACAGTGATATTTTGGGGTCCCTGCTGAGGGGTGAAGGGATCCCTCATGAGGCACACATGGATATTTTCGGGTCCATACCGAGGGGTGCAGGGATCCCTCAGGAATCACAAAGGAGTATTGACGGCCTCTCCTAAGGTGTGCAGGCACCCCTCATGAGGTGTACAGCGGGGTTACATTTGAGGGGGTTTTTACTCTTCTCAGCACAGCAAAGGGTCACTTGGCCGAGGTTTTGCAAAGCTGGGAGAAAGCCTCTTGCAAAGCCTTGGGCCTGTCTGCGGGCACAGCGGGCGGGCGGAGCCCATCCCCTGGGGCCAGGCCGGGCCGGGCCAGGCTCGGGCCCCGGCAGGGAAGGGCCGTGGCCCTGGGCTCTGATGAGGCTGCTGAGCTCCCCCCTGGCCCTGTGCTATAGCCCAACACATTTACAGCCGGAGCCATGCAAGGAGTCCTGCCAAGAGCAAATTGTTCTAATGTTCTCTCTAGGACAAAAAAGAGCAAACCAACCCGGCTGATAGGTGAGGAAAGAGAATTCAAGTTCACTTAAAGCGCTGCTCAGTTCAGGGTTGCCTTTCGTTTGACTGAGCTGATGCTAAGAACTATTTTCTCACATATGGTGGCGTTTCTCTGCAAACAGGCTTTGATGAGAAATTTCTGACCGCATTTGCTTTTGCTCTTTAAGGTAAGTCACAAACATGAGTAGCTTTGTTGAGGAATGGAGAATTGTTTGTAGCTCAGGAGGAACCTTACATTTTAGCACAGGAAGAAGGTAAGGCACAGGTTTAAAGGCTTTCTCCTCCTGGAGTGACACACTTTCAGAGGAGTCTGTGAGGAGAAGTCCCCTCAGCCACTGCCAGGGCTATGTGCCTCCTCTGCAGGCTCAGTATTCTGGGAGTTCCACGAGCCTCAGCTGCCAGTGAATATTCTTCTGAATATTTCTTGTTGTGCAGTGCAGAGGAAGAATATTTGGTGCTAGATTCCCCTCTGGGCTTTGAGGTAAATCTCAGTAATGCTGGTGATTTTTTTGTCCAGATGAACTTTTTATGGATAGAAAGGAAAAAGGGAAGAAGTATCGTGGAAAATTAATTCCTCAAAATGTGAGCGGCCAAATCGCACTAAAAATGAAATCAGAACTGAAGAATGTTTTTATTTTTTTTCCCTTGACAGGTAAGGCAAAACATGCAGTGCTAATAAAGTCTTTAAGAGATGCAACGAGCACCCAACTGTATGAAAATGAAAGAGGTAAAGGATGAGAAAGGGCATGGGAAGAATCTTCAGCCCTTCCTGTTGAAGGGAGCGAGCAGTCAGTGCTTGAGCACAACTGTTGCGGCAGCAGCAGTGGCGGTGGCAGCAGTGGTGCTGACATTGGGACAGCGGTGTCAGGACAGCGGTGGCAGCAAGAGCTGCGGGACTGGCAGAGGGCAAGGCACCATGGCCCTTGCTCTGCGCCTCTTCCTCCTGCTCCTCCTGGCCGTGGCCCTGCCTGCCAGGGCTGCCCAGGCCGCTCCGCTGCAAGCGCGGGGTTCAGGTGAGCCGGCAGCCTGGCTTCCCTTTCCCGGGACAGCGCTCCCTGCTCCCCGGGAAGCGCTGGGGATGGTTTTGCCCAGGCCTTTAGGGAGGGTTTCCTCTGGGGGAGGGAGAGAGCCCCTACAGGCCCTGTGCAGCCCCTGTTTCCTCTCCAGGGATGTGTCACAGGGCCTGCAAAGAGGGTGGAGAGTGCCCAAGGAGCCAGGCCAGAGCTGCCCAGGCCCCTGTGCAGCTTTGGCCTTGTACATTCACATCTGGCTCCCACAGCCTTACATGGCCCCCTTGCAGTGCCCATTTACTGCAAGCAGTCGGGGATCCCAGCACACCATGGAAATGCCCTGGTCTTTGCACTCTTCTAGACTGGAACGATAAGATGGCTTATATGGAAAAGCTGGTGAGCGACAGTATGAAGACCCTAGGGCATGGTGGAGGCAAGTTCTTTGTGGTCCTTTCCTGAAAAATAATCAGTGTCCATGTGGAAATGGCTCAGTCATGAGCCCTGTCCCTTAACATAATCTCTGGCTTTAAAGAATCTGGACATCTTGCCCTGCTCTCTTCTGTGATCCCCCAGGATCGCTGTCAGTGGGAGGAAGGATCATTTATGTGTCCATCCCCCTCCCATGTGCAATGCCAGTGTGTCCCTCCGTGTGCTCTGTGCAACCACAGAGAAGAGCAGAGAGGGAAGGGGCCGGGCCCAGGGCTGTGCCCCGGGGCTGAGCCTTTCTCAGCTCCTTTGCCGGCCCCAGGGAGCCTGAGCTGCTCCTGCTGCCACTGCCAAGCCCTGGCCCTGCCTGGGGCTGGGTTTGGAGCTGCTGGCAGCTCCAGGGAGTCCTTTCTGCCCCGACTGCCCCGCAAGGGGCTCCTTCCATCCCAGTGTGGGGCCACTGCAGGCACGAGGTGTCCCTGGCCCTGCTCCTGAGTGGAAGGCAGAGCTGAGGGAGTGCCTTGGAGGGCACCAATCACCCAGGTGCCCTCACTGCCACTTGGGCCTGAAGAAGAAATGGAACTTCCCATTAAGGTCCTCCTAAATGGAAGAACCAAGACATAGGAGACACGAAATCCTTGGAGGCAGCCAAACATCTGGAGCAGATGCTGAGTGACCTGGAGAGACGCCGTGGTGGGTGCATTTCCCTCTGCCTTGTCCTGGGGCTCAGCAGCCGGGGGCTTTGGCTGCACATCTGGACACGCCGTGCCCGGCACAGCGGGAAGGGATCCATGGCAGCCTCGCTGCCCCGCTGCTGCTTCCACGCCCTGCAGGGCTGTTTGCCAGCCTGGCCTGGCTGCAGCTTCTCCCCAGCCTCTGCAGGAAGGCATTTGGCATCAGTTCACAGGCAGCCCAAACTGCACCACGGGCCATAGATGCCCTGAGATCCCCGGCAATTTTCTAATCTCCAGTCAGATCAGGTGTAGGGGCTTTTTCAGTCAGGGAGGTCTCTAGCCCAGCCCCAATAACCTGGCCATTTTCCTGATCCTTATCCACGACTTGACAAGTATTGTCTCCTGAAGTTGCCACCTCCTGCAATGGTTCCATCTGACCCAGCTGTCCTTTTTCCTTTCTCAAGCAATGGAGCAAAAGTCCATGCAGGTGGGGCCATATCCTGTAGGAAGCAATGGCTTTGTGCCAGCCACTGATGCAGGAAAGGAGGAGATGCCAGACATGGGCACAGGTACAGGAGATAATTGCTCCGCCAGGCTCAGCCCTTGGTGGGGCTCTGTGGCGTCAGCTCTTTCCCCCAGGGCCTGCCCTTGCCCAGCCCGGCAGCAGCCAAAGCTGGAGGAGGCTCTGGAGGCTTGGAATCCTCTGGAGCTCGTTCACAGCCCCGAGGAAAGGGGACCCCTGCAGCAACGTCCCTCCCACTGCAGCTGCTCTGGAGCTGGCCCTGAGTGCCCAGAGGCCCAAGGCACAGGAGCAGCCCCGAGCGGGAGCCCTGCCGCCAGCCCAGGGCCAGAGCCAGCCTTGGCTCCCGACTGGGCAGGGGCTGCACTGGGTCCTGACAGGGCCTGACTCTGTGCCCTGGGGCTGGGGGAGCTGCCACGGGGCAGGGAGGGCCAGGGCTGCTGGCAGTGGCTGCTCAGGGATGGCTTTGGCCCGTGTCCCTCCAAGCAGCCACTGCCCAAGCAGCTGCGCTGCCCCCGGGCTCTCCTCCCGGCCTGCTGGGCTTTGTTGGGTGGCACAGCCTGTGCCAAGGGGCGGCAAGGTGCCTGCAGGCCCCAGCTCTGGGGGAAACGGAGAACGTCCTGCCCGCATCCACCGTGCTGCCAGCTCAGCAGTGCAGCACAGCACGGGCTCACGCTCCCCATTGCTCCCACAGAAGTGCTTGGCATATCAGACACTAACGCCCAGAATCTACGGAACACCCCAAGAATTATCTGCCCCCAGGATGTGCGCAGCTCCTGCATGTTAGGCCCGGTAGTGACACTGTTCACTGTGCCTATTTCCTTGGTGCTGTGCTATGTTGGGTTCCAGTGGTGGAAGGAAAAGAAACAGTAAGCTGTGCTCATCTCTACCGTTCAGCTTCCTTAAATGCTGCTTATATTCAGCTAACAGTCCAGTGAGGCTGCTGTGGAGTTTTTCCAGTCCATGGTTGTCCAAAGTACTCTGGGAACGGTTCTGCTGCTGCCCAGAGCTTTCATTGGCCTCCTAATTGCTGGGCCTTGTCCTGGGCGGCCCGCTGGGGCTGCAGCCAGTGCTGGCTCCCACTGAGGCTGCCTGGCCCAGAGCAGCCCCAGGGGCACAGGGCAAAGGCAGAGCAATGTGGGGAGGAGAAAGAGCAGGGACGAGATTGCCCTGGAAAGACAGAGGAGATCTGGGGCCCACTCCTGGCCATGGAGCCTGCCCAGAGCCGTGCCCTGCTCGCCGGGGCCTTGAGGGACAGCTGTGCAGCTGGGCCAAGCTGTGCCAGCAGCTCCAGCCATGCTGGGGAGCCTTGCCAGCTCTGGGCCCTGCTGTGCAGGAGGCTCCCTGTGTGCCACTGGCAGCTGGGGCCTCAGCCACCTCCTCTCTCCCCAGTCACACCTCTCGACAGCAGCTAAAGGACACTGACAGGTTCTCACGCCCAGATAACTTGAGTAGCTCTTCCAGCAGTGGTGAGGACCTGGGTAACCCCAACAAAAGCTCTCAGAGGACAGCTCCAGAACAGCTGCCATATAGGAGGAAGCAGCAGATCCCTGTGGAAATCCCAGTGCCACCTCCAGGCCTCCCTGTGGGAATCCCTGAGCCTCCTCCACTCCCAGTAGGAATTCCTGAGCCTCCTCCACTCCCCACAGGGATCTTCAATATGCCTCCACCCCACTCCAGTCCATCCCAACCTGTGCCGCAATCCCAAAACCAGTTCAGCACCTTCCATACCCAGCTGAGACCACCACGTCCCCCTCCTCCCAAAATCATCTGACCTGTCTTCCAAAGGACACTGAAGGTGCTTTTGTCCCCCACCCCATGTCCCCATTCAGGAGCCTTGCCCAGCATTTTTGCCGCAATAAAGAGATGAAGTTGTAACCTCAGTGTCTAGGTCGTAGCAGCAGCAAAGCCCACCCAGCAGCAGCACTGGCTGAGCTCCATGCCCAGGAGCAGCCATGGATGCCCACGGTGTGGGCAGGCAGGAGCCAGGCAGGGGCTGCTGTGACCAGTGGCAGGGCCCCGAGGGCTGGGGGAGCCCATGCTGAGCGTCCCTGGGCTGAGGGCACATTTCCTTCCCTGGCATCATCTGGGCCTGGGCCCCATGAGGCAGGCATGGATATTTTGGGTTCTCTGCTGAGGTGTGCTGGGGTCACTCATGAAGCATAAAGGAGTATTAATGGCCTCTCCTAAGGTGTGCAGGCTGCCCTCATGAGGTGTGCAGCAGGGTAACATTTGAGGGAACTTTTACTCTTCTCAAGACAGACAAGGGTCACTTGGCCGAGGTTTTGCAAAGCTGGGAGAAAGCCTCTTGCTAAGCCTTGGGCCTGGCTGCGGGCACAGCGGGCGGGTGGAGCCCATCCCCTGGGGCCAGGCCGGGCTGCTCAGGCCGGGCAGGGCCGGGCCGGCTCGGGCCCCGGCAGGGAAGGGCCGCGAACCTGAGCTCTGATGAGGCTGCTGAGCTCCGCCCTGGCCCTGTGCTGCAGCCCAACACATTTACAGCCGGGCCGTGCCCTGGCCCACAGGAGGCACGCGGGGCTGCAACTGAGGCTGTGCCTTCTCCAACTCAAGTGGGCTGTCTCTGTTCCTTTGGAGGATCCTGAGCCTTGTACCTCGGCCTGATGGTGCAAAGATGCCTCCAGCAACCCTGAGTTTTCAGAAATAAAGGCTTTGTGCTGATTAATATGAAAAGCTGTATGGGTGGCCTGCAGCTAATGTTCTTTTGTTGCCTGGCCCCCAGTCAGTGCTGGAGTCTAAATGACTGACCCAGCCCTGAGCTGCTCTTTCGACTGATTTGATGAAAGGGACTGAAGCTCTAGTGAGTCCAATTCTCCAGGAAAACAAGTACAGCAACTTGGATACTGCTGGTGACAAAAGCAGAGTGCAGAGTTGAACCTGTGAGGCCACCTCACTGCCGCCTCCCCCCACTCTTTTATTTTCATTTTGTTTAACATTCTGAGTGCCAGCCTTTGGATGAAATGGGCTCTCAGCAAGGAGCTGCTGGGCCTCCTGGCTGTGTCCATTTGTGCTCCCAGTGCTTCTGGTCTGGTTGGGCTGGTGTGATAAATAGGTATGATTCGTGCTGATGAAAACTGAAACAGTAATCAATATTGATACAGTAATTAATATTTAGGAACAACAAAATAGTTAAAAGTTGTAATGCCAAAGAAGAGAGAGAGAGGAAGGGCTCCGCCACACCCCCCCCCCCCCCCCCCGGCAGATGTTCACAAGGACAGGAGGAAAGAAGCTGAAGAGAAAGTTGCTAAAAATGAGCAGAAAGGAAGCAAAACCTGTTTGGGTCCGAGAAAATGCTAATTATAAGGGATTTATTGCCTTGATATGTAGATATAATGATATGTTATTTTTGGCTTACATTGTACTGGCTTGACGCGCATGTGTAACCCAAAGGTGAATTAAAGGACAAAGAAGAAGACTATAGAGCCTTCATCAGTGACCACCCCCAAAGACTTGTGCGACCACCAAACCGAGTAGTGGCGCATGCGTGGTAAAAGTGGTAATGCAAGCAGAGATAGAGAGATGACAAACCGAAAATGGGAGGAGATGGTATTGACACATGGCATATAAGGGGTGATTTTCTCTTGGCAAGCTTGTGTGTGATGTGGCAAGGGTCCAAGAGCCCTGCACTCCGTACCCCACCGTTATCTTTTGCTTATGCGCTATTATTGGAACCAAATTATCCCTTATTTTAACCAAATTATATTATATCCAATTTTATATTTTTGATTTTAACTATTCAATTAAAATTGTTACTACTTTTAATATTGTTTGGTTTTTTATGATGGGATAATTGGGCAAACATAACAGCTGGGACACTTGTCCATCATGCCTATGTGTCTGTTTCCTGTCATTCCAATGCACAGCCCTTTCCCACTGCTTGTCATTTAAATACTGTAATTATTTTATTGGATAACTTACACCTTGTTATAAATGTGAAGCTTGACTAGGCCAATATTCAAGCAGCAATCAATTTATTAATTAATATGGTAAAGTATGATCCATACAGTGGTAGGTAAAGTGGGGGAAGTTTTCCCTCCCAATGCACACCGATAGTTGAGGCTTACAAGTATTGATAGGGGCATTCATAAGCTTTCTCAAGAATTTCTACTTCCAATTTTTACTCATCATTAGTTTTTACTCCCAATTTTGTGTCACAATTCTATACTCTATTGTGATTTAGTTTTTCTCAGGATGTACTGCAGAAAAGGAGTATCCCAGGTGGTCGTGGTCCGGTTTCCAAAATGAGGAAGAAGTATTCCATCTGGTGAGGTCCAGCTCTCCAGATGTGGGTCCAACTTTTAATTGCAAGGACTATAAATCTCATGACAATGATGTCCAGCTTCCCTTGGTCAAAACTATTAATCCTTGAGTTGATGTTCATCTTCTTTTCTCAAGCTGCTTTTCTCTGTTTTGTTAAGGCCTGAGATAAGCATGCTTCCTTTTGATATATTCTAAAGCTGTACTTTCCAAGATCCTTACTACAAGCAATATTCTAAAATGATACTTAATTTATACTAAATCTAAAAGGCTAATACTGCAAAGCTCTTTAAGGCTTAGCTACAAGCAGAAAGTTCCTGTCAAACAGGAACATCCTTAATGCTTTAATTCAAATGCTCCTAAATCAAGTTAAGACTCATAAAGGTTAATTGCGAACAAAAGATAGGTTCAAAGGCCTTTTTCCATGCTTTACTTTCCTCAGTTATTGTTAGAATTTGTCTTTATAACTGTCCCATGGTTGGTTTCCACACATATCACAATGACAAATACAGACGCGGCCTGTATGTACCTGACACATAACACAGCTTGGTATTTCACAGTCCTGCACTTCAGGATATTAAATTGTGTTAATCAGACTTTGTCCCATCATGAGTTTCTGGAACACATTTTCAAGCCTTGCAGCTGTAGCCCAAGGGAAGCTGTTTCTGTCTTGCATCACCAAACTGGCAGGGTTTTTGCAAAGACAGCCCTTTAGAAAGGACTTGTTGTGTGCATTAACATCTAAGGGGCTGCTTTCAAAGATAGACCAAAACCCCATGAACAAACAGCAAATCTACCAAACAACATATTTTTTAAAAGTACTTTATTTGTAGCTTTTGTTCTTAATGTTTTCCAGTTGGCCACCTTTTCCACTGCAGTGTCTTTCTTTGGACAGAAAAGCCCCCTTGCTAGATGATGTGGCTTAACAAGGAAAACAGAACTCACACACAATGCATTTATTAGAGCTAAACATGGAGGTTCCCATGATCACAGTCATAATCATTGATTTTCAGTTTATTTTGGTTTCAGATAGTTTTCAGAAGGGTGAGAACAGTACCTCAGATCCCCTGGGTGTGTTGGTGCCATAGCCACTTATTATCTCTTCTTTCTTGTTATCTGTCCTTTCTGTAGTTCTGTAGTTCCTCTGCCCATTTGTTGCTCTTGGATCACTGCCTCCTTCACCTGATTTTTATCTTTTCCTGGATTTGTGAGGATTTTTGTGTTGGTTTTGGTTTTTTTTCTTGGTGGTTGTTTTGTTTGCCTGTTCTATTTGGTCACAGTTTTGCTATTGGTTTTTGGGTTTTTTTATCCCCTTAACAGCAAGAATCAGCTTGTGATTTGTATTGTGAAGTTGTGATACACAGGTGTTGCACATAAAGGTTGTTTTTGTTTTTAAAGTCATCTCAGACATGCAAGGCCCTGTGTCTTTGAAAACTGTGTGCTCTTGAGTCGATATGCAAAATAATTAGACTCCACAGTCTGATGTAGTTATGAAGTGGAAATGTATTGTCAGCAGCCAACACAAGCGATATAGCTCTCATGAAAGCTTGTGCCCTGAGCCTCGGTCTGACCCACATCTTCATTCTCAAAGATGTTCCATGTTCATTACATTGCACAACATTGCCATGCATATTCAAACCCTGGCCCCTCCTGTCCTCGCCTCACATGGTAATCAGATCCAGGTCCTTCTGGGCACGCATTGTTTGCTGTGGTGCTCGCACGGGGGTCTCTCAGTGATCTCTGAGGCCGAAGACTGTGGTCTTCCTCATGACTGAACTTTGGAACTTTTCTCCTTTGTGCGTGCGCTTGGGTCCCTTGGTGGGGGTGCAATCTGGGGGTATAGCTAAGGCCATGAGGTCACAGCAGGCTCTGAGGTCACAGAGGTGCCAGAGCCCCGTGGTTGCACAGCAGCACAAGGAGCGAGCAGTCAGTGCTTGAGCACAACTGTTGCGGCAGCAGCAGCGGCGGTGGCAGCAGTGGTGCTGACATTGGGACAGCGGTGTCAGGACAGCGGTGGCAGCAAGAGCTGCGGGACTGGCAGAGGGCAAGGCACCATGGC
Source organism: Zonotrichia albicollis (assembly GCF_047830755.1). Classification (NCBI taxonomy): domain Eukaryota; kingdom Metazoa; phylum Chordata; class Aves; order Passeriformes; family Passerellidae; genus Zonotrichia; species Zonotrichia albicollis. The sequence continues at coordinate 245,514 of NW_027428461.1, read as the reverse complement.
CCTTGCTCTGCGCCTCTTCCTCCTGCTCCTCCTGGCCGTGGCCCTGCCTGCCAGGGCTGCCCAGGCCGCTCCGCTGCAAGCGCGGGGTTCAGGTGAGCCGGCAGCCTGGCTCCCCTTTCCCGGGACAGCGCTCCCTGCTCCCCGGGAAGCGCTGGGGATGGTTTTCCGCAGGCCTTTAGGGAGGGTTTCCTCTGGGGGAGGGAGAGAGCCCCTACAGGCCCTGTGCAGCCCCTGTTTCCTCTCCAGGGATGTGTCACAGGGCCTGCAAAGAGGGTGGAGAGTGCCCAAGGAGCCAGGCCAGAGCTGCCCAGGCCCCTGTGCAGCTTTGGCCTTGTACATTCACATCTGGCTCCCACAGCCTTACATGGCCCCCTTACAGTGCCCATTTACTGTAAGCAGTGGGGGATCCCAGCACACCATGGAAATGCCCTGGTCTTTGCACTCTTCTAGACTGGAACGATAAGATGGCTTATATGGAAAAGCTGGTGAGCGACAGTATGAAGACCCTAGGGCATGGTGGAGGCAAGTTCTTTGTGGTCCTTTCCTGAAAAATAATCAGTGTCCATGTGGAAATGGCTCAGTCATGAGCCCTGTCCCTTAACATAATCTCTGGCTTTAAAGAATCTGGACATCTTGCCCTGCTCTCTTCTGTGATCCCCCAGGATCGCTGTCAGTGGGAGGAAGGATCATTTATGTGTCCATCCCCCTCCCATGTGCAATGCCAGTGTGTCCCTCCGTGTGCTCTGTGCAACCACAGAGAAGAGCAGAGAGGGAAGGGGCCGGGCCCAGGGCTGTGCCCCGGGGCTGAGCCTTTCTCAGCTCCTTTGCCGGCCCCAGGGAGCCTGAGCTGCTCCTGCTGCCACTGCCAAGCCCTGGCCCTGCCTGGGGCTGGGTTTGGAGCTGCTGGCAGCTCCAGGGAGTCCTTTCTGCCCCGACTGCCCCGCAAGGGGCTCCTTCCATCCCAGTGTGGGGCCACTGCAGGCACGAGGTGCCCCTGGCCCTGCTCCTGAGTGGAAGGCAGAGCTGAGGGAGTGCCTTGGAGGGCACCAATCACCCAGGTGCCCTCACTGCCACTTGGGCCTGAAGAAGAAATGGAACTTCCCATTAAGGTCCTCCTAAATGGAAGAACCGAGACATAGGAGACACGAAATCCTTGGAGGCAGCCAAACATCTGGAGCAGATGCTGAGTGACCTGGAGAGACGCCGTGGTGGGTGCATTTCCCTCTGCCTTGTCCTGGGGCTCAGCAGCCGGGGGCTTTGGCTGCACATCTGGACACGCCGTGCCCGGCACAGCGGGAAGGGATCCATGGCAGCCTCGCTGCCCCGCTGCTGCTTCCACGCCCTGCAGGGCTGTTTGCCAGCCTGGCCTGGCTGCAGCTTCTCCCCAGCCTCTGCAGGAAGGCATTTGGCATCAGTTCACAGGCAGCCCAAACTGCACCACGGGCCATAGATGCCCTGAGATCCCCGGCAATTTTCTAATCTCCAGTCAGATCAGGTGTAGGGGCTTTTTCAGTCAGGGAGGTCTCTAGCCCAGCCCCAATAACCTGGCCATTTTCCTGATCCTTATCCACGACTTGACAAGTATTGTCTCCTGAAGTTGCCACCTCCTGCAATGGTTCCATCTGACCCAGCTGTCCTTTTTCCTTTCTCAAGCAATGGAGCAAAAGTCCATGCAGGTGGGGCCATATCCTGTAGGAAGCAATGGCTTTGTGCCAGCCACTGATGCAGGAAAGGAGGAGATGCCAGACATGGGCACAGGTACAGGAGATAATTGCTCCGCCAGGCTCAGCCCTTGGTGGGGCTGTGTGGCAGCAGCTCTTTCCCCCAGGGCCTGCCCTTGCCCAGCCCGGCAGCAGCCAAAGCTGGAGGAGGCTCTGGAGGCTTGGAATCCTCTGGAGCTCGTTCACAGCCCCGAGGAAAGGGGACCCCTGCAGCAACGTCCCTCCCACTGCAGCTGCTCTGGAGCTGGCCCTGAGTGCCCAGAGGCCCAAGGCACAGGAGCAGCCCCGAGCGGGAGCCCTGCCGCCAGCCCAGGGCCAGAGCCAGCCTTGGCTCCCGACTGGGCAGGGGCTGCACTGGGTCCTGACAGGGCCTGACTCTGTGCCCTGGGGCTGGGGGAGCTGCCACGGGGCAGGGAGGGCCAGGGCTGCTGGCAGTGGCTGCTCAGGGATGGCTTTGGCCCGTGTCCCTCCAAGCAGCCACTGCCCAAGCAGCTGCGCTGCCCCCGGGCTCTCCTCCCGGCCTGCTGGGCTTTGTTGGGTGGCACAGCCTGTGCCAAGGGGCGGCAAGGTGCCTGCAGGCCCCAGCTCTGGGGGAAACGGAGAACGTCCTGCCCGCATCCACCGTGCTGCCAGCTCAGCAGTGCAGCACAGCACGGGCTCACGCTCCCCATTGCTCCCACAGAAGTGCTTGGCATATCAGACACTAACGCCCAGAATCTACGGAACACCCCAAGAATTATCTGCCCCCAGGATGTGCGCAGCTCCTGCATGTTAGGCCCGGTAGTGACACTGTTCACTGTGCCTATTTCCTTGGTGCTGTGCTATGTTGGGTTCCAGTGGTGGAAGGAAAAGAAACAGTAAGCTGTGCTCATCTCTACCGTTCAGCTTCCTTAAATGCTGCTTATATTCAGCTAACAGTCCAGTGAGGCTGCTGTGGAGTTTTTCCAGTCCATGGTTGTCCAAAGTACTCTGGGAACGGTTCTGCTGCTGCCCAGAGCTTTCATTGGCCTCCTAATTGCTGGGCCTTGTCCTGGGCGGCCCGCTGGGGCTGCAGCCAGTGCTGGCTCCCACTGAGGCTGCCTGGCCCAGAGCAGCCCCAGGGGCACAGGGCAAAGGCAGAGCAATGTGGGGAGGAGAAAGAGCAGGGACGAGATTGCCCTGGAAAGACAGAGGAGATCTGGGGCCCACTCCTGGCCATGGAGCCTGCCCAGAGCCGTGCCCTGCTCGCCGGGGCCTTGAGGGACAGCTGTGCAGCTGGGCCAAGCTGTGCCAGCAGCTCCAGCCATGCTGGGGAGCCTTGCCAGCTCTGGGCCCTGCTGTGCAGGAGGCTCCCTGTGTGCCACTGGCAGCTGGGGCCTCAGCCACCTCCTCTCTCCCCAGTCACACCTCTCGACAGCAGCTAAAGGACACTGACAGGTTCTCACGCCCAGATAACTTGAGTAGCTCTTCCAGCAGTGGTGAGGACCTGGGTAACCCCAACAAAAGCTCTCAGAGGACAGCTCCAGAACAGCTGCCATATAGGAGGAAGCAGCAGATCCCTGTGGAAATCCCAGTGCCACCTCCAGGCCTCCCTGTGGGAATCCCTGAGCCTCCTCCACTCCCAGTAGGAATTCCTGAGCCTCCTCCACTCCCCACAGGGATCTTCAATATGCCTCCACCCCACTCCAGTCCATCCCAACCTGTGCCGCAATCCCAAAACCAGTTCAGCACCTTCCATACCCAGCTGAGACCACCACGTCCCCCTCCTCCCAAAATCATCTGACCTGTCTTCCAAAGGACACTGAAGGTGCTTTTGTCCCCCACCCCATGTCCCCATTCAGGAGCCTTGCCCAGCATTTTTGCCGCAATAAAGAGATGAAGTTGTAACCTCAGTGTCTAGGTCGTAGCAGCAGCAAAGCCCACCCAGCAGCAGCACTGGCTGAGCTCCATGCCCAGGAGCAGCCATGGATGCCCACGGTGTGGGCAGGCAGGAGCCAGGCAGGGGCTGCTGTGACCAGTGGCAGGGCCCCGAGGGCTGGGGGAGCCCATGCTGAGCGTCCCTGGGCTGAGGGCACATTTCCTTCCCTGGCATCATCTGGGCCTGGGCCCCATGAGGCAGGCATGGATATTTTGGGTTCTCTGCTGAGGTGTGCTGGGGTCACTCATGAAGCATAAAGGAGTATTAATGGCCTCTCCTAAGGTGTGCAGGCTGCCCTCATGAGGTGTGCAGCAGGGTAACATTTGAGGGGACTTTTACTCTTCTCAAGACAGACAAGGGTCACTTGGCCGAGGTTTTGCAAAGCTGGGAGAAAGCCTCTTGCTAAGCCTTGGGCCTGGCTGCGGGCACAGCGGGCGGGTGGAGCCCATCCCCTGGGGCCAGGCCGGGCTGCTCAGGCCGGGCAGGGCCGGGCCGGCTCGGGCCCCGGCAGGGAAGGGCCGCGAACCTGAGCTCTGATGAGGCTGCTGAGCTCCGCCCTGGCCCTGTGCTGCAGCCCAACACATTTACAGCCGGGCCGTGCCCTGGCCCACAGGAGGCACGCGGGGCTGCAACTGAGGCTGTGCCTTCTCCAACTCAAGTGGGCTGTCTCTGTTCCTTTGGAGGATCCTGAGCCTTGTACCTCGGCCTGATGGTGCAAAGATGCCTCCAGCAACCCTGAGTTTTCAGAAATAAAGGCTTTGTGCTGATTAATATGAAAAGCTGTATGGGTGGCCTGCAGCTAATGTTCTTTTGTTGCCTGGCCCCCAGTCAGTGCTGGAGTCTAAATGACTGACCCAGCCCTGAGCTGCTCTTTAGACTGATTTGATGAAAGGGACTGAAGCTCTAGTGAGTCCAATTCTGCAGGAAAACAAGTACAGCAACTTGGATACTGCTGGTGACAAAAGCAGAGTGCAGAGTTGAACCTGTGAGGCCACCTCACTGCCGCCTCCCCCCACTCTTTTATTTTCATTTTGTTTAACATTCTGAGTGCCAGCCTTTGGATGAAATGGGCTCTCAGCAAGGAGCTGCTGGGCCTCCTGGCTGTGTCCATTTGTGCTCCCAGTGCTTCTGGTCTGGTTGGGCTGGTGTAATAAATAGGTATGATTCGTGCTGATGAAAACTGAAACAGTAATCAATATTGATACAGTAATTAATATTTAGGAACAACAAAATAGTTAAAAGTTGTAATGCCAAAGAAGAGAGAGAGAGGAAGGGCTCCGCCACACCCCCCCCCCCCCCCCCCCGTCAGATGTTCACAAGGACAGGAGGAAAGAAGCTGAAGAGAAAGTTGCTAAAAATGAGCAGAAAGGAAGCAAAACCTGTTTGGGTCCGAGAAAATGCTAATTATAAGGGATTTATTGCCTTGATATGTAGATATAATGATATGTTATTCTTGGCTTACATTGTACTGGCTTGACGCGCATGTGTAACCCAAAGGTGAATTAAAGGACAAGGAAGAAGACTATAGAGCCTTCATCAGTGACCACCCCCAAAGACTTGTGCGACCACCAAACCGAGTAGTGGCGCATGCGTGGTAAAAGTGGTAATGCAAGCAGAGACAGAGAGATGACAAACCGAAAATGGGAGGAGATGGTATTGACACATGGCATATAAGGGGTGATTTTCTCTTGGCAAGCTTGTGTGTGATGTGGCAAGGGTCCAAGAGCCCTGCACTCCGTACCCCACCGTTATCTTTTGCTTATGCGCTATTATTGGAACCAAATTATCCCTTATTTTAACCAAATTATATTATATCCAATTTTATATTTTTGATTTTAACTATTCAATTAAAATTGTTACTACTTTTAATATTGTTTGGTTTTTTATGATGGGATAATTGGGCAAACATAACAGCTGGGACACTTGTCCATCATGCCTATGTGTCTGTTTCCTGTCATTCCAATGCACAGCCCTTTCCCACTGCTTGTCATTTAAATACTGTAATTATTTTACTGGATAACTTACACCTTGTTATAAATGTGAAGCTTGACTAGGCCAATATTCAAGCAGCAATCAATTTATTAATTAATATGGTAAAGTATGATCCATACAGTGGTAGGTAAAGTGGGGGAAGTTTTCCCTCCCAATGCACACCGATAGTTGAGGCTTACAAGTATTGATAGGGGCATTCATAAGCTTTCTCAAGAATTTCTACTTCCAATTTTTACTCATCATTAGTTTTTACTCCCAATTTTGTGTCACAATTCTATACTCTATTGTGATTTAGTTTTTCTCAGGATGTACTGCAGAAAAGGAGTATCCCAGGTGGTCGTGGTCCGGTTTCCAAAATAAGGAAGAAGTATTCCATCTGGTGAGGTCCAGCTCTCCAGATGTGGGTCCAACTTTTAATTGCAAGGACTATAAATCTCATGACAGTGATGTCCAGCTTCCCTTGGTCAAAACTATTAATCCTTGAGTTGATGTTCATCTTCTTTTCTCAAGCTGCTTTTCTCTGTTTTGTTAAGGCCTGAGATAAGCATGCTTCCTTTTGATATATTCTAAAGCTGTACTTTCCAAGATCCTTACTACAAGCAATATTCTAAAATGATACTTAATTTATACTAAAATTAAAAGGCTAATACTGCAAAGCTCTTTAAGGCTTAGCTACAAGCAGAAAGTTCCTGTCAAACAGGAACATCCTTAATGCTTTAATTCAAATGCTCCTAAATCAAGTTAAGACTCATAAAGGTTAATTGCGAACAAAAGATAGGTTCAAAGGCCTTTTTCCATGCTTTACTTTCCTCAGTTATTGTTAGAATTTGTCTTTATAACTGTCCCATGGTTGGTTTCCACACATATCACAATGACAAATACAGACGCGGCCTGTATGTACCTGACACATAACACAGCTTGGTATTTCACAGTCCTGCACTTCAGGATATTAAATTGTGTTAATCAGACTTTGTCCCATCATGAATTTCTGGAACACATTTTCAAGCCTTGCAGCTGTAGCCCAAGGGAAGCTGTTTCTGTCTTGCATCACCAAACTGGCAGGGTTTTTGCAAAGACAGCCCTTTAGAAAGGACTTGTTGTGTGCATTAACATCTAAGGGGCTGCTTTCAAAGACAGACCAAAACCCCATGAACAAACAGCAAATCTACCAAACAACATATTTTTTAAAAGTACTTTATTTGTAGCTTTTGTTCTTAATGTTTTCCAGTTGGCCACCTTTTCCACTGCAGTGTCTTTCTTTGGACAGAAAAGCCCCCTTGCTAGATGATGTGACTTAACAAGGAAAACAGAACTCACACACAATGCATTTATTAGAGCTAAACATGGAGGTTCCCATGATCACAGTCATAATCATTGATTTTCAGTTTATTTTGGTTTCAGATAGTTTTCAGAAGGGTGAGAACAGTACCTCAGATCCCCTGGGTGTGTTGGTGCCATAGCCACTTATTATCTCTTCTTTCTTGTTATCTGTCCTTTCTGTAGTTCTGTAGTTCCTCTGCCCATTTGTTGCTCTTGGATCACTGCCTCCTTCACCTGATTTTTATCTTTTCCTGGATTTGTGAGGATTTTTGTGTTGGTTTTGGTTTTTTTTCTTGGTGGTTGTTTTGTTTGCCTGTTCTATTTGGTCACAGTTTTGCTATTGGTTTTTGGGTTTTTTTATCCCCTTAACAGCAAGAATCAGCTTGTGATTTGTATTGTGAAGTTGTGATACACAGGTGTTGCACATAAAGGTTGTTTTTGTTTTTAAAGTCATCTCAGACATGCAAGGCCCTGTGTCTTTGAAAACTGTGTGCTCTTGAGTCGATATGCAAAATAATTAGACTCCACAGTCTGATGTAGTTATGAAGTGGAAATGTATTGTCAGCAGCCAACACAAGCGATATAGCTCTCATGAAAGCTTGTGCCCTGAGCCTCGGTCTGACCCACATCTTCATTCTCAAAGATGTTCCATGTTCATTACATTGCACAACATTGCCATGCATATTCAAACCCTGGCCCCTCCTGTCCTCGCCTCACATGGTAATCAGATCCAGGTCCTTCTGGGCACGCATTGTTTGCTGTGGTGCTCGCACGGGGGTCTCTCAGTGATCTCTGAGGCCGAAGACTGTGGTCTTCCTCATGACTGAACTTTGGAACTTTTCTCCTTTGTGCGTGCGCTTGGGTCCCTTGGTGGGGGTGCAATCTGGGGGTATAGCTAAGGCCATGAGGTCACAGCAGGCTCTGAGGTCACAGAGGTGCCAGAGCCCCGTGGTTGCACAGCAGCACAAGGAGCGAGCAGTCAGTGCTTGAGCACAACTGTTGCGGCAGCAGCAGCGGCGGTGGCAGCAGTGGTGCTGACATTGGGACAGCGGTGTCAGGACAGCGGTGGCAGCAAGAGCTGCGGGACTGGCAGAGGGCAAGGCACCATGGCCCTTGCTCTGCGCCTCTTCCTCCTGCTCCTCCTGGCCGTGGCCCTGCCTGCCAGGGCTGCCCAGGCCGCTCCGCTGCAAGCGCGGGGTTCAGGTGAGCCGGCAGCCTGGCTCCCCTTTCCCGGGACAGCGCTCCCTGCTCCCCGGGAAGCGCTGGGGATGGTTTTCCGCAGGCCTTTAGGGAGGGTTTCCTCTGGGGGAGGGAGAGAGCCCCTACAGGCCCTGTGCAGCCCCTGTTTCCTCTCCAGGGATGTGTCACAGGGCCTGCAAAGAGGGTGGAGAGTGCCCAAGGAGCCAGGCCAGAGCTGCCCAGGCCCCTGTGCAGCTTTGGCCTTGTACATTCACATCTGGCTCCCACAGCCTTACATGGCCCCCTTGCAGTGCCCATTTACTGTAAGCAGTGGGGGATCCCAGCACACCATGGAAATGCCCTGGTCTTTGCACTCTTCTAGACTGCAACGATAAGATGGCTTATATGGAAAAGCTGGTGAGCGACAGTATGAAGACCCTAGGGCATGGTGGAGGCAAGTTCTTTGTGGTCCTTTCCTGAAAAATAATCAGTGTCCATGTGGAAATGGCTCAGTCATGAGCCCTGTCCCTTAACATAATCTCTGGCTTTAAAGAATCTGGACATCTTGCCCTGCTCTCTTCTGTGATCCCCCAGGATCGCTGTCAGTGGGAGGAAGGATCATTTATGTGTCCATCCCCCTCCCATGTGCAATGCCAGTGTGTCCCTCCGTGTGCTCTGTGCAACCACAGAGAAGAGCAGAGAGGGAAGGGGCCGGGCCCAGGGCTGTGCCCCGGGGCTGAGCCTTTCTCAGCTCCTTTGCCGGCCCCAGGGAGCCTGAGCTGCTCCTGCTGCCACTGCCAAGCCCTGGCCCTGCCTGGGGCTGGGTTTGGAGCTGCTGGCAGCTCCAGGGAGTCCTTTCTGCCCCGACTGCCCCGCAAGGGGCTCCTTCCATCCCAGTGTGGGGCCACTGCAGGCACGAGGTGCCCCTGGCCCTGCTCCTGAGTGGAAGGCAGAGCTGAGGGAGTGCCTTGGAGGGCACCAATCACCCAGGTGCCCTCACTGCCACTTGGGCCTGAAGAAGAAATGGAACTTCCCATTAAGGTCCTCCTAAATGGAAGAACCGAGACATAGGAGACACGAAATCCTTGGAGGCAGCCAAACATCTGGAGCAGATGCTGAGTGACCTGGAGAGACGCCGTGGTGGGTGCATTTCCCTCTGCCTTGTCCTGGGGCTCAGCAGCCGGGGGCTTTGGCTGCACATCTGGAAACGCCGTGCCCGGCACAGCGGGAAGGGATCCATGGCAGCCTCGCTGCCCCGCTGCTGCTTCCACGCCCTGCAGGGCTGTTTGCCAGCCTGGCCTGGCTGCAGCTTCTCCCCAGCCTCTGCAGGAAGGCATTTGGCATCAGTTCACAGGCAGCCCAAACTGCACCACGGGCCATAGATGCCCTGAGATCCCCGGCAATTTTCTAATCTCCAGTCAGATCAGGTGTAGGGGCTTTTTCAGTCAGGGAGGTCTCTAGCCCAGCCCCAATAACCTGGCCATTTTCCTGATCCTTATCCATGACTTGACAAGTATTGTCTCCTGAAGTTGCCACCTCCTGCAATGGTTCCATCTGACCCAGCTGTCCTTTTTCCTTTCTCAAGCAATGGAGCAAAAGTCCATGCAGGTGGGGCCATATCCTGTAGGAAGCAATGGCTTTGTGCCAGCCACTGATGCAGGAAAGGAGGAGATGCCAGACATGGGCACAGGTACAGGAGATAATTGCTCCGCCAGGCTCAGCCCTTGGTGGGGCTGTGTGGCAGCAGCTCTTTCCCCCAGGGCCTGCCCTTGCCCAGCCCGGCAGCAGCCAAAGCTGGAGGAAGCTCTGGAGGCTTGGAATCCTCTGGAGCTCGTTCACAGCCCCGAGGAAAGGGGACCCCTGCAGCAACGTCCCTCCCACTGCAGCTGCTCTGGAGCTGGCCCTGAGTGCCCAGAGGCCCAAGGCACAGGAGCAGCCCCGAGCGGGAGCCCTGCCGCCAGCCCAGGGCCAGAGCCAGCCTTGGCTCCCGACTGGGCAGGGGCTGCACTGGGTCCTGACAGGGCCTGACTATGTGCCCTGGGGCTGGGGGAGCTGCCACGGGGCAGGGAGGGCCAGGGCTGCTGGCAGTGGCTGCTCAGGGATGGCTTTGGCCCGTGTCCCTCCAAGCAGCCACTGCCCAAGCAGCTGCGCTGCCCCCGGGCTCTCCTCCCGGCCTGCTGGGCTTTGTTGGGTGGCACAGCCTGTGCCAAGGGGCGGCAAGGTGCCTGCAGGCCCCAGCTCTGGGGGAAACGGAGAACGTCCTGCCCGCATCCACCGTGCTGCCAGCTCAGCAGTGCAGCACAGCACGGGCTCACGCTCCCCATTGCTCCCACAGAAGTGCTTGGCATATCAGACACTAACGCCCAGAATCTACGGAACACCCCAAGAATTATCTGCCCCCAGGATGTGCGCAGCTCCTGCATGTTAGGCCCGGTAGTGACACTGTTCACTGTGCCTATTTCCTTGGTGCTGTGCTATGTTGGGTTCCAGTGGTGGAAGGAAAAGAAACAGTAAGCTGTGCTCATCTCTACCGTTCAGCTTCCTTAAATGCTGCTTATATTCAGCTAACAGTCCAGTGAGGCTGCTGTGGAGTTTTTCCAGTCCATGGTTGTCCAAAGTACTCTGGGAACGGTTCTGCTGCTGCCCAGAGCTTTCATTGGCCTCCTAATTGCTGGGCCTTGTCCTGGGCGGCCCGCTGGGGCTGCAGCCAGTGCTGGCTCCCACTGAGGCTGCCTGGCCCAGAGCAGCCCCAGGGGCACAGGGCAAAGGCAGAGCAATGTGGGGAGGAGAAAGAGCAGGGACGAGATTGCCCTGGAAAGACAGAGGAGATCTGGGGCCCACTCCTGGCCATGGAGCCTGCCCAGAGCCGTGCCCTGCTCGCCGGGGCCTTGAGGGACAGCTGTGCAGCTGGGCCAAGCTGTGCCAGCAGCTCCAGCCATGCTGGGGAGCCTTGCCAGCTCTGGGCCCTGCTGTGCAGGAGGCTCCCTGTGTGCCACTGGCAGCTGGGGCCTCAGCCACCTCCTCTCTCCCCAGTCACACCTCTCGACAGCAGCTAAAGGACACTGACAGGTTCTCACGCCCAGATAACTTGAGTAGCTCTTCCAGCAGTGGTGAGGACCTGGGTAACCCCAACAAAAGCTCTCAGAGGACAGCTCCAGAACAGCTGCCATATAGGAGGAAGCAGCAGATCCCTGTGGAAATCCCAGTGCCACCTCCAGGCCTCCCTGTGGGAATCCCTGAGCCTCCTCCACTCCCAGTAGGAATTCCTGAGCCTCCTCCACTCCCCACAGGGATCTTCAATATGCCTCCACCCCACTCCAGTCCATCCCAACCTGTGCCGCAATCCCAAAACCAGTTCAGCACCTTCCATACCCAGCTGAGACCACCACGTCCCCCTCCTCCCAAAATCATCTGACCTGTCTTCCAAAGGACACTGAAGGTGCTTTTGTCCCCCACCCCATGTCCCCATTCAGGAGCCTTGCCCAGCATTTTTGCCGCAATAAAGAGATGAAGTTGTAACCTCAGTGTCTAGGTCGTAGCAGCAGCAAAGCCCACCCAGCAGCAGCACTGACTGAGCTCCATGCCCAGGAGCAGCCATGGATGCCCACGGTGTGGGCAGGCAGGAGCCAGGCAGGGGCTGCTGTGACCAGTGGCAGGGCCCCGAGGGCTGGGGGAGCCCATGCTGAGCGTCCCTGGGCTGAGGGCACATTTCCTTCCCTGGCATCATCTGGGCCTGGGCCCCATGAGGCAGGCATGGATATTTTGGGTTCTCTGCTGAGGTGTGCTGGGGTCACTCATGAAGCATAAAGGAGTATTAATGGCCTCTCCTAAGGTGTGCAGGCTGCCCTCATGAGGTGTGCAGCAGGGTTACATTTGAGGGGACTTTTACTCTTCTCAAGACAGACAAGGGTCACTTGGCCGAGGTTTTGCAAAGCTGGGAGAAAGCCTCTTGCTAAGCCTTGGGCCTGGCTGCGGGCACAGCGGGCGGGTGGAGCCCATCCCCTGGGGCCAGGCCGGGCTGCTCAGGCCGGGCAGGGCCGGGCCGGCTCGGGCCCCGGCAGGGAAGGGCCGCGAACCTGAGCTCTGATGAGGCTGCTGAGCTCCGCCCTGGCCCTGTGCTGCAGCCCAACACATTTACAGCCGGGCCGTGCCCTGGCCCACAGGAGGCACGCGGGGCTGCAACTGAGGCTGTGCCTTCTCCAACTCAAGTGGGCTGTCTCTGTTCCTTTGGAGGATCCTGAGCCTTGTACCTCGGCCTGATGGTGCAAAGATGCCTCCAGCAACCCTGAGTTTTCAGAAATAAAGGCTTTGTGCTGATTATTATGAAAAGCTGTATGGGTGGCCTGCAGCTAATGTTCTTTTGTTGCCTGGCCCCCAGTCAGTGCTGGAGTCTAAATGACTGACCCAGCCCTGAGCTGCTCTTTAGACTGATTTGATGAAAGGGACTGAAGCTCTAGTGAGTCCAATTCTGCAGGAAAACAAGTACAGCAACTTGGATACTGCTGGTGACAAAAGCAGAGTGCAGAGTTGAACCTGTGAGGCCACCTCACTGCCGCCTCCCCCCACTCTTTTATTTTCATTTTGTTTAACATTCTGAGTGCCAGCCTTTGGATGAAATGGGCTCTCAGCAAGGAGCTGCTGGGCCTCCTGGCTGTGTCCATTTGTGCTCCCAGTGCTTCTGGTCTGGTTGGGCTGGTGTAATAAATAGGTATGATTCGTGCTGATGAAAACTGAAACAGTAATCAATATTGATACAGTAATTAATATTTAGGAACAACAAAATAGTTAAAAGTTGTAATGCCAAAGAAGAGAGAGAGAGGAAGGGCTCCGCCACACCCCCCCCCCCCCCCCCCGTCAGATGTTCACAAGGACAGGAGGAAAGAAGCTGAAGAGAAAGTTGCTAAAAATGAGCAGAAAGGAAGCAAAACCTGTTTGGGTCCGAGAAAATGCTAATTATAAGGGATTTATTGCCTTGATATGTAGATATAATGATATGTTATTCTTGGCTTACATTGTACTGGCTTGACGCGCATGTGTAACCCAAAGGTGAATTAAAGGACAAGGAAGAAGACTATAGAGCCTTCATCAGTGACCACCCCCAAAGACTTGTGCGACCACCAAACCGAGTAGTGGCGCATGCGTGGTAAAAGTGGTAATGCAAGCAGAGACAGAGAGATGACAAACCGAAAATGGGAGGAGATGGTATTGACACATGGCATATAAGGGGTGATTTTCTCTTGGCAAGCTTGTGTGTGATGTGGCAAGGGTCCAAGAGCCCTGCACTCCGTACCCCACCGTTATCTTTTGCTTATGCGCTATTATTGGAACCAAATTATCCCTTATTTTAACCAAATTATATTATATCCAATTTTATATTTTTGATTTTAACTATTCAATTAAAATTGTTACTACTTTTAATATTGTTTGGTTTTTTATGATGGGATAATTGGGCAAACATAACAGCTGGGACACTTGTCCATCATGCCTATGTGTCTGTTTCCTGTCATTCCAATGCACAGCCCTTTCCCACTGCTTGTCATTTAAATACTGTAATTATTTTATTGGATAACTTACACCTTGTTATAAATGTGAAGCTTGACTAGGCCAATATTCAAGCAGCAATCAATTTATTAATTAATATGGTAAAGTATGATCCATACAGTGGTAGGTAAAGTGGGGGAAGTTTTCCCTCCCAATGCACACCGATAGTTGAGGCTTACAAGTATTGATAGGGGCATTCATAAGCTTTCTCAAGAATTTCTACTTCCAATTTTTACTCATCATTAGTTTTTACTCCCAATTTTGTGTCACAATTCTATACTCTATTGTGATTTAGTTTTTCTCAGGATGTACTGCAGAAAAGGAGTATCCCAGGTGGTCGTGGTCCGGTTTCCAAAATGAGGAAGAAGTATTCCATCTGGTGAGGTCCAGCTCTCCAGATGTGGGTCCAACTTTTAATTGCAAGGACTATAAATCTCATGACAGTGATGTCCAGCTTCCCTTGGTCAAAACTATTAATCCTTGAGTTGATGTTCATCTTCTTTTCTCAAGCTGCTTTTCTCTGTTTTGTTAAGGCCTGAGATAAGCATGCTTCCTTTTGATATATTCTAAAGCTGTACTTTCCAAGATCCTTACTACAAGCAATATTCTAAAATGATACTTAATTTATACTAAATCTAAAAGGCTAATACTGCAAAGCTCTTTAAGGCTTAGCTACAAGCAGAAAGTTCCTGTCAAACAGGAACATCCTTAATGCTTTAATTCAAATGCTCCTAAATCAAGTTAAGACTCATAAAGGTTAATTGCGAACAAAAGATAGGTTCAAAGGCCTTTTTCCATGCTTTACTTTCCTCAGTTATTGTTAGAATTTGTCTTTATAACTGTCCCATGGTTGGTTTCCACACATATCACAATGACAAATACAGACGCGGCCTGTATGTACCTGACACATAACACAGCTTGGTATTTCACAGTCCTGCACTTCAGGATATTAAATTGTGTTAATCAGACTTTGTCCCATCATGAGTTTCTGGAACACATTTTCAAGCCTTGCAGCTGTAGCCCAAGGGAAGCTGTTTCTGTCTTGCATCACCAAACTGGCAGGGTTTTTGCAAAGACAGCCCTTTAGAAAGGACTTGTTGTGTGCATTAACATCTAAGGGGCTGCTTTCAAAGATAGACCAAAACCCCATGAACAAACAGCAAATCTACCAAACAACATATTTTTTAAAAGTACTTTATTTGTAGCTTTTGTTCTTAATGTTTTCCAGTTGGCCACCTTTTCCACTGCAGTGTCTTTCTTTGGACAGAAAAGCCCCCTTGCTAGATGATGTGGCTTAACAAGGAAAACAGAACTCACACACAATGCATTTATTAGAGCTAAACATGGAGGTTCCCATGATCACAGTCATAATCATTGATTTTCAGTTTATTTTGGTTTCAGATAGTTTTCAGAAGGGTGAGAACAGTACCTCAGATCCCCTGGGTGTGTTGGTGCCATAGCCACTTATTATCTCTTCTTTCTTGTTATCTGTCCTTTCTGTAGTTCTGTAGTTCCTCTGCCCATTTGTTGCTCTTGGATCACTGCCTCCTTCACCTGATTTTTATCTTTTCCTGGATTTGTGAGGATTTTTGTGTTGGTTTTGGTTTTTTTTCTTGGTGGTTGTTTTGTTTGCCTGTTCTATTTGGTCACAGTTTTGCTATTGGTTTTTGGGTTTTTTTATCCCCTTAACAGCAAAAATCAGCTTGTGATTTGTATTGTGAAGTTGTGATACACAGGTGTTGCACATAAAGGTTGTTTTTGTTTTTAAAGTCATCTCAGACATGCAAGGCCCTGTGTCTTTGAAAACTGTGTGCTCTTGAGTCGATATGCAAAATAATTAGACTCCACAGTCTGATGTAGTTATGAAGTGGAAATGTATTGTCAGCAGCCAACACAAGCGAT
This sequence comes from Zonotrichia albicollis, assembly GCF_047830755.1. NCBI lineage: Eukaryota > Metazoa > Chordata > Aves > Passeriformes > Passerellidae > Zonotrichia > Zonotrichia albicollis. Next base: position 229,962 of record NW_027428461.1, on the reverse strand, counting down.
ATAGCTCTCATGAAAGCTTGTGCCCTGAGCCTCGGTCTGACCCACATCTTCATTCTCAAAGATGTTCCATGTTCATTACATTGCACAACATTGCCATGCATATTCAAACCCTGGCCCCTCCTGTCCTCGCCTCACATGGTAATCAGATCCAGGTCCTTCTGGGCACGCATTGTTTGCTGTGGTGCTCGCACGGGGGTCTCTCAGTGATCTCTGAGGCCGAAGACTGTGGTCTTCCTCATGACTGAACTTTGGAACTTTTCTCCTTTGTGCGTGCGCTTGGGTCCCTTGGTGGGGGTGCAATCTGGGGGTATAGCTAAGGCCATGAGGTCACAGCAGGCTCTGAGGTCACAGAGGTGCCAGAGCCCCGTGGTTGCACAGCAGCACAAGGAGCGAGCAGTCAGTGCTTGAGCACAACTGTTGCGGCAGCAGCAGCGGCGGTGGCAGCAGTGGTGCTGACATTGGGACAGCGGTGTCAGGACAGCGGTGGCAGCAAGAGCTGCGGGACTGGCAGAGGGCAAGGCACCATGGCCCTTGCTCTGCGCCTCTTCCTCCTGCTCCTCCTGGCCGTGGCCCTGCCTGCCAGGGCTGCCCAGGCCGCTCCGCTGCAAGCGCGGGGTTCAGGTGAGCCGGCAGCCTGGCTCCCCTTTCCCGGGACAGCGCTCCCTGCTCCCCGGGAAGCGCTGGGGATGGTTTTCCGCAGGCCTTTAGGGAGGGTTTCCTCTGGGGGAGGGAGAGAGCCCCTACAGGCCCTGTGCAGCCCCTGTTTCCTCTCCAGGGATGTGTCACAGGGCCTGCAAAGAGGGTGGAGAGTGCCCAAGGAGCCAGGCCAGAGCTGCCCAGGCCCCTGTGCAGCTTTGGCCTTGTACATTCACATCTGGCTCCCACAGCCTTACATGGCCCCCTTGCAGTGCCCATTTACTGTAAGCAGTGGGGGATCCCAGCACACCATGGAAATGCCCTGGTCTTTGCACTCTTCTAGACTGGAACGATAAGATGGCTTATATGGAAAAGCTGGTGAGCGACAGTATGAAGACCCTAGGGCATGGTGGAGGCAAGTTCTTTGTGGTCCTTTCCTGAAAAATAATCAGTGTCCATGTGGAAATGGCTCAGTCATGAGCCCTGTCCCTTAACATAATCTCTGGCTTTAAAGAATCTGGACATCTTGCCCTGCTCTCTTCTGTGATCCCCCAGGATCGCTGTCAGTGGGAGGAAGGATCATTTATGTGTCCATCCCCCTCCCATGTGCAATGCCAGTGTGTCCCTCCGTGTGCTCTGTGCAACCACAGAGAAGAGCAGAGAGGGAAGGGGCCGGGCCCAGGGCTGTGCCCCGGGGCTGAGCCTTTCTCAGCTCCTTTGCCGGCCCCAGGGAGCCTGAGCTGCTCCTGCTGCCACTGCCAAGCCCTGGCCCTGCCTGGGGCTGGGTTTGGAGCTGCTGGCAGCTCCAGGGAGTCCTTTCTGCCCCGACTGCCCCGCAAGGGGCTCCTTCCATCCCAGTGTGGGGCCACTGCAGGCACGAGGTGCCCCTGGCCCTGCTCCTGAGTGGAAGGCAGAGCTGAGGGAGTGCCTTGGAGGGCACCAATCACCCAGGTGCCCTCACTGCCACTTGGGCCTGAAGAAGAAATGGAACTTCCCATTAAGGTCCTCCTAAATGGAAGAACCAAGACATAGGAGACACGAAATCCTTGGAGGCAGCCAAACATCTGGAGCAGATGCTGAGTGACCTGGAGAGACGCCGTGGTGGGTGCATTTCCCTCTGCCTTGTCCTGGGGCTCAGCAGCCGGGGGCTTTGGCTGCACATCTGGAAACGCCGTGCCCGGCACAGCGGGAAGGGATCCATGGCAGCCTCGCTGCCCCGCTGCTGCTTCCACGCCCTGCAGGGCTGTTTGCCAGCCTGGCCTGGCTGCAGCTTCTCCCCAGCCTCTGCAGGAAGGCATTTGGCATCAGTTCACAGGCAGCCCAAACTGCACCACGGGCCATAGATGCCCTGAGATCCCCGGCAATTTTCTAATCTCCAGTCAGATCAGGTATAGGGGCATTTTCAGTCAGGGAGGTCTCTAGCCCAGCCCCAATAACCTGGCCATTTTCCTGATCCTTATCCATGACTTGACAAGTATTGTCTCCTGAAGTTGCCACCTCCTGCAATGGTTCCATCTGACCCAGCTGTCCTTTTTCCTTTCTCAAGCAATGGAGCAAAAGTCCATGCAGGTGGGGCCATATCCTGTAGGAAGCAATGGCTTTGTGCCAGCCACTGATGCAGGAAAGGAGGAGATGCCAGACATGGGCACAGGTACAGGAGATAATTGCTCCGCCAGGCTCAGCCCTTGGTGGGGCTGTGTGGCAGCAGCTCTTTCCCCCAGGGCCTGCCCTTGCCCAGCCCGGCAGCAGCCAAAGCTGGAGGAAGCTCTGGAGGCTTGGAATCCTCTGGAGCTCGTTCACAGCCCCGAGGAAAGGGGACCCCTGCAGCAACGTCCCTCCCACTGCAGCTGCTCTGGAGCTGGCCCTGAGTGCCCAGAGGCCCAAGGCACAGGAGCAGCCCCGAGCGGGAGCCCTGCCGCCAGCCCAGGGCCAGAGCCAGCCTTGGCTCCCGACTGGGCAGGGGCTGCACTGGCTCCTGACAGGGCCTGACTCTGTGCCCTGGGGCTGGGGGAGCTGCCACGGGGCAGGGAGGGCCAGGGCTGCTGGCAGTGGCTGCTCAGGGATGGCTTTGGCCCGTGTCCCTCCAAGCAGCCACTGCCCAAGCAGCTGCGCTGCCCCCGGGCTCTCCTCCCGGCCTGCTGGGCTTTGTTGGGTGGCACAGCCTGTGCCAAGGGGCGGCAAGGTGCCTGCAGGCCCCAGCTCTGGGGGAAACGGAGAACGTCCTGCCCGCATCCACCGTGCTGCCAGCTCAGCAGTGCAGCACAGCACGGGCTCACGCTCCCCATTGCTCCCACAGAAGTGCTTGGCATATCAGACACTAACGCCCAGAATCTACGGAACACCCCAAGAATTATCTGCCCCCAGGATGTGCGCAGCTCCTGCATGTTAGGCCCAGTAGTGACACTGTTCACTGTGCCTATTTCCTTGGTGCTGTGCTATGTTGGGTTCCAGTGGTGGAAGGAAAAGAAACAGTAAGCTGTGCTCATCTCTACCGTTCAGCTTCCTTAAATGCTGCTTATATTCAGCTAACAGTCCAGTGAGGCTGCTGTGGAGTTTTTCCAGTCCATGGTTGTCCAAAGTACTCTGGGAACGGTTCTGCTGCTGCCCAGAGCTTTCATTGGCCTCCTAATTGCTGGGCCTTGTCCTGGGCGGCCCGCTGGGGCTGCAGCCAGTGCTGGCTCCCACTGAGGCTGCCTGGCCCAGAGCAGCCCCAGGGGCACAGGGCAAAGGCAGAGCAATGTGGGGAGGAGAAAGAGCAGGGACGAGATTGCCCTGGAAAGACAGAGGAGATCTGGGGCCCACTCCTGGCCATGGAGCCTGCCCAGAGCCGTGCCCTGCTCGCCGGGGCCTTGAGGGACAGCTGTGCAGCTGGGCCAAGCTGTGCCAGCAGCTCCAGCCATGCTGGGGAGCCTTGCCAGCTCTGGGCCCTGCTGTGCAGGAGGCTCCCTGTGTGCCACTGGCAGCTGGGGCCTCAGCCACCTCCTCTCTCCCCAGTCACACCTCTCGACAGCAGCTAAAGGACACTGACAGGTTCTCACGCCCAGATAACTTGAGTAGCTCTTCCAGCAGTGGTGAGGACCTGGGTAACCCCAACAAAAGCTCTCAGAGGACAGCTCCAGAACAGCTGCCATATAGGAGGAAGCAGCAGATCCCTGTGGAAATCCCAGTGCCACCTCCAGGCCTCCCTGTGGGAATCCCTGAGCCTCCTCCACTCCCAGTAGGAATTCCTGAGCCTCCTCCACTCCCCACAGGGATCTTCAATATGCCTCCACCCCACTCCAGTCCATCCCAACCTGTGCCGCAATCCCAAAACCAGTTCAGCACCTTCCATACCCAGCTGAGACCACCACGTCCCCCTCCTCCCAAAATCATCTGACCTGTCTTCCAAAGGACACTGAAGGTGCTTTTGTCCCCCACCCCATGTCCCCATTCAGGAGCCTTGCCCAGCATTTTTGCCGCAATAAAGAGATGAAGTTGTAACCTCAGTGTCTAGGTCGTAGCAGCAGCAAAGCCCACCCAGCAGCAGCACTGACTGAGCTCCATGCCCAGGAGCAGCCATGGATGCCCACGGTGTGGGCAGGCAGGAGCCAGGCAGGGGCTGCTGTGACCAGTGGCAGGGCCCCGAGGGCTGGGGGAGCCCATGCTGAGCGTCCCTGGGCTGAGGGCACATTTCCTTCCCTGGCATCATCTGGGCCTGGGCCCCATGAGGCAGGCATGGATATTTTGGGTTCTCTGCTGAGGTGTGCTGGGGTCACTCATGAAGCATAAAGGAGTATTAATGGCCTCTCCTAAGGTGTGCAGGCTGCCCTCATGAGGTGTGCAGCAGGGTAACATTTGAGGGGACTTTTACTCTTCTCAAGACAGACAAGGGTCACTTGGCCGAGGTTTTGCAAAGCTGGGAGAAAGCCTCTTGCTAAGCCTTGGGCCTGGCTGCGGGCACAGCGGGCGGGTGGAGCCCATCCCCTGGGGCCAGGCCGGGCTGCTCAGGCCGGGCAGGGCCGGGCCGGCTCGGGCCCCGGCAGGGAAGGGCCGCGAACCTGAGCTCTGATGAGGCTGCTGAGCTCCGCCCTGGCCCTGTGCTGCAGCCCAACACATTTACAGCCGGGCCGTGCCCTGGCCCACAGGAGGCACGCGGGGCTGCAACTGAGGCTGTGCCTTCTCCAACTCAAGTGGGCTGTCTCTGTTCCTTTGGAGGATCCTGAGCCTTGTACCTCGGCCTGATGGTGCAAAGATGCCTCCAGCAACCCTGAGTTTTCAGAAATAAAGGCTTTGTGCTGATTAATATGAAAAGCTGTATGGGTGGCCTGCAGCTAATGTTCTTTTGTTGCCTGGCCCCCAGTCAGTGCTGGAGTCTAAATGACTGACCCAGCCCTGAGCTGCTCTTTCGACTGATTTGATGAAAGGGACTGAAGCTCTAGTGAGTCCAATTCTCCAGGAAAACAAGTACAGCAACTTGGATACTGCTGGTGACAAAAGCAGAGTGCAGAGTTGAACCTGTGAGGCCACCTCACTGCCGCCTCCCCCCACTCTTTTATTTTCATTTTGTTTAACATTCTGAGTGCCAGCCTTTGGATGAAATGGGCTCTCAGCAAGGAGCTGCTGGGCCTCCTGGCTGTGTCCATTTGTGCTCCCAGTGCTTCTGGTCTGGTTGGGCTGGTGTGATAAATAGGTATGATTCGTGCTGATGAAAACTGAAACAGTAATCAATATTGATACAGTAATTAATATTTAGGAACAACAAAATAGTTAAAAGTTGTAATGCCAAAGAAGAGAGAGAGAGGAAGGGCTCCGCCACCCCCCACCCCCGGCAGATGTTCACAAGGACAGGAGGAAAGAAGCTGAAGAGAAAGTTGCTAAAAATGAGCAGAAAGGAAGCAAAACCTGTTTGGGTCCGAGAAAATGCTAATTATAAGGGATTTATTGCCTTGATATGTAGATATAATGATATGTTATTCTTGGCTTACATTGTACTGGCTTGACGCGCATGTGTAACCCAAAGGTGAATTAAAGGACAAGGAAGAAGACTATAGAGCCTTCATCAGTGACCACCCCCAAAGACTTGTGCGACCACCAAACCGAGTAGTGGCGCATGCGTGGTAAAAGTGGTAATGCAAGCAGAGACAGAGAGATGACAAACCGAAAATGGGAGGAGATGGTATTGACACATGGCATATAAGGGGTGATTTTCTCTTGGCAAGCTTGTGTGTGATGTGGCAAGGGTCCAAGAGCCCTGCACTCCGTACCCCACCGTTATCTTTTGCTTATGCGCTATTATTGGAACCAAATTATCCCTTATTTTAACCAAATTATATTATATCCAATTTTATATTTTTGATTTTAACTATTCAATTAAAATTGTTACTACTTTTAATATTGTTTGGTTTTTTATGATGGGATAATTGGGCAAACATAACAGCTGGGACACTTGTCCATCATGCCTATGTGTCTGTTTCCTGTCATTCCAATGCACAGCCCTTTCCCACTGCTTGTCATTTAAATACTGTAATTATTTTACTGGATAACTTACACCTTGTTATAAATGTGAAGCTTGACTAGGCCAATATTCAAGCAGCAATCAATTTATTAATTAATATGGTAAAGTATGATCCATACAGTGGTAGGTAAAGTGGGGGAAGTTTTCCCTCCCAATGCACACCGATAGTTGAGGCTTACAAGTATTGATAGGGGCATTCATAAGCTTTCTCAAGAATTTCTACTTCCAATTTTTACTCATCATTAGTTTTTACTCCCAATTTTGTGTCACAATTCTATACTCTATTGTGATTTAGTTTTTCTCAGGATGTACTGCAGAAAAGGAGTATCCCAGGTGGTCGTGGTCCGGTTTCCAAAATAAGGAAGAAGTATTCCATCTGGTGAGGTCCAGCTCTCCAGATGTGGGTCCAACTTTTAATTGCAAGGACTATAAATCTCATGACAGTGATGTCCAGCTTCCCTTGGTCAAAACTATTAATCCTTGAGTTGATGTTCATCTTCTTTTCTCAAGCTGCTTTTCTCTGTTTTGTTAAGGCCTGAGATAAGCATGCTTCCTTTTGATATATTCTAAAGCTGTACTTTCCAAGATCCTTACTACAAGCAATATTCTAAAATGATACTTAATTTATACTAAAATTAAAAGGCTAATACTGCAAAGCTCTTTAAGGCTTAGCTACAAGCAGAAAGTTCCTGTCAAACAGGAACATCCTTAATGCTTTAATTCAAATGCTCCTAAATCAAGTTAAGACTCATAAAGGTTAATTGCGAACAAAAGATAGGTTCAAAGGCCTTTTTCCATGCTTTACTTTCCTCAGTTATTGTTAGAATTTGTCTTTATAACTGTCCCATGGTTGGTTTCCACACATATCACAATGACAAATACAGACGCGGCCTGTATGTACCTGACACATAACACAGCTTGGTATTTCACAGTCCTGCACTTCAGGATATTAAATTGTGTTAATCAGACTTTGTCCCATCATGAATTTCTGGAACACATTTTCAAGCCTTGCAGCTGTAGCCCAAGGGAAGCTGTTTCTGTCTTGCATCACCAAACTGGCAGGGTTTTTGCAAAGACAGCCCTTTAGAAAGGACTTGTTGTGTGCATTAACATCTAAGGGGCTGCTTTCAAAGACAGACCAAAACCCCATGAACAAACAGCAAATCTACCAAACAACATATTTTTTAAAAGTACTTTATTTGTAGCTTTTGTTCTTAATGTTTTCCAGTTGGCCACCTTTTCCACTGCAGTGTCTTTCTTTGGACAGAAAAGCCCCCTTGCTAGATGATGTGACTTAACAAGGAAAACAGAACTCACACACAATGCATTTATTAGAGCTAAACATGGAGGTTCCCATGATCACAGTCATAATCATTGATTTTCAGTTTATTTTGGTTTCAGATAGTTTTCAGAAGGGTGAGAACAGTACCTCAGATCCCCTGGGTGTGTTGGTGCCATAGCCACTTATTATCTCTTCTTTCTTGTTATCTGTCCTTTCTGTAGTTCTGTAGTTCCTCTGCCCATTTGTTGCTCTTGGATCACTGCCTCCTTCACCTGATTTTTATCTTTTCCTGGATTTGTGAGGATTTTTGTGTTGGTTTTGGTTTTTTTTCTTGGTGGTTGTTTTGTTTGCCTGTTCTATTTGGTCACAGTTTTGCTATTGGTTTTTGGGTTTTTTTATCCCCTTAACAGCAAGAATCAGCTTGTGATTTGTATTGTGAAGTTGTGATACACAGGTGTTGCACATAAAGGTTGTTTTTGTTTTTAAAGTCATCTCAGACATGCAAGGCCCTGTGTCTTTGAAAACTGTGTGCTCTTGAGTCGATATGCAAAATAATTAGACTCCACAGTCTGATGTAGTTATGAAGTGGAAATGTATTGTCAGCAGCCAACACAAGCGATATAGCTCTCATGAAAGCTTGTGCCCTGAGCCTCGGTCTGACCCACATCTTCATTCTCAAAGATGTTCCATGTTCATTACATTGCACAACATTGCCATGCATATTCAAACCCTGGCCCCTCCTGTCCTCGCCTCACATGGTAATCAGATCCAGGTCCTTCTGGGCACGCATTGTTTGCTGTGGTGCTCGCACGGGGGTCTCTCAGTGATCTCTGAGGCCGAAGACTGTGGTCTTCCTCATGACTGAACTTTGGAACTTTTCTCCTTTGTGCGTGCGCTTGGGTCCCTTGGTGGGGGTGCAATCTGGGGGTATAGCTAAGGCCATGAGGTCACAGCAGGCTCTGAGGTCACAGAGGTGCCAGAGCCCCGTGGTTGCACAGCAGCACAAGGAGCGAGCAGTCAGTGCTTGAGCACAACTGTTGCGGCAGCAGCAGCGGCGGTGGCAGCAGTGGTGCTGACATTGGGACAGCGGTGTCAGGACAGCGGTGGCAGCAAGAGCTGCGGGACTGGCAGAGGGCAAGGCACCATGGCCCTTGCTCTGCGCCTCTTCCTCCTGCTCCTCCTGGCCGTGGCCCTGCCTGCCAGGGCTGCCCAGGCCGCTCCGCTGCAAGCGCGGGGTTCAGGTGAGCCGGCAGCCTGGCTCCCCTTTCCCGGGACAGCGCTCCCTGCTCCCCGGGAAGCGCTGGGGATGGTTTTCCGCAGGCCTTTAGGGAGGGTTTCCTCTGGGGGAGGGAGAGAGCCCCTACAGGCCCTGTGCAGCCCCTGTTTCCTCTCCAGGGATGTGTCACAGGGCCTGCAAAGAGGGTGGAGAGTGCCCAAGGAGCCAGGCCAGAGCTGCCCAGGCCCCTGTGCAGCTTTGGCCTTGTACATTCACATCTGGCTCCCACAGCCTTACATGGCCCCCTTGCAGTGCCCATTTACTGTAAGCAGTGGGGGATCCCAGCACACCATGGAAATGCCCTGGTCTTTGCACTCTTCTAGACTGGAACGATAAAATGGCTTATATGGAAAAGCTGGTGAGCGACAGTATGAAGACCCTAGGGCATGGTGGAGGCAAGTTCTTTGTGGTCCTTTCCTGAAAAATAATCAGTGTCCATGTGGAAATGGCTCAGTCATGAGCCCTGTCCCTTAACATAATCTCTGGCTTTAAAGAATCTGGAAATCTTGCCCTGCTCTCTTCTGTGATCCCCCAGGATCACTGTCAGTGGGAGGAAGGATCATTTATGTGTCCATCCCCCTCCCATGTGCAATGCCAGTGTGTCCCTCCGTGTGCTCTGTGCAACCACAGAGAAGAGCAGAGAGGGAAGGGGCCGGGCCCAGGGCTGTGCCCCGGGGCTGAGCCTTTCTCAGCTCCTTTGCCGGCCCCAGGGAGCCTGAGCTGCTCCTGCTGCCACTGCCAAGCCCTGGCCCTGCCTGGGGCTGGGTTTGGAGCTGCTGGCAGCTCCAGGGAGTCCTTTCTGCCCCGACTGCCCCGCAAGGGGCTCCTTCCATCCCAGTGTGGGGCCACTGCAGGCACGAGGTGCCCCTGGCCCTGCTCCTGAGTGGAAGGCAGAGCTGAGGGAGTGCCTTGGAGGGCACCAATCACCCAGGTGCCCTCACTGCCACTTGGGCCTGAAGAAGAAATGGAACTTCCCATTAAGGTCCTCCTAAATGGAAGAACCGAGACATAGGAGACACGAAATCCTTGGAGGCAGCCAAACATCTGGAGCAGATGCTGAGTGACCTGGAGAGACGCCGTGGTGGGTGCATTTCCCTCTGCCTTGTCCTGGGGCTCAGCAGCCGGGGGCTTTGGCTGCACATCTGGACACGCCGTGCCCGGCACAGCGGGAAGGGATCCATGGCAGCCTCGCTGCCCCGCTGCTGCTTCCACGCCCTGCAGGGCTGTTTGCCAGCCTGGCCTGGCTGCAGCTTCTCCCCAGCCTCTGCAGGAAGGCATTTGGCATCAGTTCACAGGCAGCCCAAACTGCACCACGGGCCATAGATGCCCTGAGATCCCCGGCAATTTTCTAATCTCCAGTCAGATCAGGTGTAGGGGCTTTTTCAGTCAGGGAGGTCTCTAGCCCAGCCCCAATAACCTGGCCATTTTCCTGATCCTTATCCACGACTTGACAAGTATTGTCTCCTGAAGTTGCCACCTCCTGCAATGGTTCCATCTGACCCAGCTGTCCTTTTTCCTTTCTCAAGCAATGGAGCAAAAGTCCATGCAGGTGGGGCCATATCCTGTAGGAAGCAATGGCTTTGTGCCAGCCACTGATGCAGGAAAGGAGGAGATGCCAGACATGGGCACAGGTACAGGAGATAATTGCTCCGCCAGGCTCAGCCCTTGGTGGGGCTGTGTGGCAGCAGCTCTTTCCCCCAGGGCCTGCCCTTGCCCAGCCCGGCAGCAGCCAAAGCTGGAGGAGGCTCTGGAGGCTTGGAATCCTCTGGAGCTCGTTCACAGCCCCGGGGAAAGGGGACCCCTGCAGCAACGTCCCTCCCACTGCAGCTGCTCTGGAGCTGGCCCTGAGTGCCCAGAGGCCCAAGGCACAGGAGCAGCCCCGAGCGGGAGCCCTGCCGCCAGCCCAGGGCCAGAGCCAGCCTTGGCTCCCGACTGGGCAGGGGCTGCACTGGCTCCTGACAGGGCCTGACTCTGTGCCCTGGGGCTGGGGGAGCTGCCACGGGGCAGGGAGGGCCAGGGCTGCTGGCAGTGGCTGCTCAGGGATGGCTTTGGCCCGTGTCCCTCCAAGCAGCCACTGCCCAAGCAGCTGCGCTGCCCCCGGGCTCTCCTCCCGGCCTGCTGGGCTTTGTTGGGTGGCACAGCCTGTGCCAAGGGGCGGCAAGGTGCCTGCAGGCCCCAGCTCTGGGGGAAACGGAGAACGTCCTGCCCGCATCCACCGTGCTGCCAGCTCAGCAGTGCAGCACAGCACGGGCTCACGCTCCCCATTGCTCCCACAGAAGTGCTTGGCATATCAGACACTAACGCCCAGAATCTACGGAACACCCCAAGAATTATCTGCCCCCAGGATGTGCGCAGCTCCTGCATGTTAGGCCCGGTAGTGACACTGTTCACTGTGCCTATTTCCTTGGTGCTGTGCTATGTTGGGTTCCAGTGGTGGAAGGAAAAGAAACAGTAAGCTGTGCTCATCTCTACCGTTCAGCTTCCTTAAATGCTGCTTATATTCAGCTAACAGTCCAGTGAGGCTGCTGTGGAGTTTTTCCAGTCCATGGTTGTCCAAAGTACTCTGGGAACGGTTCTGCTGCTGCCCAGAGCTTTCATTGGCCTCCTAATTGCTGGGCCTTGTCCTGGGCGGCCCGCTGGGGCTGCAGCCAGTGCTGGCTCCCACTGAGGCTGCCTGGCCCAGAGCAGCCCCAGGGGCACAGGGCAAAGGCAGAGCAATGTGGGGAGGAGAAAGAGCAGGGACGAGATTGCCCTGGAAAGACAGAGGAGATCTGGGGCCCACTCCTGGCCATGGAGCCTGCCCAGAGCCGTGCCCTGCTCGCCGGGGCCTTGAGGGACAGCTGTGCAGCTGGGCCAAGCTGTGCCAGCAGCTCCAGCCATGCTGGGGAGCCTTGCCAGCTCTGGGCCCTGCTGTGCAGGAGGCTCCCTGTGTGCCACTGGCAGCTGGGGCCTCAGCCACCTCCTCTCTCCCCAGTCACACCTCTCGACAGCAGCTAAAGGACACTGACAGGTTCTCACGCCCAGATAACTTGAGTAGCTCTTCCAGCAGTGGTGAGGACCTGGGTAACCCCAACAAAAGCTCTCAGAGGACAGCTCCAGAACAGCTGCCATATAGGAGGAAGCAGCAGATCCCTGTGGAAATCCCAGTGCCACCTCCAGGCCTCCCTGTGGGAATCCCTGAGCCTCCTCCACTCCCAGTAGGAATTCCTGAGCCTCCTCCACTCCCCACAGGGATCTTCAATATGCCTCCACCCCACTCCAGTCCATCCCAACCTGTGCCGCAATCCCAAAACCAGTTCAGCACCTTCCATACCCAGCTGAGACCACCACGTCCCCCTCCTCCCAAAATCATCTGACCTGTCTTCCAAAGGACACTGAAGGTGCTTTTGTCCCCCACCCCATGTCCCCATTCAGGAGCCTTGCCCAGCATTTTTGCCGCAATAAAGAGATGAAGTTGTAACCTCAGTGTCTAGGTCGTAGCAGCAGCAAAGCCCACCCAGCAGCAGCACTGGCTGAGCTCCATGCCCAGGAGCAGCCATGGATGCCCACGGTGTGGGCAGGCAGGAGCCAGGCAGGGGCTGCTGTGACCAGTGGCAGGGCCCCGAGGGCTGGGGGAGCCCATGCTGAGCGTCCCTGGGCTGAGGGCACATTTCCTTCCCTGGCATCATCTGGGCCTGGGCCCCATGAGGCAGGCATGGATATTTTGGGTTCTCTGCTGAGGTGTGCTGGGGTCACTCATGAAGCATAAAGGAGTATTAATGGCCTCTCCTAAGGTGTGCAGGCTGCCCTCATGAGGTGTGCAGCAGGGTAACATTTGAGGGGACTTTTACTCTTCTCAAGACAGACAAGGGTCACTTGGCCGAGGTTTTGCAAAGCTGGGAGAAAGCCTCTTGCTAAGCCTTGGGCCTGGCTGCGGGCACAGCGGGCGGGTGGAGCCCATCCCCTGGGGCCAGGCCGGGCTGCTCAGGCCGGGCAGGGCCGGGCCGGCTCGGGCCCCGGCAGGGAAGGGCCGCGAACCTGAGCTCTGATGAGGCTGCTGAGCTCCGCCCTGGCCCTGTGCTGCAGCCCAACACATTTACAGCCGGGCCGTGCCCTGGCCCACAGGAGGCACGCGGGGCTGCAACTGAGGCTGTGCCTTCTCCAACTCAAGTGGGCTGTCTCTGTTCCTTTGGAGGATCCTGAGCCTTGTACCTCGGCCTGATGGTGCAAAGATGCCTCCAGCAACCCTGAGTTTTCAGAAATAAAGGCTTTGTGCTGATTAATATGAAAAGCTGTATGGGTGGCCTGCAGCTAATGTTCTTTTGTTGCCTGGCCCCCAGTCAGTGCTGGAGTCTAAATGACTGACCCAGCCCTGAGCTGCTCTTTAGACTGATTTGATGAAAGGGACTGAAGCTCTAGTGAGTCCAATTCTGCAGGAAAACAAGTACAGCAACTTGGATACTGCTGGTGACAAAAGCAGAGTGCAGAGTTGAACCTGTGAGGCCACCTCACTGCCGCCTCCCCCCACTCTTTTATTTTCATTTTGTTTAACATTCTGAGTGCCAGCCTTTGGATGAAATGGGCTCTCAGCAAGGAGCTGCTGGGCCTCCTGGCTGTGTCCATTTGTGCTCCCAGTGCTTCTGGTCTGGTTGGGCTGGTGTAATAAATAGGTATGATTCGTGCTGATGAAAACTGAAACAGTAATCAATATTGATACAGTAATTAATATTTAGGAACAACAAAATAGTTAAAAGTTGTAATGCCAAAGAAGAGAGAGAGAGGAAGGGCTCCGCCACACCCCCCCCCCCCCCCCCCGTCAGATGTTCACAAGGACAGGAGGAAAGAAGCTGAAGAGAAAGTTGCTAAAAATGAGCAGAAAGGAAGCAAAACCTGTTTGGGTCCGAGAAAATGCTAATTATAAGGGATTTATTGCCTTGATATGTAGATATAATGATATGTTATTCTTGGCTTACATTGTACTGGCTTGACGCGCATGTGTAACCCAAAGGTGAATTAAAGGACAAGGAAGAAGACTATAGAGCCTTCATCAGTGACCACCCCCAAAGACTTGTGCGACCACCAAACCGAGTAGTGGCGCATGCGTGGTAAAAGTGGTAATGCAAGCAGAGACAGAGAGATGACAAACCGAAAATGGGAGGAGATGGTATTGACACATGGCATATAAGGGGTGATTTTCTCTTGGCAAGCTTGTGTGTGATGTGGCAAGGGTCCAAGAGCCCTGCACTCCGTACCCCACCGTTATCTTTTGCTTATGCGCTATTATTGGAACCAAATTATCCCTTATTTTAACCAAATTATATTATATCCAATTTTATATTTTTGATTTTAACTATTCAATTAAAATTGTTACTACTTTTAATATTGTTTGGTTTTTTATGATGGGATAATTGGGCAAACATAACAGCTGGGACACTTGTCCATCATGCCTATGTGTCTGTTTCCTGTCATTCCAATGCACAGCCCTTTCCCACTGCTTGTCATTTAAATACTGTAATTATTTTACTGGATAACTTACACCTTGTTATAAATGTGAAGCTTGACTAGGCCAATATTCAAGCAGCAATCAATTTATTAATTAATATGGTAAAGTATGATCCATACAGTGGTAGGTAAAGTGGGGGAAGTTTTCCCTCCCAATGCACACCGATAGTTGAGGCTTACAAGTATTGATAGGGGCATTCATAAGCTTTCTCAAGAATTTCTACTTCCAATTTTTACTCATCATTAGTTTTTACTCCCAATTTTGTGTCACAATTCTATACTCTATTGTGATTTAGTTTTTCTCAGGATGTACTGCAGAAAAGGAGTATCCCAGGTGGTCGTGGTCCGGTTTCCAAAATAAGGAAGAAGTATTCCATCTGGTGAGGTCCAGCTCTCCAGATGTGGGTCCAACTTTTAATTGCAAGGACTATAAATCTCATGACAGTGATGTCCAGCTTCCCTTGGTCAAAACTATTAATCCTTGAGTTGATGTTCATCTTCTTTTCTCAAGCTGCTTTTCTCTGTTTTGTTAAGGCCTGAGATAAGCATGCTTCCTTTTGATATATTCTAAAGCTGTACTTTCCAAGATCCTTACTACAAGCAATATTCTAAAATGATACTTAATTTATACTAAAATTAAAAGGCTAATACTGCAAAGCTCTTTAAGGCTTAGCTACAAGCAGAAAGTTCCTGTCAAACAGGAACATCCTTAATGCTTTAATTCAAATGCTCCTAAATCAAGTTAAGACTCATAAAGGTTAATTGCGAACAAAAGATAGGTTCAAAGGCCTTTTTCCATGCTTTACTTTCCTCAGTTATTGTTAGAATTTGTCTTTATAACTGTCCCATGGTTGGTTTCCACACATATCACAATGACAAATACAGACGCGGCCTGTATGTACCTGACACATAACACAGCTTGGTATTTCACAGTCCTGCACTTCAGGATATTAAATTGTGTTAATCAGACTTTGTCCCATCATGA
Source organism: Zonotrichia albicollis (assembly GCF_047830755.1). Taxonomy (NCBI): domain Eukaryota; kingdom Metazoa; phylum Chordata; class Aves; order Passeriformes; family Passerellidae; genus Zonotrichia; species Zonotrichia albicollis. Next base: position 214,808 of record NW_027428461.1, on the reverse strand, counting down.
ATTTCTGGAACACATTTTCAAGCCTTGCAGCTGTAGCCCAAGGGAAGCTGTTTCTGTCTTGCATCACCAAACTGGCAGGGTTTTTGCAAAGACAGCCCTTTAGAAAGGACTTGTTGTGTGCATTAACATCTAAGGGGCTGCTTTCAAAGACAGACCAAAACCCCATGAACAAACAGCAAATCTACCAAACAACATATTTTTTAAAAGTACTTTATTTGTAGCTTTTGTTCTTAATGTTTTCCAGTTGGCCACCTTTTCCACTGCAGTGTCTTTCTTTGGACAGAAAAGCCCCCTTGCTAGATGATGTGACTTAACAAGGAAAACAGAACTCACACACAATGCATTTATTAGAGCTAAACATGGAGGTTCCCATGATCACAGTCATAATCATTGATTTTCAGTTTATTTTGGTTTCAGATAGTTTTCAGAAGGGTGAGAACAGTACCTCAGATCCCCTGGGTGTGTTGGTGCCATAGCCACTTATTATCTCTTCTTTCTTGTTATCTGTCCTTTCTGTAGTTCTGTAGTTCCTCTGCCCATTTGTTGCTCTTGGATCACTGCCTCCTTCACCTGATTTTTATCTTTTCCTGGATTTGTGAGGATTTTTGTGTTGGTTTTGGTTTTTTTTCTTGGTGGTTGTTTTGTTTGCCTGTTCTATTTGGTCACAGTTTTGCTATTGGTTTTTGGGTTTTTTTATCCCCTTAACAGCAAGAATCAGCTTGTGATTTGTATTGTGAAGTTGTGATACACAGGTGTTGCACATAAAGGTTGTTTTTGTTTTTAAAGTCATCTCAGACATGCAAGGCCCTGTGTCTTTGAAAACTGTGTGCTCTTGAGTCGATATGCAAAATAATTAGACTCCACAGTCTGATGTAGTTATGAAGTGGAAATGTATTGTCAGCAGCCAACACAAGCGATATAGCTCTCATGAAAGCTTGTGCCCTGAGCCTCGGTCTGACCCACATCTTCATTCTCAAAGATGTTCCATGTTCATTACATTGCACAACATTGCCATGCATATTCAAACCCTGGCCCCTCCTGTCCTCGCCTCACATGGTAATCAGATCCAGGTCCTTCTGGGCACGCATTGTTTGCTGTGGTGCTCGCACGGGGGTCTCTCAGTGATCTCTGAGGCCGAAGACTGTGGTCTTCCTCATGACTGAACTTTGGAACTTTTCTCCTTTGTGCGTGCGCTTGGGTCCCTTGGTGGGGGTGCAATCTGGGGGTATAGCTAAGGCCATGAGGTCACAGCAGGCTCTGAGGTCACAGAGGTGCCAGAGCCCCGTGGTTGCACAGCAGCACAAGGAGCGAGCAGTCAGTGCTTGAGCACAACTGTTGCGGCAGCAGCAGCGGCGGTGGCAGCAGTGGTGCTGACATTGGGACAGCGGTGTCAGGACAGCGGTGGCAGCAAGAGCTGCGGGACTGGCAGAGGGCAAGGCACCATGGCCCTTGCTCTGCGCCTCTTCCTCCTGCTCCTCCTGGCCGTGGCCCTGCCTGCCAGGGCTGCCCAGGCCGCTCCGCTGCAAGCGCGGGGTTCAGGTGAGCCGGCAGCCTGGCTCCCCTTTCCCGGGACAGCGCTCCCTGCTCCCCGGGAAGCGCTGGGGATGGTTTTCCGCAGGCCTTTAGGGAGGGTTTCCTCTGGGGGAGGGAGAGAGCCCCTACAGGCCCTGTGCAGCCCCTGTTTCCTCTCCAGGGATGTGTCACAGGGCCTGCAAAGAGGGTGGAGAGTGCCCAAGGAGCCAGGCCAGAGCTGCCCAGGCCCCTGTGCAGCTTTGGCCTTGTACATTCACATCTGGCTCCCACAGCCTTACATGGCCCCCTTGCAGTGCCCATTTACTGTAAGCAGTGGGGGATCCCAGCACACCATGGAAATGCCCTGGTCTTTGCACTCTTCTAGACTGGAACGATAAAATGGCTTATATGGAAAAGCTGGTGAGCGACAGTATGAAGACCCTAGGGCATGGTGGAGGCAAGTTCTTTGTGGTCCTTTCCTGAAAAATAATCAGTGTCCATGTGGAAATGGCTCAGTCATGAGCCCTGTCCCTTAACATAATCTCTGGCTTTAAAGAATCTGGAAATCTTGCCCTGCTCTCTTCTGTGATCCCCCAGGATCACTGTCAGTGGGAGGAAGGATCATTTATGTGTCCATCCCCCTCCCATGTGCAATGCCAGTGTGTCCCTCCGTGTGCTCTGTGCAACCACAGAGAAGAGCAGAGAGGGAAGGGGCCGGGCCCAGGGCTGTGCCCCGGGGCTGAGCCTTTCTCAGCTCCTTTGCCGGCCCCAGGGAGCCTGAGCTGCTCCTGCTGCCACTGCCAAGCCCTGGCCCTGCCTGGGGCTGGGTTTGGAGCTGCTGGCAGCTCCAGGGAGTCCTTTCTGCCCCGACTGCCCCGCAAGGGGCTCCTTCCATCCCAGTGTGGGGCCACTGCAGGCACGAGGTGCCCCTGGCCCTGCTCCTGAGTGGAAGGCAGAGCTGAGGGAGTGCCTTGGAGGGCACCAATCACCCAGGTGCCCTCACTGCCACTTGGGCCTGAAGAAGAAATGGAACTTCCCATTAAGGTCCTCCTAAATGGAAGAACCGAGACATAGGAGACACGAAATCCTTGGAGGCAGCCAAACATCTGGAGCAGATGCTGAGTGACCTGGAGAGACGCCGTGGTGGGTGCATTTCCCTCAGCCTTGTCCTGGGGCTCAGCAGCCGGGGGCTTTGGCTGCACATCTGGACACGCCGTGCCCGGCACAGCGGGAAGGGATCCATGGCAGCCTCGCTGCCCCGCTGCTGCTTCCACGCCCTGCAGGGCTGTTTGCCAGCCTGGCCTGGCTGCAGCTTCTCCCCAGCCTCTGCAGGAAGGCATTTGGCATCAGTTCACAGGCAGCCCAAACTGCACCACGGGCCATAGATGCCCTGAGATCCCCGGCAATTTTCTAATCTCCAGTCAGATCAGGTGTAGGGGCTTTTTCAGTCAGGGAGGTCTCTAGCCCAGCCCCAATAACCTGGCCATTTTCCTGATCCTTATCCACGACTTGACAAGTATTGTCTCCTGAAGTTGCCACCTCCTGCAATGGTTCCATCTGACCCAGCTGTCCTTTTTCCTTTCTCAAGCAATGGAGCAAAAGTCCATGCAGGTGGGGCCATATCCTGTAGGAAGCAATGGCTTTGTGCCAGCCACTGATGCAGGAAAGGAGGAGATGCCAGACATGGGCACAGGTACAGGAGATAATTGCTCCGCCAGGCTCAGCCCTTGGTGGGGCTGTGTGGCAGCAGCTCTTTCCCCCAGGGCCTGCCCTTGCCCAGCCCGGCAGCAGCCAAAGCTGGAGGAGGCTCTGGAGGCTTGGAATCCTCTGGAGCTCGTTCACAGCCCCGGGGAAAGGGGACCCCTGCAGCAACGTCCCTCCCACTGCAGCTGCTCTGGAGCTGGCCCTGAGTGCCCAGAGGCCCAAGGCACAGGAGCAGCCCCGAGCGGGAGCCCTGCCGCCAGCCCAGGGCCAGAGCCAGCCTTGGCTCCCGACTGGGCAGGGGCTGCACTGGCTCCTGACAGGGCCTGACTCTGTGCCCTGGGGCTGGGGGAGCTGCCACGGGGCAGGGAGGGCCAGGGCTGCTGGCAGTGGCTGCTCAGGGATGGCTTTGGCCCGTGTCCCTCCAAGCAGCCACTGCCCAAGCAGCTGCGCTGCCCCCGGGCTCTCCTCCCGGCCTGCTGGGCTTTGTTGGGTGGCACAGCCTGTGCCAAGGGGCGGCAAGGTGCCTGCAGGCCCCAGCTCTGGGGGAAACGGAGAACGTCCTGCCCGCATCCACCGTGCTGCCAGCTCAGCAGTGCAGCACAGCACGGGCTCACGCTCCCCATTGCTCCCACAGAAGTGCTTGGCATATCAGACACTAACGCCCAGAATCTACGGAACACCCAGAGAATTATCTGCCCCCAGGATGTGCGCAGCTCCTGCATGTTAGGCCCGGTAGTGACACTGTTCACTGTGCCTATTTCCTTGGTGCTGTGCTATGTTGGGTTCCAGTGGTGGAAGGAAAAGAAACAGTAAGCTGTGCTCATCTCTACCGTTCAGCTTCCTTAAATGCTGCTTATATTCAGCTAACAGTCCAGTGAGGCTGCTGTGGAGTTTTTCCAGTCCATGGTTGTCCAAAGTACTCTGGGAACGGTTCTGCTGCTGCCCAGAGCTTTCATTGGCCTCCTAATTGCTGGGCCTTGTCCTGGGGGGCCCGCTGGGGCTGCAGCCAGTGCTGGCTCCCACTGAGGCTGCCTGGCCCAGAGCAGCCCCAGGGGCACAGGGCAAAGGCAGAGCAATGTGGGGAGGAGAAAGAGCAGGGACGAGATTGCCCTGGAAAGACAGAGGAGATCTGGGGCCCACTCCTGGCCATGGAGCCTGCCCAGAGCCGTGCCCTGCTCGCCGGGGCCTTGAGGGACAGCTGTGCAGCTGGGCCAAGCTGTGCCAGCAGCTCCAGCCATGCTGGGGAGCCTTGCCAGCTCTGGGCCCTGCTGTGCAGGAGGCTCCCTGTGTGCCACTGGCAGCTGGGGCCTCAGCCACCTCCTCTCTCCACAGTCACACCTCTCGACAGCAGCTAAAGGACACTGACAGGTTCTCACGCCCAGATAACTTGAGTAGCTCTTCCAGCAGTGGTGAGGACCTGGGTAACCCCAACAAAAGCTCTCAGAGGACAGCTCCAGAACAGCTGCCATATAGGAGGAAGCAGCAGATCCCTGTGGAAATCCCAGTGCCACCTCCAGGCCTCCCTGTGGGAATCCCTGAGCCTCCTCCACTCCCAGTAGGAATTCCTGAGCCTCCTCCACTCCCCACAGGGATCTTCAATATGCCTCCACCCCACTCCAGTCCATCCCAACCTGTGCCGCAATCCCAAAACCAGTTCAGCACCTTCCATACCCAGCTGAGACCACCACGTCCCCCTCCTCCCAAAATCATCTGACCAGTCTTCCAAAGGACACTGAAGGTGCTTTTGTCCCCCACCCCATGTCCCCATTCAGGAGCCTTGCCCAGCATTTTTGCCGCAATAAAGAGATGAAGTTGTAACCTCAGTGTCCAGGTCGTAGCAGCAGCAAAGCCCACCCAGCAGCAGCACTGGCTGAGCTCCATGCCCAGGAGCAGCCATGGATGCCCACGGTGTGGGCAGGCAGGAGCCAGGCAGGGGCTGCTGTGACCAGTGGCAGGGCCCCGAGGGCTGGGGGAGCCCATGCTGAGCGTCCCTGGGCTGAGGGCACATTTCCTTCCCTGGCATCATCTGGGCCTGGGCCCCATGAGGCAGGCATGGATATTTTGGGTTCTCTGCTGAGGTGTGCTAGGGTCACTCATGAAGCATAAAGGAGTATTAATGGCCTCTCCTAAGGTGTGCAGGCTGCCCTCATGAGGTGTGCAGCAGGGTAACATTTGAGGGGACTTTTACTCTTCTCAACACAGACAAGGGTCACTTGGCCGAGGTTTTGCAAAGCTGGGAGAAAGCCTCTTGCTAAGCCTTGGGCCTGGCTGCGGGCACAGCGGGCGGGTGGAGCCCATCCCCTGGGGCCAGGCCGGGCTGCTCAGGCCGGGCAGGGCCGGGCCGGCTCGGGCCCCGGCAGGGAAGGGCCGCGAACCTGAGCTCTGATGAGGCTGCTGAGCTCCGCCCTGGCCCTGTGCTGCAGCCCAACACATTTACAGCCGGGCCGTGCCCTGGCCCACAGGAGGCACGCGGGGCTGCAACTGAGGCTGTGCCTTCTCCAACTCAAGTGGGCTGTCTCTGTTCCTTTGGAGGATCCTGAGCCTTGTACCTCGGCCTGATGGTGCAAAGATGCCTCCAGCAACCCTGAGTTTTCAGAAATAAAGGCTTTGTGCTGATTAATATGAAAAGCTGTATGGGTGGCCTGCAGCTAATGTTCTTTTGTTGCCTGGCCCCCAGTCAGTGCTGGAGTCTAAATGACTGACCCAGCCCTGAGCTGCTCTTTAGACTGATTTGATGAAAGGGACTGAAGCTCTAGTGAGTCCAATTCTCCAGGAAAACAAGTACAGCAACTTGGATACTGCTGGTGACAAAAGCAGAGTGCAGAGTTGAACCTGTGAGGCCACCTCACTGCCGCCTCCCCCCACTCTTTTATTTTCATTTTGTTTAACATTCTGAGTGCCAGCCTTTGGATGAAATGGGCTCTCAGCAAGGAGCTGCTGGGCCTCCTGGCTGTGTCCATTTGTGCTCCCAGTGCTTCTGGTCTGGTTGGGCTGGTGTGATAAATAGGTATGATTCGTGCTGATGAAAACTGAAACAGTAATCAATATTGATACAGTAATTAATATTTAGGAACAACAAAATAGTTAAAAGTTGTAATGCCAAAGAAGAGAGAGAGAGGAAGGGCTCCGCCACACCCCCCCCCCCCCCCCCCGTCAGATGTTCACAAGGACAGGAGGAAAGAAGCTGAAGAGAAAGTTGCTAAAAATGAGCAGAAAGGAAGCAAAACCTGTTTGGGTCCGAGAAAATGCTAATTATAAGGGATTTATTGCCTTGATATGTAGATATAATGATATGTTATTCTTGGCTTACATTGTACTGGCTTGACGCGCATGTGTAACCCAAAGGTGAATTAAAGGACAAGGAAGAAGACTATAGAGCCTTCATCAGTGACCACCCCCAAAGACTTGTGCGACCACCAAACCGAGTAGTGGCGCATGCGTGGTAAAAGTGGTAATGCAAGCAGAGACAGAGAGATGACAAACCGAAAATGGGAGGAGATGGTATTGACACATGGCATATAAGGGGTGATTTTCTCTTGGCAAGCTTGTGTGTGATGTGGCAAGGGTCCAAGAGCCCTGCACTCCGTACCCCACCGTTATCTTTTGCTTATGCGCTATTATTGGAACCAAATTATCCCTTATTTTAACCAAATTATATTATATCCAATTTTATATTTTTGATTTTAACTATTCAATTAAAATTGTTACTACTTTTAATATTGTTTGGTTTTTTATGATGGGATAATTGGGCAAACATAACAGCTGGGACACTTGTCCATCATGCCTATGTGTCTGTTTCCTGTCATTCCAATGCACAGCCCTTTCCCACTGCTTGTCATTTAAATACTGTAATTATTTTACTGGATAACTTACACCTTGTTATAAATGTGAAGCTTGACTAGGCCAATATTCAAGCAGCAATCAATTTATTAATTAATATGGTAAAGTATGATCCATACAGTGGTAGGTAAAGTGGGGGAAGTTTTCCCTCCCAATGCACACCGATAGTTGAGGCTTACAAGTATTGATAGGGGCATTCATAAGCTTTCTCAAGAATTTCTACTTCCAATTTTTACTCATCATTAGTTTTTACTCCCAATTTTGTGTCACAATTCTATACTCTATTGTGATTTAGTTTTTCTCAGGATGTACTGCAGAAAAGGAGTATCCCAGGTGGTCGTGGTCCGGTTTCCAAAATAAGGAAGAAGTATTCCATCTGGTGAGGTCCAGCTCTCCAGATGTGGGTCCAACTTTTAATTGCAAGGACTATAAATCTCATGACAGTGATGTCCAGCTTCCCTTGGTCAAAACTATTAATCCTTGAGTTGATGTTCATCTTCTTTTCTCAAGCTGCTTTTCTCTGTTTTGTTAAGGCCTGAGATAAGCATGCTTCCTTTTGATATATTCTAAAGCTGTACTTTCCAAGATCCTTACTACAAGCAATATTCTAAAATGATACTTAATTTATACTAAAATTAAAAGGCTAATACTGCAAAGCTCTTTAAGGCTTAGCTACAAGCAGAAAGTTCCTGTCAAACAGGAACATCCTTAATGCTTTAATTCAAATGCTCCTAAATCAAGTTAAGACTCATAAAGGTTAATTGCGAACAAAAGATAGGTTCAAAGGCCTTTTTCCATGCTTTACTTTCCTCAGTTATTGTTAGAATTTGTCTTTATAACTGTCCCATGGTTGGTTTCCACACATATCACAATGACAAATACAGACGCGGCCTGTATGTACCTGACACATAACACAGCTTGGTATTTCACAGTCCTGCACTTCAGGATATTAAATTGTGTTAATCAGACTTTGTCCCATCATGAATTTCTGGAACACATTTTCAAGCCTTGCAGCTGTAGCCCAAGGGAAGCTGTTTCTGTCTTGCATCACCAAACTGGCAGGGTTTTTGCAAAGACAGCCCTTTAGAAAGGACTTGTTGTGTGCATTAACATCTAAGGGGCTGCTTTCAAAGACAGACCAAAACCCCATGAACAAACAGCAAATCTACCAAACAACATATTTTTTAAAAGTACTTTATTTGTAGCTTTTGTTCTTAATGTTTTCCAGTTGGCCACCTTTTCCACTGCAGTGTCTTTCTTTGGACAGAAAAGCCCCCTTGCTAGATGATGTGACTTAACAAGGAAAACAGAACTCACACACAATGCATTTATTAGAGCTAAACATGGAGGTTCCCATGATCACAGTCATAATCATTGATTTTCAGTTTATTTTGGTTTCAGATAGTTTTCAGAAGGGTGAGAACAGTACCTCAGATCCCCTGGGTGTGTTGGTGCCATAGCCACTTATTATCTCTTCTTTCTTGTTATCTGTCCTTTCTGTAGTTCTGTAGTTCCTCTGCCCATTTGTTGCTCTTGGATCACTGCCTCCTTCACCTGATTTTTATCTTTTCCTGGATTTGTGAGGATTTTTGTGTTGGTTTTGGTTTTTTTTCTTGGTGGTTGTTTTGTTTGCCTGTTCTATTTGGTCACAGTTTTGCTATTGGTTTTTGGGTTTTTTTATCCCCTTAACAGCAAGAATCAGCTTGTGATTTGTATTGTGAAGTTGTGATACACAGGTGTTGCACATAAAGGTTGTTTTTGTTTTTAAAGTCATCTCAGACATGCAAGGCCCTGTGTCTTTGAAAACTGTGTGCTCTTGAGTCGATATGCAAAATAATTAGACTCCACAGTCTGATGTAGTTATGAAGTGGAAATGTATTGTCAGCAGCCAACACAAGCGATATAGCTCTCATGAAAGCTTGTGCCCTGAGCCTCGGTCTGACCCACATCTTCATTCTCAAAGATGTTCCATGTTCATTACATTGCACAACATTGCCATGCATATTCAAACCCTGGCCCCTCCTGTCCTCGCCTCACATGGTAATCAGATCCAGGTCCTTCTGGGCACGCATTGTTTGCTGTGGTGCTCGCACGAGGGTCTCTCAGTGATCTCTGAGGCCGAAGACTGTGGTCTTCCTCATGACTGAACTTTGGAACTTTTCTCCTTTGTGCGTGCGCTTGGGTCCCTTGGTGGGGGTGCAATCTGGGGGTATAGCTAAGGCCATGAGGTCACAGCAGGCTCTGAGGTCACAGAGGTGCCAGAGCCCCGTGGTTGCACAGCAGCACAAGGAGCGAGCAGTCAGTGCTTGAGCACAACTGTTGCGGCGGCAGCAGCGGCGGTGGCAGCAGTGGTGCTGACATTGGGACAGCGGTGTCAGGACAGCGGTGGCAGCAAGAGCTGCGGGACTGGCAGAGGGCAAGGCACCATGGCCCTTGCTCTGCGCCTCTTCCTCCTGCTCCTCCTGGCCGTGGCCCTGCCTGCCAGGGCTGCCCAGGCCGCTCCGCTGCAAGCGCGGGGTTCAGGTGAGCCGGCAGCCTGGCTCCCCTTTCCCGGGACAGCGCTCCCTGCTCCCCGGGAAGCGCTGGGGATGGTTTTCCGCAGGCCTTTAGGGAGGGTTTCCTCTGGGGGAGGGAGAGAGCCCCTACAGGCCCTGTGCAGCCCCTGTTTCCTCTCCAGGGATGTGTCACAGGGCCTGCAAAGAGGGTGGAGAGTGCCCAAGGAGCCAGGCCAGAGCTGCCCAGGCCCCTGTGCAGCTTTGGCCTTGTACATTCACATCTGGCTCCCACAGCCTTACATGGCCCCCTTGCAGTGCCCATTTACTGTAAGCAGTGGGGGATCCCAGCACACCATGGAAATGCCCTGGTCTTTGCACTCTTCTAGACTGGAACGATAAGATGGCTTATATGGAAAAGCTGGTGAGCGACAGTATGAAGACCCTAGGGCATGGTGGAGGCAAGTTCTTTGTGTTCCTTTCCTGAAAAATAATCAGTGTCCATGTGGAAATGGCTCAGTCATGAGCCCTGTCCCTTAACATAATCTCTGGCTTTAAAGAATCTGGACATCTTGCCCTGCTCTCTTCTGTGATCCCCCAGGATCGTTGTCAGTGGGAGGAAGGATCATTTATGTGTCCATCCCCCTCCCATGTGCAATGCCAGTGTGTCCTTCTGTGTGCTCTGTGCAGCCACAGAGAAGAGCAGAGAGGGAAGGGGCCGGGCCCAGGGCTGTGCCCCGGGGCTGAGCCTTTCTCAGCTCCTTTGCCGGCCCCAGGGAGCCTGAGCTGCTCCTGCTGCCACTGCCAAGCCCTGGCCCTGCCTGGGGCTGGGTTTGGAGCTGCTGGCAGCTCCAGGGAGTCCTTTCTGCCCCGACTGCCCCGCAAGGGGCTCCTTCCATCCCAGTGTGGGGCCACTGCAGGCACGAGGTGCCCCTGGCCCTGCTCCTGAGTGGAAGGCAGAGCTGAGGGAGTGCCTTGGAGGGCACCAATCACCCAGGTGCCCTCACTGCCACTTGGGCCTGAAGAAGAAATGGAACTTCCCATTAAGGTCCTCCTAAATGGAAGAACCAAGACATAGGAGACACGAAATCCTTGGAGGCAGCCAAACATCTGGAGCAGATGCTGAGTGACCTGGAGAGACGCCGTGGTGGGTGCATTTCCCTCTGCCTTGTCCTGGGGCTCAGCAGCCGGGGGCTTTGGCTGCACATCTGGACACGCCGTGCCCGGCACAGCGGGAAGGGATCCATGGCAGCCTCGCTGCCCCGCTGCTGCTTCCACGCCCTGCAGGGCTGTTTGCCAGCCTGGCCTGGCTGCAGCTTCTCCCCAGCCTCTGCAGGAAGGCATTTGGCATCAGTCCACAGGCAGCCCAAACTGCACCACGGGCCATAGATGCCCTGAGATCCCCGGCAATTTTCTAATCTCCAGTCAGATCAGGTGTAGGGGCTTTTTCAGTCAGGGAGGTCTCTAGCCCAGCCCCAATAACCTGGCCATTTTCCTGATCCTTATCCACGACTTGACAAGTATTGTCTCCTGAAGTTGCCACCTCCTGCAATGGTTCCATCTGACCCAGCTGTCCTTTTTCCTTTCTCAAGCAATGGAGCAAAAGTCCATGCAGGTGGGGCCATATCCTGTAGGAAGCAATGGCTTTGTGCCAGCCACTGATGCAGGAAAGGAGGAGATGCCAGACATGGGCACAGGTACAGGAGATAATTGCTCCGCCAGGCTCAGCCCTTGGTGGGGCTGTGTGGCAGCAGCTCTTTCCCCCAGGGCCTGCCCTTGCCCAGCCCGGCAGCAGCCAAAGCTGGAGGAGGCTCTGGAGGCTTGGAATCCTCTGGAGCTCGTTCACAGCCCCGGGGAAAGGGGACCCCTGCAGCAACGTCCCTCCCACTGCAGCTGCTCTGGAGCTGGCCCTGAGTGCCCAGAGGCCCAAGGCACAGGAGCAGCCCCGAGCGGGAGCCCTGCCGCCAGCCCAGGGCCAGAGCCAGCCTTGGCTCCCGACTGGGCAGGGGCTGCACTGGCTCCTGACAGGGCCTGACTCTGTGCCCTGGGGCTGGGGGAGCTGCCACGGGGCAGGGAGGGCCAGGGCTGCTGGCAGTGGCTGCTCAGGGATGGCTTTGGCCCGTGTCCCTCCAAGCAGCCACTGCCCAAGCAGCTGCGCTGCCCCCGGGCTCTCCTCCCGGCCTGCTGGGCTTTGTTGGGTGGCACAGCCTGTGCCAAGGGGCGGCAAGGTGCCTGCAGGCCCCAGCTCTGGGGGAAACGGAGAACGTCCTGCCCGCATCCACCGTGCTGCCAGCTCAGCAGTGCAGCACAGCACGGGCTCACGCTCCCCATTGCTCCCACAGAAGTGCTTGGCATATCAGACACTAACGCCCAGAATCTACGGAACACCCCAAGAATTATCTGCCCCCAGGATGTGCGCAGCTCCTGCATGTTAGGCCCGGTAGTGACACTGTTCACTGTGCCTATTTCCTTGGTGCTGTGCTATGTTGGGTTCCAGTGGTGGAAGGAAAAGAAACAGTAAGCTGTGCTCATCTCTACCGTTCAGCTTCCTTAAATGCTGCTTATATTCAGCTAACAGTCCAGTGAGGCTGCTGTGGAGTTTTTCCAGTCCATGGTTGTCCAAAGTACTCTGGGAACGGTTCTGCTGCTGCCCAGAGCTTTCATTGGCCTCCTAATTGCTGGGCCTTGTCCTGGGGGGCCCGCTGGGGCTGCAGCCAGTGCTGGCTCCCACTGAGGCTGCCTGGCCCAGAGCAGCCCCAGGGGCACAGGGCAAAGGCAGAGCAATGTGGGGAGGAGAAAGAGCAGGGACGAGATTGCCCTGGAAAGACAGAGGAGATCTGGGGCCCACTCCTGGCCATGGAGCCTGCCCAGAGCCGTGCCCTGCTCGCCGGGGCCTTGAGGGACAGCTGTGCAGCTGGGCCAAGCTGTGCCAGCAGCTCCAGCCATGCTGGGGAGCCTTGCCAGCTCTGGGCCCTGCTGTGCAGGAGGCTCCCTGTGTGCCACTGGCAGCTGGGGCCTCAGCCACCTCCTCTCTCCACAGTCACACCTCTCGACAGCAGCTAAAGGACACTGACAGGTTCTCACGCCCAGATAACTTGAGTAGCTCTTCCAGCAGTGGTGAGGACCTGGGTAACCCCAACAAAAGCTCTCAGAGGACAGCTCCAGAACAGCTGCCATATAGGAGGAAGCAGCAGATCCCTGTGGAAATCCCAGTGCCACCTCCAGGCCTCCCTGTGGGAATCCCTGAGCCTCCTCCACTCCCAGTAGGAATTCCTGAGCCTCCTCCACTCCCCACAGGGATCTTCAATATGCCTCCACCCCACTCCAGTCCATCCCAACCTGTGCCGCAATCCCAAAACCAGTTCAGCACCTTCCATACCCAGCTGAGACCACCACGTCCCCCTCCTCCCAAAATCATCTGACCAGTCTTCCAAAGGACACTGAAGGTGCTTTTGTCCCCCACCCCATGTCCCCATTCAGGAGCCTTGCCCAGCATTTTTGCCGCAATGAAGAGATGAAGTTGTAACCTCAGTGTCCAGGTCGTAGCAGCAGCAAAGCCCACCCAGCAGCAGCACTGGCTGAGCTCCATGCCCAGGAGCAGCCATGGATGCCCACGGTGTGGGCAGGCAGGAGCCAGGCAGGGGCTGCTGTGACCAGTGGCAGGGCCCCGAGGGCTGGGGGAGCCCATGCTGAGCGTCCCTGGGCTGAGGGCACATTTCCTTCCCTGGCATCATCTGGGCCTGGGCCCCATGAGGCAGGCATGGATATTTTGGGTTCTCTGCTGAGGTGTGCTAGGGTCACTCATGAAGCATAAAGGAGTATTAATGGCCTCTCCTAAGGTGTGCAGGCTGCCCTCATGAGGTGTGCAGCAGGGTAACATTTGAGGGGACTTTTACTCTTCTCAACACAGACAAGGGTCACTTGGCCGAGGTTTTGCAAAGCTGGGAGAAAGCCTCTTGCTAAGCCTTGGGCCTGGCTGCGGGCACAGCGGGCGGGTGGAGCCCATCCCCTGGGGCCAGGCCGGGCTGCTCAGGCCGGGCAGGGCTGGGCCGGCTCGGGCCCCGGCAGGGAAGGGCCGCGAACCTGAGCTCTGATGAGGCTGCTGAGCTCCGCCCTGGCCCTGTGCTGCAGCCCAACACATTTACAGCCGGGCCGTGCCCTGGCCCACAGGAGGCACGCGGGGCTGCAACTGAGGCTGTGCCTTCTCCAACTCAAGTGGGCTGTCTCTGTTCCTTTGGAGGATCCTGAGCCTTGTACCTCGGCCTGATGGTGCAAAGATGCCTCCAGCAACCCTGAGTTTTCAGAAATAAAGGCTTTGTGCTGATTAATATGAAAAGCTGTATGGGTGGCCTGCAGCTAATGTTCTTTTGTTGCCTGGCCCCCAGTCAGTGCTGGAGTCTAAATGACTGACCCAGCCCTGAGCTGCTCTTTAGACTGATTTGATGAAAGGGACTGAAGCTCTAGTGAGTCCAATTCTGCAGGAAAACAAGTACAGCAACTTGGATACTGCTGGTGACAAAAGCAGAGTGCAGAGTTGAACCTGTGAGGCCACCTCACTGCCGCCTCCCCCCACTCTTTTATTTTCATTTTGTTTAACATTCTGAGTGCCAGCCTTTGGATGAAATGGGCTCTCAGCAAGGAGCTGCTGGGCCTCCTGGCTGTGTCCATTTGTGCTCCCAGTGCTTCTGGTCTGGTTGGGCTGGTGTGATAAATAGGTATGATTCGTGCTGATGAAAACTGAAACAGTAATCAATATTGATACAGTAATTAATATTTAGGAACAACAAAATAGTTAAAAGTTGTAATGCCAAAGAAGAGAGAGAGAGGAAGGGCTCCGCCACACCCCCCCCCCCCCCCCCCCGTCAGATGTTCACAAGGACAGGAGGAAAGAAGCTGAAGAGAAAGTTGCTAAAAATGAGCAGAAAGGAAGCAAAACCTGTTTGGGTCCGAGAAAATGCTAATTATAAGGGATTTATTGCCTTGATATGTAGATATAATGATATGTTATTCTTGGCTTACATTGTACTGGCTTGACGCGCATGTGTAACCCAAAGGTGAATTAAAGGACAAGGAAGAAGACTATAGAGCCTTCATCAGTGACCACCCCCAAAGACTTGTGCGACCACCAAACCGAGTAGTGGCGCATGCGTGGTAAAAGTGGTAATGCAAGCAGAGACAGAGAGATGACAAACCGAAAATGGGAGGAGATGGTATTGACACATGGCATATAAGGGGTGATTTTCTCTTGGCAAGCTTGTGTGTGATGTGGCAAGGGTCCAAGAGCCCTGCACTCCGTACCCCACCGTTATCTTTTGCTTATGCGCTATTATTGGAACCAAATTATCCCTTATTTTAACCAAATTATATTATATCCAATTTTATATTTTTGATTTTAACTATTCAATTAAAATTGTTACTACTTTTAATATTGTTTGGTTTTTTATGATGGGATAATTGGGCAAACATAACAGCTGGGACACTTGTCCATCATGCCTATGTGTCTGTTTCCTGTCATTCCAATGCACAGCCCTTTCCCACTGCTTGTCATTTAAATACTGTAATTATTTTACTGGATAACTTACACCTTGTTATAAATGTGAAGCTTGACTAGGCCAATATTCAAGCAGCAATCAATTTATTAATTAATATGGTAAAGTATGATCCATACAGTGGTAGGTAAAGTGGGGGAAGTTTTCCCTCCCAATGCACACCGATAGTTGAGGCTTACAAGTATTGATAGGGGCATTCATAAGCTTTCTCAAGAATTTCTACTTCCAATTTTTACTCATCATTAGTTTTTACTCCCAATTTTGTGTCACAATTCTATACTCTATTGTGATTTAGTTTTTCTCAGGATGTACTGCAGAAAAGGAGTATCCCAGGTGGTCGTGGTCCGGTTTCCAAAATAAGGAAGAAGTATTCCATCTGGTGAGGTCCAGCTCTCCAGATGTGGGTCCAACTTTTAATTGCAAGGACTATAAATCTCATGACAGTGATGTCCAGCTTCCCTTGGTCAAAACTATTAATCCTTGAGTTGATGTTCATCTTCTTTTCTCAAGCTGCTTTTCTCTGTTTTGTTAAGGCCTGAGATAAGCATGCTTCCTTTTGATATATTCTAAAGCTGTACTTTCCAAGATCCTTACTACAAGCAATATTCTAAAATGATACTTAATTTATACTAAAATTAAAAGGCTAATACTGCAAAGCTCTTTAAGGCTTAGCTACAAGCAGAAAGTTCCTGTCAAACAGGAACATCCTTAATGCTTTAATTCAAATGCTCCTAAATCAAGTTAAGACTCATAAAGGTTAATTGCGAACAAAAGATAGGTTCAAAGGCCTTTTTCCATGCTTTACTTTCCTCAGTTATTGTTAGAATTTGTCTTTATAACTGTCCCATGGTTGGTTTCCACACATATCACAATGACAAATACAGACGCGGCCTGTATGTACCTGACACATAACACAGCTTGGTATTTCACAGTCCTGCACTTCAGGATATTAAATTGTGTTAATCAGACTTTGTCCCATCATGAATTTCTGGAACACATTTTCAAGCCTTGCAGCTGTAGCCCAAGGGAAGCTGTTTCTGTCTTGCATCACCAAACTGGCAGGGTTTTTGCAAAGACAGCCCTTTAGAAAGGACTTGTTGTGTGCATTAACATCTAAGGGGCTGCTTTCAAAGACAGACCAAAACCCCATGAACAAACAGCAAATCTACCAAACAACATATTTTTTAAAAGTACTTTATTTGTAGCTTTTGTTCTTAATGTTTTCCAGTTGGCCACCTTTTCCACTGCAGTGTCTTTCTTTGGACAGAAAAGCCCCCTTGCTAGATGATGTGACTTAACAAGGAAAACAGAACTCACACACAATGCATTTATTAGAGCTAAACATGGAGGTTCCCATGATCACAGTCATAATCATTGATTTTCAGTTTATTTTGGTTTCAGATAGTTTTCAGAAGGGTGAGAACAGTACCTCAGATCCCCTGGGTGTGTTGGTGCCATAGCCACTTATTATCTCTTCTTTCTTGTTATCTGTCCTTTCTGTAGTTCTGTAGTTCCTCTGCCCATTTGTTGCTCTTGGATCACTGCCTCCTTCACCTGATTTTTATCTTTTCCTGGATTTGTGAGGATTTTTGTGTTGGTTTTGGTTTTTTTTCTTGGTGGTTGTTTTGTTTGCCTGTTCTATTTGGTCACAGTTTTGCTATTGGTTTTTGGGTTTTTTTATCCCCTTAACAGCAAGAATCAGCTTGTGATTTGTATTGTGAAGTTGTGATACACAGGTGTTGCACATAAAGGTTGTTTTTGTTTTTAAAGTCATCTCAGACATGCAAGGCCCTGTGTCTTTGAAAACTGTGTGCTCTTGAGTCGATATGCAAAATAATTAGACTCCACAGTCTGATGTAGTTATGAAGTGGAAATGTATTGTCAGCAGCCAACACAAGCGATATAGCTCTCATGAAAGCTTGTGCCCTGAGCCTCGGTCTGACCCACATCTTCATTCTCAAAGATGTTCCATGTTCATTACATTGCACAACATTGCCATGCATATTCAAACCCTGGCCCCTCCTGTCCTCGCCTCACATGGTAATCAGATCCAGGTCCTTCTGGGCACGCATTGTTTGCTGTGGTGCTCGCACGAGGGTCTCTCAGTGATCTCTGAGGCCGAAGACTGTGGTCTTCCTCATGACTGAACTTTGGAACTTTTCTCCTTTGTGCGTGCGCTTGGGTCCCTTGGTGGGGGTGCAATCTGGGGGTATAGCTAAGGCCATGAGGTCACAGCAGGCTCTGAGGTCACAGAGGTGCCAGAGCCCCGTGCTTGCACAGCAGCACAAGGAGCGAGCAGTCAGTGCTTGAGCACAACTGTTGCGGCGGCAGCAGCGGCGGTGGCAGCAGTGGTGCTGACATTGGGACAGCGGTGTCAGGACAGCGGTGGCAGCAAGAGCTGCGGGACTGGCAGAGGGCAAGGCACCATGGCCCTTGCTCTGCGCCTCTTCCTCCTGCTCCTCCTGGCCGTGGCCCTGCCTGCCAGGGCTGCCCAGGCCGCTCCGCTGCAAGCGCGGGGTTCAGGTGAGCCGGCAGCCTGGCTCCCCTTTCCCGGGACAGCGCTCCCTGCTCCCCGGGAAGCGCTGGGGATGGTTTTGCCCAGGCCTTTAGGGAGGGTTTCCTCTGGGGGAGGGAGAGAGCCCCTACAGGCCCTGTGCAGCCCCTGTTTCCTCTCCAGGGATGTGTCACAGGGCCTGCAAAGAGGGTGGAGAGTGCCCAAGGAGCCAGGCCAGAGCTGCCCAGGCCCCTGTGCAGCTTTGGCCTTGTACATTCACATCTGGCTCCCACAGCCTTACATGGCCCCCTTGCAGTGCCCATTTACTGTAAGCAGTGGGGGATCCCAGCACACCATGGAAATGCCCTGGTCTTTGCACTCTTCTAGACTGGAACGATAAGATGGCTTATATGGAAAAGCTGGTGAGCGACAGTATGAAGACCCTAGGGCATGGTGGAGGCAAGTTCTTTGTGTTCCTTTCCTGAAAAATAATCAGTGTCCATGTGGAAATGGCTCAGTCATGAGCCCTGTCCCTTAACATAATCTCTGGCTTTAAAGAATCTGGACATCTTGCCCTGCTCTCTTCTGTGATCCCCCAGGATCGTTGTCAGTGGGAGGAAGGATCATTTATGTGTCCATCCCCCTCCCATGTGCAATGCCAGTGTGTCCTTCTGTGTGCTCTGTGCAGCCACAGAGAAGAGCAGAGAGGGAAGGGGCCGGGCCCAGGGCTGTGCCCCGGGGCTGAGCCTTTCTCAGCTCCTTTGCCGGCCCCAGGGAGCCTGAGCTGCTCCTGCTGCCACTGCCAAGCCCTGGCCCTGCCTGGGGCTGGGTTTGGAGCTGCTGGCAGCTCCAGGGAGTCCTTTCTGCCCCGACTGCCCCGCAAGGGGCTCCTTCCATCCCAGTGTGGGGCCACTGCAGGCACGAGGTGCCCCTGGCCCTGCTCCTGAGTGGAAGGCAGAGCTGAGGGAGTGCCTTGGAGGGCACCAATCACCCAGGTGCCCTCACTGCCACTTGGGCCTGAAGAAGAAATGGAACTTCCCATTAAGGTCCTCCTAAATGGAAGAACCAAGACATAGGAGACACGAAATCCTTGGAGGCAGCCAAACATCTGGAGCAGATGCTGAGTGACCTGGAGAGACGCCGTGGTGGGTGCATTTCCCTCTGCCTTGTCCTGGGGCTCAGCAGCCGGGGGCTTTGGCTGCACATCTGGACACGCCGTGCCCGGCACAGCGGGAAGGGATCCATGGCAGCCTCGCTGCCCCGCTGCTGCTTCCACGCCCTGCAGGGCTGTTTGCCAGCCTGGCCTGGCTGCAGCTTCTCCCCAGCCTCTGCAGGAAGGCATTTGGCATCAGTCCACAGGCAGCCCAAACTGCACCACGGGCCATAGATGCCCTGAGATCCCCGGCAATTTTCTAATCTCCAGTCAGATCAGGTGTAGGGGCTTTTTCAGTCAGGGAGGTCTCTAGCCCAGCCCCAATAACCTGGCCATTTTCCTGATCCTTATCCACGACTTGACAAGTATTGTCTCCTGAAGTTGCCACCTCCTGCAATGGTTCCATCTGACCCAGCTGTCCTTTTTCCTTTCTCAAGCAATGGAGCAAAAGTCCATGCAGGTGGGGCCATATCCTGTAGGAAGCAATGGCTTTGTGCCAGCCACTGATGCAGGAAAGGAGGAGATGCCAGACATGGGCACAGGTACAGGAGATAATTGCTCCGCCAGGCTCAGCCCTTGGTGGGGCTGTGTGGCAGCAGCTCTTTCCCCCAGGGCCTGCCCTTGCCCAGCCCGGCAGCAGCCAAAGCTGGAGGAGGCTCTGGAATCCTCTGGAGCTCGTTCACAGCCCCGGGGAAAGGGGACCCCTGCAGCAACGTCCCTCCCACTGCAGCTGCTCTGGAGCTGGCCCTGAGTGCCCAGAGGCCCAAGGCACAGGAGCAGCCCCGAGCGGGAGCCCTGCCGCCAGCCCAGGGCCAGAGCCAGCCTTGGCTCCCGACTGGGCAGGGGCTGCACTGGCTCCTGACAGGGCCTGACTCTGTGCCCTGGGGCTGGGGGAGCTGCCACGGGGCAGGGAGGGCCAGGGCTGCTGGCAGTGGCTGCTCAGGGATGGCTTTGGCCCGTGTCCCTCCAAGCAGCCACTGCCCAAGCAGCTGCGCTGCCCCCGGGCTCTCCTCCCGGCCTGCTGGGCTTTGTTGGGTGGCACAGCCTGTGCCAAGGGGCGGCAAGGTGCCTGCAGGCCCCAGCTCTGGGGGAAACGGAGAACGTCCTGCCCGCATCCACCGTGCTGCCAGCTCAGCAGTGCAGCACAGCACGGGCTCACGCTCCCCATTGCTCCCACAGAAGTGCTTGGCATATCAGACACTAACGCCCAGAATCTACGGAACACCCCAAGAATTATCTGCCCCCAGGATGTGCGCAGCTCCTGCATGTTAGGCCCGGTAGTGACACTGTTCACTGTGCCTATTTCCTTGGTGCTGTGCTATGTTGGGTTCCAGTGGTGGAAGGAAAAGAAACAGTAAGCTGTGCTCATCTCTACCGTTCAGCTTCCTTAAATGCTGCTTATATTCAGCTAACAGTCCAGTGAGGCTGCTGTGGAGTTTTTCCAGTCCATGGTTGTCTAAAGTACTCTGGGAACGGTTCTGCTGCTGCCCAGAGCTTTCATTGGCCTCCTAATTGCTGGGCCTTGTCCTGGGGGGCCCGCTGGGGCTGCAGCCAGTGCTGGCTCCCACTGAGGCTGCCTGGCCCAGAGCAGCCCCAGGGGCACAGGGCAAAGGCAGAGCAATGTGGGGAGGAGAAAGAGCAGGGACGAGATTGCCCTGGAAAGACAGAGGAGATCTGGGGCCCACTCCTGGCCATGGAGCCTGCCCAGAGCCGTGCCCTGCTCGCCGGGGCCTTGAGGGACAGCTGTGCAGCTGGGCCAAGCTGTGCCAGCAGCTCCAGCCATGCTGGGGAGCCTTGCCAGCTCTGGGCCCTGCTGTGCAGGAGGCTCCCTGTGTGCCACTGGCAGCTGGGGCCTCAGCCACCTCCTCTCTCCCCAGTCACACCTCTCGACAGCAGCTAAAGGACACTGACAGGTTCTCACGCCCAGATAACTTGAGTAGCTCTTCCAGCAGTGGTGAGGACCTGGGTAGCCCCAACAAAAGCTCTCAGAGGACAACTCCAGAACAGCTGCCATATAGGAGGAAGCAGCAGATCCCTGTGGAAATCTCAGTGCCACCTCCAGGCCTCCCTGTGGGAATCCCTGAGCCTCCTCCACTCCCAGTAGGAATTCCTGAGCCTCCTCCACTCCCCACAGGGATCTTCAATATGCCTCCACCCCACTCCAGTCCATCCCAACCTGTGCCGCAATCCCAAAACCAGTTCAGCACCTTCCATACCCAGCTGAGACCACCACGTCCCCCTCCTCCCAAAATCATCTGACCTGTCTTCCAAAGGACACTGAAGGTGCTTTTGTCCCCCACCCCATGTCCCCATTCAGGAGCCTTGCCCAGCATTTTTGCCGCAATAAAGAGATGAAGTTGTAACCTCAGTGTCCAGGTCGTAGCAGCAGCAAAGCCCACCCAGCAGCAGCACTGGCTGAGCTCCATGCCCAGGAGCAGCCATGGATGCCCACGGTGTGGGCAGGCAGGAGCCAGGCAGGGGCTGCTGTGACCAGTGGCAGGGCCCCGAGGGCTGGGGGAGCCCATGCTGAGCGTCCCTGGGCTGAGGGCACATTTCCTTCCCTGGCATCATCTGGGCCTGGGCCCCATGAGGCAGGCATGGATATTTTGGGTTCTCTGCTGAGGTGTGCTGGGGTCACTCATGAAGCATAAAGGAGTATTAATGGCCTCTCCTAAGGTGTGCAGGCTGCCCTCATGAGGTGTGCAGCAGGGTAACATTTGAGGGGACTTTTACTCTTCTCAAGACAGACAAGGGTCACTTGGCCGAGGTTTTGCAAAGCTGGGAGAAAGCCTCTTGCTAAGCCTTGGGCCTGGCTGCGGGCACAGCGGGCGGGTGGAGCCCATCCCCTGGGGCCAGGCCGGGCTGCTCAGGCCGGGCAGAGCCGGGCCGGCTTGGGCCCCGGCAGGGAAGGGCCGCGAACCTGAGCTCTGATGAGGCTGCTGAGCTCCGCCCTGGCCCTGTGCTGCAGCCCAACACATTTACAGCCGGGCCGTGCCCTGGCCCACAGGAGGCACCCGGGGCTGCAACTGAGGCTGTGCCTTCTCCAACTCAAGTGGGCTGTCTCTGTTCCTTTGGAGGATCCTGAGCCTTGTACCTCGGCCTGATGGTGCAAAGATGCCTCCAGCAACCCTGAGTTTTCAGAAATAAAGGCTTTGTGCTGATTAATATGAAAAGCTGTATGGGTGGCCTGCAGCTAATGTTCTTTTGTTGCCTGGCCCCCAGTCAGTGCTGGAGTCTAAATGACTGACCCAGCCCTGAGCTGCTCTTTAGACTGATTTGATGAAAGGGACTGAAGCTCTAGTGAGTCCAATTCTGCAGGAAAACAAGTACAGCAACTTGGATACTGCTGGTGACAAAAGCAGAGTGCAGAGTTGAACCTGTGAGGCCACCTCACTGCCGCCTCCCCCCACTCTTTTATTTTCATTTTGTTTAACATTCTGAGTGCCAGCCTTTGGATGAAATGGGCTCTCAGCAAGGAGCTGCTGGGCCTCCTGGCTGTGTCCATTTGTGCTCCCAGTGCTTCTGGTCTGGTTGGGCTGGTGTGATAAATAGGTATGATTCGTGCTGATGAAAACTGAAACAGTAATCAATATTGATACAGTAATTAATATTTAGGAACAACAAAATAGTTAAAAGTTGTAATGCCAAAGAAGAGAGAGAGAGGAAGGGCTCCGCCACCCCCCACCCCCGGCAGATGTTCACAAGGACAGGAGGAAAGAAGCTGAAGAGAAAGTTGCTAAAAATGAGCAGAAAGGAAGCAAAACCTGTTTGGGTCCGAGAAAATGCTAATTATAAGGGATTTATTGCCTTGATATGTAGATATAATGATATGTTATTCTTGGCTTACATTGTACTGGCTTGACGCGCATGTGTAACCCAAAGGTGAATTAAAGGACAAGGAAGAAGACTATAGAGCCTTCATCAGTGACCACCCCCAAAGACTTGTGCGACCACCAAACCGAGTAGTGGCGCATGCGTGGTAAAAGTGGTAATGCAAGCAGAGACAGAGAGATGACAAACCGAAAATGGGAGGAGATGGTATTGACACATGGCATATAAGGGGTGATTTTCTCTTGGCAAGCTTGTGTGTGATGTGGCAAGGGTCCAAGAGCCCTGCACTCCGTACCCCACCGTTATCTTTTGCTTATGCGCTATTATTGGAACCAAATTATCCCTTATTTTAACCAAATTATATTATATCCAATTTTATATTTTTGATTTTAACTATTCAATTAAAATTGTTACTACTTTTAATATTGTTTGGTTTTTTATGATGGGATAATTGGGCAAACATAACAGCTGGGACACTTGTCCATCATGCCTATGTGTCTGTTTCCTGTCATTCCAATGCACAGCCCTTTCCCACTGCTTGTCATTTAAATACTGTAATTATTTTACTGGATAACTTACACCTTGTTATAAATGTGAAGCTTGACTAGGCCAATATTCAAGCAGCAATCAATTTATTAATTAATATGGTAAAGTATGATCCATACAGTGGTAGGTAAAGTGGGGGAAGTTTTCCCTCCCAATGCACACCGATAGTTGAGGCTTACAAGTATTGATAGGGGCATTCATAAGCTTTCTCAAGAATTTCTACTTCCAATTTTTACTCATCATTAGTTTTTACTCCCAATTTTGTGTCACAATTCTATACTCTATTGTGATTTAGTTTTTCTCAGGATGTACTGCAGAAAAGGAGTATCCCAGGTGGTCGTGGTCCGGTTTCCAAAATAAGGAAGAAGTATTCCATCTGGTGAGGTCCAGCTCTCCAGATGTGGGTCCAACTTTTAATTGCAAGGACTATAAATCTCATGACAGTGATGTCCAGCTTCCCTTGGTCAAAACTATTAATCCTTGAGTTGATGTTCATCTTCTTTTCTCAAGCTGCTTTTCTCTGTTTTGTTAAGGCCTGAGATAAGCATGCTTCCTTTTGATATATTCTAAAGCTGTACTTTCCAAGATCCTTACTACAAGCAATATTCTAAAATGATACTTAATTTATACTAAAATTAAAAGGCTAATACTGCAAAGCTCTTTAAGGCTTAGCTACAAGCAGAAAGTTCCTGTCAAACAGGAACATCCTTAATGCTTTAATTCAAATGCTCCTAAATCAAGTTAAGACTCATAAAGGTTAATTGCGAACAAAAGATAGGTTCAAAGGCCTTTTTCCATGCTTTACTTTCCTCAGTTATTGTTAGAATTTGTCTTTATAACTGTCCCATGGTTGGTTTCCACACATATCACAATGACAAATACAGACGCGGCCTGTATGTACCTGACACATAACACAGCTTGGTATTTCACAGTCCTGCACTTCAGGATATTAAATTGTGTTAATCAGACTTTGTCCCATCATGAGTTTCTGGAACACATTTTCAAGCCTTGCAGCTGTAGCCCAAGGGAAGCTGTTTCTGTCTTGCATCACCAAACTGGCAGGGTTTTTGCAAAGACAGCCCTTTAGAAAGGACTTGTTGTGTGCATTAACATCTAAGGGGCTGCTTTCAAAGACAGACCAAAACCCCATGAACAAACAGCAAATCTACCAAACAACATATTTTTTAAAAGTACTTTATTTGTAGCTTTTGTTCTTAATGTTTTCCAGTTGGCCACCTTTTCCACTGCAGTGTCTTTCTTTGGACAGAAAAGCCCCCTTGCTAGATGATGTGACTTAACAAGGAAAACAGAACTCACACACAATGCATTTATTAGAGCTAAACATGGAGGTTCCCATGATCACAGTCATAATCATTGATTTTCAGTTTATTTTCGTTTCAGATAGTTTTCAGAAGGGTGAGAACAGTACCTCAGATCCCCTGGGTGTGTTGGTGCCATAGCCACTTATTATCTCTTCTTTCTTGTTATCTGTCCTTTCTGTAGTTCTGTAGTTCCTCTGCCCATTTGTTGCTCTTGGATCACTGCCTCCTTCACCTGATTTTTATCTTTTCCTGGATTTGTGAGGATTTTTGTGTTGGTTTTGGTTTTTTTTCTTGGTGGTTGTTTTGTTTGCCTGTTCTATTTGGTCACAGTTTTGCTATTGGTTTTTGGGTTTTTTTATCCCCTTAACAGCAAGAATCAGCTTGTGATTTGTATTGTGAAGTTGTGATACACAGGTGTTGCACATAAAGGTTGTTTTTGTTTTTAAAGTCATCTCAGACATGCAAGGCCCTGTGTCTTTGAAAACTGTGTGCTCTTGAGTCGATATGCAAAATAATTAGACTCCACAGTCTGATGTAGTTATGAAGTGGAAATGTATTGTCAGCAGCCAACACAAGCGATATAGCTCTCATGAAAGCTTGTGCCCTGAGCCTCGGTCTGACCCACATCTTCATTCTCAAAGATGTTCCATGTTCATTACATTGCACAACATTGCCATGCATATTCAAACCCTGGCCCCTCCTGTCCTCGCCTCACATGGTAATCAGATCCAGGTCCTTCTGGGCACGCATTGTTTGCTGTGGTGCTCGCACGAGGGTCTCTCAGTGATCTCTGAGGCCGAAGACTGTGGTCTTCCTCATGACTGAACTTTGGAACTTTTCTCCTTTGTGCGTGCGCTTGGGTCCCTTGGTGGGGGTGCAATCTGGGGGTATAGCTAAGGCCATGAGGTCACAGCAGGCTCTGAGGTCACAGAGGTGCCAGAGCCCCGTGGTTGCACAGCAGCACAAGGAGCGAGCAGTCAGTGCTTGAGCACAACTGTTGCGGCGGCAGCAGCGGCGGTGGCAGCAGTGGTGCTGACATTGGGACAGCGGTGTCAGGACAGCGGTGGCAGCAAGAGCTGCGGGACTGGCAGAGGGCAAGGCACCATGGCCCTTGCTCTGCGCCTCTTCCTCCTGCTCCTCCTGGCCGTGGCCCTGCCTGCCAGGGCTGCCCAGGCCGCTCCGCTGCAAGCGCGGGGTTCAGGTGAGCCGGCAGCCTGGCTCCCCTTTCCCGGGACAGCGCTCCCTGCTCCCCGGGAAGCGCTGGGGATGGTTTTCCGCAGGCCTTTAGGGAGGGTTTCCTCTGGGGGAGGGAGAGAGCCCCTACAGGCCCTGTGCAGCCCCTGTTTCCTCTCCAGGGATGTGTCACAGGGCCTGCAAAGAGGGTGGAGAGTGCCCAAGGAGCCAGGCCAGAGCTGCCCAGGCCCCTGTGCAGCTTTGGCCTTGTACATTCACATCTGGCTCCCACAGCCTTACATGGCCCCCTTGCAGTGCCCATTTACTGTAAGCAGTGGGGGATCCCAGCACACCATGGAAATGCCCTGGTCTTTGCACTCTTCTAGACTGGAACGATAAGATGGCTTATATGGAAAAGCTGGTGAGCGACAGTATGAAGACCCTAGGGCATGGTGGAGGCAAGTTCTTTGTGTTCCTTTCCTGAAAAATAATCAGTGTCCATGTGGAAATGGCTCAGTCATGAGCCCTGTCCCTTAACATAATCTCTGGCTTTAAAGAATCTGGACATCTTGCCCTGCTCTCTTCTGTGATCCCCCAGGATCGTTGTCAGTGGGAGGAAGGATCATTTATGTGTCCATCCCCCTCCCATGTGCAATGCCAGTGTGTCCTTCTGTGTGCTCTGTGCAGCCACAGAGAAGAGCAGAGAGGGAAGGGGCCGGGCCCAGGGCTGTGCCCCGGGGCTGAGCCTTTCTCAGCTCCTTTGCCGGCCCCAGGGAGCCTGAGCTGCTCCTGCTGCCACTGCCAAGCCCTGGCCCTGCCTGGGGCTGGGTTTGGAGCTGCTGGCAGCTCCAGGGAGTCCTTTCTGCCCCGACTGCCCCGCAAGGGGCTCCTTCCATCCCAGTGTGGGGCCACTGCAGGCACGAGGTGCCCCTGGCCCTGCTCCTGAGTGGAAGGCAGAGCTGAGGGAGTGCCTTGGAGGGCACCAATCACCCAGGTGCCCTCACTGCCACTTGGGCCTGAAGAAGAAATGGAACTTCCCATTAAGGTCCTCCTAAATGGAAGAACCAAGACATAGGAGACACGAAATCCTTGGAGGCAGCCAAACATCTGGAGCAGATGCTGAGTGACCTGGAGAGACGCCGTGGTGGGTGCATTTCCCTCTGCCTTGTCCTGGGGCTCAGCAGCCGGGGGCTTTGGCTGCACATCTGGACACGCCGTGCCCGGCACAGCGGGAAGGGATCCATGGCAGCCTCGCTGCCCCGCTGCTGCTTCCACGCCCTGCAGGGCTGTTTGCCAGCCTGGCCTGGCTGCAGCTTCTCCCCAGCCTCTGCAGGAAGGCATTTGGCATCAGTCCACAGGCAGCCCAAACTGCACCACGGGCCATAGATGCCCTGAGATCCCCGGCAATTTTCTAATCTCCAGTCAGATCAGGTGTAGGGGCTTTTTCAGTCAGGGAGGTCTCTAGCCCAGCCCCAATAACCTGGCCATTTTCCTGATCCTTATCCACGACTTGACAAGTATTGTCTCCTGAAGTTGCCACCTCCTGCAATGGTTCCATCTGACCCAGCTGTCCTTTTTCCTTTCTCAAGCAATGGAGCAAAAGTCCATGCAGGTGGGGCCATATCCTGTAGGAAGCAATGGCTTTGTGCCAGCCACTGATGCAGGAAAGGAGGAGATGCCAGACATGGGCACAGGTACAGGAGATAATTGCTCCGCCAGGCTCAGCCCTTGGTGGGGCTGTGTGGCAGCAGCTCTTTCCCCCAGGGCCTGCCCTTGCCCAGCCCGGCAGCAGCCAAAGCTGGAGGAGGCTCTGGAATCCTCTGGAGCTCGTTCACAGCCCCGGGGAAAGGGGACCCCTGCAGCAACGTCCCTCCCACTGCAGCTGCTCTGGAGCTGGCCCTGAGTGCCCAGAGGCCCAAGGCACAGGAGCAGCCCCGAGCGGGAGCCCTGCCGCCAGCCCAGGGCCAGAGCCAGCCTTGGCTCCCGACTGGGCAGGGGCTGCACTGGCTCCTGACAGGGCCTGACTCTGTGCCCTGGGGCTGGGGGAGCTGCCACGGGGCAGGGAGGGCCAGGGCTGCTGGCAGTGGCTGCTCAGGGATGGCTTTGGCCCGTGTCCCTCCAAGCAGCCACTGCCCAAGCAGCTGCGCTGCCCCCGGGCTCTCCTCCCGGCCTGCTGGGCTTTGTTGGGTGGCACAGCCTGTGCCAAGGGGCGGCAAGGTGCCTGCAGGCCCCAGCTCTGGGGGAAACGGAGAACGTCCTGCCCGCATCCACCGTGCTGCCAGCTCAGCAGTGCAGCACAGCACGGGCTCACGCTCCCCATTGCTCCCACAGAAGTGCTTGGCATATCAGACACTAACGCCCAGAATCTACGGAACACCCCAAGAATTATCTGCCCCCAGGATGTGCGCAGCTCCTGCATGTTAGGCCCGGTAGTGACACTGTTCACTGTGCCTATTTCCTTGGTGCTGTGCTATGTTGGGTTCCAGTGGTGGAAGGAAAAGAAACAGTAAGCTGTGCTCATCTCTACCGTTCAGCTTCCTTAAATGCTGCTTATATTCAGCTAACAGTCCAGTGAGGCTGCTGTGGAGTTTTTCCAGTCCATGGTTGTCTAAAGTACTCTGGGAACGGTTCTGCTGCTGCCCAGAGCTTTCATTGGCCTCCTAATTGCTGGGCCTTGTCCTGGGGGGCCCGCTGGGGCTGCAGCCAGTGCTGGCTCCCACTGAGGCTGCCTGGCCCAGAGCAGCCCCAGGGGCACAGGGCAAAGGCAGAGCAATGTGGGGAGGAGAAAGAGCAGGGACGAGATTGCCCTGGAAAGACAGAGGAGATCTGGGGCCCACTCCTGGCCATGGAGCCTGCCCAGAGCCGTGCCCTGCTCGCCGGGGCCTTGAGGGACAGCTGTGCAGCTGGGCCAAGCTGTGCCAGCAGCTCCAGCCATGCTGGGGAGCCTTGCCAGGTCTGGGCCCTGCTGTGCAGGAGGCTCCCTGTGTGCCACTGGCAGCTGGGGCCTCAGCCACCTCCTCTCTCCACAGTCACACCTCTCGACAGCAGCTAAAGGACACTGACAGGTTCTCACGCCCAGATAACTTGAGTAGCTCTTCCAGCAGTGGTGAGGACCTGGGTAGCCCCAACAAAAGCTCTCAGAGGACAACTCCAGAACAGCTGCCATATAGGAGGAAGCAGCAGATCCCTGTGGAAATCTCAGTGCCACCTCCAGGCCTCCCTGTGGGAATCCCTGAGCCTCCTCCACTCCCAGTAGGAATTCCTGAGCCTCCTCCACTCCCCACAGGGATCTTCAATATGCCTCCACCCCACTCCAGTCCATCCCAACCTGTGCCGCAATCCCAAAACCAGTTCAGCACCTTCCATACCCAGCTGAGACCACCACGTCCCCCTCCTCCCAAAATCATCTGACCTGTCTTCCAAAGGACACTGAAGGTGCTTTTGTCCCCCACCCCATGTCCCCATTCAGGAGCCTTGCCCAGCATTTTTGCCGCAATAAAGAGATGAAGTTGTAACCTCAGTGTCCAGGTCGTAGCAGCAGCAAAGCCCACCCAGCAGCAGCACTGGCTGAGCTCCATGCCCAGGAGCAGCCATGGATGCCCACGGTGTGGGCAGGCAGGAGCCAGGCAGGGGCTGCTGTGACCAGTGGCAGGGCCCCGAGGGCTGGGGGAGCCCATGCTGAGCGTCCCTGGGCTGAGGGCACATTTCCTTCCCTGGCATCATCTGGGCCTGGGCCCCATGAGGCAGGCATGGATATTTTGGGTTCTCTGCTGAGGTGTGCTGGGGTCACTCATGAAGCATAAAGGAGTATTAATGGCCTCTCCTAAGGTGTGCAGGCTGCCCTCATGAGGTGTGCAGCAGGGTAACATTTGAGGGGACTTTTACTCTTCTCAAGACAGACAAGGGTCACTTGGCCGAGGTTTTGCAAAGCTGGGAGAAAGCCTCTTGCTAAGCCTTGGGCCTGGCTGCGGGCACAGCGGGCGGGTGGAGCCCATCCCCTGGGGCCAGGCCGGGCTGCTCAGGCCGGGCAGAGCCGGGCCGGCTTGGGCCCCGGCAGGGAAGGGCCGCGAACCTGAGCTCTGATGAGGCTGCTGAGCTCCGCCCTGGCCCTGTGCTGCAGCCCAACACATTTACAGCCGGGCCGTGCCCTGGCCCACAGGAGGCACCCGGGGCTGCAACTGAGGCTGTGCCTTCTCCAACTCAAGTGGGCTGTCTCTGTTCCTTTGGAGGATCCTGAGCCTTGTACCTCGGCCTGATGGTGCAAAGATGCCTCCAGCAACCCTGAGTTTTCAGAAATAAAGGCTTTGTGCTGATTAATATGAAAAGCTGTATGGGTGGCCTGCAGCTAATGTTCTTTTGTTGCCTGGCCCCCAGTCAGTGCTGGAGTCTAAATGACTGACCCAGCCCTGAGCTGCTCTTTAGACTGATTTGATGAAAGGGACTGAAGCTCTAGTGAGTCCAATTCTGCAGGAAAACAAGTACAGCAACTTGGATACTGCTGGTGACAAAAGCAGAGTGCAGAGTTGAACCTGTGAGGCCACCTCACTGCCGCCTCCCCCCACTCTTTTATTTTCATTTTGTTTAACATTCTGAGTGCCAGCCTTTGGATGAAATGGGCTCTCAGCAAGGAGCTGCTGGGCCTCCTGGCTGTGTCCATTTGTGCTCCCAGTGCTTCTGGTCTGGTTGGGCTGGCGTGATAAATAGGTATGATTCGTGCTGATGAAAACTGAAACAGTAATCAATATTGATACAGTAATTAATATTTAGGAACAACAAAATAGTTAAAAGTTGTAATGCCAAAGAAGAGAGAGAGAGGAAGGGCTCCGCCACCCCCCACCCCCGGCAGATGTTCACAAGGACAGGAGGAAAGAAGCTGAAGAGAAAGTTGCTAAAAATGAGCAGAAAGGAAGCAAAACCTGTTTGGGTCCGAGAAAATGCTAATTATAAGGGATTTATTGCCTTGATATGTAGATATAATGATATGTTATTCTTGGCTTACATTGTACTGGCTTGACGCGCATGTGTAACCCAAAGGTGAATTAAAGGACAAGGAAGAAGACTATAGAGCCTTCATCAGTGACCACCCCCAAAGACTTGTGCGACCACCAAACCGAGTAGTGGCGCATGCGTGGTAAAAGTGGTAATGCAAGCAGAGATAGAGAGATGACAAACCGAAAATGGGAGGAGATGGTATTGACACATGGCATATAAGGGGTGATTTTCTCTTGGCAAGCTTGTGTGTGATGTGGCAAGGGTCCAAGAGCCCTGCACTCCGTACCCCACCGTTATCTTTTGCTTATGCGCTATTATTGGAACCAAATTATCCCTTATTTTAACCAAATTATATTATATCCAATTTTATATTTTTGATTTTAACTATTCAATTAAAATTGTTACTACTTTTAATATTGTTTGGTTTTTTATGATGGGATAATTGGGCAAACATAACAGCTGGGACACTTGTCCATCATGCCTATGTGTCTGTTTCCTGTCATTCCAATGCACAGCCCTTTCCCACTGCTTGTCATTTAAATACTGTAATTATTTTACTGGATAACTTACACCTTGTTATAAATGTGAAGCTTGACTAGGCCAATATTCAAGCAGCAATCAATTTATTAATTAATATGGTAAAGTATGATCCATACAGTGGTAGGTAAAGTGGGGGAAGTTTTCCCTCCCAATGCACACCGATAGTTGAGGCTTACAAGTATTGATAGGGGCATTCATAAGCTTTCTCAAGAATTTCTACTTCCAATTTTTACTCATCATTAGTTTTTACTCCCAATTTTGTGTCACAATTCTATACTCTATTGTGATTTAGTTTTTCTCAGGATGTACTGCAGAAAAGGAGTATCCCAGGTGGTCGTGGTCCGGTTTCCAAAATAAGGAAGAAGTATTCCATCTGGTGAGGTCCAGCTCTCCAGATGTGGGTCCAACTTTTAATTGCAAGGACTATAAATCTCATGACAGTGATGTCCAGCTTCCCTTGGTCAAAACTATTAATCCTTGAGTTGATGTTCATCTTCTTTTCTCAAGCTGCTTTTCTCTGTTTTGTTAAGGCCTGAGATAAGCATGCTTCCTTTTGATATATTCTAAAGCTGTACTTTCCAAGATCCTTACTACAAGCAATATTCTAAAATGATACTTAATTTATACTAAAATTAAAAGGCTAATACTGCAAAGCTCTTTAAGGCTTAGCTACAAGCAGAAAGTTCCTGTCAAACAGGAACATCCTTAATGCTTTAATTCAAATGCTCCTAAATCAAGTTAAGACTCATAAAGGTTAATTGCGAACAAAAGATAGGTTCAAAGGCCTTTTTCCATGCTTTACTTTCCTCAGTTATTGTTAGAATTTGTCTTTATAACTGTCCCATGGTTGGTTTCCACACATATCACAATGACAAATACAGACGCGGCCTGTATGTACCTGACACATAACACAGCTTGGTATTTCACAGTCCTGCACTTCAGGATATTAAATTGTGTTAATCAGACTTTGTCCCATCATGAGTTTCTGGAACACATTTTCAAGCCTTGCAGCTGTAGCCCAAGGGAAGCTGTTTCTGTCTTGCATCACCAAACTGGCAGGGTTTTTGCAAAGACAGCCCTTTAGAAAGGACTTGTTGTGTGCATTAACATCTAAGGGGCTGCTTTCAAAGACAGACCAAAACCCCATGAACAAACAGCAAATCTACCAAACAACATATTTTTTAAAAGTACTTTATTTGTAGCTTTTGTTCTTAATGTTTTCCAGTTGGCCACCTTTTCCACTGCAGTGTCTTTCTTTGGACAGAAAAGCCCCCTTGCTAGATGATGTGACTTAACAAGGAAAACAGAACTCACACACAATGCATTTATTAGAGCTAAACATGGAGGTTCCCATGATCACAGTCATAATCATTGATTTTCAGTTTATTTTCGTTTCAGATAGTTTTCAGAAGGGTGAGAACAGTACCTCAGATCCCCTGGGTGTGTTGGTGCCATAGCCACTTATTATCTCTTCTTTCTTGTTATCTGTCCTTTCTGTAGTTCTGTAGTTCCTCTGCCCATTTGTTGCTCTTGGATCACTGCCTCCTTCACCTGATTTTTATCTTTTCCTGGATTTGTGAGGATTTTTGTGTTGGTTTTGGTTTTTTTTCTTGGTGGTTGTTTTGTTTGCCTGTTCTATTTGGTCACAGTTTTGCTATTGGTTTTTGGGTTTTTTTATCCCCTTAACAGCAAGAATCAGCTTGTGATTTGTATTGTGAAGTTGTGATACACAGGTGTTGCACATAAAGGTTGTTTTTGTTTTTAAAGTCATCTCAGACATGCAAGGCCCTGTGTCTTTGAAAACTGTGTGCTCTTGAGTCGATATGCAAAATAATTAGACTCCACAGTCTGATGTAGTTATGAAGTGGAAATGTATTGTCAGCAGCCAACACAAGCGATATAGCTCTCATGAAAGCTTGTGCCCTGAGCCTCGGTCTGACCCACATCTTCATTCTCAAAGATGTTCCATGTTCATTACATTGCACAACATTGCCATGCATATTCAAACCCTGGCCCCTCCTGTCCTCGCCTCACATGGTAATCAGATCCAGGTCCTTCTGGGCACGCATTGTTTGCTGTGGTGCTCGCACGGGGGTCTCTCAGTGATCTCTGAGGCCGAAGACTGTGGTCTTCCTCATGACTGAACTTTGGAACTTTTCTCCTTTGTGCGTGCGCTTGGGTCCCTTGGTGGGGGTGCAATCTGGGGGTATAGCTAAGGCCATGAGGTCACAGCAGGCTCTGAGGTCACAGAGGTGCCAGAGCCCCGTGGTTGCACAGCAGCACAAGGAGCGAGCAGTCAGTGCTTGAGCACAACTGTTGCGGCGGCAGCAGCGGCGGTGGCAGCAGTGGTGCTGACATTGGGACAGCGGTGTCAGGACAGCGGTGGCAGCAAGAGCTGCGGGACTGGCAGAGGGCAAGGCACCATGGCCCTTGCTCTGCGCCTCTTCCTCCTGCTCCTCCTGGCCGTGGCCCTGCCTGCCAGGGCTGCCCAGGCCGCTCCGCTGCAAGCGCGGGGTTCAGGTGAGCCGGCAGCCTGGCTCCCCTTTCCCGGGACAGCGCTCCCTGCTCCCCGGGAAGCGCTGGGGATGGTTTTGCCCAGGCCTTTAGGGAGGGTTTCCTCTGGGGGAGGGAGAGAGCCCCTACAGGCCCTGTGCAGCCCCTGTTTCCTCTCCAGGGATGTGTCACAGGGCCTGCAAAGAGGGTGGAGAGTGCCCAAGGAGCCAGGCCAGAGCTGCCCAGGCCCCTGTGCAGCTTTGGCCTTGTACATTCACATCTGGCTCCCACAGCCTTACATGGCCCCCTTGCAGTGCCCATTTACTGTAAGCAGTGGGGGATCCCAGCACACCATGGAAATGCCCTGGTCTTTGCACTCTTCTAGACTGGAACGATAAGATGGCTTATATGGAAAAGCTGGTGAGCGACAGTATGAAGACCCTAGGGCATGGTGGAGGCAAGTTCTTTGTGTTCCTTTCCTGAAAAATAATCAGTGTCCATGTGGAAATGGCTCAGTCATGAGCCCTGTCCCTTAACATAATCTCTGGCTTTAAAGAATCTGGACATCTTGCCCTGCTCTCTTCTGTGATCCCCCAGGATCGTTGTCAGTGGGAGGAAGGATCATTTATGTGTCCATCCCCCTCCCATGTGCAATGCCAGTGTGTCCTTCTGTGTGCTCTGTGCAGCCACAGAGAAGAGCAGAGAGGGAAGGGGCCGGGCCCAGGGCTGTGCCCCGGGGCTGAGCCTTTCTCAGCTCCTTTGCCGGCCCCAGGGAGCCTGAGCTGCTCCTGCTGCCACTGCCAAGCCCTGGCCCTGCCTGGGGCTGGGTTTGGAGCTGCTGGCAGCTCCAGGGAGTCCTTTCTGCCCCGACTGCCCCGCAAGGGGCTCCTTCCATCCCAGTGTGGGGCCACTGCAGGCACGAGGTGCCCCTGGCCCTGCTCCTGAGTGGAAGGCAGAGCTGAGGGAGTGCCTTGGAGGGCACCAATCACCCAGGTGCCCTCACTGCCACTTGGGCCTGAAGAAGAAATGGAACTTCCCATTAAGGTCCTCCTAAATGGAAGAACCAAGACATAGGAGACACGAAATCCTTGGAGGCAGCCAAACATCTGGAGCAGATGCTGAGTGACCTGGAGAGACGCCGTGGTGGGTGCATTTCCCTCTGCCTTGTCCTGGGGCTCAGCAGCCGGGGGCTTTGGCTGCACATCTGGACACGCCGTGCCCGGCACAGCGGGAAGGGATCCATGGCAGCCTCGCTGCCCCGCTGCTGCTTCCACGCCCTGCAGGGCTGTTTGCCAGCCTGGCCTGGCTGCAGCTTCTCCCCAGCCTCTGCAGGAAGGCATTTGGCATCAGTCCACAGGCAGCCCAAACTGCACCACGGGCCATAGATGCCCTGAGATCCCCGGCAATTTTCTAATCTCCAGTCAGATCAGGTGTAGGGGCTTTTTCAGTCAGGGAGGTCTCTAGCCCAGCCCCAATAACCTGGCCATTTTCCTGATCCTTATCCACGACTTGACAAGTATTGTCTCCTGAAGTTGCCACCTCCTGCAATGGTTCCATCTGACCCAGCTGTCCTTTTTCCTTTCTCAAGCAATGGAGCAAAAGTCCATGCAGGTGGGGCCATATCCTGTAGGAAGCAATGGCTTTGTGCCAGCCACTGATGCAGGAAAGGAGGAGATGCCAGACATGGGCACAGGTACAGGAGATAATTGCTCCGCCAGGCTCAGCCCTTGGTGGGGCTGTGTGGCAGCAGCTCTTTCCCCCAGGGCCTGCCCTTGCCCAGCCCGGCAGCAGCCAAAGCTGGAGGAGGCTCTGGAATCCTCTGGAGCTCGTTCACAGCCCCGGGGAAAGGGGACCCCTGCAGCAACGTCCCTCCCACTGCAGCTGCTCTGGAGCTGGCCCTGAGTGCCCAGAGGCCCAAGGCACAGGAGCAGCCCCGAGCGGGAGCCCTGCCGCCAGCCCAGGGCCAGAGCCAGCCTTGGCTCCCGACTGGGCAGGGGCTGCACTGGCTCCTGACAGGGCCTGACTCTGTGCCCTGGGGCTGGGGGAGCTGCCACGGGGCAGGGAGGGCCAGGGCTGCTGGCAGTGGCTGCTCAGGGATGGCTTTGGCCCGTGTCCCTCCAAGCAGCCACTGCCCAAGCAGCTGCGCTGCCCCCGGGCTCTCCTCCCGGCCTGCTGGGCTTTGTTGGGTGGCACAGCCTGTGCCAAGGGGCGGCAAGGTGCCTGCAGGCCCCAGCTCTGGGGCAAACGGAGAACGTCCTGCCCGCATCCACCGTGCTGCCAGCTCAGCAGTGCAGCACAGCACGGGCTCACGCTCCCCATTGCTCCCACAGAAGTGCTTGGCATATCAGACACTAACGCCCAGAATCTACGGAACACCCCAAGAATTATCTGCCCCCAGGATGTGCGCAGCTCCTGCATGTTAGGCCCGGTAGTGACACTGTTCACTGTGCCTATTTCCTTGGTGCTGTGCTATGTTGGGTTCCAGTGGTGGAAGGAAAAGAAACAGTAAGCTGTGCTCATCTCTACCGTTCAGCTTCCTTAAATGCTGCTTATATTCAGCTAACATTCCAGTGAGGCTGCTGTGGAGTTTTTCCAGTCCATGGTTGTCCAAAGTTCTCTGGGAACGGTTCTGCTGCTGCCCAGAGCTTTCATTGGCCTCCTAATTGCTGGGCCTTGTCCTGGGCGGCCCGCTGGGGCTGCAGCCAGTGCTGGCTCCCACTGAGGCTGCCTGGCCCAGAGCAGCCCCAGGGGCACAGGGCAAAGGCAGAGCAATGTGGGGAGGAGAAAGAGCAGGGACGAGATTGCCCTGGAAAGACAGAGGAGATCTGGGGCCCACTCCTGGCCATGGAGCCTGCCCAGAGCCGTGCCCTGCTCGCCGGGGCCTTGAGGGACAGCTGTGCAGCTGGGCCAAGCTGTGCCAGCAGCTCCAGCCATGCTGGGGAGCCTTGCCAGGTCTGGGCCCTGCTGTGCAGGAGGCTCCCTGTGTGCCACTGGCAGCTGGGGCCTCAGCCACCTCCTCTCTCCACAGTCACACCTCTCGACAGCAGCTAAAGGACACTGACAGGTTCTCACGCCCAGATAACTTGAGTAGCTCTTCCAGCAGTGGTGAGGACCTGGGTAGCCCCAACAAAAGCTCTCAGAGGACAACTCCAGAACAGCTGCCATATAGGAGGAAGCAGCAGATCCCTGTGGAAATCTCAGTGCCACCTCCAGGCCTCCCTGTGGGAATCCCTGAGCCTCCTCCACTCCCAGTAGGAATTCCTGAGCCTCCTCCACTCCCCACAGGGATCTTCAATATGCCTCCACCCCACTCCAGTCCATCCCAACCTGTGCCGCAATCCCAAAACCAGTTCAGCACCTTCCATACCCAGCTGAGACCACCACGTCCCCCTCCTCCCAAAATCATCTGACCTGTCTTCCAAAGGACACTGAAGGTGCTTTTGTCCCCCACCCCATGTCCCCATTCAGGAGCCTTGCCCAGCATTTTTGCCGCAATAAAGAGATGAAGTTGTAACCTCAGTGTCCAGGTCGTAGCAGCAGCAAAGCCCACCCAGCAGCAGCACTGGCTGAGCTCCATGCCCAGGAGCAGCCATGGATGCCCACGGTGTGGGCAGGCAGGAGCCAGGCAGGGGCTGCTGTGACCAGTGGCAGGGCCCCGAGGGCTGGGGGAGCCCATGCTGAGCGTCCCTGGGCTGAGGGCACATTTCCTTCCCTGGCATCATCTGGGCCTGGGCCCCATGAGGCAGGCATGGATATTTTGGGTTCTCTGCTGAGGTGTGCTGGGGTCACTCATGAAGCATAAAGGAGTATTAATGGCCTCTCCTAAGGTGTGCAGGCTGCCCTCATGAGGTGTGCAGCAGGGTAACATTTGAGGGGACTTTTACTCTTCTCAAGACAGACAAGGGTCACTTGGCCGAGGTTTTGCAAAGCTGGGAGAAAGCCTCTTGCTAAGCCTTGGGCCTGGCTGCGGGCACAGCGGGCGGGTGGAGCCCATCCCCTGGGGCCAGGCCGGGCTGCTCAGGCCGGGCAGAGCCGGGCCGGCTTGGGCCCCGGCAGGGAAGGGCCGCGAACCTGAGCTCTGATGAGGCTGCTGAGCTCCGCCCTGGCCCTGTGCTGCAGCCCAACACATTTACAGCCGGGCCGTGCCCTGGCCCACAGGAGGCACCCGGGGCTGCAACTGAGGCTGTGCCTTCTCCAACTCAAGTGGGCTGTCTCTGTTCCTTTGGAGGATCCTGAGCCTTGTACCTCGGCCTGATGGTGCAAAGATGCCTCCAGCAACCCTGAGTTTTCAGAAATAAAGGCTTTGTGCTGATTAATATGAAAAGCTGTATGGGTGGCCTGCAGCTAATGTTCTTTTGTTGCCTGGCCCCCAGTCAGTGCTGGAGTCTAAATGACTGACCCAGCCCTGAGCTGCTCTTTAGACTGATTTGATGAAAGGGACTGAAGCTCTAGTGAGTCCAATTCTGCAGGAAAACAAGTACAGCAACTTGGATACTGCTGGTGACAAAAGCAGAGTGCAGAGTTGAACCTGTGAGGCCACCTCACTGCCGCCTCCCCCCACTCTTTTATTTTCATTTTGTTTAACATTCTGAGTGCCAGCCTTTGGATGAAATGGGCTCTCAGCAAGGAGCTGCTGGGCCTCCTGGCTGTGTCCATTTGTGCTCCCAGTGCTTCTGGTCTGGTTGGGCTGGCGTGATAAATAGGTATGATTCGTGCTGATGAAAACTGAAACAGTAATCAATATTGATACAGTAATTAATATTTAGGAACAACAAAATAGTTAAAAGTTGTAATGCCAAAGAAGAGAGAGAGAGGAAGGGCTCCGCCACCCCCCACCCCCGGCAGATGTTCACAAGGACAGGAGGAAAGAAGCTGAAGAGAAAGTTGCTAAAAATGAGCAGAAAGGAAGCAAAACCTGTTTGGGTCCGAGAAAATGCTAATTATAAGGGATTTATTGCCTTGATATGTAGATATAATGATATGTTATTCTTGGCTTACATTGTACTGGCTTGACGCGCATGTGTAACCCAAAGGTGAATTAAAGGACAAGGAAGAAGACTATAGAGCCTTCATCAGTGACCACCCCCAAAGACTTGTGCGACCACCAAACCGAGTAGTGGCGCATGCGTGGTAAAAGTGGTAATGCAAGCAGAGATAGAGAGATGACAAACCGAAAATGGGAGGAGATGGTATTGACACATGGCATATAAGGGGTGATTTTCTCTTGGCAAGCTTGTGTGTGATGTGGCAAGGGTCCAAGAGCCCTGCACTCCGTACCCCACCGTTATCTTTTGCTTATGCGCTATTATTGGAACCAAATTATCCCTTATTTTAACCAAATTATATTATATCCAATTTTATATTTTTGATTTTAACTATTCAATTAAAATTGTTACTACTTTTAATATTGTTTGGTTTTTTATGATGGGATAATTGGGCAAACATAACAGCTGGGACACTTGTCCATCATGCCTATGTGTCTGTTTCCTGTCATTCCAATGCACAGCCCTTTCCCACTGCTTGTCATTTAAATACTGTAATTATTTTATTGGATAACTTACACCTTGTTATAAATGTGAAGCTTGACTAGGCCAATATTCAAGCAGCAATCAATTTATTAATTAATATGGTAAAGTATGATCCATACAGTGGTAGGTAAAGTGGGGGAAGTTTTCCCTCCCAATGCACACCGATAGTTGAGGCTTACAAGTATTGATAGGGGCATTCATAAGCTTTCTCAAGAATTTCTACTTCCAATTTTTACTCATCATTAGTTTTTACTCCCAATTTTGTGTCACAATTCTATACTCTATTGTGATTTAGTTTTTCTCAGGATGTACTGCAGAAAAGGAGTATCCCAGGTGGTCGTGGTCCGGTTTCCAAAATAAGGAAGAAGTATTCCATCTGGTGAGGTCCAGCTCTCCAGATGTGGGTCCAACTTTTAATTGCAAGGACTATAAATCTCATGACAGTGATGTCCAGCTTCCCTTGGTCAAAACTATTAATCCTTGAGTTGATGTTCATCTTCTTTTCTCAAGCTGCTTTTCTCTGTTTTGTTAAGGCCTGAGATAAGCATGCTTCCTTTTGATATATTCTAAAGCTGTACTTTCCAAGATCCTTACTACAAGCAATATTCTAAAATGATACTTAATTTATACTAAAATTAAAAGGCTAATACTGCAAAGCTCTTTAAGGCTTAGCTACAAGCAGAAAGTTCCTGTCAAACAGGAACATCCTTAATGCTTTAATTCAAATGCTCCTAAATCAAGTTAAGACTCATAAAGGTTAATTGCGAACAAAAGATAGGTTCAAAGGCCTTTTTCCATGCTTTACTTTCCTCAGTTATTGTTAGAATTTGTCTTTATAACTGTCCCATGGTTGGTTTCCACACATATCACAATGACAAATACAGACGCGGCCTGTATGTACCTGACACATAACACAGCTTGGTATTTCACAGTCCTGCACTTCAGGATATTAAATTGTGTTAATCAGACTTTGTCCCATCATGAATTTCTGGAACACATTTTCAAGCCTTGCAGCTGTAGCCCAAGGGAAGCTGTTTCTGTCTTGCATCACCAAACTGGCAGGGTTTTTGCAAAGACAGCCCTTTAGAAAGGACTTGTTGTGTGCATTAACATCTAAGGGGCTGCTTTCAAAGACAGACCAAAACCCCATGAACAAACAGCAAATCTACCAAACAACATATTTTTTAAAAGTACTTTATTTGTAGCTTTTGTTCTTAATGTTTTCCAGTTGGCCACCTTTTCCACTGCAGTGTCTTTCTTTGGACAGAAAAGCCCCCTTGCTAGATGATGTGACTTAACAAGGAAAACAGAACTCACACACAATGCATTTATTAGAGCTAAACATGGAGGTTCCCATGATCACAGTCATAATCATTGATTTTCAGTTTATTTTGGTTTCAGATAGTTTTCAGAAGGGTGAGAACAGTACCTCAGATCCCCTGGGTGTGTTGGTGCCATAGCCACTTATTATCTCTTCTTTCTTGTTATCTGTCCTTTCTGTAGTTCTGTAGTTCCTCTGCCCATTTGTTGCTCTTGGATCACTGCCTCCTTCACCTGATTTTTATCTTTTCCTGGATTTGTGAGGATTTTTGTGTTGGTTTTGGTTTTTTTTCTTGGTGGTTGTTTTGTTTGCCTGTTCTATTTGGTCACAGTTTTGCTATTGGTTTTTGGGTTTTTTTATCCCCTTAACAGCAAGAATCAGCTTGTGATTTGTATTGTGAAGTTGTGATACACAGGTGTTGCACATAAAGGTTGTTTTTGTTTTTAAAGTCATCTCAGACATGCAAGGCCCTGTGTCTTTGAAAACTGTGTGCTCTTGAGTCGATATGCAAAATAATTAGACTCCACAGTCTGATGTAGTTATGAAGTGGAAATGTATTGTCAGCAGCCAACACAAGCGATATAGCTCTCATGAAAGCTTGTGCCCTGAGCCTCGGTCTGACCCACATCTTCATTCTCAAAGATGTTCCATGTTCATTACATTGCACAACATTGCCATGCATATTCAAACCCTGGCCCCTCCTGTCCTCGCCTCACATGGTAATCAGATCCAGGTCCTTCTGGGCACGCATTGTTTGCTGTGGTGCTCGCACGGGGGTCTCTCAGTGATCTCTGAGGCCGAAGACTGTGGTCTTCCTCATGACTGAACTTTGGAACTTTTCTCCTTTGTGCGTGCGCTTGGGTCCCTTGGTGGGGGTGCAATCTGGGGGTATAGCTAAGGCCATGAGGTCACAGCAGGCTCTGAGGTCACAGAGGTGCCAGAGCCCCGTGCTTGCACAGCAGCACAAGGAGCGAGCAGTCAGTGCTTGAGCACAACTGTTGCGGCGGCAGCAGCGGCGGTGGCAGCAGTGGTGCTGACATTGGGACAGCGGTGTCAGGACAGCGGTGGCAGCAAGAGCTGCGGGACTGGCAGAGGGCAAGGCACCATGGCCCTTGCTCTGCGCCTCTTCCTCCTGCTCCTCCTGGCCGTGGCCCTGCCTGCCAGGGCTGCCCAGGCCGCTCCGCTGCAAGCGCGGGGTTCAGGTGAGCCGGCAGCCTGGCTCCCCTTTCCCGGGACAGCGCTCCCTGCTCCCCGGGAAGCGCTGGGGATGGTTTTCCGCAGGCCTTTAGGGAGGGTTTCCTCTGGGGGAGGGAGAGAGCCCCTACAGGCCCTGTGCAGCCCCTGTTTCCTCTCCAGGGATGTGTCACAGGGCCTGCAAAGAGGGTGGAGAGTGCCCAAGGAGCCAGGCCAGAGCTGCCCAGGCCCCTGTGCAGCTTTGGCCTTGTACATTCACATCTGGCTCCCACAGCCTTACATGGCCCCCTTGCAGTGCCCATTTACTGTAAGCAGTGGGGGATCCCAGCACACCATGGAAATGCCCTGGTCTTTGCACTCTTCTAGACTGCAACGATAAGATGGCTTATATGGAAAAGCTGGTGAGCGACAGTATGAAGACCCTAGGGCATGGTGGAGGCAAGTTCTTTGTGGTCCTTTCCTGAAAAATAATCAGTGTCCATGTGGAAATGGCTCAGTCATGAGCCCTGTCCCTTAACATAATCTCTGGCTTTAAAGAATCTGGACATCTTGCCCTGCTCTCTTCTGTGATCCCCCAGGATCGCTGTCAGTGGGAGGAAGGATCATTTATGTGTCCATCCCCCTCCCATGTGCAATGCCAGTGTGTCCCTCCGTGTGCTCTGTGCAACCACAGAGAAGAGCAGAGAGGGAAGGGGCCGGGCCCAGGGCTGTGCCCCGGGGCTGAGCCTTTCTCAGCTCTTTTGCCGGCCCCAGGGAGCCTGAGCTGCTCCTGCTGCCACTGCCAAGCCCTGGCCCTGCCTGGGGCTGGGTTTGGAGCTGCTGGCAGCTCCAGGGAGTCCTTTCTGCCCCGACTGCCCCGCAAGGGGCTCCTTCCATCCCAGTGTGGGGCCACTGCAGGCACGAGGTGCCCCTGGCCCTGCTCCTGAGTGGAAGGCAGAGCTGAGGGAGTGCCTTGGAGGGCACCAATCACCCAGGTGCCCTCACTGCCACTTGGGCCTGAAGAAGAAATGGAACTTCCCATTAAGGTCCTCCTAAATGGAAGAACCAAGACATAGGAGACACGAAATCCTTGGAGGCAGCCAAACATCTGGAGCAGATGCTGAGTGACCTGGAGAGACGCCGTGGTGGGTGCATTTCCCTCTGCCTTGTCCTGGGGCTCAGCAGCCGGGGGCTTTGGCTGCACATCTGGACACGCCGTGCCCGGCACAGCGGGAAGGGATCCATGGCAGCCTCGCTGCCCCGCTGCTGCTTCCACGCCCTGCAGGGCTGTTTGCCAGCCTGGCCTGGCTGCAGCTTCTCCCCAGCCTCTGCAGGAAGGCATTTGGCATCAGTTCACAGGCAGCCCAAACTGCACCACGGGCCATAGATGCCCTGAGATCCCCGGCAATTTTCTAATCTCCAGTCAGATCAGGTGTAGGGGCTTTTTCAGTCAGGGAGGTCTCTAGCCCAGCCCCAATAACCTGGCCATTTTCCTGATCCTTATCCACGACTTGACAAGTATTGTCTCCTGAAGTTGCCACCTCCTGCAATGGTTCCATCTGACCCAGCTGTCCTTTTTCCTTTCTCAAGCAATGGAGCAAAAGTCCATGCAGGTGGGGCCATATCCTGTAGGAAGCAATGGCTTTGTGCCAGCCACTGATGCAGGAAAGGAGGAGATGCCAGACATGGGCACAGGTACAGGAGATAATTGCTCCGCCAGGCTCAGCCCTTGGTGGGGCTGTGTGGCTGCAGCTCTTTCCCCCAGGGCCTGCCCTTGCCCAGCCCGGCAGCAGCCAAAGCTGGAGGAGGCTCTGGAGGCTTGGAATCCTCTGGAGCTCGTTCA
The DNA here is from genome assembly GCF_047830755.1 of Zonotrichia albicollis. Lineage (NCBI taxonomy): Eukaryota > Metazoa > Chordata > Aves > Passeriformes > Passerellidae > Zonotrichia > Zonotrichia albicollis. The sequence continues at coordinate 171,302 of NW_027428461.1, read as the reverse complement.
CAGCCCCGGGGAAAGGGGACCCCTGCAGCAACGTCCCTCCCACTGCAGCTGCTCTGGAGCTGGCCCTGAGTGCCCAGAGGCCCAAGGCACAGGAGCAGCCCCGAGCGGGAGCCCTGCCGCCAGCCCAGGGCCAGAGCCAGCCTTGGCTCCCGACTGGGCAGGGGCTGCACTGGCTCCTGACAGGGCCTGACTCTGTGCCCTGGGGCTGGGGGAGCTGCCACGGGGCAGGGAGGGCCAGGGCTGCTGGCAGTGGCTGCTCAGGGATGGCTTTGGCCCGTGTCCCTCCAAGCAGCCACTGCCCAAGCAGCTGCGCTGCCCCCGGGCTCTCCTCCCGGCCTGCTGGGCTTTGTTGGGTGGCACAGCCTGTGCCAAGGGGCGGCAAGGTGCCTGCAGGCCCCAGCTCTGGGGCAAACGGAGAACGTCCTGCCCGCATCCACCGTGCTGCCAGCTCAGCAGTGCAGCACAGCACGGGCTCACGCTCCCCATTGCTCCCACAGAAGTGCTTGGCATATCAGACACTAACGCCCAGAATCTACGGAACACCCCAAGAATTATCTGCCCCCAGGATGTGCGCAGCTCCTGCATGTTAGGCCCGGTAGTGACACTGTTCACTGTGCCTATTTCCTTGGTGCTGTGCTATGTTGGGTTCCAGTGGTGGAAGGAAAAGAAACAGTAAGCTGTGCTCATCTCTACCGTTCAGCTTCCTTAAATGCTGCTTATATTCAGCTAACATTCCAGTGAGGCTGCTGTGGAGTTTTTCCAGTCCATGGTTGTCCAAAGTACTCTGGGAACGGTTCTGCTGCTGCCCAGAGCTTTCATTGGCCTCCTAATTGCTGGGCCTTGTCCTGGGCGGCCCGCTGGGGCTGCAGCCAGTGCTGGCTCCCACTGAGGCTGCCTGGCCCAGAGCAGCCCCAGGGGCACAGGGCAAAGGCAGAGCAATGTGGGGAGGAGAAAGAGCAGGGACGAGATTGCCCTGGAAAGACAGAGGAGATCTGGGGCCCACTCCTGGCCATGGAGCCTGCCCAGAGCCGTGCCCTGCTCGCCGGGGCCTTGAGGGACAGCTGTGTAGCTGGGCCAAGCTGTGCCAGCAGCTCCAGCCATGCTGGGGAGCCTTGCCAGCTCTGGGCCCTGCTGTGCAGGAGGCTCCCTGTGTGCCACTGGCAGCTGGGGCCTCAGCCACCTCCTCTCTCCACAGTCACGCCTCTCGACAGCAGCTAAAGGACACTGACAGGTTCTCACGCCCAGATTACTTGAGTAGCTCTTCCAGCAGTGGTGAGGACCTGGGTAACCCCAACAAAAGCTCTCAGAGGACAACTCCAGAACAGCTGCCATATAGGAGGAAGCAGCAGATCCCTGTGGAAATCCCAGTGCCACCTCCAGGCCTCCCTGTGGGAATCCCTGAGCCTCCTCCACTCCCAGTAGGAATTCCTGAGCCTCCTCCACTCCCCACAGGGATCTTCAATATGCCTCCACCCCACTCCAGTCCATCCCAACCTGTGCCGCAATCCCAAAACCAGTTCAGCACCTTCCATACCCAGCTGAGACCACCACGTCCCCCTCCTCCCAAAATCATCTGACCTGTCTTCCAAAGGACACTGAAGGTGCTTTTGTCCCCCACCCCATGTCCCCATTCAGGAGCCTTGCCCAGCATTTTTGCCGCAATAAAGAGATGAAGTTGTAACCTCAGTGTCCAGGTCGTAGCAGCAGCAAAGCCCACCCAGCAGCAGCACTGGCTGAGCTCCATGCCCAGGAGCAGCCATGGATGCCCACGGTGTGGGCAGGCAGGAGCCAGGCAGGGGCTGCTGTGACCAGTGGCAGGGCCCCGAGGGCTGGGGGAGCCCATGCTGAGCGTCCCTGGGCTGAGGGCACATTTCCTTCCCTGGCATCATCTGGGCCTGGGCCCCATGAGGCAGGCATGGATATTTTGGGTTCTCTGCTGAGGTGTGCTGGGGTCACTCATGAAGCATAAAGGAGTATTAATGGCCTCTCCTAAGGTGTGCAGGCTGCCCTCATGAGGTGTGCAGCAGGGTTACATTTGAGGGGACTTTTACTCTTCTCAAGACAGACAAGGGTCACTTGGCCGAGGTTTTGCAAAGCTGGGAGAAAGCCTCTTGCTAAGCCTTGGGCCTGGCTGCGGGCACAGCGGGTGGGTGGAGCCCATCCCCTGGGGCCAGGCCGGGCTGCTCAGGCCGGGCAGGGCCGGGCCGGCTCGGGCCCCGGCAGGGAAGGGCCGCGAACATGAGCTCTGATGAGGCTGCTGAGCTCCACCCTGGCCCTGTGCTGCAGCCCAACACATTTACAGCCGGGCCGTGCCCTGGCCCACAGGAGGCACGCGGGGCTGCAACTGAGGCTGTGCCTTCTCCAACTCAAGTGGGCTGTCTCTGTTCCTTTGGAGGATCCTGAGCCTTGTACCTCGGCCTGATGGTGCAAAGATGCCTCCAGCAACCCTGAGTTTTCAGAAATAAAGGCTTTGTGCTGATTAATATGAAAAGCTGTATGGGTGGCCTGCAGCTAATGTTCTTTTGTTGCCTGGCCCCCAGTCAGTGCTGGAGTCTAAATGACTGACCCAGCCCTGAGCTGCTCTTTAGACTGATTTGATGAAAGGGACTGAAGCTCTAGTGAGTCCAATTCTCCAGGAAAACAAGTACAGCAACTTGGATACTGCTGGTGACAAAAGCAGAGTGCAGAGTTGAACCTGTGAGGCCACCTCACTGCCGCCTCCCCCCACTCTTTTATTTTCATTTTGTTTAACATTCTGAGTGCCAGCCTTTGGATGAAATGGGCTCTCAGCAAGGAGCTGCTGGGCCTCCTGGCTGTGTCCATTTGTGCTCCCAGTGCTTCTGGTCTGGTTGGGCTGGTGTGATAAATAGGTATGATTCGTGCTGATGAAAACTGAAACAGTAATCAATATTGATACAGTAATTAATATTTAGGAACAACAAAATAGTTAAAAGTTGTAATGCCAAAGAAGAGAGAGAGAGGAAGGGCTCCGCCACCCCCCACCCCCGGCAGATGTTCACAAGGACAGGAGGAAAGAAGCTGAAGAGAAAGTTGCTAAAAATGAGCAGAAAGGAAGCAAAACCTGTTTGGGTCCGAGAAAATGCTAATTATAAGGGATTTATTGCCTTGATATGTAGATATAATGATATGTTATTCTTGGCTTACATTGTACTGGCTTGACGCGCATGTGTAACCCAAAGGTGAATTAAAGGACAAGGAAGAAGACTATAGAGCCTTCATCAGTGACCACCCCCAAAGACTTGTGCGACCACCAAACCGAGTAGTGGCGCATGCGTGGTAAAAGTGGTAATGCAAGCAGAGATAGAGAGATGACAAACCGAAAATGGGAGGAGATGGTATTGACACATGGCATATAAGGGGTGATTTTCTCTTGGCAAGCTTGTGTGTGATGTGGCAAGGGTCCAAGAGCCCTGCACTCCGTACCCCACCGTTATCTTTTGCTTATGCGCTATTATTGGAACCAAATTATCCCTTATTTTAACCAAATTATATTATATCCAATTTTATATTTTTGATTTTAACTATTCAATTAAAATTGTTACTACTTTTAATATTGTTTGGTTTTTTATGATGGGATAATTGGGCAAACATAACAGCTGGTTCACTTGTCCATCATGCCTATGTGTCTCTTTCCTGTCATTCCAATGCACAGCCCTTTCCCACTGCTTGTCATTTAAATACTGTAATTATTTTACTGGATAACTTACACCTTGTTATAAATGTGAAGCTTGACTAGGCCAATATTCAAGCAGCAATCAATTTATTAATTAATATGGTAAAGTATGATCCATACAGTGGTAGGTAAAGTGGGGGAAGTTTTCCCTCCCAATGCACACCGATAGTTGAGGCTTACAAGTATTGATAGGGGCATTCATAAGCTTTCTCAAGAATTTCTACTTCCAATTTTTACTCATCATTAGTTTTTACTCCCAATTTTGTGTCACAATTCTATACTCTATTGTGATTTAGTTTTTCTCAGGATGTACTGCAGAAAAGGAGTATCCCAGGTGGTCGTGGTCCGGTTTCCAAAATAAGGAAGAAGTATTCCATCTGGTGAGGTCCAGCTCTCCAGATGTGGGTCCAACTTTTAATTGCAAGGACTATAAATCTCATGACAGTCATGTCCAGCTTCCCTTGGTCAAAACTATTAATCCTTGAGTTGATGTTCATCTTCTTTTCTCAAGCTGCTTTTCTCTGTTTTGTTAAGGCCTGAGATAAGCATGCTTCCTTTTGATATATTCTAAAGCTGTACTTTCCAAGATCCTTACTACAAGCAATATTCTAAAATGATACTTAATTTATACTAAAATTAAAAGGCTAATACTGCAAAGCTCTTTAAGGCTTAGCTACAAGCAGAAAGTTCCTGTCAAACAGGAACATCCTTAATGCTTTAATTCAAATGCTCCTAAATCAAGTTAAGACTCATAAAGGTTAATTGCGAACAAAAGATAGGTTCAAAGGCCTTTTTCCATGCTTTACTTTCCTCAGTTATTGTTAGAATTTGTCTTTATAACTGTCCCATGGTTGGTTTCCACACATATCACAATGACAAATACAGACGCGGCCTGTATGTACCTGACACATAACACAGCTTGGTATTTCACAGTCCTGCACTTCAGGATATTAAATTGTGTTAATCAGACTTTGTCCCATCATGAATTTCTGGAACACATTTTCAAGCCTTGCAGCTGTAGCCCAAGGGAAGCTGTTTCTGTCTTGCATCACCAAACTGGCAGGGTTTTTGCAAAGACAGCCCTTTAGAAAGGACTTGTTGTGTGCATTAACATCTAAGGGGCTGCTTTCAAAGACAGACCAAAACCCCATGAACAAACAGCAAATCTACCAAACAACATATTTTTTAAAAGTACTTTATTTGTAGCTTTTGTTCTTAATGTTTTCCAGTTGGCCACCTTTTCCACTGCAGTGTCTTTCTTTGGACAGAAAAGCCCCCTTGCTAGATGATGTGACTTAACAAGGAAAACAGAACTCACACACAATGCATTTATTAGAGCTAAACATGGAGGTTCCCATGATCACAGTCATAATCATTGATTTTCAGTTTATTTTGGTTTCAGATAGTTTTCAGAAGGGTGAGAACAGTACCTCAGATCCCCTGGGTGTGTTGGTGCCATAGCCACTTATTATCTCTTCTTTCTTGTTATCTGTCCTTTCTGTAGTTCTGTAGTTCCTCTGCCCATTTGTTGCTCTTGGATCACTGCCTCCTTCACCTGATTTTTATCTTTTCCTGGATTTGTGAGGATTTTTGTGTTGGTTTTGGTTTTTTTTCTTGGTGGTTGTTTTGTTTGCCTGTTCTATTTGGTCACAGTTTTGCTATTGGTTTTTGGGTTTTTTTATCCCCTTAACAGCAAGAATCAGCTTGTGATTTGTATTGTGAAGTTGTGATACACAGGTGTTGCACATAAAGGTTGTTTTTGTTTTTAAAGTCATCTCAGACATGCAAGGCCCTGTGTCTTTGAAAACTGTGTGCTCTTGAGTCGATATGCAAAATAATTAGACTCCACAGTCTGATGTAGTTATGAAGTGGAAATGTATTGTCAGCAGCCAACACAAGCGATATAGCTCTCATGAAAGCTTGTGCCCTGAGCCTCGGTCTGACCCACATCTTCATTCTCAAAGATGTTCCATGTTCATTACATTGCACAACATTGCCATGCATATTCAAACCCTGGCCCCTCCTGTCCTCGCCTCACATGGTAATCAGATCCAGGTCCTTCTGGGCACGCATTGTTTGCTGTGGTGCTCGCACGGGGGTCTCTCAGTGATCTCTGAGGCCGAAGACTGTGGTCTTCCTCATGACTGAACTTTGGAACTTTTCTCCTTTGTGCGTGCGCTTGGGTCCCTTGGTGGGGGTGCAATCTGGGGGTATAGCTAAGGCCATGAGGTCACAGCAGGCTCTGAGGTCACAGAGGTGCCAGAGCCCCGTGGTTGCACAGCAGCACAAGGAGCGAGCAGTCAGTGCTTGAGCACAACTGTTGCGGCAGCAGCAGTGGCAGTGGCAGCAGTGGTGCTGACATTGGGACAGCGGTGTCAGGACAGCGGTGGCAGCAAGAGCTGCGGGACTGGCAGAGGGCAAGGCACCATGGCCCTTGCTCTGCGCCTCTTCCTCCTGCTCCTCCTGGCCGTGGCCCTGCCTGCCAGGGCTGCCCAGGCCGCTCCGCTGCAAGCGCGGAGTTCAGGTGAGCCGGCAGCCTGGCTCCCCTTTCCCGGGACAGCGCTCCCTGCTCCCCGGGAAGCGCTGGGGATGGTTTTGCCCAGGCCTTTAGGGAGAGTTTCCTCTGGGGGAGGGAGAGAGCCCCTACAGGCCCTGTGCAGCCCCTGTTTCCTCTCCAGGGATGTGTCACAGGGCCTGCAAAGAGGGTGGAGAGTGCCCAAGGAGCCAGGCCAGAGCTGCCCAGGCCCCTGTGCAGCTTTGGCCTTGTACATTCACATCTGGCTCCCACAGCCTTACATGGCCCCCTTGCAGTGCCCATTTACTGTAAGCAGTGGGGGATCCCAGCACACCATGGAAATGCCCTGGTCTTTGCACTCTTCTAGACTGGAACGATAAGATGGCTTATATGGAAAAGCTGGTGAGCGACAGTATGAAGACCCTAGGGCATGGTGGAGGCAAGTTCTTTGTGGTCCTTTCCTGAAAAATAATCAGTGTCCATGTGGAAATGGCTCAGTCATGAGCCCTGTCCCTTAACATAATCTCTGGCTTTAAAGAATCTGGACATCTTGCCCTGCTCTCTTCTGTGATCCCCCAGGATCGCTGTCAGTGGGAGGAAGGATCATTTATGTGTCCATCCCCCTCCCATGTGCAATGCCAGTGTGTCCCTCCGTGTGCTCTGTGCAACCACAGAGAAGAGCAGAGAGGGAAGGGGCCGGGCCCAGGGCTGTGCCCCGGGGCTGAGCCTTTCTCAGCCCTTTTACCGGCCCCAGGGAGCCTGAGCTGCTCCTGCTGCCACTGCCAAGCCCTGGCCCTGCCTGGGGCTGGGTTTGGAGCTGCTGGCAGCTCCAGGGAGTCCTTTCTGCCCCGACTGCCCCGCAAGGGGCTCCTTCCATCCCAGTGTGGGGCCACTGCAGGCACGAGGTGCCCCTGGCCCTGCTCCTGAGTGGAAGGCAGAGCTGAGGGAGTGCCTTGGAGGGCACCAATCACCCAGGTGCCCTCACTGCCACTTGGGCCTGAAGAAGAAATGGAACTTCCCATTAAGGTCCTCCTAAATGGAAGAACCAAGACATAGGAGACACGAAATCCTTGGAGGCAGCCAAACATCTGGAGCAGATGCTGAGTGACCTGGAGAGACGCCGTGGTGGGTGCATTTCCCTCTGCCTTGTCCTGGGGCTCAGCAGCCGGGGGCTTTGGCTGCACATCTGGACACGCCGTGCCCGGCACAGCGGGAAGGGATCCATGGCAGCCTCGCTGCCCCGCTGCTGCTTCCACGCCCTGCAGGGCTGTTTGCCAGCCTGGCCTGGCTGCAGCTTCTCCCCAGCCTCTGCAGGAAGGCATTTGGCATCAGTTCACAGGCAGCCCAAACTGCACCACGGGCCATAGATGCCCTGAGATCCCCGGCAATTTTCTAATCTCCAGTCAGATCAGGTGTAGGGGCTTTTTCAGTCAGGGAGGTCTCTAGCCCAGCCCCAATAACCTGGCCATTTTCCTGATCCTTATCCACGACTTGACAAGTATTGTCTCCTGAAGTTGCCACCTCCTGCAATGGTTCCATCTGACCCAGCTGTCCTTTTTCCTTTCTCAAGCAATGGAGCAAAAGTCCATGCAGGTGGGGCCATATCCTGTAGGAAGCAATGGCTTTGTGCCAGCCACTGATGCAGGAAAGGAGGAGATGCCAGACATGGGCACAGGTACAGGAGATAATTGCTCCGCCAGGCTCAGCCCTTGGTGGGGCTGTGTGGCTGCAGCTCTTTCCCCCAGGGCCTGCCCTTGCCCAGCCCGGCAGCAGCCAAAGCTGGAGGAGGCTCTGGAGGCTTGGAATCCTCTGGAGCTCGTTCACAGCCCCGGGGAAAGGGGACCCCTGCAGCAACGTCCCTCCCACTGCAGCTGCTCTGGAGCTGGCCCTGAGTGCCCAGAGGCCCAAGGCACAGGAGCAGCCCCGAGCGGGAGCCCTGCCGCCAGCCCAGGGCCAGAGCCAGCCTTGGCTCCCGACTGGGCAGGGGCTGCACTGGCTCCTGACAGGGCCTGACTCTGTGCCCTGGGGCTGGGGGAGCTGCCACGGGGCAGGGAGGGCCAGGGCTGCTGGCAGTGGCTGCTCAGGGATGGCTTTGGCCCGTGTCCCTCCAAGCAGCCACTGCCCAAGCAGCTGCGCTGCCCCCGGGCTCTCCTCCCGGCCTGCTGGGCTTTGTTGGGTGGCACAGCCTGTGCCAAGGGGCGGCAAGGTGCCTGCAGGCCCCAGCTCTGGGGCAAACGGAGAACGTCCTGCCCGCATCCACCGTGCTGCCAGCTCAGCAGTGCAGCACAGCACGGGCTCACGCTCCCCATTGCTCCCACAGAAGTGCTTGGCATATCAGACACTAACGCCCAGAATCTACGGAACACCCCAAGAATTATCTGCCCCCAGGATGTGCGCAGCTCCTGCATGTTAGGCCCGGTAGTGACACTGTTCACTGTGCCTATTTCCTTGGTGCTGTGCTATGTTGGGTTCCAGTGGTGGAAGGAAAAGAAACAGTAAGCTGTGCTCATCTCTACCGTTCAGCTTCCTTAAATGCTGCTTATATTCAGCTAACATTCCAGTGAGGCTGCTGTGGAGTTTTTCCAGTCCATGGTTGTCCAAAGTTCTCTGGGAACGGTTCTGCTGCTGCCCAGAGCTTTCATTGGCCTCCTAATTGCTGGGCCTTGTCCTGGGCGGCCCGCTGGGGCTGCAGCCAGTGCTGGCTCCCACTGAGGCTGCCTGGCCCAGAGCAGCCCCAGGGGCACAGGGCAAAGGCAGAGCAATGTGGGGAGGAGAAAGAGCAGGGACGAGATTGCCCTGGAAAGACAGAGGAGATCTGGGGCCCACTCCTGGCCATGGAGCCTGCCCAGAGCCGTGCCCTGCTCGCCGGGGCCTTGAGGGACAGCTGTGTAGCTGGGCCAAGCTGTGCCAGCAGCTCCAGCCATGCTGGGGAGCCTTGCCAGCTCTGGGCCCTGCTGTGCAGGAGGCTCCCTGTGTGCCACTGGCAGCTGGGGCCTCAGCCACCTCCTCTCTCCACAGTCACACCTCTCGACAGCAGCTAAAGGACACTGACAGGTTCTCACGCCCAGATTACTTGAGTAGCTCTTCCAGCAGTGGTGAGGACCTGGGTAACCCCAACAAAAGCTCTCAGAGGACAACTCCAGAACAGCTGCCATATAGGAGGAAGCAGCAGATCCCTGTGGAAATCCCAGTGCCACCTCCAGGCCTCCCTGTGGGAATCCCTGAGCCTCCTCCACTCCCAGTAGGAATTCCTGAGCCTCCTCCACTCCCCACAGGGATCTTCAATATGCCTCCACCCCACTCCAGTCCATCCCAACCTGTGCCGCAATCCCAAAACCAGTTCAGCACCTTCCATACCCAGCTGAGACCACCACGTCCCCCTCCTCCCAAAATCATCTTACCTGTCTTCCAAAGGACACTGAAGGTGCTTTTGTCCCCCACCCCATGTCCCCATTCAGGAGCCTTGCCCAGCATTTTTGCTGCAATAAAGAGATGAAGATGTAACCTCAGTGTCCAGGTCGTAGCAGCAGCAAAGCCCACCCAGCAGCAGCACTGGCTGAGCTCCATGCCCAGGAGCAGCCATGGATGCCCACGGTGTGGGCAGGCAGGAGCCAGGCAGGGGCTGCTGTGACCAGTGGCAGGGCTCCGAGGGCTGGGGGAGCCCATGCTGAGCGTCCCTGGGCTGAGGGCACATTTCCTTCCCTGGCATCATCTGGGCCTGGGCCCCATGAGGCAGGCATGGATATTTTGGGTTCTCTGCTGAGGTGTGCTGGGGTCACTCATGAAGCATAAAGGAGTATTAATGGCCTCTCCTAAGGTGTGCAGGCTGCCCTCATGAGGTGTGCAGCAGGGTTACATTTGAGGGGACTTTTACTCTTCTCAAGACAGACAAGGGTCACTTGGCCGAGGTTTTGCAAAGCTGGGAGAAAGCCTCTTGCTAAGCCCTGGGCCTGGCTGCGGGCACAGCGGGTGGGTGGAGCCCATCCCCTGGGGCCAGGCCGGGCTGCTCAGGCCGGGCAGGGCCGGGCCGGCTCGGGCCCCGGCAGGGAAGGGCCGCGAACATGAGCTCTGATGAGGCTGCTGAGCTCCACCCTGGCCCTGTGCTGCAGCCCAACACATTTACAGCCGGGCCGTGCCCTGGCCCACAGGAGGCACGCGGGGCTGCAACTGAGGCTGTGCCTTCTCCAACTCAAGTGGGCTGTCTCTGTTCCTTTGGAGGATCCTGAGCCTTGTACCTCGGCCTGATGGTGCAAAGATGCCTCCAGCAACCCTGAGTTTTCAGAAATAAAGGCTTTGTGCTGATTAATATGAAAAGCTGTATGGGTGGCCTGCAGCTAATGTTCTTTTGTTGCCTGGCCCCCAGTCAGTGCTGGAGTCTAAATGACTGACCCAGCCCTGAGCTGCTCTTTAGACTGATTTGATGAAAGGGACTGAAGCTCTAGTGAGTCCAATTCTCCAGGAAAACAAGTACAGCAACTTGGATACTGCTGGTGACAAAAGCAGAGTGCAGAGTTGAACCTGTGAGGCCACCTCACTGCCGCCTCCCCCCACTCTTTTATTTTCATTTTGTTTAACATTCTGAGTGCCAGCCTTTGGATGAAATGGGCTCTCAGCAAGGAGCTGCTGGGCCTCCTGGCTGTGTCCATTTGTGCTCCCAGTGCTTCTGGTCTGGTTGGGCTGGTGTGATAAATAGGTATGATTCGTGCTGATGAAAACTGAAACAGTAATCAATATTGATACAGTAATTAATATTTAGGAACAACAAAATAGTTAAAAGTTGTAATGCCAAAGAAGAGAGAGAGAGGAAGGGCTCCGCCACACCCCCCCCCCCCCCGGCAGATGTTCACAAGGACAGGAGGAAAGAAGCTGAAGAGAAAGTTGCTAAAAATGAGCAGAAAGGAAGCAAAACCTGTTTGGGTCCGAGAAAATGCTAATTATAAGGGATTTATTGCCTTGATATGTAGATATAATGATACGTTATTCTTGGCTTACATTGTACTGGCTTGACGCGCATGTGTAACCCAAAGGTGAATTAAAGGACAAGGAAGAAGACTATAGAGCCTTCATCAGTGACCACCCCCAAAGACTTGTGCGACCACCAAACCGAGTAGTGGCGCATGCGTGGTAAAAGTGGTAATGCAAGCAGAGATAGAGATATGACAAACCGAAAATGGGAGGAGATGGTATTGACACATGGCATATAAGGGGTGATTTTCTCTTGGCAAGCTTGTGTGTGATGTGGCAAGAGTCCAAGAGCCCTGCACTCCGTACCCCACCGTTATCTTTTGCTTATGCGCTATTATTGGAACCAAATTATCCCTTATTTTAACCAAATTATATTATATCCAATTTTATATTTTTGATTTTAACTATTCAATTAAAATTGTTACTACTTTTAATATTGTTTGGTTTTTTATGATGGGATAATTGGGCAAACATAACAGCTGGGACACTTGTCCATCATGCCTATGTGTCTGTTTCCTGTCATTCCAATGCACAGCCCTTTCCCACTGCTTGTCATTTAAATACTGTAATTATTTTATTGGATAACTTACACCTTGTTATAAATGTGAAGCTTGACTAGGCCAATATTCAAGCAGCAATCAATTTATTAATTAATATGGTAAAGTATGATCCATACAGTGGTAGGTAAAGTGGGGGAAGTTTTCCCTCCCAATGCACACCGATAGTTGAGGCTTACAAGTATTGATAGGGGCATTCATAAGCTTTCTCAAGAATTTCTACTTCCAATTTTTACTCATCATTAGTTTTTACTCCCAATTTTGTGTCACAATTCTATACTCTATTGTGATTTAGTTTTTCTCAGGATGTACTGCAGAAAAGGAGTATCCCAGGTGGTCGTGGTCCGGTTTCCAAAATAAGGAAGAAGTATTCCATCTGGTGAGGTCCAGCTCTCCAGATGTGGGTCCAACTTTTAATTGCAAGGACTATAAATCTCATGACAGTGATGTCCAGCTTCCCTTGGTCAAAACTATTAATCCTTGAGTTGATGTTCATCTTCTTTTCTCAAGCTGCTTTTCTCTGTTTTGTTAAGGCCTGAGATAAGCATGCTTCCTTTTGATATATTCTAAAGCTGTACTTTCCAAGATCCTTACTACAAGCAATATTCTAAAAGGATACTTAATTTATACTAAAATTAAAAGGCTAATACTGCAAAGCTCTTTAAGGCTTAGCTACAAGCAGAAAGTTCCTGTCAAACAGGAACATCCTTAATGCTTTAATTCAAATGCTCCTAAATCAAGTTAAGACTCATAAAGGTTAATTGCGAACAAAAGATAGGTTCAAAGGCCTTTTTCCATGCTTTACTTTCCTCAGTTATTGTTAGAATTTGTCTTTATAACTGTCCCATGGTTGGTTTCCACACATATCACAATGACAAATACAGACGCGGCCTGTATGTACCTGACACATAACACAGCTTGGTATTTCACAGTCCTGCACTTCAGGATATTAAATTGTGTTAATCAGACTTTGTCCCATCATGAGTTTCTGGAACACATTTTCAAGCCTTGCAGCTGTAGCCCAAGGGAAGCTGTTTCTGTCTTGCATCACCAAACTGGCAGGGTTTTTGCAAAGACAGCCCTTTAGAAAGGACTTGTTGTGTGCATTAACATCTAAGGGGCTGCTTTCAAAGACAGACCAAAACCCCATGAACAAACAGCAAATCTACCAAACAACATATTTTTTAAAAGTACTTTATTTGTAGCTTTTGTTCTTAATGTTTTCCAGTTGGCCACCTTTTCCACTGCAGTGTCTTTCTTTGGACAGAAAAGCCCCCTTGCTAGATGATGTGACTTAACAAGGAAAACAGAACTCACACACAATGCATTTATTAGAGCTAAACATGGAGGTTCCCATGATCACAGTCATAATCATTGATTTTCAGTTTATTTTCGTTTCAGATAGTTTTCAGAAGGGTGAGAACAGTACCTCAGATCCCCTGGGTGTGTTGGTGCCATAGCCACTTATTATCTCTTCTTTCTTGTTATCTGTCCTTTCTGTAGTTCTGTAGTTCCTCTGCCCATTTGTTGCTCTTGGATCACTGCCTCCTTCACCTGATTTTTATCTTTTCCTGGATTTGTGAGGATTTTTGTGTTGGTTTTGGTTTTTTTTCTTGGTGGTTGTTTTGTTTGCCTGTTCTATTTGGTCACAGTTTTGCTATTGGTTTTTGGGTTTTTTTATCCCCTTAACAGCAAAAATCAGCTTGTGATTTGTATTGTGAAGTTGTGATACACAGGTGTTGCACATAAAGGTTGTTTTTGTTTTTAAAGTCATCTCAGACATGCAAGGCCCTGTGTCTTTGAAAACTGTGTGCTCTTGAGTCGATATGCAAAATAATTAGACTCCACAGTCTGATGTAGTTATGAAGTGGAAATGTATTGTCAGCAGCCAACACAAGCGATATAGCTCTCATGAAAGCTTGTGCCCTGAGCCTCGGTCTGACCCACATCTTCATTCTCAAAGATGTTCCATGTTCATTACATTGCACAACATTGCCATGCATATTCAAACCCTGGCCCCTCCTGTCCTCGCCTCACATGGTAATCAGATCCAGGTCCTTCTGGGCACGCATTGTTTGCTGTGGTGCTCGCACGGGGGTCTCTCAGTGATCTCTGAGGCCGAAGACTGTGGTCTTCCTCATGACTGAACTTTGGAACTTTTCTCCTTTGTGCGTGCGCTTGGGTCCCTTGGTGGGGGTGCAATCTGGGGGTATAGCTAAGGCCATGAGGTCACAGCAGGCTCTGAGGTCACAGAGGTGCCAGAGCCCCGTGCTTGCACAGCAGCACAAGGAGCGAGCAGTCAGTGCTTGAGCACAACTGTTGCGGCAGCAGCAGCGGCGGTGGCAGCAGTGGTGCTGACATTGGGACAGCGGTGTCAGGACAGCGGTGGCAGCAAGAGCTGCGGGACTGGCAGAGGGCAAGGCACCATGGCCCTTGCTCTGCGCCTCTTCCTCCTGCTCCTCCTGGCCGTGGCCCTGCCTGCCAGGGCTGCCCAGGCCGCTCCGCTGCAAGCGCGGGGTTCAGGTGAGCCGGCAGCCTGGCTCCCCTTTCCCGGGACAGCGCTCCCTGCTCCCCGGGAAGCGCTGGGGATGGTTTTGCCCAGGCCTTTAGGGAGGGTTTCCTCTGGGGGAGGGAGAGAGCCCCTACAGGCCCTGTGCAGCCCCTGTTTCCTCTCCAGGGATGTGTCACAGGGCCTGCAAAGAGGGTGGAGAGTGCCCAAGGAGCCAGGCCAGAGCTGCCCAGGCCCCTGTGCAGCTTTGGCCTTGTACATTCACATCTGGCTCCCACAGCCTTACATGGCCCCCTTGCAGTGCCCATTTACTGTAAGCAGTGGGGGATCCCAGCACACCATGGAAATGCCCTGGTCTTTGCACTCTTCTAGACTGGAACGATAAGATGGCTTATATGGAAAAGCTGGTGAGCGACAGTATGAAGACCCTAGGGCATGGTGGAGGCAAGTTCTTTGTGGTCCTTTCCTGAAAAATAATCAGTGTCCATGTGGAAATGGCTCAGTCATGAGCCCTGTCCCTTAACATAATCTCTGGCTTTAAAGAATCTGGACATCTTGCCCTGCTCTCTTCTGTGATCCCCCAGGATCGCTGTCAGTGGGAGGAAGGATCATTTATGTGTCCATCCCCCTCCCATGTGCAATGCCAGTGTGTCCCTCCGTGTGCTCTGTGCAACCACAGAGAAGAGCAGAGAGGGAAGGGGCCGGGCCCAGGGCTGTGCCCCGGGGCTGAGCCTCTCTCAGCTCCTTTGCCGGCCCCAGGGAGCCTGAGCTGCTCCTGCTGCCACTGCCAAGCCCTGGCCCTGCCTGGGGCTGGGTTTGGAGCTGCTGGCAGCTCCAGGGAGTCCTTTCTGCCCCGACTGCCCCGCAAGGGGCTCCTTCCATCCCAGTGTGGGGCCACTGCAGGCACGAGGTGCCCCTGGCCCTGCTCCTGAGTGGAAGGCAGAGCTGAGGGAGTGCCTTGGAGGGCACCAATCACCCAGGTGCCCTCACTGCCACTTGGGCCTGAAGAAGAAATGGAACTTCCCATTAAGGTCCTCCTAAATGGAAGAACCAAGACATAGGAGACACGAAATCCTTGGAGGCAGCCAAACATCTGGAGCAGATGCTGAGTGACCTGGAGAGACGCCGTGGTGGGTGCATTTCCCTCTGCCTTGTCCTGGGGCTCAGCAGCCGGGGGCTTTGGCTGCACATCTGGACACGCCGTGCCCGGCACAGCGGGAAGGGATCCATGGCAGCCTCGCTGCCCCGCTGCTGCTTCCACGCCCTGCAGGGCTGTTTGCCAGCCTGGCCTGGCTGCAGCTTCTCCCCAGCCTCTGCAGGAAGGCATTTGGCATCAGTTCACAGGCAGCCCAAACTGCACCACGGGCCGTAGATGCCCTGAGATCCCCGGCAATTTTCTAATCTCCAGTCAGATCAGGTGTAGGGGCTTTTTCAGTCAGGGAGGTCTCTAGCCCAGCCCCAATAACCTGGCCATTTTCCTGATCCTTATCCACGACTTGACAAGTATTGTCTCCTGAAGTTGCCACCTCCTGCAATGGTTCCATCTGACCCAGCTGTCCTTTTTCCTTTCTCAAGCAATGGAGCAAAAGTCCATGCAGGTGGGGCCATATCCTGTAGGAAGCAATGGCTTTGTGCCAGCCACTGATGCAGGAAAGGAGGAGATGCCAGACATGGGCACAGGTACAGGAGATAATTGCTCCGCCAGGCTCAGCCCTTGGTGGGGCTGTGTGGCTGCAGCTCTTTCCCCCAGGGCCTGCCCTTGCCCAGCCCGGCAGCAGCCAAAGCTGGAGGAGGCTCTGGAGGCTTGGAATCCTCTGGAGCTCGTTCACAGCCCCGGGGAAAGGGGACCCCTGCAGCAACGTCCCTCCCACTGCAGCTGCTCTGGAGCTGGCCCTGAGTGCCCAGAGGCCCAAGGCACAGGAGCAGCCCCGAGCGGGAGCCCTGCCGCCAGCCCAGGGCCAGAGCCAGCCTTGGCTCCCGACTGGGCAGGGGCTGCACTGGCTCCTGACAGGGCCTGACTCTGTGCCCTGGGGCTGGGGGAGCTGCCACGGGGCAGGGAGGGCCAGGGCTGCTGGCAGTGGCTGCTCAGGGATGGCTTTGGCCCGTGTCCCTCCAAGCAGCCACTGCCCAAGCAGCTGCGCTGCCCCCGGGCTCTCCTCCCGGCCTGCTGGGCTTTGTTGGGTGGCACAGCCTGTGCCAAGGGGCGGCAAGGTGCCTGCAGGCCCCAGCTCTGGGGCAAACGGAGAACGTCCTGCCCGCATCCACCGTGCTGCCAGCTCAGCAGTGCAGCACAGCACGGGCTCACGCTCCCCATTGCTCCCACAGAAGTGCTTGGCATATCAGACACTAACGCCCAGAATCTACGGAACACCCCAAGAATTATCTGCCCCCAGGATGTGCGCAGCTCCTGCATGTTAGGCCCGGTAGTGACACTGTTCACTGTGCCTATTTCCTTGGTGCTGTGCTATGTTGGGTTCCAGTGGTGGAAGGAAAAGAAACAGTAAGCTGTGCTCATCTCTACCGTTCAGCTTCCTTAAATGCTGCTTATATTCAGCTAACATTCCAGTGAGGCTGCTGTGGAGTTTTTCCAGTCCATGGTTGTCCAAAGTACTCTGGGAACGGTTCTGCTGCTGCCCAGAGCTTTCATTGGCCTCCTAATTGCTGGGCCTTGTCCTGGGGTCCCGCTGGGGCTGCAGCCAGTGCTGGCTCCCACTGAGGCTGCCTGGCCCAGAGCAGCCCCAGGGGCACAGGGCAAAGGCAGAGCAATGTGGGGAGGAGAAAGAGCAGGGACGAGATTGCCCTGGAAAGACAGAGGAGATCTGGGGCCCACTCCTGGCCATGGAGCCTGCCCAGAGCCGTGCCCTGCTCGCCGGGGCCTTGAGGGACAGCTGTGCAGCTGGGCCAAGCTGTGCCAGCAGCTCCAGCCATGCTGGGGAGCCTTGCCAGCTCTGGGCCCTGCTGTGCAGGAGGCTCCCTGTGTGCCACTGGCAGCTGGGGCCTCAGCCACCTCCTCTCTCCACAGTCACACCTCTCGACAGCAGCTAAAGGACACTGACAGGTTCTCACGCCCAGATAACTTGAGTAGCTCTTCCAGCAGTGGTGAGGACCTGGGTAGCCCCAACAAAAGCTCTCAGAGGACAACTCCAGAACAGCTGCCATATAGGAGGAAGCAGCAGATCCCTGTGGAAATCCCAGTGCCACCTCCAGGCCTCCCTGTGGGAATCCCTGAGCCTCCTCCACTCCCAGTAGGAATTCCTGAGCCTCCTCCACTCCCCACAGGGATCTTCAATATGCCTCCACCCCACTCCAGTCCATCCCAACCTGTGCCGCAATCCCAAAACCAGTTCAGCACCTTCCATACCCAGCTGAGACCACCACGTCCCTCTCCTCCCAAAATCATCTGACCTGTCTTCCAAAGGACACTGAAGGTGCTTTTGTCCCCCACCCCATGTCCCCATTCAGGAGCCTTGCCCAGCATTTTTGCTGCAATAAAGAGATGAAGTTGTAACCTCAGTGTCCAGGTCGTAGCAGCAGCAAAGCCCACCCAGCAGCAGCACTGGCTGAGCTCCATGCCCAGGAGCAGCCATGGATGCCCACGGTGTGGGCAGGCAGGAGCCAGGCAGGGGCTGCTGTGACCAGTGGCAGGGCTCCGAGGGCTGGGGGAGCCCATGCTGAGCGTCCCTGGGCTGAGGGCACATTTCCTTCCCTGGCATCATCTGGGCCTGGGCCCCATGAGGCAGGCATGGATATTTTGGGTTCTCTGCTGAGGTGTGCTGGGGTCACTCATGAAGCATAAAGGAGTATTAATGGCCTCTCCTAAGGTGTGCAGGCTGCCCTCATGAGGTGTGCAGCAGGGTTACATTTGAGGGGACTTTTACTCTTCTCAAGACAGACAAGGGTCACTTGGCCGAGGTTTTGCAAAGCTGGGAGAAAGCCTCTTGCTAAGCCTTGGGCCTGGCTGCGGGCACAGCGGGCGGGTGGAGCCCATCCCCTGGGGCCAGGCCGGGCTGCTCAGGCCGGGCAGGGCCGGGCCGGCTCGGGCCCCGGCAGGGAAGGGCCGCGAACCTGAGCTCTGATGAGGCTGCTGAGCTCCGCCCTGGCCCTGTGCTGCAGCCCAACACATTTACAGCCGGGCCGTGCCCTGGCCCACAGGAGGCACCCGGGGCTGCAACTGAGGCTGTGCCTTCTCCAACTCAAGTGGGCTGTCTCTGTTCCTTTGGAGGATCCTGAGCCTTGTACCTCGGCCTGATGGTGCAAAGATGCCTCCAGCAACCCTGAGTTTTCAGAAATAAAGGCTTTGTGCTGATTAATATGAAAAGCTGTATGGGTGGCCTGCAGCTAATGTTCTTTTGTTGCCTGGCCCCCAGTCAGTGCTGGAGTCTAAATGACTGACCCAGCCCTGAGCTGCTCTTTCGACTGATTTGATGAAAGGGACTGAAGCTCTAGTGAGTCCAATTCTCCAGGAAAACAAGTACAGCAACTTGGATACTGCTGGTGACAAAAGCAGAGTGCAGAGTTGAACCTGTGAGGCCACCTCACTGCCGCCTCCCCCCACTCTTTTATTTTCATTTTGTTTAACATTCTGAGTGCCAGCCTTTGGATGAAATGGGCTCTCAGCAAGGAGCTGCTGGGCCTCCTGGCTGTGTCCATTTGTGCTCCCAGTGCTTCTGGTCTGGTTGGGCTGGTGTGATAAATAGGTATGATTCGTGCTGATGAAAACTGAAACAGTAATCAATATTGATACAGTAATTAATATTTAGGAACAACAAAATAGTAAAAAGTTGTAATGCCAAAGAAGAGAGAGAGAGGAAGGGCTCCGCCACCCCCCCCCCCCCGCCCCGGCAGATGTTCACAAGGACAGGAGGAAAGAAGCTGAAGAGAAAGTTGCTAAAAATGAGCAGAAAGGAAGCAAAACCTGTTTGGGTCCGAGAAAATGCTAATTATAAGAGATTTATTGCCTTGATATGCAGATATAATGATACGTTATTCTTGGCTTACATTGTACTGGCTTGACGCGCATGTGTAACCCAAAGGTGAATTAAAGGACAAGGAAGAAGACTATAGAGCCTTCATCAGTGACCACCCCCAAAGACTTGTGCGACCACCAAACCGAGTAGTGGCGCATGCGTGGTAAAAGTGGTAATGCAAGCAGAGATAGAGATATGACAAACCGAAAATGGGAGGAGATGGTATTGACACATGGCATATAAGGGGTGATTTTCTCTTGGCAAGCTTGTGTGTGATGTGGCAAGGGTCCAAGAGCCCTGCACTCCGTACCCCACCGTTATCTTTTGCTTATGCGCTATTATTGGAACCAAATTATCCCTTATTTTAACCAAATTATATTATATCCAATTTTATATTTTTGATTTTAACTATTCAATTAAAATTGTTACTACTTTTAATATTGTTTGGTTTTTTATGATGGGATAATTGGGCAAACATAACAGCTGGGACACTTGTCCATCATGCCTATGTGTCTGTTTCCTGTCATTCCAATGCACAGCCCTTTCCCACTGCTTGTCATTTAAATACTGTAATTATTTTATTGGATAACTTACACCTTGTTATAAATGTGAAGCTTGACTAGGCCAATATTCAAGCAGCAATCAATTTATTAATTAATATGGTAAAGTATGATCCATACAGTGGTAGGTAAAGTGGGGGAAGTTTTCCCTCCCAATGCACACCGATAGTTGAGGCTTACAAGTATTGATAGGGGCATTCATAAGCTTTCTCAAGAATTTCTACTTCCAATTTTTACTCATCATTAGTTTTTACTCCCAATTTTGTGTCACAATTCTATACTCTATTGTGATTTAGTTTTTCTCAGGATGTACTGCAGAAAAGGAGTATCCCAGGTGGTCGTGGTCCGGTTTCCAAAATGAGGAAGAAGTATTCCATCTGGTGAGGTCCAGCTCTCCAGATGTGGGTCCAACTTTTAATTGCAAGGACTATAAATCTCATGACAGTGATGTCCAGCTTCCCTTGGTCAAAACTATTAATCCTTGAGTTGATGTTCATCTTCTTTTCTCAAGCTGCTTTTCTCTGTTTTGTTAAGGCCTGAGATAAGCATGCTTCCTTTTGATATATTCTAAAGCTGTACTTTCCAAGATCCTTACTACAAGCAATATTCTAAAAGGATACTTAATTTATACTAAAATTAAAAGGCTAATACTGCAAAGCTCTTTAAGGCTTAGCTACAAGCAGAAAGTTCCTGTCAAACAGGAACATCCTTAATGCTTTAATTCAAATGCTCCTAAATCAAGTTAAGACTCATAAAGGTTAATTGCGAACAAAAGATAGGTTCAAAGGCCTTTTTCCATGCTTTACTTTCCTCAGTTATTGTTAGAATTTGTCTTTATAACTGTCCCATGGTTGGTTTCCACACATATCACAATGACAAATACAGACGCGGCCTGTATGTACCTGACACATAACACAGCTTGGTATTTCACAGTCCTGCACTTCAGGATATTAAATTGTGTTAATCAGACTTTGTCCCATCATGAGTTTCTGGAACACATTTTCAAGCCTTGCAGCTGTAGCCCAAGGGAAGCTGTTTCTGTCTTGCATCACCAAACTGGCAGGGTTTTTGCAAAGACAGCCCTTTAGAAAGGACTTGTTGTGTGCATTAACATCTAAGGGGCTGCTTTCAAAGACAGACCAAAACCCCATGAACAAACAGCAAATCTACCAAACAACATATTTTTTAAAAGTACTTTATTTGTAGCTTTTGTTCTTAATGTTTTCCAGTTGGCCACCTTTTCCACTGCAGTGTCTTTCTTTGGACAGAAAAGCCCCCTTGCTAGATGATGTGACTTAACAAGGAAAACAGAACTCACACACAATGCATTTATTAGAGCTAAACATGGAGGTACCCATGATCACAGTCATAATCATTGATTTTCAGTTTATTTTCGTTTCAGATAGTTTTCAGAAGGGTGAGAACAGTACCTCAGATCCCCTGGGTGTGTTGGTGCCATAGCCACTTATTATCTCTTCTTTCTTGTTATCTGTCCTTTCTGTAGTTCTGTAGTTCCTCTGCCCATTTGTTGCTCTTGGATCACTGCCTCCTTCACCTGATTTTTATCTTTTCCTGGATTTGTGAGGATTTTTGTGTTGGTTTTGGTTTTTTTTCTTGGTGGTTGTTTTGTTTGCCTGTTCTATTTGGTCACAGTTTTGCTATTGGTTTTTGGGTTTTTTTATCCCCTTAACAGCAAAAATCAGCTTGTGATTTGTATTGTGAAGTTGTGATACACAGGTGTTGCACATAAAGGTTGTTTTTGTTTTTAAAGTCATCTCAGACATGCAAGGCCCTGTGTCTTTGAAAACTGTGTGCTCTTGAGTCGATATGCAAAATAATTAGACTCCACAGTCTGATGTAGTTATGAAGTGGAAATGTATTGTCAGCAGCCAACACAAGCGATATAGCTCTCATGAAAGCTTGTGCCCTGAGCCTCGGTCTGACCCACATCTTCATTCTCAAAGATGTTCCATGTTCATTACATTGCACAACATTGCCATGCATATTCAAACCCTGGCCCCTCCTGTCCTCGCCTCACATGGTAATCAGATCCAGGTCCTTCTGGGCACGCATTGTTTGCTGTGGTGCTCGCACGGGGGTCTCTCAGTGATCTCTGAGGCCGAAGACTGTGGTCTTCCTCATGACTGAACTTTGGAACTTTTCTCCTTTGTGCGTGCGCTTGGGTCCCTTGGTGGGGGTGCAATCTGGGGGTATAGCTAAGGCCATGAGGTCACAGCAGGCTCTGAGGTCACAGAGGTGCCAGAGCCCCGTGGTTGCACAGCAGCACAAGGAGCGAGCAGTCAGTGCTTGAGCACAACTGTTGCGGCAGCAGCAGTGGCGGTGGCAGCAGTGGTGCTGACATTGGGACAGCGGTGTCAGGACAGCGGTGGCAGCAAGAGCTGCGGGACTGGCAGAGGGCAAGGCACCATGGCCCTTGCTCTGCGCCTCTTCCTCCTGCTCCTCCTGGCCGTGGCCCTGCCTGCCAGGGCTGCCCAGGCCGCTCCGCTGCAAGCGCGGGGTTCAGGTGAGCCGGCAGCCTGGCTCCCCTTTCCCGGGACAGCGCTCCCTGCTCCCCGGGAAGCGCTGGGGATGGTTTTGCCCAGGCCTTTAGGGAGGGTTTCCTCTGGGGGAGGGAGAGAGCCCCTACAGGCCCTGTGCAGCCCCTGTTTCCTCTCCAGGGATGTGTCACAGGGCCTGCAAAGAGGGTGGAGAGTGCCCAAGGAGCCAGGCCAGAGCTGCCCAGGCCCCTGTGCAGCTTTGGCCTTGTACATTCACATCTGGCTCCCACAGCCTTACATGGCCCCCTTGCAGTGCCCATTTACTGTAAGCAGTGGGGGATCCCAGCACACCATGGAAATGCCCTGGTCTTTGCACTCTTCTAGACTGGAACGATAAGATGGCTTATATGGAAAAGCTGGTGAGCGACAGTATGAAGACCCTAGGGCATGGTGGAGGCAAGTTCTTTGTGGTCCTTTCCTGAAAAATAATCAGTGTCCATGTGGAAATGGCTCAGTCATGAGCCCTGTCCCTTAACATAATCTCTGGCTTTAAAGAATCTGGACATCTTGCCCTGCTCTCTTCTGTGATCCCCCAGGATCGCTGTCAGTGGGAGGAAGGATCATTTATGTGTCCATCCCCCTCCCATGTGCAATGCCAGTGTGTCCCTCCGTGTGCTCTGTGCAACCACAGAGAAGAGCAGAGAGGGAAGGGGCCGGGCCCAGGGCTGTGCCCCGGGGCTGAGCCTCTCTCAGCTCCTTTGCCGGCCCCAGGGAGCCTGAGCTGCTCCTGCTGCCACTGCCAAGCCCTGGCCCTGCCTGGGGCTGGGTTTGGAGCTGCTGGCAGCTCCAGGGAGTCCTTTCTGCCCCGACTGCCCCGCAAGGGGCTCCTTCCATCCCAGTGTGGGGCCACTGCAGGCACGAGGTGCCCCTGGCCCTGCTCCTGAGTGGAAGGCAGAGCTGAGGGAGTGCCTTGGAGGGCACCAATCACCCAGGTGCCCTCACTGCCACTTGGGCCTGAAGAAGAAATGGAACTTCCCATTAAGGTCCTCCTAAATGGAAGAACCAAGACATAGGAGACACGAAATCCTTGGAGGCAGCCAAACATCTGGAGCAGATGCTGAGTGACCTGGAGAGACGCCGTGGTGGGTGCATTTCCCTCAGCCTTGTCCTGGGGCTCAGCAGCCGGGGGCTTTGGCTGCACATCTGGACACGCCGTGCCCGGCACAGCGGGAAGGGATCCATGGCAGCCTCGCTGCCCCGCTGCTGCTTCCACGCCCTGCAGGGCTGTTTGCCAGCCTGGCCTGGCTGCAGCTTCTCCCCAGCCTCTGCAGGAAGGCATTTGGCATCAGTTCACAGGCAGCCCAAACTGCACCACGGGCCATAGATGCCCTGAGATCCCCGGCAATTTTCTAATCTCCAGTCAGATCAGGTGTAGGGGCTTTTTCAGTCAGGGAGGTCTCTAGCCCAGCCCCAATAACCTGGCCATTTTCCTGATCCTTATCCACGACTTGACAAGTATTGTCTCCTGAAGTTGCCACCTCCTGCAATGGTTCCATCTGACCCAGCTGTCCTTTTTCCTTTCTCAAGCAATGGAGCAAAAGTCCATGCAGGTGGGGCCATATCCTGTAGGAAGCAATGGCTTTGTGCCAGCCACTGATGCAGGAAAGGAGGAGATGCCAGACATGGGCACAGGTACAGGAGATAATTGCTCCGCCAGGCTCAGCCCTTGGTGGGGCTGTGTGGCAGCAGCTCTTTCCCCCAGGGCCTGCCCTTGCCCAGCCCGGCAGCAGCCAAAGCTGGAGGAGGCTCTGGAGGCTTGGAATCCTCTGGAGCTCGTTCACAGCCCCGGGGAAAGGGGACCCCTGCAGCAACGTCCCTCCCACTGCAGCTGCTCTGGAGCTGGCCCTGAGTGCCCAGAGGCCCAAGGCACAGGAGCAGCCCCGAGCGGGAGCCCTGCCGCCAGCCCAGGGCCAGAGCCAGCCTTGGCTCCCGACTGGGCAGGGGCTGCACTGGCTCCTGACAGGGCCTGACTCTGTGCCCTGGGGCTGGGGGAGCTGCCACGGGGCAGGGAGGGCCAGGGCTGCTGGCAGTGGCTGCTCAGGGATGGCTTTGGCCCGTGTCCCTCCAAGCAGCCACTGCCCAAGCAGCTGCGCTGCCCCCGGGCTCTCCTCCCGGCCTGCTGGGCTTTGTTGGGTGGCACAGCCTGTGCCAAGGGGCGGCAAGGTGCCTGCAGGCCCCAGCTCTGGGGCAAACGGAGAACGTCCTGCCCGCATCCACCGTGCTGCCAGCTCAGCAGTGCAGCACAGCACGGGCTCACGCTCCCCATTGCTCCCACAGAAGTGCTTGGCATATCAGACACTAACGCCCAGAATCTACGGAACACCCCAAGAATTATCTGCCCCCAGGATGTGCGCAGCTCCTGCATGTTAGGCCCGGTAGTGACACTGTTCACTGTGCCTATTTCCTTGGTGCTGTGCTATGTTGGGTTCCAGTGGTGGAAGGAAAAGAAACAGTAAGCTGTGCTCATCTCTACCGTTCAGCTTCCTTAAATGCTGCTTATATTCAGCTAACATTCCAGTGAGGCTGCTGTGGAGTTTTTCCAGTCCATGGTTGTCCAAAGTACTCTGGGAACGGTTCTGCTGCTGCCCAGAGCTTTCATTGGCCTCCTAATTGCTGGGCCTTGTCCTGGGGTCCCGCTGGGGCTGCAGCCAGTGCTGGCTCCCACTGAGGCTGCCTGGCCCAGAGCAGCCCCAGGGGCACAGGGCAAAGGCAGAGCAATGTGGGGAGGAGAAAGAGCAGGGACGAGATTGCCCTGGAAAGACAGAGGAGATCTGGGGCCCACTCCTGGCCATGGAGCCTGCCCAGAGCCGTGCCCTGCTCGCCGGGGCCTTGAGGGACAGCTGTGCAGCTGGGCCAAGCTGTGCCAGCAGCTCCAGCCATGCTGGGGAGCCTTGCCAGCTCTGGGCCCTGCTGTGCAGGAGGCTCCCTGTGTGCCACTGGCAGCTGGGGCCTCAGCCACCTCCTCTCTCCACAGTCACACCTCTCGACAGCAGCTAAAGGACACTGACAGGTTCTCACGCCCAGATAACTTGAGTAGCTCTTCCAGCAGTGGTGAGGACCTGGGTAACCCCAACAAAAGCTCTCAGAGGACAACTCCAGAACAGCTGCCATATAGGAGGAAGCAGCAGATCCCTGTGGAAATCCCAGTGCCACCTCCAGGCCTCCCTGTGGGAATCCCTGAGCCTCCTCCACTCCCAGTAGGAATTCCTGAGCCTCCTCCACTCCCCACAGGGATCTTCAATATGCCTCCACCCCACTCCAGTCCATCCCAACCTGTGCCGCAATCCCAAAACCAGTTCAGCACCTTCCATACCCAGCTGAGACCACCACGTCCCCCTCCTCCCAAAATCATCTGACCTGTCTTCCAAAGGACACTGAAGGTGCTTTTGTCCCCCACCCCATGTCCCCATTCAGGAGCCTTGCCCAGCATTTTTGCTGCAATAAAGAGATGAAGTTGTAACCTCAGTGTCCAGGTCGTAGCAGCAGCAAAGCCCACCCAGCAGCAGCACTGGCTGAGCTCCATGCCCAGGAGCAGCCATGGATGCCCACGGTGTGGGCAGGCAGGGGCTGCTGTGACCAGTGGCAGGGCCCCGAGGGCTGGGGGAGCCCATGCTGAGCGTCCCTGGGCTGAGGGCACATTTCCTTCCCTGGCATCATCTGGGCCTGGGCCCCATGAGGCAGGCATGGATATTTTGGGTTCTCTGCTGAGGTGTGCTGGGGTCACTCATGAAGCATAAAGGAGTATTAATGGCCTCTCCTAAGGTGTGCAGGCTGCCCTCATGAGGTGTGCAGCAGGGTTACATTTGAGGGGACTTTTACTCTTCTCAAGACAGACAAGGGTCACTTGGCCGAGGTTTTGCAAAGCTGGGAGAAAGCCTCTTGCTAAGCCTTGGGCCTGGCTGCGGGCACAGCGGGCGGGTGGAGCCCATCCCCTGGGGCCAGGCCGGGCTGCTCAGGCCGGGCAGGGCCGGGCCGGCTCGGGCCCCGGCAGGGAAGGGCCGCGAACCTGAGCTCTGATGAGGCTGCTGAGCTCCGCCCTGGCCCTGTGCTGCAGCCCAACACATTTACAGCCGGGCCGTGCCCTGGCCCACAGGAGGCACGCGGGGCTGCAACTGAGGCTGTGCCTTCTCCAACTCAAGTGGGCTGTCTCTGTTCCTTTGGAGGATCCTGAGCCTTGTACCTCGGCCTGATGGTGCAAAGATGCCTCCAGCAACCCTGAGTTTTCAGAAATAAAGGCTTTGTGCTGATTAATATGAAAAGCTGTATGGGTGGCCTGCAGCTAATGTTCTTTTGTTGCCTGGCCCCCAGTCAGTGCTGGAGTCTAAATGACTGACCCAGCCCTGAGCTGCTCTTTAGACTGATTTGATGAAAGGGACTGAAGCTCTAGTGAGTCCAATTCTGCAGGAAAACAAGTACAGCAACTTGGATACTGCTGGTGACAAAAGCAGAGTGCAGAGTTGAACCTGTGAGGCCACCTCACTGCCGCCTCCCCCCACTCTTTTATTTTCATTTTGTTTAACATTCTGAGTGCCAGCCTTTGGATGAAATGGGCTCTCAGCAAGGAGCTGCTGGGCCTCCTGGCTGTGTCCATTTGTGCTCCCAGTGCTTCTGGTCTGGTTGGGCTGGTGTGATAAATAGGTATGATTCGTGCTGATGAAAACTGAAACAGTAATCAATATTGATACAGTAATTAATATTTAGGAACAACAAAATAGTTAAAAGTTGTAATGCCAAAGAAGAGAGAGAGAGGAAGGGCTCCGCCACCCCCCCACCCCCCCCCCCCCCCGGCAGATGTTCACAAGGACAGGAGGAAAGAAGCTGAAGAGAAAGTTGCTAAAAATGAGCAGAAAGGAAGCAAAACCTGTTTGGGTCCGAGAAAATGCTAATTATAAGGGATTTATTGCCTTGATATGTAGATATAATGATATGTTATTCTTGGCTTACATTGTACTGGCTTGACGCGCATGTGTAACCCAAAGGTGAATTAAAGGACAAAGAAGAAGACTATAGAGCCTTCATCAGTGACCACCCCCAAAGACTTGTGCGACCACCAAACCGAGTAGTGGCGCATGCGTGGTAAAAGTGGTAATGCAAGCAGAGATAGAGATATGACAAACCGAAAATGGGAGGAGATGGTATTGACACATGGCATATAAGGGGTGATTTTCTCTTGGCAAGCTTGTGTGTGATGTGGCAAGGGTCCAAGAGCCCTGCACTCCGTACCCCACCGTTATCTTTTGCTTATGCGCTATTATTGGAACCAAATTATCCCTTATTTTAACCAAATTATATTATATCCAATTTTATATTTTTGATTTTAACTATTCAATTAAAATTGTTACTACTTTTAATATTGTTTGGTTTTTTATGATGGGATAATTGGGCAAACATAACAGCTGGGACACTTGTCCATCATGCCTATGTGTCTGTTTCCTGTCATTCCAATGCACAGCCCTTTCCCACTGCTTGTCATTTAAATACTGTAATTATTTTATTGGATAACTTACACCTTGTTATAAATGTGAAGCTTGACTAGGCCAATATTCAAGCAGCAATCAATTTATTAATTAATATGGTAAAGTATGATCCATACAGTGGTAGGTAAAGTGGGGGAAGTTTTCCCTCCCAATGCACACCGATAGTTGAGGCTTACAAGTATTGATAGGGGCATTCATAAGCTTTCTCAAGAATTTCTACTTCCAATTTTTACTCATCATTAGTTTTTACTCCCAATTTTGTGTCACAATTCTATACTCTATTGTGATTTAGTTTTTCTCAGGATGTACTGCAGAAAAGGAGTATCCCAGGTGGTCGTGGTCCGGTTTCCAAAATAAGGAAGAAGTATTCCATCTGGTGAGGTCCAGCTCTCCAGATGTGGGTCCAACTTTTAATTGCAAGGACTATAAATCTCATGACAGTCATGTCCAGCTTCCCTTGGTCAAAACTATTAATCCTTGAGTTGATGTTCATCTTCTTTTCTCAAGCTGCTTTTCTCTGTTTTGTTAAGGCCTGAGATAAGCATGCTTCCTTTTGATATATTCTAAAGCTGTACTTTCCAAGATCCTTACTACAAGCAATATTCTAAAAGGATACTTAATTTATACTAAAATTAAAAGGCTAATACTGCAAAGCTCTTTAAGGCTTAGCTACAAGCAGAAAGTTCCTGTCAAACAGGAACATCCTTAATGCTTTAATTCAAATGCTCCTAAATCAAGTTAAGACTCATAAAGGTTAATTGCGAACAAAAGATAGGTTCAAAGGCCTTTTTCCATGCTTTACTTTCCTCAGTTATTGTTAGAATTTGTCTTTATAACTGTCCCATGGTTGGTTTCCACACATATCACAATGACAAATACAGACGCGGCCTGTATGTACCTGACACATAACACAGCTTGGTATTTCACAGTCCTGCACTTCAGGATATTAAATTGTGTTAATCAGACTTTGTCCCATCATGAGTTTCTGGAACACATTTTCAAGCCTTGCAGCTGTAGCCCAAGGGAAGCTGTTTCTGTCTTGCATCACCAAACTGGCAGGGTTTTTGCAAAGACAGCCCTTTAGAAAGGACTTGTTGTGTGCATTAACATCTAAGGGGCTGCTTTCAAAGACAGACCAAAACCCCATGAACAAACAGCAAATCTACCAAACAACATATTTTTTAAAAGTACTTTATTTGTAGCTTTTGTTCTTAATGTTTTCCAGTTGGCCACCTTTTCCACTGCAGTGTCTTTCTTTGGACAGAAAAGCCCCCTTGCTAGATGATGTGGCTTAACAAGGAAAACAGAACTCACACACAATGCATTTATTAGAGCTAAACATGGAGGTTCCCATGATCACAGTCATAATCATTGATTTTCAGTTTATTTTCGTTTCAGATAGTTTTCAGAAGGGTGAGAACAGTACCTCAGATCCCCTGGGTGTGTTGGTGCCATAGCCACTTATTATCTCTTCTTTCTTGTTATCTGACCTTTCTGTAGTTCTGTAGTTCCTCTGCCCATTTGTTGCTCTTGGATCACTGCCTCCTTCACCTGATTTTTATCTTTTCCTGGATTTGTGAGGATTTTTGTGTTGGTTTTGGTTTTTTTTCTTGGTGGTTGTTTTGTTTGCCTGTTCTATTTGGTCACAGTTTTGCTATTGGTTTTTGGGTTTTTTTATCCCCTTAACAGCAAGAATCAGCTTGTGATTTGTATTGTGAAGTTGTGATACACAGGTGTTGCACATAAAGGTTGTTTTTGTTTTTAAAGTCATCTCAGACATGCAAGGCCCTGTGTCTTTGAAAACTGTGTGCTCTTGAGTCGATATGCAAAATAATTAGACTCCACAGTCTGATGTAGTTATGAAGTGGAAATGTATTGTCAGCAGCCAACACAAGCGATATAGCTCTCATGAAAGCTTGTGCCCTGAGCCTCGGTCTGACCCACATCTTCATTCTCAAAGATGTTCCATGTTCATTACATTGCACAACATTGCCATGCATATTCAAACCCTGGCCCCTCCTGTCCTCGCCTCACATGGTAATCAGATCCAGGTCCTTCTGGGCACGCATTGTTTGCTGTGGTGCTCGCACGGGGGTCTCTCAGTGATCTCTGAGGCCGAAGACTGTGGTCTTCCTCATGACTGAACTTTGGAACTTTTCTCCTTTGTGCGTGCGCTTGGGTCCCTTGGTGGGGGTGCAATCTGGGGGTATAGCTAAGGCCATGAGGTCACAGCAGGCTCTGAGGTCACAGAGGTGCCAGAGCCCCGTGGTTGCACAGCAGCACAAGGAGCGAGCAGTCAGTGCTTGAGCACAACTGTTGCGGCGGCAGCAGCGGCGGTGGCAGCAGTGGTGCTGACATTGGGACAGCGGTGTCAGGACAGCGGTGGCAGCAAGAGCTGCGGGACTGGCAGAGGGCAAGGCACCATGGCCCTTGCTCTGCGCCTCTTCCTCCTGCTCCTCCTGGCCGTGGCCCTGCCTGCCAGGGCTGCCCAGGCCGCTCCGCTGCAAGCGCGGGGTTCAGGTGAGCCGGCAGCCTGGCTCCCCTTTCCCGGGACAGCGCTCCCTGCTCCCCGGGAAGCGCTGGGGATGGTTTTGCCCAGGCCTTTAGGGAGGGTTTCCTCTGGGGGAGGGAGAGAGCCCCTACAGGCCCTGTGCAGCCCCTGTTTCCTCTCCAGGGATGTGTCACAGGGCCTGCAAAGAGGGTGGAGAGTGCCCAAGGAGCCAGGCCAGAGCTGCCCAGGCCCCTGTGCAGCTTTGGCCTTGTACATTCACATCTGGCTCCCACAGCCTTATATGGCCCCCTTGCAGTGCCCATTTACTGTAAGCAGTGGGGGATCCCAGCACACCATGGAAATGCCCTGGTCTTTGCACTCTTCTAGACTGGAACGATAAGATGGCTTATATGGAAAAGCTGGTGAGCGACAGTATGAAGACCCTAGGGCATGGTGGAGGCAAGTTCTTTGTGGTCCTTTCCTGAAAAATAATCAGTGTCCATGTGGAAATGGCTCAGTCATGAGCCCTGTCCCTTAACATAATCTCTGGCTTTAAAGAATCTGGACATCTTGCCCTGCTCTCTTCTGTGATCCCCCAGGATCGCTGTCAGTGGGAGGAAGGATCATTTATGTGTCCATCCCCCTCCCATGTGCAATGCCAGTGTGTCCCTCCGTGTGCTCTGTGCAACCACAGAGAAGAGCAGAGAGGGAAGGGGCCGGGCCCAGGGCTGTGCCCCGGGGCTGAGCCTCTCTCAGCTCCTTTGCCGGCCCCAGGGAGCCTGAGCTGCTCCTGCTGCCACTGCCAAGCCCTGGCCCTGCCTGGGGCTGGGTTTGGAGCTGCTGGCAGCTCCAGGGAGTCCTTTCTGCCCCGACTGCCCCGCAAGGGGCTCCTTCCATCCCAGTGTGGGGCCACTGCAGGCACGAGGTGCCCCTGGCCCTGCTCCTGAGTGGAAGGCAGAGCTGAGGGAGTGCCTTGGAGGGCACCAATCACCCAGGTGCCCTCACTGCCACTTGGGCCTGAAGAAGAAATGGAACTTCCCATTAAGGTCCTCCTAAATGGAAGAACCAAGACATAGGAGACACGAAATCCTTGGAGGCAGCCAAACATCTGGAGCAGATGCTGAGTGACCTGGAGAGACGCCGTGGTGGGTGCATTTCCCTCTGCCTTGTCCTGGGGCTCAGCAGCCGGGGGCTTTGGCTGCACATCTGGACACGCCGTGCCCGGCACAGCGGGAAGGGATCCATGGCAGCCTCGCTGCCCCGCTGCTGCTTCCACGCCCTGCAGGGCTGTTTGCCAGCCTGGCCTGGCTGCAGCTTCTCCCCAGCCTCTGCAGGAAGGCATTTGGCATCAGTTCACAGGCAGCCCAAACTGCACCACGGGCCATAGATGCCCTGAGATCCCCGGCAATTTTCTAATCTCCAGTCAGATCAGGTGTAGGGGCTTTTTCAGTCAGGGAGGTCTCTAGCCCAGCCCCAATAACCTGGCCATTTTCCTGATCCTTATCCACGACTTGACAAGTATTGTCTCCTGAAGTTGCCACCTCCTGCAATGGTTCCATCTGACCCAGCTGTCCTTTTTCCTTTCTCAAGCAATGGAGCAAAAGTCCATGCAGGTGGGGCCATATCCTGTAGGAAGCAATGGCTTTGTGCCAGCCACTGATGCAGGAAAGGAGGAGATGCCAGACATGGGCACAGGTACAGGAGATAATTGCTCCGCCAGGCTCAGCCCTTGGTGGGGCTGTGTGGCTGCAGCTCTTTCCCCCAGGGCCTGCCCTTGCCCAGCCCGGCAGCAGCCAAAGCTGGAGGAGGCTCTGGAGGCTTGGAATCCTCTGGAGCTCGTTCACAGCCCCGGGGAAAGGGGACCCCTGCAGCAACGTCCCTCCCACTGCAGCTGCTCTGGAGCTGGCCCTGAGTGCCCAGAGGCCCAAGGCACAGGAGCAGCCCCGAGCGGGAGCCCTGCCGCCAGCCCAGGGCCAGAGCCAGCCTTGGCTCCCGACTGGGCAGGGGCTGCACTGGCTCCTGACAGGGCCTGACTCTGTGCCCTGGGGCTGGGGGAGCTGCCACGGGGCAGGGAGGGCCAGGGCTGCTGGCAGTGGCTGCTCAGGGATGGCTTTGGCCCGTGTCCCTCCAAGCAGCCACTGCCCAAGCAGCTGCGCTGCCCCCGGGCTCTCCTCCCGGCCTGCTGGGCTTTGTTGGGTGGCACAGCCTGTGCCAAGGGGCGGCAAGGTGCCTGCAGGCCCCAGCTCTGGGGGAAATGGAGAACGTCCTGCCCGCATCCACCGTGCTGCCAGCTCAGCAGTGCAGCACAGCACGGGCTCACGCTCCCCATTGCTCCCACAGAAGTGCTTGGCATATCAGACACTAACGCCCAGAATCTACGGAACACCCCAAGAATTATCTGCCCCCAGGATGTGCGCAGTTCCTGCATGTTAGGCCCGGTAGTGACACTGTTCACTGTGCCTATTTCCTTGGTGCTGTGCTATGTTGGGTTCCAGTGGTGGAAGGAAAAGAAACAGTAAGCTGTGCTCATCTCTACCGTTCAGCTTCCTTAAATGCTGCTTATATTCAGCTAACATTCCAGTGAGGCTGCTGTGGAGTTTTTCCAGTCCATGGTTGTCCAAAGTACTCTGGGAACGGTTCTGCTGCTGCCCAGAGCTTTCATTGGCCTCCTAATTGCTGGGCCTTGTCCTGGGGGGCCCGCTGGGGCTGCAGCCAGTGCTGGCTCCCACTGAGGCTGCCTGGCCCAGAGCAGCCCCAGGGGCACAGGGCAAAGGCAGAGCAATGTGGGGAGGAGAAAGAGCAGGGACGAGATTGCCCTGGAAAGACAGAGGAGATCTGGGGCCCACTCCTGGCCATGGAGCCTGCCCAGAGCCGTGCCCTGCTCGCCGGGGCCTTGAGGGACAGCTGTGCAGCTGGGCCAAGCTGTGCCAGCAGCTCCAGCCATGCTGGGGAGCCTTGCCAGCTCTGGGCCCTGCTGTGCAGGAGGCTCCCTGTGTGCCACTGGCAGCTGGGGCCTCAGCCACCTCCTCTCTCCACAGTCACACCTCTCGACAGCAGCTAAAGGACACTGACAGGTTCTCACGCCCAGATAACTTGAGTAGCTCTTCCAGCAGTGGTGAGGACCTGGGTAACCCCAACAAAAGCTCTCAGAGGACAACTCCAGAACAGCTGCCATATAGGAGGAAGCAGCAGATCCCTGTGGAAATCCCAGTGCCACCTCCAGGCCTCCCTGTGGGAATCCCTGAGCCTCCTCCACTCCCAGTAGGAATTCCTGAGCCTCCTCCACTCCCCACAGGGATCTTCAATATGCCTCCACCCCACTCCAGTCCATCCCAACCTGTGCCGCAATCCCAAAACCAGTTCAGCACCTTCCATACCCAGCTGAGACCACCACGTCCCCCTCCTCCCAAAATCATCTGACCTGTCTTCCAAAGGACACTGAAGGTGCTTTTGTCCCCCACCCCATGTCCCCATTCAGGAGCCTTGCCCAGCATTTTTGCTGCAATAAAGAGATGAAGTTGTAACCTCAGTGTCCAGGTCGTAGCAGCAGCAAAGCCCACCCAGCAGCAGCACTGGCTGAGCTCCATGCCCAGGAGCAGCCATGGATGCCCACGGTGTGGGCAGGCAGGGGCTGCTGTGACCAGTGGCAGGGCCCCGAGGGCTGGGGGAGCCCATGCTGAGCGTCCCTGGGCTGAGGGCACATTTCCTTCCCTGGCATCATCTGGGCCTGGGCCCCATGAGGCAGGCATGGATATTTTGGGTTCTCTGCTGAGGTGTGCTGGGGTCACTCATGAAGCATAAAGGAGTATTAATGGCCTCTCCTAAGGTGTGCAGGCTGCCCTCATGAGGTGTGCAGCAGGGTTACATTTGAGGGGACTTTTACTCTTCTCAAGACAGACAAGGGTCACTTGGCCGAGGTTTTGCAAAGCTGGGAGAAAGCCTCTTGCTAAGCCTTGGGCCTGGCTGCGGGCACAGCGGGCGGGTGGAGCCCATCCCCTGGGGCCAGGCCGGGCTGCTCAGGCCGGGCAGGGCCGGGCCGGCTCGGGCCCCGGCAGGGAAGGGCCGCGAACCTGAGCTCTGATGAGGCTGCTGAGCTCCGCCCTGGCCCTGTGCTGCAGCCCAACACATTTACAGCCGGGCCGTGCCCTGGCCCACAGGAGGCACCCGGGGCTGCAACTGAGGCTGTGCCTTCTCCAACTCAAGTGGGCTGTCTCTGTTCCTTTGGAGGATCCTGAGCCTTGTACCTCGGCCTGATGGTGCAAAGATGCCTCCAGCAACCCTGAGTTTTCAGAAATAAAGGCTTTGTGCTGATTAATATGAAAAGCTGTATGGGTGGCCTGCAGCTAATGTTCTTTTGTTGCCTGGCCCCCAGTCAGTGCTCGAGTCTAAATGACTGACCCAGCCCTGAGCTGCTCTTTAGACTGATTTGATGAAAGGGACTGAAGCTCTAGTGAGTCCAATTCTCCAGGAAAACAAGTACAGCAACTTGGATACTGCTGGTGACAAAAGCAGAGTGCAGAGTTGAACCTGTGAGGCCACCTCACTGCCGCCTCCCCCCACTCTTTTATTTTCATTTTGTTTAACATTCTGAGTGCCAGCCTTTGGATGAAATGGGCTCTCAGCAAGGAGCTGCTGGGCCTCCTGGCTGTGTCCATTTGTGCTCCCAGTGCTTCTGGTCTGGTTGGGCTGGTGTGATAAATAGGTATGATTCGTGCTGATGAAAACTGAAACAGTAATCAATATTGATACAGTAATTAATATTTAGGAACAACAAAATAGTTAAAAGTTGTAATGCCAAAGAAGAGAGAGAGAGGAAGGGCTCCGCCACCCCCCCCCCCCCCCCGCCCCGGCAGATGTTCACAAGGACAGGAGGAAAGAAGCTGAAGAGAAAGTTGCTAAAAATGAGCAGAAAGGAAGCAAAACCTGTTTGGGTCCGAGAAAATGCTAATTATAAGGGATTTATTGCCTTGATATGTAGATATAATGATATGTTATTCTTGGCTTACATTGTACTGGCTTGACGCGCATGTGTAACCCAAAGGTGAATTAAAGGACAAAGAAGAAGACTATAGAGCCTTCATCAGTGACCACCCCCAAAGACTTGTGCGACCACCAAACCGAGTAGTGGCGCATGCGTGGTAAAAGTGGTAATGCAAGCAGAGATAGAGATATGACAAACCGAAAATGGGAGGAGATGGTATTGACACATGGCATATAAGGGGTGATTTTCTCTTGGCAAGCTTGTGTGTGATGTGGCAAGGGTCCAAGAGCCCTGCACTCCGTACCCCACCGTTATCTTTTGCTTATGCGCTATTATTGGAACCAAATTATCCCTTATTTTAACCAAATTATATTATATCCAATTTTATATTTTTGATTTTAACTATTCAATTAAAATTGTTACTACTTTTAATATTGTTTGGTTTTTTATGATGGGATAATTGGGCAAACATAACAGCTGGGACACTTGTCCATCATGCCTATGTGTCTGTTTCCTGTCATTCCAATGCACAGCCCTTTCCCACTGCTTGTCATTTAAATACTGTAATTATTTTATTGGATAACTTACACCTTGTTATAAATGTGAAGCTTGACTAGGCCAATATTCAAGCAGCAATCAATTTATTAATTAATATGGTAAAGTATGATCCATACAGTGGTAGGTAAAGTGGGGGAAGTTTTCCCTCCCAATGCACACCGATAGTTGAGGCTTACAAGTATTGATAGGGGCATTCATAAGCTTTCTCAAGAATTTCTACTTCCAATTTTTACTCATCATTAGTTTTTACTCCCAATTTTGTGTCACAATTCTATACTCTATTGTGATTTAGTTTTTCTCAGGATGTACTGCAGAAAAGGAGTATCCCAGGTGGTCGTGGTCCGGTTTCCAAAATAAGGAAGAAGTATTCCATCTGGTGAGGTCCAGCTCTCCAGATGTGGGTCCAACTTTTAATTGCAAGGACTATAAATCTCATGACAGTGATGTCCAGCTTCCCTTGGTCAAAACTATTAATCCTTGAGTTGATGTTCATCTTCTTTTCTCAAGCTGCTTTTCTCTGTTTTGTTAAGGCCTGAGATAAGCATGCTTCCTTTTGATATATTCTAAAGCTGTACTTTCCAAGATCCTTACTACAAGCAATATTCTAAAAGGATACTTAATTTATACTAAAATTAAAAGGCTAATACTGCAAAGCTCTTTAAGGCTTAGCTACAAGCAGAAAGTTCCTGTCAAACAGGAACATCCTTAATGCTTTAATTCAAATGCTCCTAAATCAAGTTAAGACTCATAAAGGTTAATTGTGAACAAAAGATAGGTTCAAAGGCCTTTTTCCATGCTTTACTTTCCTCAGTTATTGTTAGAATTTGTCTTTATAACTGTCCCATGGTTGGTTTCCACACATATCACAATGACAAATACAGACGCGGCCTGTATGTACCTGACACATAACACAGCTTGGTATTTCACAGTCCTGCACTTCAGGATATTAAATTGTGTTAATCAGACTTTGTCCCATCATGAGTTTCTGGAACACATTTTCAAGCCTTGCAGCTGTAGCCCAAGGGAAGCTGTTTCTGTCTTGCATCACCAAACTGGCAGGGTTTTTGCAAAGACAGCCCTTTAGAAAGGACTTGTTGTGTGCATTAACATCTAAGGGGCTGCTTTCAAAGACAGACCAAAACCCCATGAACAAACAGCAAATCTACCAAACAACATATTTTTTAAAAGTACTTTATTTGTAGCTTTTGTTCTTAATGTTTTCCAGTTGGCCACCTTTTCCACTGCAGTGTCTTTCTTTGGACAGAAAAGCCCCCTTGCTAGATGATGTGACTTAACAAGGAAAACAGAACTCACACACAATGCATTTATTAGAGCTAAACATGGAGGTTCCCATGATCACAGTCATAATCATTGATTTTCAGTTTATTTTCGTTTCAGATAGTTTTCAGAAGGGTGAGAACAGTACCTCAGATCCCCTGGGTGTGTTGGTGCCATAGCCACTTATTATCTCTTCTTTCTTATTATCTGACCTTTCTGTAGTTCTGTAGTTCCTCTGCCCATTTGTTGCTCTTGGATCACTGCCTCCTTCACCTGATTTTTATCTTTTCCTGGATTTGTGAGGATTTTTGTGTTGGTTTTGGTTTTTTTTCTTGGTGGTTGTTTTGTTTGCCTGTTCTATTTGGTCACAGTTTTGCTATTGGTTTTTGGGTTTTTTTATCCCCTTAACAGCAAAAATCAGCTTGTGATTTGTATTGTGAAGTTGTGATACACAGGTGTTGCACATAAAGGTTGTTTTTGTTTTTAAAGTCATCTCAGACATGCAAGGCCCTGTGTCTTTGAAAACTGTGTGCTCTTGAGTCGATATGCAAAATAATTAGA
Organism: Zonotrichia albicollis; assembly: GCF_047830755.1. Lineage (NCBI taxonomy): Eukaryota > Metazoa > Chordata > Aves > Passeriformes > Passerellidae > Zonotrichia > Zonotrichia albicollis. The sequence continues at coordinate 133,631 of NW_027428461.1, read as the reverse complement.
CTCCACAGTCTGATGTAGTTATGAAGTGGAAATGTATTGTCAGCAGCCAACACAAGCGATATAGCTCTCATGAAAGCTTGTGCCCTGAGCCTCGGTCTGACCCACATCTTCATTCTCAAAGATGTTCCATGTTCATTACATTGCACAACATTGCCATGCATATTCAAACCCTGGCCCCTCCTGTCCTCGCCTCACATGGTAATCAGATCCAGGTCCTTCTGGGCACGCATTGTTTGCTGTGGTGCTCGCACGGGGGTCTCTCAGTGATCTCTGAGGCCGAAGACTGTGGTCTTCCTCATGACTGAACTTTGGAACTTTTCTCCTTTGTGCGTGCGCTTGGGTCCCTTGGTGGGGGTGCAATCTGGGGGTATAGCTAAGGCCATGAGGTCACAGCAGGCTCTGAGGTCACAGAGGTGCCAGAGCCCCGTGCTTGCACAGCAGCACAAGGAGCGAGCAGTCAGTGCTTGAGCACAACTGTTGCGGCGGCAGCAGCGGCGGTGGCAGCAGTGGTGCTGACATTGGGACAGCGGTGTCAGGACAGCGGTGGCAGCAAGAGCTGCGGGACTGGCAGAGGGCAAGGCACCATGGCCCTTGCTCTGCGCCTCTTCCTCCTGCTCCTCCTGGCCGTGGCCCTGCCTGCCAGGGCTGCCCAGGCCGCTCCGCTGCAAGCGCGGGGTTCAGGTGAGCCGGCAGCCTGGCTCCCCTTTCCCGGGACAGCGCTCCCTGCTCCCCGGGAAGCGCTGGGGATGGTTTTCCCCAGGCCTTTAGGGAGGGTTTCCTCTGGGGGAGGGAGAGAGCCCCTACAGGCCCTGTGCAGCCCCTGTTTCCTCTCCAGGGATGTGTCACAGGGCCTGCAAAGAGGGTGGAGAGTGCCCAAGGAGCCAGGCCAGAGCTGCCCAGGCCCCTGTGCAGCTTTGGCCTTGTACATTCACATCTGGCTCCCACAGCCTTACATGGCCCCCTTGCAGTGCCCATTTACTGTAAGCAGTGGGGGATCCCAGCACACCATGGAAATGCCCTGGTCTTTGCACTCTTCTAGACTGGAACGATAAGATGGCTTATATGGAAAAGCTGGTGAGCGACAGTATGAAGACCCTAGGGCATGGTGGAGGCAAGTTCTTTGTGGTCCTTTCCTGAAAAATAATCAGTGTCCATGTGGAAATGGCTCAGTCATGAGCCCTGTCCCTTAACATAATCTCTGGCTTTAAAGAATCTGGACATCTTGCCCTGCTCTCTTCTGTGATCCCCCAGGATCGCTGTCAGTGGGAGGAAGGATCATTTATGTGTCCATCCCCCTCCCATGTGCAATGCCAGTGTGTCCCTCCGTGTGCTCTGTGCAACCACAGAGAAGAGCAGAGAGGGAAGGGGCCGGGCCCAGGGCTGTGCCCCGGGGCTGAGCCTCTCTCAGCTCCTTTGCCGGCCCCAGGGAGCCTGAGCTGCTCCTGCTGCCACTGCCAAGCCCTGGCCCTGCCTGGGGCTGGGTTTGGAGCTGCTGGCAGCTCCAGGGAGTCCTTTCTGCCCCGACTGCCCCGCAAGGGGCTCCTTCCATCCCAGTGTGGGGCCACTGCAGGCACGAGGTGCCCCTGGCCCTGCTCCTGAGTGGAAGGCAGAGCTGAGGGAGTGCCTTGGAGGGCACCAATCACCCAGGTGCCCTCACTGCCACTTGGGCCTGAAGAAGAAATGGAACTTCCCATTAAGGTCCTCCTAAATGGAAGAACCAAGACATAGGAGACACGAAATCCTTGGAGGCAGCCAAACATCTGGAGCAGATGCTGAGTGACCTGGAGAGACGCCGTGGTGGGTGCATTTCCCTCTGCCTTGTCCTGGGGCTCAGCAGCCGGGGGCTTTGGCTGCACATCTGGACACGCCGTGCCCGGCACAGCGGGAAGGGATCCATGGCAGCCTCGCTGCCCCGCTGCTGCTTCCACGCCCTGCAGGGCTGTTTGCCAGCCTGGCCTGGCTGCAGCTTCTCCCCAGCCTCTGCAGGAAGGCATTTGGCATCAGTTCACAGGCAGCCCAAACTGCACCACGGGCCGTAGATGCCCTGAGATCCCCGGCAATTTTCTAATCTCCAGTCAGATCAGGTGTAGGGGCTTTTTCAGTCAGGGAGGTCTCTAGCCCAGCCCCAATAACCTGGCCATTTTCCTGATCCTTATCCACGACTTGACAAGTATTGTCTCCTGAAGTTGCCACCTCCTGCAATGGTTCCATCTGACCCAGCTGTCCTTTTTCCTTTCTCAAGCAATGGAGCAAAAGTCCATGCAGGTGGGGCCATATCCTGTAGGAAGCAATGGCTTTGTGCCAGCCACTGATGCAGGAAAGGAGGAGATGCCAGACATGGGCACAGGTACAGGAGATAATTGCTCCGCCAGGCTCAGCCCTTGGTGGGGCTGTGTGGCAGCAGCTCTTTCCCCCAGGGCCTGCCCTTGCCCAGCCCGGCAGCAGCCAAAGCTGGAGGAGGCTCTGGAGGCTTGGAATCCTCTGGAGCTCGTTCACAGCCCCGGGGAAAGGGGACCCCTGCAGCAACGTCCCTCCCACTGCAGCTGCTCTGGAGCTGGCCCTGAGTGCCCAGAGGCCCAAGGCACAGGAGCAGCCCCGAGCGGGAGCCCTGCCGCCAGCCCAGGGCCAGAGCCAGCCTTGGCTCCCGACTGGGCAGGGGCTGCACTGGCTCCTGACAGGGCCTGACTCTGTGCCCTGGGGCTGGGGGAGCTGCCACGGGGCAGGGAGGGCCAGGGCTGCTGGCAGTGGCTGCTCAGGGATGGCTTTGGCCCGTGTCCCTCCAAGCAGCCACTGCCCAAGCAGCTGCGCTGCCCCCGGGCTCTCCTCCCGGCCTGCTGGGCTTTGTTGGGTGGCACAGCCTGTGCCAAGGGGCGGCAAGGTGCCTGCAGGCCCCAGCTCTGGGGGAAATGGAGAACGTCCTGCCCGCATCCACCGTGCTGCCAGCTCAGCAGTGCAGCACAGCACGGGCTCACGCTCCCCATTGCTCCCACAGAAGTGCTTGGCATATCAGACACTAACGCCCAGAATCTACGGAACACCCCAAGAATTATCTGCCCCCAGGATGTGCGCAGTTCCTGCATGTTAGGCCCGGTAGTGACACTGTTCACTGTGCCTATTTCCTTGGTGCTGTGCTATGTTGGGTTCCAGTGGTGGAAGGAAAAGAAACAGTAAGCTGTGCTCATCTCTACCGTTCAGCTTCCTTAAATGCTGCTTATATTCAGCTAACAGTCCAGTGAGGCTGCTGTGGAGTTTTTCCAGTCCATGGTTGTCCAAAGTACTCTGGGAACGGTTCTGCTGCTGCCCAGAGCTTTCATTGGCCTCCTAATTGCTGGGCCTTGTCCTGGGGTCCCGCTGGGGCTGCAGCCAGTGCTGGCTCCCACTGAGGCTGCCTGGCCCAGAGCAGCCCCAGGGGCACAGGGCAAAGGCAGAGCAATGTGGGGAGGAGAAAGAGCAGGGACGAGATTGCCCTGGAAAGACAGAGGAGATCTGGGGCCCACTCCTGGCCATGGAGCCTGCCCAGAGCCGTGCCCTGCTCACCGGGGCCTTGAGGGACAGCTGTGCAGCTGGGCCAAGCTGTGCCAGCAGCTCCAGCCATGCTGGGGAGCCTTGCCAGGTCTGGGCCCTGCTGTGCAGGAGGCTCCCTGTGTGCCACTGGCAGCTGGGGCCTCAGCCACCTCCTCTCTCCACAGTCACACCTCTCGACAGCAGCTAAAGGACACTGACAGGTTCTCACGCCCAGATAACTTGAGTAGCTCTTCCAGCAGTGGTGAGGACCTGGGTAACCCCAACAAAAGCTCTCAGAGGACAACTCCAGAACAGCTGCCATATAGGAGGAAGCAGCAGATCCCTGTGGAAATCCCAGTGCCACCTCCAGGCCTCCCTGTGGGAATCCCTGAGCCTCCTCCACTCCCAGTAGGAATTCCTGAGCCTCCTCCACTCCCCACAGGGATCTTCAATATGCCTCCACCCCACTCCAGTCCATCCCAACCTGTGCCGCAATCCCAAAACCAGTTCAGCACCTTCCATACCCAGCTGAGACCACCACGTCCCCCTCCTCCCAAAATCATCTGACCTGTCTTCCAAAGGACACTGAAGGTGCTTTTGTCCCCCACCCCATGTCCCCATTCAGGAGCCTTGCCCAGCATTTTTGCTGCAATAAAGAGATGAAGTTGTAACCTCAGTGTCCAGGTCGTAGCAGCAGCAAAGCCCACCCAGCAGCAGCACTGGCTGAGCTCCATGCCCAGGAGCAGCCATGGATGCCCACGGTGTGGGCAGGCAGGGGCTGCTGTGACCAGTGGCAGGGCCCCGAGGGCTGGGGGAGCCCATGCTGAGCGTCCCTGGGCTGAGGGCACATTTCCTTCCCTGGCATCATCTGGGCCTGGGCCCCATGAGGCAGGCATGGATATTTTGGGTTCTCTGCTGAGGTGTGCTGGGGTCACTCATGAAGCATAAAGGAGTATTAATGGCCTCTCCTAAGGTGTGCAGGCTGCCCTCATGAGGTGTGCAGCAGGGTTACATTTGAGGGGACTTTTACTCTTCTCAAGACAGACAAGGGTCACTTGGCCGAGGTTTTGCAAAGCTGGGAGAAAGCCTCTTGCTAAGCCTTGGGCCTGGCTGCGGGCACAGCGGGCGGGTGGAGCCCATCCCCTGGGGCCAGGCCGGGCTGCTCAGGCCGGGCAGGGCCGGGCCGGCTCGGGCCCCGGCAGGGAAGGGCCGCGAACCTGAGCTCTGATGAGGCTGCTGAGCTCCGCCCTGGCCCTGTGCTGCAGCCCAACACATTTACAGCCGGGCCGTGCCCTGGCCCACAGGAGGCACGCGGGGCTGCAACTGAGGCTGTGCCTTCTCCAACTCAAGTGGGCTGTCTCTGTTCCTTTGGAGGATCCTGAGCCTTGTACCTCGGCCTGATGGTGCAAAGATGCCTCCAGCAACCCTGAGTTTTCAGAAATAAAGGCTTTGTGCTGATTAATATGAAAAGCTGTATGGGTGGCCTGCAGCTAATGTTCTTTTGTTGCCTGGCCCCCAGTCAGTGCTGGAGTCTAAATGACTGACCCAGCCCTGAGCTGCTCTTTAGACTGATTTGATGAAAGGGACTGAAGCTCTAGTGAGTCCAATTCTCCAGGAAAACAAGTACAGCAACTTGGATACTGCTGGTGACAAAAGCAGAGTGCAGAGTTGAACCTGTGAGGCCACCTCACTGCCGCCTCCCCCCACTCTTTTATTTTCATTTTGTTTAACATTCTGAGTGCCAGCCTTTGGATGAAATGGGCTCTCAGCAAGGAGCTGCTGGGCCTCCTGGCTGTGTCCATTTGTGCTCCCAGTGCTTCTGGTCTGGTTGGGCTGGTGTGATAAATAGGTATGATTCGTGCTGATGAAAACTGAAACAGTAATCAATATTGATACAGTAATTAATATTTAGGAACAACAAAATAGTAAAAAGTTGTAATGCCAAAGAAGAGAGAGAGAGGAAGGGCTCCGCCACCCCCCCGCCCCACCCCGGCAGATGTTCACAAGGACAGGAGGAAAGAAGCTGAAGAGAAAGTTGCTAAAAATGAGCAGAAAGGAAGCAAAACCTGTTTGGGTCCGAGAAAATGCTAATTATAAGGGATTTATTGCCTTGATATGTAGATATAATGATATATTATTCTTGGCTTACATTGTACTGGCTTGACGCGCATGTGTAACCCAAAGGTGAATTAAAGGACAAAGAAGAAGACTATAGAGCCTTCATCAGTGACCACCCCCAAAGACTTGTGCGACCACCAAACCGAGTAGTGGCGCATGCGTGGTAAAAGTGGTAATGCAAGCAGAGATAGAGATATGACAAACCGAAAATGGGAGGAGATGGTATTGACACATGGCATATAAGGGGTGATTTTCTCTTGGCAAGCTTGTGTGTGATGTGGCAAGGGTCCAAGAGCCCTGCACTCCGTACCCCACCGTTATCTTTTGCTTATGCGCTATTATTGGAACCAAATTATCCCTTATTTTAACCAAATTATATTATATCCAATTTTATATTTTTGATTTTAACTATTCAATTAAAATTGTTACTACTTTTAATATTGTTTGGTTTTTTATGATGGGATAATTGGGCAAACATAACAGCTGGGACACTTGTCCATCATGCCTATGTGTCTGTTTCCTGTCATTCCAATGCACAGCCCTTTCCCACTGCTTGTCATTTAAATACTGTAATTATTTTATTGGATAACTTACACCTTGTTATAAATGTGAAGCTTGACTAGGCCAATATTCAAGCAGCAATCAATTTATTAATTAATATGGTAAAGTATGATCCATACAGTGGTAGGTAAAGTGGGGGAAGTTTTCCCTCCCAATGCACACCGATAGTTGAGGCTTACAAGTATTGATAGGGGCATTCATAAGCTTTCTCAAGAATTTCTACTTCCAATTTTTACTCATCATTAGTTTTTACTCCCAATTTTGTGTCACAATTCTATACTCTATTGTGATTTAGTTTTTCTCAGGATGTACTGCAGAAAAGGAGTATCCCAGGTGGTCGTGGTCCGGTTTCCAAAATAAGGAAGAAGTATTCCATCTGGTGAGGTCCAGCTCTCCAGATGTGGGTCCAACTTTTAATTGCAAGGACTATAAATCTCATGACAGTCATGTCCAGCTTCCCTTGGTCAAAACTATTAATCCTTGAGTTGATGTTCATCTTCTTTTCTCAAGCTGCTTTTCTCTGTTTTGTTAAGGCCTGAGATAAGCATGCTTCCTTTTGATATATTCTAAAGCTGTACTTTCCAAGATCCTTACTACAAGCAATATTCTAAAAGGATACTTAATTTATACTAAAATTAAAAGGCTAATACTGCAAAGCTCTTTAAGGCTTAGCTACAAGCAGAAAGTTCCTGTCAAACAGGAACATCCTTAATGCTTTAATTCAAATGCTCCTAAATCAAGTTAAGACTCATAAAGGTTAATTGCGAACAAAAGATAGGTTCAAAGGCCTTTTTCCATGCTTTACTTTCCTCAGTTATTGTTAGAATTTGTCTTTATAACTGTCCCATGGTTGGTTTCCACACATATCACAATGACAAATACAGACGCGGCCTGTATGTACCTGACACATAACACAGCTTGGTATTTCACAGTCCTGCACTTCAGGATATTAAATTGTGTTAATCAGACTTTGTCCCATCATGAGTTTCTGGAACACATTTTCAAGCCTTGCAGCTGTAGCCCAAGGGAAGCTGTTTCTGTCTTGCATCACCAAACTGGCAGGGTTTTTGCAAAGACAGCCCTTTAGAAAGGACTTGTTGTGTGCATTAACATCTAAGGGGCTGCTTTCAAAGACAGACCAAAACCCCATGAACAAACAGCAAATCTACCAAACAACATATTTTTTAAAAGTACTTTATTTGTAGCTTTTGTTCTTAATGTTTTCCAGTTGGCCACCTTTTCCACTGCAGTGTCTTTCTTTGGACAGAAAAGCCCCCTTGCTAGATGATGTGACTTAACAAGGAAAACAGAACTCACACACAATGCATTTATTAGAGCTAAACATGGAGGTACCCATGATCACAGTCATAATCATTGATTTTCAGTTTATTTTGGTTTCAGATAGTTTTCAGAAGGGTGAGAACAGTACCTCAGATCCCCTGGGTGTGTTGGTGCCATAGCCACTTATTATCTCTTCTTTCTTGTTATCTGTCCTTTCTGTAGTTCTGTAGTTCCTCTGCCCATTTGTTGCTCTTGGATCACTGCCTCCTTCACCTGATTTTTATCTTTTCCTGGATTTGTGAGGATTTTTGTGTTGGTTTTGGTTTTTTTTCTTGGTGGTTGTTTTGTTTGCCTGTTCTATTTGGTCACAGTTTTGCTATTGGTTTTTGGGTTTTTTTATCCCCTTAACAGCAAAAATCAGCTTGTGATTTGTATTGTGAAGTTGTGATACACAGGTGTTGCACATAAAGGTTGTTTTTGTTTTTAAAGTCATCTCAGACATGCAAGGCCCTGTGTCTTTGAAAACTGTGTGCTCTTGAGTCGATATGCAAAATAATTAGACTCCTCAGTCTGATGTAGTTATGAAGTGGAAATGTATTGTCAGCAGCCAACACAAGCGATATAGCTCTCATGAAAGCTTGTGCCCTGAGCCTCGGTCTGACCCACATCTTCATTCTCAAAGATGTTCCATGTTCATTACATTGCACAACATTGCCATGCATATTCAAACCCTGGCCCCTCCTGTCCTCGCCTCACATGGTAATCAGATCCAGGTCCTTCTGGGCACGCATTGTTTGCTGTGGTGCTCGCACGGGGGTCTCTCAGTGATCTCTGAGGCCGAAGACTGTGGTCTTCCTCATGACTGAACTTTGGAACTTTTCTCCTTTGTGCGTGCGCTTGGGTCCCTTGGTGGGGGTGCAATCTGGGGGTATAGCTAAGGCCATGAGGTCACAGCAGGCTCTGAGGTCACAGAGGTGCCAGAGCCCCGTGTTGCACAGCAGCCTTCCTGTTGAAGGTCCAAGAGTATGAAAACGGACTCTGGCTGTTGCCCGTAGGTAACACGGGCTAATTGTAGAGGAGGGCAGGTGCCCAAGCTGTTGGTGGCCCAAGCCCTGCGAGGCTAGCCCTGTTGCAGTCCTAGTTGGACCAGGGCGGCGGGCTCGGGAGGGGTGGAGGTGGGGGGATCTCGGGAGGCTTCCGCTTCAAGGCTGGGCTGGGGGGCCGTGGGGGAGGCACGGAGAGCTGGTGCTCTGCTTTCTTGGGCAACTCCTGCTGCCGAGGCCTCGGGTGAGAGCTGTCAAAGGCGACGGTCTCTGGGCTCTCTGGGGGAGAGGGAGAGGCACGCCTTCTCGGCCGGGATGCTGGAGCGGCGGCAGCGCGACTGTGGAGAGAGGAGGTGGCTGAGGGCCCAGGTGCCAGTGGCACACAGGGAGCCTCCTGCACAGCAGGGCCCAGAGCTGGCAAGGCTCCCCAGCACGGCTGGAGCTGCTGGCACAGCTTGGCCCAGCTGCACAGCTGCCCCTCAAGGCCCCGGTGAGCAGGACACAGCTCTGGGCAGGCTCCGTGGCCAGGAGTGGGCCCCAGAGCACCTCTGCCTTTCAAGGGCAATCTCGTCCCTGCTCTTTCTCCTCCCCACCGTGCTTTGCCTCTGCCCTGTGTCCCCGGGGCTGCTCTGGGCCAGGCAGCCTCAGTGGGAGCCAGCACTGGCTGCAGCCCCAGCGGGCACCCCAGGACAAGGCCCAGCAATTAGGAGGCCAATGAAAGCTCTGAGCAGCAGCAGGACCCTCAGCAGAGTTAGTTGGACAACCATGGACTGGCCACAACTCCACAGCAGCATTTCTGTTCCCTGAATGTTCTTGACTATGTGCAGCCTATAAAGAAGCTAGAGGGTAGAGATGGGCCAACATTTACCGTTTCTTTCCCTTCTACAACCGGAACCCCGCATAGCACAGTACCATGGAAATTGGCACGGTGAACAGTGTCACTACCGTGCCTATCATGCAGGACCTGCGCACGTCCTGGGGGCAGATAATTCTAGGTGTTTTCCGTGGATTCTGGGTGTTTGTGTCTGACATGCCAAGCACTTCTGTGGGAGCAATGAGGAGCGTCAGCCCGTGCTGTGCTGCACTACTGAGCTGGCAGCACGGTGGATGCAGGTAGGACGTTCTTGGTTTCCCCCAGAGCTGGGGCCTGCAGGCACCTTGCCGCCCCTTGGCACAGGCTGTGCCACCCAACAAAGCCCAGCAGGCCGGGAGGAGAGCCCGGGGGCAGCGCAGCTGCTTGGGCAGTGGCTGCTTGGAGGGACACGGGCCAAAGCCATCCCTGAGCAGCCACTGCCAGCAGCCCTGGCCCTCCCTGCCCCGTGGCAGCTCCCCCAGCCCCAGGGCACAGAGTCAGGCCCTGTCAGGAGCCAGTGCATCCCCTGCCCAGTCGGGAGCCAAGGCTGGCTCTGGCCCTGGGCTGGCGGCAGGGCTCCCGCTCGGGGCTGCTCCTGTGCCTTGGGCCTCTGGGCACTCAGAGCCAGCTCCAGAGCAGCTGCAGAGGGAGCGATGTTGGTGCACGAGTCCTCTTTCCCCAGGGCTGTGGACGAGCTCCAGAGGCTCCTCCAGCTTTGGCTGCTGCCGGGCTGGGCAAGGGCAGGCCCTGGGGAAAAGAGCTGACGCCACAGAGCCCCACCAAGGGCTGCGCCTGGTGGAGCAATTATCCCCTGTACCTGTGCCCATGTCTGGCATCTCCTCCTTTCCTGCATCAGTGGCTGGCACAAAGCCATTGCTTCCTACAGGATATGGCCCCACCTGCATGGACTTTTGCTCCATCGCTTGAGAAAGGAAAAAGGACAGCTGGGTCAGATGGAACCATTGCAGGAGGTGGCAACTTCAGGAGACAATACTTGTCAAGTCGTGGATAAGGATCAGGAAAATGGCCAGGATATTGGGGCTGGGCCAGGGCCCTCCCTGACTGAAAAAGCCCCTACACCTGATCTGACTGGTGATTAGGAAATTGCAGGGGATCTCAGGGCATCTATGGCTCGTGGTGCAGTTTGGGCTGCCTGTGAACTGATGCCAAATGCCTTCCTGCAGAGGCTGGGGAGAAGCTGCAGCCAGGCCAGGCTGGCAAACAGCCCTGCAGGGCGTGGAAGCAGCAGCGGGGCAGCGAGGCTGCCATGGATCCCTTCCCGCTGTGCCGGGCACGGCGTGTCCAGATGTGCAGCCAAAGCCCCCGGCTGCTGAGCCCCTTGACAAGGCAGAGGGAAATGCACCCACCACGGCGTCTCTCCAGGTCATTCAGCATCTGCTCCAGATGTTTCGCTGCCTCCAAGGATTTCATGTCTCCTATGTCTCGGTTCTTCCATTTAGGAGGACCTTAATGGGAAGTTCCATTTCTCCTTCAGGCCCAAGTGGCAGTGAGAGCACCTGCGTGATTGGTGCCCTCCAAGGCACTCCCGCAGCTCTGCCTTCCACTCAGGAGCAGGGCCAGGGGCACCTCGTGCCTGCAGTGGCCCCACACTGGGATGGAAGGAGCCCCTTGTGGGGCAGTCGGGGCAGAAAGGACTCCCTGGAGCTGCTGCAGCTCCAAACCCAGCCCCAGGCAGGGCCAGGGCTTGGCAGTGGCAGCAGGAGCAGCTCAGGCTCCCTGGGGCCGGCAAAGGAGCTGAGAGAGGCTCAGCCCCAGGGCACAGCCCTGGGCCCGGCCCCTTCCCTCTCTGCTCTTCTCTGTGGCTGCACAGGGCACACAGAAGGACACACTGGCATTGAACACGGGAGGAGGATGGACAGCTAAATGATCCTTCCTCCCACTGACAGCGATCCTGGGGGATCACAGAAGGGAGCAGGGCAAGATTTCCAGATTCTTTAAAGCCAGAGATTGTGTTAAGGGACAGGGCTCATGACTGAGCCCTTGCCACATGGACACTGATTATTTTTCAGGAAAGGAACACAAAGAACTTGCCTCCACCATGCCCTAGAGTCTTCATATTGTCATTCACCAGCTTTTCCATATAAGCCATCTTATCGTCCCAGTCTAGAAGAGGGCAAAGAGCAGGTCATTTCCATGGTGTGCTGGGATCCCCCACTGCTTACAGTAAATGGGCACTGCAAGGGGGCCATGTAAGGCTGTGGGAGCCAGATGTGAATGTACAAGCCCAAACTGCACAGGGGCCTGGGGAGCTCTGGGCTGGCTCCTAGTCACTCTCCACCCTCTTTCCAGGCCCTGTGACACATCCCCGGTCAGCCCAGGGCCCATGGGCGCTCTCTCCCGCCCCCAGTGGAAACCCTCCCTAAATACCCTGGGGAAAACCATCCCCAGCGCTTCCCGGGGAGCAGGGAGCGCTGTCCCGGGAAAGGGGAGCCAGGCTGCCGGCTCACCTGCTCCCCGCGCTTGCAGCGGAGCAGCCTGGGCAGCCCTGGCAGGCAGGGCCACGGCCAGGAGGAGCAGGAGGAAGAGGTGCAGAGCAAGGGCCATGGTGCCTTGCCCTCTGCCAGTCCCGCAGCTCTTGCTGCCACCGCTGTCCTGCCACCGCTGTCCCAATGTCAGCACCACTGCTGCCACTGCCACTGCAGCTGCCGCAACAGTTGTGCTCAAGCACTGACTGCTCGCTCCTTGTCCTGCTGTGCAACCACGGGGCTCTGGCACCTCTGTGACCTCAGAGCCTGCTGTGACCTCATGGCCAGGGTGGAGTTGTGTGGGCACTGGGATCTGCCTTCTTTGGCAGGGAGCTGCTCTGTCCAAGGGCTGTGACACAGTCCCAGCCCAGCTGATCTCACAGGCTGGGCCATGAAGGGATGGAGAGCAGCCCTGCCAAGAAGGACTTGGGGGAGCTGCAAGATGAGAGGCTGTACATGAGCCAGCCATGTGCATCCAAAGGAGAGTGCCCAGCAGCTTGAAGGAGGTGATTCCACCCCTCTGCTCTGGTGAGACCCCACCTGGAGTACTGTGGAAGAGGTTTTACAGGGACCTCTGTGAGTCATTGAGAAGTTTGATAAGAGGATCCATGTTTAGCCCTGAAAGAATCCCTACCAAGGTTGTTGACATAGAAACCAAGAAAGAAAGAAGGATAAATAAGATAAATCTGGAACTGCCTATTCCAAGAAGCACTTTGCTTGTCTCTCATGACCAGTGAGTAAAGTGTAAACTTATGAGCTTTGTAAGAATTAAGAACAAGCATGCATGCTAGAATAAAAACAGGGTTTGAAGCCTTCTGGAAACGGAGTGTGTTGCTTTGTACTGTCTCCATCTCTACCACGACAGAGTACTGCATCCAGCTCTGGGCTCCCCACACAGGAAGGCCATGGTCCTGTTGGATCTAGTCCAGAGGAGGGACAAAATGCTCTGAGGGCTGGAGCCCTTCTGCTTTGGAGACAGGCTGGGAGAGCTGGTGGCGTTCAGCCTGGAAGAGAGCAGACTCAAGGGAGACCTGATTGCTGCCTTTCAGTACCTGAAGGGGGCTTGTAAAAGAGATGGGACAGAACTTGTAGTAGAGCCTTTTGTGAGCAGAGCGAGGGGGAATGGCTTTAGTCCAAAAGACGGTCCATTCAGACTGGACAAAAGAAACCCATTCTTTCACTGTAGGGTTTGAAAGCCTGACACAGGTTGCCCAGAGAGGTGGACATCCATCCCTGCAAACATTCAAGCTCACGCTCTGAGCAACCTGACCTACTTAAAGGTGTCCCTGCTCAGTGCAGGGCATTGGACTAGATGGCCTTTAAATGTCCCTTCCAAGCCAAGCCATTCTGTGTTCCTGGGCACTATCAAAGCAGTGCTGGATTAGTGCTGGGGTGATTATGTGGCACCTGTATTTTGGTAGTTGGGTCCTTTAGCAATTGGCCCTGAGAGCATTCATGGTCTGGGCAGTGAAGTCTGCAAACAACAGACAGTGTGCTCAAGGAGAAACAGGGGAGGAACACTGCTGTAGCTCAGATAAATGCCAGCATTTTGCTGCCCATTCCTAGTTAAGAAATAAAGGAATGTCCTGAAGATCCCTTCATGTGGGTGCATTATTGGCTGTATCAGTACTTGTGTTCTGCAAAACAGGGAATTTGCTACAACTTCTTGCCCCATTTATCACTGAATGAAACTCAAATCCTGCATTGCTCCTTGTCTACTTGCTTCCAAGTCAAGGCAAATTTTGTTCATGATTGAGTGGGACATATTCACCTGTTCACAAGCAAATTCTTCTTGCCATTCACACAGAGGCAAGATTGTTTTGTGGATTTGCTCTAATCGGACAGGAATTAAGGCCTACCTGTCACTAGAACTAAAGCTGATGCATTAGGTTGCAAAGTCTTGAGTAATTTGGCCTGGTGACTGGCATTGTAGAGAGTTGTTCTGGAATTAAATGACACTTGAAGACACGTGTAGTCTACCATATTTCTGGCATACTAGAAGTGAAAAAAAAAACTTTGAAACATGATTTTATCCTTTTTTCCTCCTCCTCCTCCTCCCAGGAATTTCAATGTCTGAGGTCTAAGCTCTTCAGCTGCCTCACAAACATTGTTTTAATTCAGACAGGCATCCATGCCTTGAGCCACAAATCATGACTGTGGCTGTGAAGCTTGAAGCAATGTAGGTTTATAGCACTAAAAGTAATAATGCATTCCCAGGTTAAGCCAAGTATTTCCCAAGTAACTCTACCTATCCTCAGGGATGTTTCAAAAAGGATCATTGTAAAAGCTGGGAATCAGGAGAAAGAGTGTCATCAAAATTAAAAAGACAGGTTTCTGAGATCTTTATATTCCTATAAAAAGAGATTCAAAATTGTTCATATATGGAACATTGACTAAGAAGTGAATGACAGATTGTCAAAGTAATTGGGGAAAAAAATACCATAAGTAAAACTATGTTTACATGTAGATAATAAGTAAACCACCTTGCTAAGAAAAAAAGCAGACCTGCCAATACTAAAACCAATAAGGCTGTTTCATCTGTCTCAATACAAAAAAAAAAATACTGAAAAGAATCAGAGGTCATTAAGACGATTAGTATATACAGGAAATTCCAGGGATTGGGAAAAAATGAAGCAAACTGTAGAGTGCAATTCCCAGAGTTAACCTGGAATTTATTGGTGGATTTGTTGCAAAATTTCTGAGAGCAGACTGGAAAAGCATAGGGGCTGGTCAGCCCATGGGTGGGCATTTAGAGCAGTGTGAGGGCTGTTTCTGAGACCAACTGCAGGGAAGAAGAGCAGCAGACAATCACTGGGACAATCTCTTTGCTGGCTGTGGAGTTTTTGTCAGTCAGTTCCCTGTGGCTGGGGGAGCTGTCACGGGGCAGGGAGGGCCAGGGCTGGCAGTGGCTGCTCAGGGATGGCTTTGGCCCGTGTCCCTCCAAGCAGCCACTGCCCAAGCAGCTGCGCTGCCCCCGGGCTCTCCTCCCGGCCTGCTGGGCTTTGTTGGGTGGCACAGCCTGTGCCAAGGGGCGGCAAGGTGCCTGCAGGCCCCAGCTCTGGGGCAAACGGAGAACGTCCTGCTCGCATCCACCATGCTGCCAGCTCAGCAGAGCAGCACAGCACGGGCTGATGCTCCCCATTGCTCCCACAGGTGCAGCCGGCCCCACCACACGTGTTCCTGATTCCCAGGAGGGGTGTGAAAAATGGCAATCACTTGTTTGTAAATATGTAAAACTTTATTTTTAATAAATTGGTTATAAAAATAGCAATATCATTAGAGTGCTAAAAATTTGGGACAATTTGGATTAGGACAATAGGAGACAATAGAATGATAGAGTTACAGACATCTGGGTACCTATTTTCTGGGCAGCATAAGCCCGAAAAAGGACAGACATTAACAGAGGATTAACCCTTAAAAACAATAACCTGTTGCATATTCGTGCATCTCGTATATGATGCATAACTTCCATTCAAACACAGGATTTTGTCTGGTCCTCGTCAACTTCTCCCTCTTAATCCTAACCGGCTTCCTGAGGGCTGAGCGACGCAGGAAGAAGTTAGTTTCTTCTGACAGGAGAGCAATACATTCTTTTTCTCTGACAAATTGCAGTGTTCTATGGCTGCTATATTAGCAAAAAGCCAATCATAAAATACATATTTCTCAGAGGACCTTGGAATGGTTTGCTGTTGGGGAACACTCTGTTTGCATGGGATAAGGGCAAGTTTGACGTTCTATTGATGCTGGAAAGGATTTGGAAGCACTCAACACAGCCCTGACTGAGAGCTTCCCTGTTGCAGTGCATGTTTTTGATTGTAATGCGGTCCTAGTAGTCAGTTTTATGACACCCCCTTATTTGGTATTGTTATACCACATTTTATTGCCAATGGGTTGTTCCTTCCCCCCCCGCCCCCCCCCCCCCCGTGTTGTTGGTTTTCCCCTACTTGGCCATCTCCCCAGAGTCCTGCCCTTTTGTTCCCTGTTCCTCCTCCCATTCAATGTCAATCCCTCCCCAATCCTGCCCCTTTCTCTAGAAACTTCCCTGTCCATTTGGGATGCTTTGAAACTCTATTGGTTTGTTTAAGTTGTCCTCCTCCCCTGTAATCCCCTATTGGTTTAAACAATGGATTCCCCGCCTTGTGTTCCACCCTCAGTTTCTCCCAACTGGCTAAAGACTGTATCCTCCCCAGGCACCTCCGCAGTTTGGAAATCTGTGTAGGCCTTTAATTCAGTGTATTTCTGTCGCTGACACTGCGGGGAATAAACATACAGAAGACCTCTCCCTGTTCCTTGTCCCTACCCCCGCGCACTCCACCCGTGCTGTAAAGCAGCCGTGCCCTACAGCCAAACCCCAGAGTTGACAGTTTTCTGGGGGCGGCCCACTCTGGGTGTTGGTGTTGGCAGCTAGTCGGGCTGAGGAAATCGGGCACTGCAGCACTTCCCGAATGGGCTGTTCTGTTGCAATAAAGAAATGGAGCTGTCAGCCCAGTGTCCGGGTGGCAGCAGCAGCAAAGCCCACCCGGCAGCAGCGCTGGCTGAGCTCCATGGCCAGGAGCAGCCGTGGATGCCCATGGTGTGGGCAGGCAGGAGCCAGGCAGGGGCTGCTGTGACCAGCGGTGGGGACCCGAGGGCTGGGGGAGTCCATGCTGAGCGTCCCTGGGCTGAGGGCACATTGCCTTCTGGGGGATGACCTGGGCCTGAACCTCATGAGGCACACAGTGATATTTTGGGATCTGTGCTCAGAGGTGAAGGGGTCCCTCATGAGGCACACAGTGATATTTTGGGGTCCCTGCTGAGGGGTGAAGGGATCCCTCATGAGGCACACATGGATATTTTCGGGTCCATACCGAGGGGTGCAGGGATCCCTCAGGAATCACAAAGGAGTATTGACGGCCTCTCCTAAGGTGTGCAGGCACCCCTCATGAGGTGTGCAGCGGGGTTACATTTGAGGGGGTTTTTACTCTTCTCAGCACAGCAAAGGGTCACTTGGCCGAGGTTTTGCAAAGCTGGGAGAAAGCCTCTTGCAAAGCCTTGGGCCTGTCTGCGGGCACAGCGGGCGGGCTGGCGGAGCCCATCCCCTGGGGCCAGGCCGGGCCGGGCCAGGCTCGGGCCCCGGCAGGGAAGGGCCGTGGCCCTGGGCTCTGATGAGGCTGCTGAGCTCCCCCCTGGCCCTGTGCTATAGCCCAACACATTTACAGCCGGAGCCATGCAAGGAGTCCTGCCAAGAGCAAATTGTTCTAATGTTCTCTCTAGGACAAAAAAGAGCAAACCAACCCGGCTGATAGGTGAGGAAAGAGAATTCAAGTTCACTTAAAGCGCTGCTCAGTTCAGCGTTGCCTTTCGTTTGACTGAGCTGATGCTAAGAACTATTTTCTCACATATGGTGGCGTTTCTCTGCAAACAGGCTTTGATGAGAAATTTCTGACTGCATTTGCTTTTGCTCTTTAAGATAAGTCACGAACATGAGTAGCTTTGTTGAGGAATGGAGAATTGTTTGTAGCTCAGGAGGAACCTTACATTTTAGCACAGGAAGAAGGTAAGGCACAGGTTTAAAGGCTTTCTCCTCCTGGAGTGACACACTTTCAGAGGAGTCTGTGAGGAGAAGTCCCCTCAGCCACTGCCAGGGCTGTGTGCCTCCTCTGCAGGCTCAGTATTCTGGGAGTTCCACGAGCCTCAGCTGCCAGTGAATATTCTTCTGAATATTTCTTGTTGTGCAGTGCAGAGGAAGAATGATTGGTGCTAGATTCCCCTCTGGGCTTTGAGGTAAATCTCAGTAATGCTGGTGATTTTTATGTCCAGATGAACTTTTTATGGATAGTAAGGAAAAAGGGAAGAAGTATCGTGGAAAATTAATTCCTCGAAATGTAAGCGGCCAAATCGCACTAAAAATGAAATCAGAACTGAAGAGTTTTTTTATTTTTTTTCCCTTGACAGGTAAGGCAAAACATGCAGTGCTAATAAAGTCTTTAAGAGATGCAACGAGCACCCAACTGTATGAAAATGAAAGAGGTAAAGGATGAGAAAGGGTATGGGAAGAATCTTCAGCCCTTCCTGTTGAAGGTCCAAGAGTATGAAAACGGACTCTGGCTGTTGCCCGTAGGTAACACGGGCTAATTGTAGAGGAGGGCAGGTGCCCAAGCTGTTGGTGGCCCAAGCCCTGCGAGGCTAGCCCAGTTGCAGTCCTAGTTGGACCAGGGCGGCGGGCTCGGGAGGGGTGGAGGTGGGGGGATCTCGGGAGGCTTCCGCTTCAAGGCCGGGCTGGGGGGCCGTGGGGGAGGCACGGAGGGCTGGTGCTCTGCTTTCTTGGGCAACTCCTGCTGCCGAGGCCTCGGGTGAGAGCTGTCAAAGGCGACGGTCTCTGGGCTCTCTGGGGGAGAGGGAGAGGCACGCCTTCTCGGCCGGGATGCTGGAGCGGCGGCAGCGCGACTGTGGAGAGAGGAGGTGGCTGAGGGCCCAGGTGCCAGTGGCACACAGGGAGCCTCCTGCACAGCAGGGCCCAGAGCTGGCAAGGCTCCCCAGCACGGCTGGAGCTGCTGGCACAGCTTGGCCCAGCTGCACAGCTGCCCCTCAAGGCCCCGGCGAGCAGGACACAGCTCTGGGCAGGCTCCGTGGCCAGGAGTGGGCCCCAGAGCACCTCTGCCTTTCCAGGGCAATCTCGTCCCTGCTCTTTCTCCTCCCCACCGTGCTTTGCCTCTGCCCTGTGTCCCCGGGGCTGCTCTGGGCCAGGCAGCCTCAGTGGGAGCCAGCACTGGCTGCAGCCCCAGCGGGCACCCCAGGACAAGGCCCAGCAATTAGGAGGCCAATGAAAGCTCTGAGCAGCAGCAGGACCCTCAGCAGAGTTAGTTGGACAACCATGGACTGGCCACAACTCCACAGCAGCATTTCTGTTCCCTGAATGTTCTTGACTATGTGCAGCCTATAAAGAAGCTAGAGGGTAGAGATGGGCCAACACTTACCGTTTCTTTCCCTTCCACAACCGGAACCCAGCATAGCACAGTCCCACGGAAATTGGCACAGTGAACAGTGTCACTACCGTGCCTATCATGCAGGACCTGCGCACGTCCTGGGGGCAGATAATTCTCGGTGTTTTCCGTGGATTCTGGGCGTTTGTGTCTGACATGCCAAGCACTTCTGTGGGAGCAATGAGGAGCGTCAGCCCGTGCTGTGCTGCACTACTGAGCTGGCAGCACGGTGCATGCAGGCAGGACGTTCTCGGTTTCCCCCAGAGCTGGGGCCTGCAGGCACCTTGCCGCCCCTTGGCACAGGCTGTGCCACCCAACAAAGCCCAGCAGGCCGAGGGGAGAGCCCGGGGGCAGCGCAGCTGCTTGGGCAGTGGCTGCTTGGAGGGACACGGGCCAAAGCCATCCCTGAGCAGCCACTGCCAGCCCTGGCCCTCCCTGCCCCGTGACAGCTCCCCCAGCCCCAGGGCACAGAGTCAGGCCCTTTCAGGAGCCAGTGCATCCCCTGCCCAGTCGGGAGCCAAGGCTGGCTCTGGCCCTGGGCTGGCGGCAGGGCTCCCGCTCGGGGCTGCTCCTGTGCCTTGGGCCTCTGGGCACTCAGAGCCAGCTCCAGAGCAGCTGCAGAGGGAGCGACGTTGGTGCACGAGTCCTCTTTCCCCAGGGCTGTGGACGAGCTCCAGAGGCTCCTCCAGCTTTGGCTGCTGCTGGGCTGGGCAAGGGCAGGCCCTGGGGAAAAGAGCTGACGCCACAGAGCCCCACCAAGGGCTGCGCCTGGTGGAGCAATTATCTCCTGTACCTGTGCCCATGTCTGGCATCTCCTCCTTTCCTTCATCAGTGGCTGGCACAAAGCCATTGCTTCCTACAGGATATGGCCCCACCTGCATGGACTTTTGCTCCATCGCTTGAGAAAGGAAAAAGGACAGCTGGGTCAGATGGAACCATTGCAGGAGGTGGCAACTTCAGGAGACAATACTTGTCAAGTCGTGGATAAGGATCAGGAAAATGGCCAGGTTATTGGGGCTGGGCCAGGGCCCTCCCTGACTGAAAAAGCCCCTACACCTGATCTGACTGGAGATTAGGAAATTGCAGGGGATCTCAGGGCATCTATGGCTCGTGGTGCAGTTTGGGCTGCCTGTGAACTGATGCCAAATGCCTTCCTGCAGAGGCTGGGGAGAAGCTGAAGCCAGGCCAGGCTGGCAAACAGCCCTGCAGGGCCTGGAAGCAGCAGCGGGGCAGCGAGGCTGCCATGGATCCCTTCCCGCTGCGCCGGGAACGGCGTGTCCAGATGTGCAGCCAAAGCCCCCGGCTGCTGAGCCCCATGACAAGGCAGAGGGAAATGCACCCACCACGGCGTCTCTCCAGGTCATTCAGCATCTGCTCCAGATGTTTCGCTGCCTCCAAGGATTTCATGTCTCCTATGTCTCGGTTCTTCCATTTAGGAGGACCTTAATGGGAAGTTCCATTTCTCCTTCAGGCCCAAGTGGCAGTGAGAGCACCTGCGTGATTGGTGCCCTCCAAGGCACTCCCGCAGCTCGGCCTTCCACTCAGGAGCAGGGCCAGGGGCACCTCGTGCCTGCAGTGGCCCCACACTGGGATGGAAGGAGCCCCTTGTGGGGCAGTCGGGGCAGAAAGGACTCCCTGGAGCTGCTGCAGCTCCAAACCCAGCCCCAGGCAGGGCCAGGGCTTGGCAGTGGCAGCAGGAGCACCTCAGGCTCCCTGGGGCCGGCAAAGGAGCTGAGAGAGGCTCAGCCCCGGGGCACAGCCCTGGGCCCGGCCCCTTCCCTCTCTGCTCTTCTCTGTGGCTGCACAGAGCACACAGAAGGACACACTGGCATTGAACACGGGAGGAGGATGGACAGCTAAATGATCCTTCCTCCCACTGACAGCGATCCTGTGGGATCACAGAAGGGAGCAGGGCAAGATTTCCAGATTCTTTAAAGCCAGAGATTGTGTTAAGGGACAGGGCTCATGACTGAGCCCTTGCCACATGGACACTGATTATTTTTCAGGAAAGGAACACAGAGAACTTGCCTCCACCATGCCCTAGAGTCTTCATGTTGTCATTCACCAGCTTTTCCATATAAGCCATCTTATCGTCCCAGTCTAGAAGAGGGCAAAGAGCAGGTCATTTCCATGGTGTGCTGGGATCCCCCACTGCTTACAGTAAATGGGCACTGCAAGGGGGCCATGTAAGGCTGTGGGAGCCACATGTGAATGCACAAGCCCAAACTGCACAGGGGCCTGGGGAGCTCTGGGCTGGCTCCTGGTCACTCTCCACCCTCTTTGCAGGCCCTGTGACACATCCCCGGTCAGCCCAGGGCCCATGGGCGCTCTCTCCCGCCCCCAGTGGAAACCCTCCCTAAATACCCTGGGGAAAACCATCCCCAGCGCTTCCCGGGGAGCAGGGAGCGCTGTCCCGGGAAAGGGGAGCCAGGCTGCCGGCTCACCTGCTCCCCGCGCTTGCAGCGGAGCAGCCTGGGCAGCCCTGGCAGGCAGGGCCACGGCCAGGAGGAGCAGGAGGAAGAGGCGCAGAGCAAGGGCCATGGTGCCTTGCCCTCTGCCAGTCCCGCAGCTCTTGCTGCCACCGCTGTCCTGACACCGCTGTCCCAATGTCAGCACCACTGCTGCCACTGCCACTGCTGCTGCCGCAACAGTTGTGCTCAAGCACTGACTGCTCGCTCCTTGTGCTGCTGTGCAACCACGGGGCTCTGGCACCTCTGTGACCTCAGAGCCTGCTGTGACCTCATGGCCAGGGTGGAGTTGTGTGGGCACTGGGATCTGCCTTCTTTGGCAGGGAGCTGCTCTGTCCAAGGGCTGTGACACAGTCCCAGCCCAGCTGATCTCACAGGCTGGGCCATGAAGGGATGGAGAGCAGCCCTGCCAAGAAGGACTTGGGGGTGCTGCAAGATGAGAGGCTGCACATGAGCCAGCCATGTGCATCCAAAGGAGAGTGCCCAGCAGCTTGAAGGAGGTGATTCCACCCCTCTGCTCTGGTGAGACCCCACCTGGAGTACTGTGGAAGAGGTTTTACAGGGACCTCTGTGAGTCATTGAGAAGTTTGATAAGAGGATCCATGTTTAGCCCTGAAAGAATCCCTACCAAGGTTGTTGACATAGAAACCAAGAAAGAAAGAAGGATAAATAAGATAAATCTGGAACTGCCTATTCCAAGAAGCACTTTGCTTGTCTCTCATGACCAGTGAGTAAAGTGCAAACTTATGAGCTTTGTAAGAATGTAGAACAAGCATGCATGTTAGAATAAAAACAGGGTTTGAAGCCTTCTGGAAACGGAGTGTGTTGCTTTGTACTGTCTCCATCTCTACCACGACAGAGTACTGCATCCAGCTCTGGGCTCCCCACACAGGAAGGCCATGGTCCTGTTGGATCTAGTCCAGAGGAGGGACAAAATGCTCTGAGGGCTGGAGCCCTTCTGCTTTGGAGACAGGCTGGGAGAGCTGGTGGCGTTCAGCCTGGAAGAGAGCAGACTCAAGGGAGACCTGATTGCTGCCTTTCAGTACCTGAAGGGGGCTTGTAAAAGAGATGGGACAGAACTTGTAGTAGAGCCTTTTGTGAGCAGAGCGAGGGGGAATGGCTTTAGTCCAAAAGACGGTCCATTCAGACTGGACAAAAGAAACCCATTCTTTCACTGTAGGGTTTGAAAGCCTGACACAGGTTGCCCAGAGAGGTGGACATCCATCCCTGCAAACATTCAAGCTCATGCTCTGAGCAACCTGACCTACTTAAAGGTGTCCCTGCTCAGTGCAGGGCATTGGACTAGATGGCCTTTAAATGTCCCTTCCAAGCCAAGCCATTCTGTGTTCCTGGGCACTATCAAAGCAGTGCTGGATTAGTGCTGGGGTGATTATGTGGTACCTGTATTTTGGTAGTTGGGTCCTTTAGCAATTGGCCCTGAGAGCATTCATGGTCTGGGCAGTGAAGTCTGCAAACAACAGACAGTGTGCTCAAGGAGAAACAGGGGAGGAACACTGCTGTAGCTCAGATAAATGCCAGCATTTGGCTGCCCATTCCTAGTTAAGAAATAAAGGAATGTCCTGAAGATCCCTTCATGTGGGTGCATTATTGGCTGTATCAGTACTTGTGTTCTGCAAAACAGGGAATTTGCTACAACTTCTTGCCCCATTTATCACTGAATGAAACTCAAATCCTGCATTGCTCCTTGTCTACTTGCTTCCAAGTCAAGGCAAATTTTGTTCATGATTGAGTGGGACATATTCACCTGTTCACAAGCAAATTCTTCTTGCCATTCACACAGAGGCAAGATTGTTTTGTGGATTTGCTCTAATCGGACAGGAATTAAGGCCTACCTGTCACTAGAACTAAAGCTGATGCATTAGGTTGCAAAGTCTTGAGTAATTTGGCCTGGTGACTGGCATTGTAGAGAGTTGTTCTGGAATTAAATGACACTTGAAGACACGTGTAGTCTACCATATTTCTGGCATACTAGAAGTGAAAAAAAACCTTTGAAACATGATTTTATCCTTTTTTCCTCCTCCTCCTCCTCCTCCCAGGAATTTCAATGTCTGAGGTCTAAGCTCTTCAGCTGCCTCACAAACATTGTTTTAATTCAGACAGGCATCCATGCCTTGAGCCACAAATCATGACTGTGGCTGTGAAGCTTGAAGCAATGTAGGTTTATAGCACTAAAAGTAATAATGCATTCCCAGGTTAAGCCAAGTATTTCCCAAGTAACTCTACCTATCCTCAGGGATGTTTCAAAAAGGATCATTGTAAAAGCTGGGAATCAGGAGAAAGAGTGTCATCAAAATTAAAAAGACAGGTTTCTGAGATCTTTATATTCCTATAAAAAGAGATTCAAAATTGTTCATATATGGAACATTGACTAAGAAGTGAATGACAGATTGTCAAAGTAATTGGGGAAAAAAATACCATAAGTAAAACTATGTTTACATGTAGATAATAAGTAAACCACCTTGCTAAGAAAAAAAGCAGACCTGCCAATACTAAAACCAATAAGGCTGTTTCATCTGTCTCAATACAAAAAAAAAAAAAACACTGAAAAGAATCAGAGGTCATTAAGACAATTAGTATATACAGGAAATTCCAGGGATTGGGAAAAAATGAAGCAAACTGTAGAGTGCAATTCCGAGTTAACCTGGAATTTATTGGTGGATTTGTTGCAAAATTTCTGAGAGCAGACTGGAAAAGCATAGGGGCTGGTCAGCCCATGGGTGGGCATTTAGAGCAGTGTGAGGGCTGTTTCTGAGACCAACTGCAGGGAAGAAGAGCAGCAGACAATCACTGGGACAGTCTCTTTGCTGGCTGTGGAGTTTTGTCAGTCAGTTCCCTGTGGCTGGGGGAGCTGTCACGGGGCAGGGAGGGCCAGGGCTGGCAGTGGCTGCTCAGGGATGGCTTTGGCCCATGTCCCTCCAAGCAGCCACTGCCCAAGCAGCTGCGCTGCCCCCGGGCTCTCCTCCCGGCCTGCTGGGCTTTGTTGGGTGGCACAGCCTGTGCCAAGGGGCAGCAAGGTCCCTGCAGGCCCCAGCTCTGGGGCAAACGGAGAACGTCCTGCTCGCATCCACCGTGCTGCCAGCTCAGCAGAGCAGCACAGCACGGGCTGATGCTCCCCATTGCTCCCACAGGTGCAGCCGGCCCCACCACACGTGTTCCTGATTCCCAGGAGGGGTGTGAAAAATGGCAATCACTTGTTTGTAAAATTGTAAAACTTTATTTTTAATAAATTGGTTATAAAAATAGCAATATCATTAGAGTGCTAAAAATTTTGGACAATTTGGATTAGGACAATAGGAGACAATAGAATGATAGAGTTACAGACATCTGGGTACCTATTTTCTGGGCAGCATAAGCCCGAAAAAGGACAGACATTAACAGAGGATTAACCCTTAAAAACAATAACCTGTTGCATATTTGTGCATCTCGTATATGATGCATAACTTCCATTCAAACACAGGATTTTGTCTGGTCCTCGTCAACTTCTCCCTCTTAATCCTAACCGGCTTCCTGAGGGCTGAGCGACGCAGGAAGAAGTTGGTTTCTTCTGCTAGGAGAGCAATACATTCTTTTTCTCTGACAAATTGCAGTGTTCTATGGCTGCTATATTAGCAAAAAGCCAATCATAAAATACATATTTCTCAGAGGACCTTGGAATGGTTTGCTGTTGGGGAACACTCTGTTTGCATGGGATAAGGGCAAGTTTGACATTCTATTGATGCTGGAAAGGATTTGGAAGCACTCAACACAGCCCTGACTGAGAGCTTCCCTGTTGCAGTGCATGTTTTTGATTGTAATTCGGTCCTAGTAGTCAGTTTTATGACACCCCCTTATTTGGTATTGTTATACCACATTTTATTGCCAATGGGTTGTTCTTCCCCCCCTCCGCCCCTTGTTGGCTTTGCCCTAGTTGTCCATCTCCCCAAAGTCCTGCCCTTTTGTTCCCTGTTCCTCCTCCCATTCAATGTCAATCCCTCCCCAATCCTGCCCCTTTCTCTAGAAACTTCCCTGTCCATTTGGGATGCTTTGAAACTCTATTGGTTTAAGTTGTCCTCCTCCCCTGTAATCCCCTATTGGTTTAAACAATGGATTCCCCGCCTTGTGTTCCACCCTCAGTTTCTCCCAACTGGCTAAAGACTGTATCCTCCCCAGGCACCTCCGCAGTTTGGAAATCAGTGTAGGCCTTTAATTCAGTGTATTTCTGTCGCTGACTCTGCGGGGAATAAACATACAGAAGACCTCTCCCTGTTCCTTGTCCCTACCCCCGCGCACTCCACCCGTGCTGTAAAGCAGCCGTGCTCTACAGCCAAACCCCAGAGTTGACAGTTTTCTGGGGGCGGCCCACTCTGGGTGTTGGTGTTGGCAGCTAGTCGGGCTGAGGAAATCGGGCACTGCAGCACTTCCCGAATGGGCTGTTCTGTTGCAATAAAGAAATGGAGCTGTCAGCCCAGTGTCCGGGTGGCAGCAGCAGCAAAGCCCACCCGGCAGCAGCGCTGGCTGAGCTCCATGGCCAGGAGCAGCCGTGGATGCCCACGGTGTGGGCAGGCAGGAGCCAGGCAGGGGCTGCTGTGACCAGCGGTGGGGACATGAGGGCTGGGGGAGTCCATGCTGAGCGTCCCTGGGCTGAGGACACATTGCCTTCTGGGGGATGACCTGGGCCTGAACCTCATGAGGCACACAGTGATATTTTGGGGTCCCTGCTGAGGGGTGAAGGGATCCCTCATGAGGCACACATGGATATTTTCGGGTCCATACCGAGGGGTGCAGGGATCCCTCAGGAATCACAAAGGAGTATTGACGGCCTCTCCTAAGGTGTGCAGGCACCCCTCATGAGGTGTGCAGCGGGGTTACATTTGAGGGGGTTTTTACTCTTCTCAGCACAGCAAAGGGTCACTTGGCCGAGGTTTTGCAAAGCTGGGAGAAAGCCTCTTGCAAAGCCTTGGGCCTGTCTGCGGGCACAGCGGGCGGGCGGAGCCCATCCCCTGGGGCCAGGCCGGGCCGGGCCAGGCTCGGGCCCCGGCAGGGAAGGGCCGTGGCCCTGGGCTCTGATGAGGCTGCTGAGCTCCCCCCTGGCCCTGTGCTATAGCCCAACACATTTACAGCCGGAGCCATGCAAGGAGTCCTGCCAAGAGCAAATTGTTCTAATGTTCTCTCTAGGACAAAAAAGAGCAAACCAACCCGGCTGATAGGTGAGGAAAGAGAATTCAAGTTCACTTAAAGCGCTGCTCAGTTCAGGGTTGCCTTTCGTTTGACTGAGCTGATGCTAAGAACTATTTTCTCACATATGGTGGCGTTTCTCTGCAAACAGGCTTTGATGAGAAATTTCTGACCGCATTTGCTTTTGCTCTTTAAGATAAGTCACGAACATGAGTAGCTTTGTTGAGGAATGGAGAATTGTTTGTAGCTCAGGAGGAACCTTACATTTTAGCACAGGAAGAAGGTAAGGCACAGGTTTAAAGGCTTTCTCCTCCTGGAGTGACACACTTTCAGAGGAGTCTGTGAGGAGAAGTCCCCTCAGCCACTGCCAGGGCTGTGTGCCTCCTCTGCAGGCTCAGTATTCTGGGAGTTCCACGAGCCTCAGCTGCCAGTGAATATTCTTCTGAATATTTCTTGTTGTGCAGTGCAGAGGAAGAATGATTGGTGCTAGATTCCCCTCTGGGCTTTGAGGTAAATCTCAGTAATGCTGGTGATTTTTATGTCCAGATGAACTTTTTATGGATAGTAAGGAAAAAGGGAAGAAGTATCGTGGAAAATTAATTCCTCAAAATGTGAGCGGCCAAATCGCACTAAAAATGAAATCAGAACTGAAGGATTTTTTTATTTTTTTTCCCTTGACAGGTAAGGCAAAACATGCAGTGCTAATAAAGTCTTTAAGAGATGCAACGAGCACCCAACTGTATGAAAATGAAAGAGGTAAAGGATGAGAAAGGGCATGGGAAGAATCTTCAGCCCTTCCTGTTGAAGGTCCAAGAGTATGAAAACGGACTCTGGCTGTTGCCCGTAGGTAACACGGGCTAATTGTAGAGGAGGGCAGGTGCCCAAGCTGTTGGTGGCCCAAGCCCTGCGAGGCTAGCCCAGTTGCAGTCCTAGTTGGACCAGGGCGGCGGGCTCGGGAGGGGTGGAGGTGGGGGGATCTCGGGAGGCTTCCGCTTCAAGGCCTTGCTGGGGGGCCGTGGGGGAGGCACGGAGGGTTGGTGCTCTGCTTTCTTGGGCAACTCCTGCTGCCGAGGCCTCGGGTGAGAGCTGTCAAAGGCGACGGTCTCTGGGCTCTCTGGGGGAGAGGGAGAGGCACGCCTTCTCGGCCGGGATGCTGGAGCGGCGGCAGCGCGACTGTGGAGAGAGGAGGTGGCTGAGGGCCCAGGTGCCAGTGGCACACAGGGAGCCTCCTGCACAGCAGGGCCCAGAGCTGGCAAGGCTCCCCAGCACGGCTGGAGCTGCTGGCACAGCTTGGCCCAGCTGCACAGCTGCCCCTCAAGGCCCCGGCGAGCAGGACACAGCTCTGGGCAGGCTCCGTGGCCAGGAGTGGGCCCCAGAGCACCTCTGCCTTTCAAGGGCAATCTCGTCCCTGCTCTTTCTCCTCCCCACCGTGCTTTGCCTCTGCCCTGTGTCCCCGGGGCTGCTCTGGGCCAGGCAGCCTCAGTGGGAGCCAGCACTGGCTGCAGCCCCAGCGGGCACCCCAGGACAAGGCCCAGCAATTAGGAGGCCAATGAAAGCTCTGAGCAGCAGCAGGACCCTCAGCAGAGTTAGTTGGACAACCATGGACTGGCCACAACTCCACAGCAGCATTTCTGTTCCCTGAATGTTCTTGACTATGTGCAGCCTATAAAGAAGCTAGAGGGTAGAGATGGGCCAACACTTACCGTTTCTTTCCCTTCCACAACCGGAACCCAGCATAGCACAGTCCCACGGAAATTGGCACAGTGAACAGTGTCACTACCGTGCCTATCATGCAGGACCTGCGCACGTCCTGGGGGCAGATAATTCTCGGTGTTTTCCGTGGATTCTGGGCGTTTGTGTCTGACATGCCAAGCACTTCTGTGGGAGCAATGAGGAGCGTCAGCCCGTGCTGTGCTGCACTACTGAACTGGCAGCACGGTGGATGCAGGCAGGATGTTCTCGGTTTCCCCCAGAGCTGGGGCCTGCAGGCACCTTGCCGCCCCTTGGCACAGGCTGTGCCACCCAACGAAGCCCAGCAGGCCGAGAGGAGAGCCCGGGGGCAGCGCAGCTGCTTGGGCAGTGGCTGCTTGGAGGGACACGGGCCAAAGCCATCCCTGAGCAGCCACTGCCAGCCCTGGCCCTCCCTGCCCCGTGACAGCTCCCCCAGCCCCAGGGCACAGAGTCAGGCCCTTTCAGGAGCCAGTGCATCCCCTGCCCAGTCGGGAGCCAAGGCTGGCTCTGGCCCTGGGCTGGCGGCAGGGCTCCCGCTCGGGGCTGCTCCTGTGCCTTGGGCCTCTGGGCACTCAGAGCCAGCTCCAGATCAGCTGCAGAGGGAGCGACGTTGGTGCACGAGTCCTCTTTCCCCAGGGCTGTGGACGAGCTCCAGAGGCTCCTCCAGCTTTGGCTGCTGCCGGGCTGGGCAAGGGCAGGCCCTGGGGAAAAGAGCTGACGCCACAGAGCCCCACCAAGGGCTGCGCCTGGTGGAGCAATTATCTCCTGTACCTGTGCCCATGTCTGGCATCTCCTCCTTTCCTTCATCAGTGGCTGGCACAAAGCCATTGCTTCCTACAGGATATGGCCCCACCTGCATGGACTTTTGCTCCATCGCTTGAGAAAGGAAAAAGGACAGCTGGGTCAGATGGAACCATTGCAGGAGGTGGCAACTTCAGGAGACAATACTTGTCAAGTCGTGGATAAGGATCAGGAAAATGGCCAGGTTATTGGGGCTGGGCCAGGGCCCTCCCTGACTGAAAAAGCCCCTACACCTGATCTGACTGGAGATTAGGAAATTGCAGGGGATCTCAGGGCATCTATGGCTCGTGGTGCAGTTTGGGCTGCCTGTGAACTGATGCCAAATGCCTTCCTGCAGAGGCTGGGGAGAAGCTGCAGCCAGGCCAGGCTGGCAAACAGCCCTGCAGGGCGTGGAAGCAGCAGCGGGGCAGCGAGGCTGCCATGGATCCCTTCCCGCTGTGCCGGGAACGGCGTGTCCAGATGTGCAGACAAAGCCCCCGGCTGCTGAGCCCCATGACAAGGCAGAGGGAAATGCACCCACCACGGCGTCTCTCCAGGTCATTCAGCATCTGCTCCAGATGTTTCGCTGCCTCCAAGGATTTCATGTCTCCTATGTCTCGGTTCTTCCATTTAGGAGGACCTTAATGGGAAGTTCCATTTCTCCTTCAGGCCCAAGTGGCAGTGAGAGCACCTGCGTGATTGGTGCCCTCCAAGGCACTCCCGCAGCTCGGCCTTCCACTCAGGAGCAGGGCCAGGGGCACCTCGTGCCTGCAGTGGCCCCACACTGGGATGGAAGGAGCCCCTTGTGGGGCAGTCGGGGCAGAAAGGACTCCCTGGAGCTGCTGCAGCTCCAAACCCAGCCCCAGGCAGGGCCAGGGCTTGGCAGTGGCAGCAGGAGCACCTCAGGCTCCCTGGGGCCGGCAAAGGAGCTGAGAGAGGCTCAGCCCCGGGGCACAGCCCTGGGCCCGGCCCCTTCCCTCTCTGCTCTTCTCTGTGGCTGCACAGAGCACACAGAAGGACACACTGGCATTGAACACGGGAGGAGGATGGACAGCTAAATGATCCTTCCTCCCACTGACAGAGATCCTGTGGGATCACAGAAGGGAGCAGGGCAAGATTTCCAGATTCTTTAAAGCCAGAGATTGTGTTAAGGGACAGGGCTCATGACTGAGCCCTTGCCACATGGACACTGATTATTTTTCAGGAAAGGAACACAGAGAACTTGCCTCCACCATGCCCTAGAGTCTTCATGTTGTCATTCACCAGCTTTTCCATATAAGCCATCTTATCGTCCCAGTCTAGAAGAGGGCAAAGACCAGGTCATTTCCATGGTGTGCTGGGATCCCCCACTGCTTACAGTAAATGGGCACTGCAAGGGGGCCATGTAAGGCTGTGGGAGCCACATGTGAATGCACAAGCCCAAACTGCACAGGGGCCTGGGGAGCTCTGGGCTGGCTCCTGGTCACTCTCCACCCTCTTTGCAGGCCCTGTGACACATCCCCGGTCAGCCCAGGGCCCATGGGCGCTCTCTCCCGCCCCCAGTGGAAACCCTCCCTAAATACCCTGGGGAAAACCATCCCCAGTGCTTCCCGGGGAGCAGGGAGCGCTGTCCCGGGAAAGGGGAGCCAGGCTGCCGGCTCACCTGCTCCCCGCGCTTGCAGCGGAGCAGCCTGGGCAGCCCTGGCAGGCAGGGCCACGGCCAGGAGGAGCAGGAGGAAGAGGCGCAGAGCAAGGGCCATGGTGCCTTGCCCTCTGCCAGTCCCGCAGCTCTTGCTGCCACCGCTGTCCTGACACCGCTGTCCCAATGTCAGCACCACTGCTGCCACTGCCACTGCTGCTGCCGCAACAGTTGTGCTCAAGCACTGACTGCTCGCTCCTTGTGCTGCTGTGCAACCACGGGGCTCTGGCACCTCTGTGACCTCAGAGCCTGCTGTGACCTCATGGCCAGGGTGGAGTTGTGTGGGCACTGGGATCTGCCTTCTTTGGCAGGGAGCTGCTCTGTCCAAGGGCTGTGACACAGTCCCAGCCCAGCTGATCTCACAGGCTGGGCCATGAAGGGATGGAGAGCAGCCCTGCCAAGAAGGACTTGGGGGTGCTGCAAGATGAGAGGCTGCACATGAGCCAGCCATGTGCATCCAAAGGAGAGTGCCCAGCAGCTTGAAGGAGGTGATTCCACCCCTCTGCTCTGGTGAGACCCCACCTGGAGTACTGTGGAAGAGGTTTTACAGGGACCTCTGTGAGTCATTGAGAAGTTTGATAAGAGGATCCATGTTTAGCCCTGAAAGAATCCCTACCAAGGTTGTTGACATAGAAACCAAGAAAGAAAGAAGGATAAATAAGATAAATCTGGAACTGCCTATTCCAAGAAGCACTTTGCTTGTCTCTCATGACCAGTGAGTAAAGTGCAAACTTATGAGCTTTGTAAGAATGCAGAACAAGCATGCATGCTAGAATAAAAACAGGGTTTGAAGCCTTCTGGAAACGGAGTGTGTTGCTTTGTACTGTCTCCATCTCTACCACGACAGAGTACTGCATCCAGCTCTGGGCTCCCCACACAGGAAGGCCATGGTCCTGTTGGATCTAGTCCAGAGGAGGGACAAAATGCTCTGAGGGCTGGAGCCCTTCTGCTTTGGAGACAGGCTGGGAGAGCTGGTGGCGTTCAGCCTGGAAGAGAGCAGACTCAAGGGAGACCTGATTGCTGCCTTTCAGTACCTGAAGGGGGCTTGTAAAAGAGATGGGACAGAACTTGTAGTAGAGCCTTTTGTGAGCAGAGCGAGGGGGAATGGCTTTAGTCCAAAAGACGGTCCATTCAGACTGGACAAAAGAAACCCATTCTTTCACTGTAGGGTTTGAAAGCCTGACACAGGTTGCCCAGAGAGGTGGACATCCATCCCTGCAAACATTCAAGCTCACGCTCTGAGCAACCTGACCTACTTAAAGGTGTCCCTGCTCAGTGCAGGGCATTGGACTAGATGGCCTTTAAATGTCCCTTCCAAGCCAAGCCATTCTGTGTTCCTGGGCACTATCAAAGCAGTGCTGGATTAGTGCTGGGGTGATTATGTGGCACCTGTATTTTGGTAGTTGGGTCCTTTAGCAATTGGCCCTGAGAGCATTCATGGTCTGGGCAGTGAAGTCTGCAAACAACAGACAGTGTGCTCAAGGAGAAACAGGGGAGGAACACTGCTGTAGCTCAGATAAATGCCAGCATTTTGCTGCCCATTCCTAGTTAAGAAATAAAGGAATGTCCTGAAAATCCCTTCATGTGGGTGCATTATTGGCTGTATCAGTACTTGTGTTCTGCAAAACAGGGAATTTGCTACAACTTCTTGCCCCATTTATCACTGAATGAAACTCAAATCCTGCATTGCTCCTTGTCTACTTGCTTCCAAGTCAAGGCAAATTTTGTTCATGATTGAGTGGGACATATTCACCTGTTCACAAGCAAATTCTTCTTGCCATTCACACAGAGGCAAGATTGTTTTGTGGATTTGCTCTAATCGGACAGGAATTAAGGCCTACCTGTCACTAGAACTAAAGCTGATGCATTAGGTTGCAAAGTCTTGAGTAATTTGGCCTGGTGACTGGCATTGTAGAGAGTTGTTCTGGAATTAAATGACACTTGAAGACACGTGTAGTCTACCATATTTCTGGCATACTAGAAGTGAAAAAAAAACCTTTGAAACATGATTTTATCCTTTTTTCCTCCTCCTCCTCCTCCTCCCAGGAATTTCAATGTCTGAGGTCTAAGCTCTTCAGCTGCCTCACAAACATTGTTTTAATTCAGACAGGCATCCATGCCTTGAGCCACAAATCATGACTGTGGCTGTGAAGCTTGAAGCAATGTAGGTTTATAGCACTAAAAGTAATAATGCATTCCCAGGTTAAGCCAAGTATTTCCCAAGTAACTCTACCTATCCTCAGGGATGTTTCATAAAGGATCATTGTAAAAGCTGGGAATCAGGAGAAAGAGTGTCATCAAAATTAAAAAGACAGGTTTCTGAGATCTTTATATTTCTATAAAAAGAGATTCAAAATTGTTCATATATGGAACATTGACTAAGAAGTGAATGACAGATTGCCAAAGTAATTGGGGAAAAAAATACCATAAGTAAAACTATGTTTACATGTAGATAATAAGTAAACCACCTTGCTAAGAAAAAAAACAGACCTGCCAATACTAAAACCAATAAGGCTGTTTCATCTGTCTCAATACAAAAAAAAAAAAACCACTGAAAAGAATCAGAGGTCATTAAGACGATTAGTATATACAGGAAATTCCAGGGATTGGGAAAAAATGAAGCAAACTGTAGAGTGCAATTCCCAGAGTTAACCTGGAATTTATTGGTGGATTTGTTGCAAAATTTCTGAGAGCAGACTGGAAAAGCATAGGGGCTGGTCAGCCCATGGGTGGGCATTTAGAGCAGTGTGAGGGCTGTTTCTGAGACCAACTGCAGGGAAGAAGAGCAGCAGACAATCACTGGGACAGTCTCTTTGCTGGCTGTGGAGTTTTTGTCAGTCAGTTCCCTGTGGCTGGGGGAGCTGTCACGGGGCAGGGAGGGCCAGGGCTGGCAGTGGCTGCTCAGGGATGGCTTTGGCCCGTGTCCCTCCAAGCAGCCACTGCCCAAGCAGCTGCGCTGCCCCCGGCCTCTCCTCCCGGCCTGCTGGGCTTTGTTGGGTGGCACAGCCTGTGCCAAGGGGCAGCAAGGTGCCTGCAGGCCCCAGCTCTGGGGCAAACGGAGAACGTCCTGCTCGCATCCACCATGCTGCCAGCTCAGCAGAGCAGCACAGCACGGGCTGATGCTACCCATTGCTCCCACAGGTGCAGCCGGCCCCACCACACGTGTTCCTGATTCCCAGGAGGGGTGTGAAAAATGGCAATCACTTGTTTGTAAAATTGTAAAACTTTATTTTTAATAAATTGGTTATAAAAATAGCAATATCATTAGAGTGCTAAAAATTTTGGACAATTTGGATTAGGACAATAGGAGACAATAGAATGATAGAGTTACAGACATCTGGGTACCTATTTTCTGGGCAGCATAAGCCCGAAAAAGGACAGACATTAACAGAGGATTAACCCTTAAAAACAATAACCTGTTGCATATTTGTGCATCTCGTATATGATGCATAACTTCCATTCAAACACAGGATTTTGTCTGGTCCTTGTTATAAATAGACTCAAGAGGAGTGAAATTTCCAATTTGAATTTATTAATTCAAGGCATACAGCATAAGCAAAAGTTTCAGCGCTGGACGGCAGGGGAGTCTCCGCTCCACCAACTGCCGCACCCTCATCCCCAACGTCCCCCTTTTTAAGTTCTTAGTGCTTCCGGACTGCTGTGTCATTTTGAAGTACTCTGCGCTTGCGTTGATTGTTGCTAGGGGGTCTTCTCTCACCTCCTGGTGGTCGATGATGAAGGTCTTGGTAGTCTTCCTCGGTTGTGTCCTTTGACCTGATTCCATATTTGGTAGAAGAGCTTCGCCCTTTCTCTTATAAAACTTACTTAAGATCTTATGATTACCACGCGATTATGCAGGCAAAAAAAGAATTATGTAAGTTAAATAAATCAAACAGGAACTTAACCACATCCTCTATTTTTGAGGTTTTTTTGTGTAGCAAGCTAGACAAACACTTAATCACATCTTCTATTTTTAAGGTTTTCTGTGTAACGAACAAGAGGTTTTATCTGTTTCAATCCCCCCTTTCTCTTTTATCCTCTTGTTCGTCAAACCTAGCCAATGCGTATCGACTTAGTTCTAAGTATTCTCCCCCTTCGGCTCCCCACAAAGCTTTGTATTCTGAGCATATCACCATAAGGTGAGCTGCTTCCAGCCTCCCTTTAACAATATTCACTATTTTATTAAAAAGGCAAAGTCCAAACATAAGTCCCAACATTACAGTATTACTGGTCCTGCAATAGTTGACAACAAAGTAATAAGCCGGGGGAGTAATTGAACCAAGTTTCATACCAGCTCTGTTGAGCTTCTCTTTCTTTTTTCCTCTGTTCTAACCTTTCTCTAAGTTTTGCCATTGAGTCTTGGATGACCCCACTCTTGTTGACGTATGAGCAACATTCCTCTCGTAAGGCCATGCATAGCCCTTCTTGCTGTAATAATAGAAGGTTTAGTCCTCGCCTATTTTGTAATGCTACTTCTGCCAGGGAATCTAAGGATTCTGTGAGATCTCTTATGGATTCTTCAATTCTCCTTAAATCTTCGTCTACAGATAGTCTATGTTCTTGAAACCCTTTATGTTGTTATACTAATGAGGCTACTCCTGTTCCTGTTCCAATTGCTCTGACTCCCAATAACATGGCTACCGTGAGAGTGGTGAAGACTTCCCTTTTTACTAAATGATGCTCTGGCCCCTGATATTGATCATAAACGTAGTGAGGTGAGTGGTAAGTTATCCTGGGCACGATTAACACTTGAACACAGAATTCACTTGTTCTGTTAAATTTTTCTATATTTATACAAGGAGTAACTCCTAAAGTATTGCAAACCCATTTTGTGTTCATTGCTGGGAGTAGCCATTGTGCTGGCTTTGCTGGATCTCTAAGTTTCCCATACTCAGCACACAGGTGGTGTTTTTCTGGGGGTACTTGTCCTATACATCTCCCCTTCCCTGTGACTTTTGCTAAAGTTATTGCTTTCTGAGTATTCTCTTTCTTCCACAGGCATCTCGCAGGGTTGGTGTCATTTATTCTCTTAGCCTTTGCCGTGATTCCTATTGCCTCATAAAAAGGGGGTTTGAGTGTATAATTTTTGTTTCTAGAACTTTCTGATCTTCCCATCTAATTAGGGACCACTTAAAGGGTTCATGGGTCTGAGCATAGGATATCTTAATCACTA
This sequence comes from Zonotrichia albicollis, assembly GCF_047830755.1. NCBI lineage: Eukaryota > Metazoa > Chordata > Aves > Passeriformes > Passerellidae > Zonotrichia > Zonotrichia albicollis. The sequence goes on along the minus strand of NW_027428461.1, from coordinate 97,818 downwards.
CACACATCAGTATTAGCTTTGTCCAAACCGGGTGGTCCACATGGTTGGAATAGGACTTAAAAATTTGTTTTTGTTGTCTTTCTTTTCCCCGTTCCCCTCCCCTTAGTGGTGGCTCACCAATCTTGTGGTAGGACTGCCAGCATCTCCTGGACTTCCCACAGAGGGGTCGAGACTTCCGATTGTCTCCACGGTCCATTACCCCTCTGCCTCGCTCGACGACTCGGTTGCTGCGAGCCTCGAGGGTGACCATCTTCTCGGCAGCAGGGGTATTCTTCAGGAGCTGGATAATTATGATTGTCTCTTCCCCACCTTCTCTCTAGGCTAGCAGCCCAGTTTCTGGCTTTTATTTGTGGGATATCACACCGTATGGTGGGACTACTTCTCCTGCACACCACTTCGAGAATGTCGAGGATGAAGGGGGCCGGTTCGTTGAGTGATAACAGAACCGTTCGGGGTTTATACCCTTTGAGAAGGTCTCCCACCACTGATCTGACCCAAGCTTTATTTCTCCCGAGTCTACTTTATAATTAAGGATCATAGAAGTTAGTCTCCTTTCATTAGTATAACAGGGGCCGCAAATGCCCCTAGGAACCCGTCCTCTCCGACAATGAGTCCACCACGGTTCGTGACACAGCTTACAAGAAAAGCATAAAAATGGGTAACAATCACAGTCCAAATAATTGCATTTTAGTCTTATTTCTTCACATCTGGCTGACTCCCCTCCCCAGGTTTGTCCTTTATATTTGAGGCGAGGAGACTTAAAGTAAGGCTTACCCAGTTCATCCTCTAATCTTTTACAATATCCCAGTGATCGCTCGTTTCTTGTTAAGAGGTCTTGAAGATATTGATTGTCCCCTACCCAGACTATTATCCAAATCATGAAGTTCGCTGTAATTTGATTGTGGTTTCTCCAGGGACACTGCAGACCTTCCAGTTGTCTGGGGGTTTCACTGGTCCCTTGATACGACTAGCGTGAGTCCACCCTTTCTCAACAGTTTGGACTGCTGCATCTGTTGTAATAAGTACTTGGTAAGGTCCTTCCCACTTTGGTATCAAGGGGTTTTCTTTCCAGCTTCGGACCAACACCCAATCCCCTGGTTGCACCTGGTGTAAGGTAAAATCTAAGGGGGGGTTTTTGTGCAAGCATCCCTTTTTTTTTTTTTTTTTTTTTTTTCATAAAGCCTTTTTAAACTTGTTCAATTCTGCTAAGTATTTATTCATGCATTGATCATTAATAACTGGGTGCTCCTGAGGTCCCTCAAGATTGTATGGCATTCTATACAGCATTTCAAAGGGAGATATCCCTATATCTATTCTAGGTGTGGTCCGTATAGTTAATAGGGCTAAAGGGACACATTTTACCCAGGACATTTTTGCTTCCATTACTAACTTAGTTAGTTGTTTCTTTATTTCTCCATTCATCCTTTCTACTCGTCCTGAACTTTGAGGATGCCACAGAGTATGTTGTTCCCATTTTATTCCAAGAGCTTTGGCTAGGTTCTGGGTTATCTGAGATGTAAAGTGTGGTCCCCGATCTGAATCTATAACTTCTGGGACCCCATATCAAGGAATTATTTCTTCTAGTAATACTTTCGCTACTACCTTAGCAGTTTCCCTCGGGGTTGGGAATGCTTCTACAAAGTGAGTAAGGTGGTCTAATAGACCAGGACTAATAGATATTTTATCCTTCCTACCTTCAGGAGTTCAGTAAAATCTACTTGAATATGCGAAAAAGGTCTCTTTGCCAGAGGTCGCCCTCCCTCTGGCAACTTCCTTAGGTTTTTCCTATTTGTTTGTAGGCACAGAAGGCAACCTCTAGTTACTTGTTTAGCCATGTCCCAGATCCCCATACTCATGTATTTGGTGGCAAAATAATCTACTAATCCTTGTGATCCCCAATGGGTCTTCTGATGAACTTTTTCCAATAATCTATAGGCCATAACTTTAGGTAATACTTCCCTCCCATCGGGTAGAAACCACCTCCCTTCAGAATTTTCGGTTGCTCCAATTTCTAGCAGCTTTTTCTTCTTCCCTAAATTTTATAATTTGGTCTTGGCCCTTTAAATCAGTGATGTCTTTGTCTCCCTTCAGGGTCAGGATTCGTAGTGCTGCTCGCTTTGCTTCTCGATCCGCTGCATTATTTCCCCTACTCTGTAAATCTAATCCCCGTTGGTGCCCTTTTAGATGGACTACTGCCAACCTTCGGGGTTTCCTTAGTGCTTTTAAAACTTCCGTAATAAGATTCCTATGAACTAAATCTTTTCCTTGAGAATTGACCAGCCCCCTTTCTTCCCATATTTTTCCAAATGTATGTACTATTCTATAACAATATTTGGAATCTGTAAAGATAGTTTCCTCTTTTCCTTCCAGAAAATTTAATGCACGCAGTAAGGAGTATAGTTCACACGCTTGGGCTGACCAAGATCTATCTAGTGGCCCTGACTCTAGTATTTGCAACTCAGGTCCCCTAATGATAGCATACCCTGATGTTCTCGTCCCTTCTATAATCCTTGAGGACCCATCTATGAATAACTTTTCTCCTGTGTTTAATTTTTTTTTTTTTTTTTTTTCAGATCAGGTCTTATTTTTACTTGTTCCTCTATAGTGATTATGCAATCATGCTCTAATGGTTCTGCGCCTCATTCTCCATATAGGAACTCAGCGGGGTTTTGCAAGGCTGTGGTTTCAATTGTTAAATTTGGGGCTTCTATTAGGATTCCTTCATATTTGAGAAGTCGAGCATCAGATATCCATTTGTCAGCTTTTTGCTGAAGCACCCCCCCCTAATGTTATGGGGAGACATTACCTTCAATGTACTTGTTAAAAGTAATTTTTCGTCCAGAGACAAAGGGTGCTGTCTTATTCTAATCGGGACATCTGGATTCTTAATAGTTACCATAAAAGGAGTGATTTTTAACTGCCCAACACTCTCAGGAGTGTACCATACTTCGGGATTGATTTTTGCCTCGTCCTCCACTCGCAGAGGACAAAGTTTTATTCTAAGCTCTTTTTCTTCTACATCAATCCTAATTCCTAGTTCAATAATCATGTCTCAACCCAATAAATTATATTCTGATTCGGGAACCAACAAAAATCCCCTATCCCTATTTTTGAATCTGTTTCTATTACTACACCCTTAATAATTTTTACTTCAAATGGTTCCCCTTTTGCCCCAATGACGGTTGCAACTTCTTTAGACAAATTACATCCTTTTGGTAAAAACTGAATAGTTGATCTCTTGGCCCCAGTGTCTACCAGGAAAGGTATTTCCTGGTGTTGGGGACCCACCTTAAGTTTTATCAAGGGCTCTTTAGGTGTTTTTCGGGTCCCCAATAAATAGAGCCCCTGACCCCTCTAATCCATCAGGAATTCCTTCTCATCTTTAATCCTAACCCTACATTCCTTTTTAAAATGCCCTCTTTTTTCACAATAGAAACAAATCCTCTGACTTGCTGTCTCTTTGGGCTCTCCCTTTCTGGGATCCCCAAACTTCCTCTCTTGTCTTTCATACCCCCTATTCCCACTCGTTGCTGCCACCATCAGCCTAACTTGCTTCCGATAACTCTCATCCTCTCTCCTAACATACACTTTCTGTGCTTCCCTTAAAAGTTCATCCAGCCCTCGGTCTTGCCAATCTTCAATCTTTTGTATTTTCCTTTTTATATCTTCCCATGATTTTGAAACAAAATGTACCTTTAAAAGAGCTTCTCCGGCTGGTCCATTAGGATCCATACTGGAGTATAGCTGGAAGTTCCGTCTTAACCTTTCTAATCAATCTGTGGGTGATTCATCTTTTTTTTCTGTCTATTGTTGAAAGCTTTATCTATATTCTGGCCCCTTGGGACTGATTCCCTAATTCCTTGGATTATTCAAATCCTGCATATGCGTTCGATGGGCTGGGTTTTGATGATCCCATTGCGGATTCTGCAGAGGCCACTTAGTATCCGCGGAGGGACACTGGGCGTGTTGCGCATCCCAGATACGCATTCCCTCTCTCCTAATCATATTTCGTTCTTCAGCCAAAAATAAAATTGTTAAAATCGACTGGAGTTCTTCCCATGTATACATGTTTGGACTCAAAAATTGATCTACCTTATCAGCTACTCCTAAAGGATCTTCTAGTAAATGTCCCATTTATTTTTTTTTTTTTTTTAAATTCTTGAACATCGGTCGAACTCAGGGGGACTGAAATAAATCCTATTCCTGCCTGCAGACCCCCATCGGCATTTCCCTTAAGGGAAAAAGCCCCGTCTGTTGTTCTTTAGTCCGACTCCTAGTGATTGGACTCCGGTAATCTGATTGGTCAGAGTCACTATCATTACTTTGAGGTGGGGGCACCGGTGCATTTGGCACTGGAGGAGGTGGGGGTGGGACATAAGGAGGGGGTACTATTATAATTTCATCTCCTTTTCCCTTCTTCTCCTTTTTCTTATCCAGTTCCTTATTTTCCTCAGTTAGCTTAAAGATGTATACTTCTGGTCTAAACACCCAGATTTTTGCATACTCGCTTTCTTCTGGCGAGATAGGTTCTTTAGAGTTTACCCAAATGTTTAATGTCTGTCTTACCCAATCTTCCGATGATCCGAAGATGGGCCAATATACATTTTTAGAAATTTCCTTCACGCCCCAAACTTCTACACAATAGTGTATCATTTTAGCCCTGTCTTTGCTTTCAGGTCCTGGGAAGTGTTTCCAGTTACTAAGCAAGTATCCCAGGGGGCTGTCCCTTGAAATGGAGGGAGCTTAACCTGTGCAGGGGGCTTACTCTTCCCCTGTCTCATTCTTCCGGAGTGCCTTCTTACACACACGTATCTTTCACTTCCCCTCTTTCGTGGCCCGAGCCCTCGCGGGTCTGCGGGAACCGCACTACTGGAGGGTCCGCAATCGCTTGGAAGATCTGGCTACCAGTCCTCCTCTCATTCACACATCACATCGCCACACTCCGGGATCCCATTCTTCCGGAGTGCCTTCCACACTCCGGGATCCCAACCCCAACCGGACGGATCCCGTTCTTCCGGAGTGCCCCCGCACTCCGGGATCCCATACTTACGCGTCCTGCGTCTTCGTCCGGACCCTGTGCACAGAGGATTAAGGGGTTCACTGGTGTCTCCCTTTTGCTTATGAGTATAATTTAGGTTCGTCGGTGGGGGAGGTGGAGGTCGTCCAGAGGGGCCACCTAACTAGGTTAGGTGGGGCGCCCCCCTCTCTGGAACAACTTTTCCAATTCACTCCCCCATCCGAGTCACGGCACCAATTTGTTATAAATAGACTCAAGAGGAGTGAAATTTCCAATTTGAATTTATTAATTCAAGGCATACAGCATAAGCAAAAGTTTCAGCGCTGGACGGCAGGGGAGTCTCCGCTCCACCAACTGCCGCACCCTCATCCCCAACGTCCCCCTTTTTAAGTTCTTAGTGCTTCCGGACTGCTGTGTCATTTTGAAGTACTCTGCGCTTGCGTTGATTGTTGCTAGGGGGTCTTCTCTCACCTCCTGGTGGTCGATGATGAAGGTCTTGGTAGTCTTCCTCGGTTGTGTCCTTTGACCTGATTCCATATTTGGTAGAAGAGCTTCGCCCTTTCTCTTATAAAACTTACTTAAGATCTTATGATTACCACGCGATTATGCAGGCAAAAAAAGAATTATGTAAGTTAAATAAATCAAACAGGAACTTAACCACATCCTCTATTTTTGAGGTTTTTTTGTGTAGCAAGCTAGACAAACACTTAATCACATCTTCTATTTTTAAGGTTTTCTGTGTAACGAACAAGAGGTTTTATCTGTTTCAGTCCTCATCAACTTCTCCCTCTTAATCCTAACCGGCTTCCTGAGGGCTGAGCGACGCAGGAAGAAGTTAGTTTCTTCTTCTAGGAGAGCAATACATTCTTTTTCTCTGACAAATTGCAGTGTTCTATGGCTGCTATATTAGCAAAAAGCCAATCATAAAATACATATTTCTCAGAGGACCTTGGAATGGTTTGCTGTTGGGGAACACTCTGTTTGCATGGGATAAGGGCAAGTTTGACATTCTATTGATGCTGGAAAGGATTTGGAAGCACTCAACACAGCCCTGACTGAGAGCTTCCCTGTTGCAGTGCATGTTTTTGATTGTAATTCGGTCCTAGTAGTCAGTTTTATGACACCCCCTTATTTGGTATTGTTATACCACATTTTATTGCCAATGGGTTGTTCCTTCCCCCCCCCGCCCCCCCCCGTGTTATTGGCTTTCCCCTACTTGTCCATCTCCCCAAAGTCCTGCCCTTTTGTTCCCTGTTCCTCCTCCCATTCAATGTCAATCTCTCCCCAATCCTGCCCCTTTCTCTAGAAACTTCCCTGTCCATTTGGGATGCTTTGAAACTCTATTGGTTTGTTTAAGTTGTCCTCCTCCCCTGTAATCCCCTATTGGTTTAAACAATGGATTCCCCGCCTTGTGTTCCACCCTCAGTTTCTCCCAACTGGCTAAAGACTGTATCCTCCCCAGGCACCTCCGCAGTTTGGAAATCAGTGTAGGCCTTTAATTCAGTGTATTTCTGTCGCTGACACTGCGGGGAATAAACATACAGAAGACCTCTCCCTGTTCCTTGTCCCTACCCCCGCGCACTCCACCCGTGCTGTAAAGCAGCCGTGCCCTACAGCCAAACCCCAGAGTTGACAGTTTTCTGGGGGCGGCCCACTCTGGGTGTTGGTGTTGGCAGCTAGTCGGGCTGAGAGAAATCGGGCACTGCAGCACTTCCCGAATGGGCTGTTCTGTTGCAATAAAGAAATGGAGCTGTCAGCCCAGTGTCCGGGTGGCAGCAGCAGCAAAGCCCACCCGGCAGCAGCGCTGGCTGAGCTCCATGGCCAGGAGCAGCCGTGGATGCCCATGGTGTGGGCAGGCAGGAGCCAGGCAGGGGCTGCTGTGACCAGCGGCGGGGACCCGAGGGCTGGGGGAGCCCATGATGAGCGTCCCTGGGCTGAGGGCACATTGCCTTCTGGGGGATGACCTGGGCCTGAACCTCATGAGGCACACAGTGATATTTTGGGGTCCCTGCTGAGGGGTGAAGGGATCCCTCATGAGGCACACATGGATATTTTCGGGTCCATACCGAGGGGTGCAGGGATCCCTCAGGAATCACAAAGGAGTATTGACGGCCTCTCCTAAGGTGTGCAGGCACCCCTCATGAGGTGTGCAGCGGGGTTACATTTGAGGGGGTTTTTACTCTTCTTAGCACAGCAAAGGGTCACTTGGCCGAGGTTTTGCAAAGCTGGGAGAAAGCCTCTTGCAAAGCCTTGGGCCTGTCTGCGGGCACAGCGGGCGGGCGGAGCCCATCCCCTGGGGCCAGGCCGGGCCGGGCCAGGCTCGGGCCCCGGCAGGGAAGGGCCGTGGCCCTGGGCTCTGATGAGGCTGCTGAGCTCCCCCCTGGCCCTGTGCTATAGCCCAACACATTTACAGCCGGAGCCATGCAAGGAGTCCTGCCAAGAGCAAATTGTTCTAATGTTCTCTCTAGGACAAAAAAGAGCAAACCAACCCGGCTGATAGGTGAGGAAAGAGAATTCAAGTTCACTTAAAGCGCTGCTCAGTTCAGGGTTGCCTTTCGTTTGACTGAGCTGATGCTAAGAACTATTTTCTCACATATGGTGGCGTTTCTCTGCAAACAGGCTTTGATGAGAAATTTCTGACTGCATTTGCTTTTGCTCTTTAAGATAAGTCACGAACATGAGTAGCTTTGTTGAGGAATGGAGAATTGTTTGTAGCTCAGGAGGAACCTTACATTTTAGCACAGGAAGAAGGTAAGGCACAGGTTTAAAGGCTTTCTCCTCCTGGAGTGACACACTTTCAGAGGAGTCTGTGAGGAGAAGTCCCCTCAGCCACTGCCAGGGCTATGTGCCTCCTCTGCAGGCTCAGTATTCTGGGAGTTCCACGAGCCTCAGCTGCCAGTGAATATTCTTCTGAATATTTCTTGTTGCGCAGTGCAGAGGAAGAATATTTGGTGCTAGATTCCCCTCTGGGCTTTGAGGTAAATCTCAGTAATGCTGGTGATTTTTTTGTCCAGATGAACTTTTTATGGATAGTAAGGAAAAAGGGAAGAAGTATCGTGGAAAATTAATTCCTCAAAATGTGAGCGGCCAAATCGCACTAAAAATGAAATCAGAACTGAAGAGTTTTTTTATTTTTTTTCCCTTGACAGGTAAGGCAAAACATGCAGTGCTAATAAAGTCTTTAAGAGATGCAACGAGCACCCAACTGTATGAAAATGAAAGAGGTAAAGGATGAGAAAGGGCATGGGAAGAATCTTCAGCCCTTCCTGTTGAAGGTCCAAGAGTATGAAAACGGACTCTGGCTGTTGCCCGTAGGTAACACGGGCTAATTGTAGAGGAGGGCAGGTGCCCAAGCTGTTGGTGGCCCAAGCCCTGCGAGGCTAGCCCAGTTGCAGTCCTAGTTGGACCAGGGCGGCGGGCTCGGGAGGGGTGGAGGTGGGGGGATCTCGGGAGGCTTCCGCTTCAAGGCCGGGCTGGGGGGCCGTGGGGGAGGCACGGAGGGTTGGTGCTCTGCTTTCTTGGGCAACTCCTGCTGCCGAGGCCTCGGGTGAGAGCTGTCAAAGGCGACGGTCTCTGGGCTCTCTGGGGGAGAGGGAGAGGCACGCCTTCTCGGCCGGGATGCTGGAGCGGCGGCAGCGCGACTGTGGAGAGAGGAGGTGGCTGAGGGCCCAGGTGCCAGTGGCACACAGGGAGCCTCCTGCACAGCAGGGCCCAGAGCTGGCAAGGCTCCCCAGCACGGCTGGAGCTGCTGGCACAGCTTGGCCCAGCTGCACAGCTGCCCCTCAAGGCCCCGGCGAGCAGGACACAGCTCTGGGCAGGCTCCGTGGCCAGGAGTGGGCCCCAGAGCACCTCTGCCTTTCAAGGGCAATCTCGTCCCTGCTCTTTCTCCTCCCCACCGTGCTTTGCCTCTGCCCTGTGTCCCCGGGGCTGCTCTGGGCCAGGCAGCCTCAGTGGGAGCCAGCACTGGCTGCAGCCCCAGCGGGCACCCCTAATTGCACAAGGCCCAGCAATTAGGAGGCCAATGAAAGCTCTGAGCAGCAGCAGGACCCTCAGCACAGTTAGTTGGACAACCATGGACTGGCCACAACTCCACAGCAGCATTTCTGTTCCCTGAATGTTCTTGACTATGTGCGGCCTATAAAGAAGCTAGAGGGTAGAGATGGGCCAACACTTACCGTTTCTTTCCCTTCCACAACCGGAACCCAGCATAGCACAGTCCCACGGAAATTGGCACAGTGAACAGTGTCACTACCGTGCCTATCATGCAGGACCTGCGCACGTCCTGGGGGCAGATAATTCTCGGTGTTTTCCGTGGATTCTGGGCGTTTGTGTCTGACATGCCAAGCACTTCTGTGGGAGCAATGAGGAGCGTCAGCCCGTGCTGTGCTGCACTACTGAGCTGGCAGCACGGTGGATGCAGGCAGGACGTTCTCGGTTTCCCCCAGAGCTGGGGCCTGCAGGCACCTTGCCGCCCCTTGGCACAGGCTGTGCCACCCAACGAAGCCCAGCAGGCCGAGAGGAGAGCCCGGGGGCAGCGCAGCTGCTTGGGCAGTGGCTGCTTGGAGGGACACGGGCCAAAGCCATACCTGAGCAGCCACTGCCAGCCCTGGCCCTCCCTGCCCCGTGACAGCTCCCCCAGCCCCAGGGCACAGAGTCAGGCCCTTTCAGGAGCCAGTGCATCCCCTGCCCAGTCGGGAGCCAAGGCTGGCTCTGGCCCTGGGCTGGCGGCAGGGCTCCCGCTCGGGGCTGCTCCTGTGCCTTGGGCCTCTGGGCACTCAGAGCCAGCTCCAGAGCAGCTGCAGAGGGAGGGACGTTGGTGCACGAGTCCTCTTTCCCCAGGGCTGTGGACGAGCTCCAGAGGCTCCTCCAGCTTTGGCTGCTGCCGGGCTGGGCAAGGGCAGGCCCTGGGGAAAAGAGCTGACGCCACAGAGCCCCACCAAGGGCTGCGCCTGGTGGAGCAATTATCCCCTGTACCTGTGCCCATGTCTGGCATCTCCTCCTTTCCTGCATCAGTGGCTGGCACAAAGCCATTGCTTCCTACAGGATATGGCCCCACCTGCATGGACTTTTGCTCCATCGCTTGAGAAAGGAAAAAGGACAGCTGGGTCAGATGGAACCATTGCAGGAGGTGGCAACTTCAGGAGACAATACTTGTCAAGTCGTGGATAAGGATCAGGAAAATGGCCAGGTTATTGGGGCTGGGCCAGGGCCCTCCCTGACTGAAAAAGCCCCTACACCTGATCTGACTGGAGATTAGGAAATTGCAGGGGATCTCAGGGCATCTATGGCTCGTGGTGCAGTTTGGGCTGCCTGTGAACTGATGCCCAATGCCTTCCTGCAGAGGCTGGGGAGAAGCTGCAGCCAGGCCAGGCTGGCAAACAGCCCTGCAGGGCGTGGAAGCAGCAGCGGGGCAGCGAGGCTGCCATGGATCCCTTCCCGCTGTGCCGGGAACGGCGTGTCCAGATGTGCAGCCAAAGCCCCCGGCTGCTGAGCCCCATGACAAGGCAGAGGGAAATGCACCCACCACGGCGTCTCTCCAGGTCATTCAGCATCTGCTCCAGATGTTTCGCTGCCTCCAAGGATTTCATGTCTTCTATGTCTCGGTTCTTCCATTTAGGAGGACCTTAATGGGAAGTTCCATTTCTCCTTCAGGCCCAAGTGGCAGTGAGAGCACCTGCGTGATTGGTGCCCTCCAAGGCACTCCCGCAGCTCGGCCTTCCACTCAGGAGCAGGGCCAGGGGCACCTCGTGCCTGCAGTGGCCCCACACTGGGATGGAAGGAGCCCCTTGTGGGGCAGTCGGGGCAGAAAGGACTCCCTGGAGCTGCTGCAGCTCCAAACCCAGCCCCAGGCAGGGCCAGGGCTTGGCAGTGGCAGCAGGAGCACCTCAGGCTCCCTGGGGCCGGCAAAGGAGCTGAGAGAGGCTCAGCCCCAGGGCACAGCCCTGGGCCAGGCCCCTTCCCTCTCTGCTCTTCTCTGTGGCTGCACAGAGCACACAGAAGGACACACTGGCATTGAACACGGGAGGAGGATGGACAGCTAAATGATCCTTCCTCCCACTGACAGAGATCCTGTGGGATCACAGAAGGGAGCAGGGCAAGATTTCCAGATTCTTTAAAGCCAGAGATTGTGTTAAGGGACAGGGCTCATGACTGAGCCCTTGCCACATGGACACTGATTATTTTTCAGGAAAGGAACACAGAGAACTTGCCTCCACCATGCCCTAGAGTCTTCATGTTGTCATTCACCAGCTTTTCCATATAAGCCATCTTATCGTCCCAGTCTAGAAGAGGGCAAAGACCAGGTCATTTCCATGGTGTGCTGGGATCCCCCACTGCTTACAGTAAATGGGCACTGCAAGGGGGCCATGTAAGGCTGTGGGAGCCACATGTGAATGCACAAGCCCAAACTGCACAGGGGCCTGGGGAGCTCTGGGCTGGCTCCTGGTCACTCTCCACCCTCTTTGCAGGCCCTGTGACACATCCCCGGTCAGCCCAGGGCCCATGGGCGCTCTCTCCCGCCCCCAGTGGAAACCCTCCCTAAATACCCTGGGGAAAACCATCCCCAGCGCTTCCCGGGGAGCAGGGAGCGCTGTCCCGGGAAAGGGGAGCCAGGCTGCCGGCTCACCTGCTCCCCGCGCTTGCAGCGGAGCAGCCTGGGCAGCCCTGGCAGGCAGGGCCACGGCCAGGAGGAGCAGGAGGAAGAGGTGCAGAGCAAGGGCCATGGTGCCTTGCCCTCTGCCAGTCCCGCAGCTCATGCTGCCACCGCTGTCCTGCCACCGCTGTCCCAATGTCAGCACCACTGCTGCCACTGCCACTGCAGCTGCCGCAACAGTTGTGCTCAAGCACTGACTGCTCGCTCCTTGTGCTGCTGTGCAACCACGGGGCTCTGGCACCTCTGTGACCTCAGAGCCTGCTGTGACCTCATGGCCAGGGTGGAGTTGTGTGGGCACTGGGATCTGCCTTCTTTGGCAGGGAGCTGCTCTGTCCAAGGGCTCTGACACAGTCCCAGCCCAGCTGATCTCACAGGCTGGGCCATGAAGGGATGGAGAGCAGCCCTGCCAAGAAGGACTTGGGGGTGCTGCAAGATGAGAGGCTGCACATGAGCCAGCCATGTGCATCCAAAGGAGAGTGCCCAGCAGCTTGAAGGAGGTGATTCCACCCCTCTGCTCTGGTGAGACCCCACCTGGAGTACTGTGGAAGAGGTTTTACAGGGACCTCTGTGAGTCATTGAGAAGTTTGATAAGAGGATCCATGTTTAGCCCTGAAAGAATCCCTACCAAGGTTGTTGACATAGAAACCAAGAAAGAAAGAAGGATAAATAAGATAAATCTGGAACTGCCTATTCCAAGAAGCACTTTGCTTGTCTCTCATGACCAGTGAGTAAAGTGCAAACTTATGAGCTTTGTAAGAATGCAGAACAAGCATGCATGCTAGAATAAAAACAGGGTTTGAAGCCTTCTGGAAACGGAGTGTGTTGCTTTGTACTGTCTCCATCTCTACCACGACAGAGTACTGCATCCAGCTCTGGGCTCCCCACACAGGAAGGCCATGGTCCTGTTGGATCTAGTCCAGAGGAGGGACAAAATGCTCTGAGGGCTGGAGCCCTTCTGCTTTGGAGACAGGCTGGGAGAGCTGGTGGCGTTCAGCCTGGAAGAGAGCAGACTCAAGGGAGACCTGATTGCTGCCTTTCAGTACCTGAAGGGGGCTTGTAAAAGAGATGGGACAGAACTTGTAGTAGAGCCTTTTGTGAGCAGAGCGAGGGGGAATGGTTTTAGTCCAAAAGACGGTCCATTCAGACTGGACAAAAGAAACCCATTCTTTCACTGTAGGGTTTGAAAGCCTGACACAGGTTGCCCAGAGAGGTGGACATCCATCCCTGCAAACATTCAAGCTCACGCTCTGAGCAACCTGACCTACTTAAAGGTGTCCCTGCTCAGTGCAGGGCATTGGACTAGATGGCCTTTAAATGTCCCTTCCAAGCCAAGCCATTCTGTGTTCCTGGGCACTATCAAAGCAGTGCTGGATTAGTGCTGGGGTGATTATGTGGCACCTGTATTTTGGTAGTTGGGTCCTTTAGCAATTGGCCCTGAGAGCATTCATGGTCTGGGCAGTGAAGTCTGCAAACAACAGACAGTGTGCTCAAGGAGAAACAGGGGAGGAACACTGCTGTAGCTCAGATAAATGCCAGCATTTTGCTGCCCATTCCTAGTTAAGAAATAAAGGAATGTCCTGAAGATCCCTTCATGTGGGTGCATTATTGGCTGTATCAGTACTTGTGTTCTGCAAAACAGGGAATTTGCTACAACTTCTTGCCCCATTTATCACTGAATGAAACTCAAATCCTGCATTGCTCCTTGTCTACTTGCTTCCAAGTCAAGGCAAATTTTGTTCATGATTGAGTGGGACATATTCACCTGTTCACAAGCAAATTCTTCTTGCCATTCACACAGAGGCAAGATTGTTTTGTGGATTTGCTCTAATCGGACAGGAATTAAGGCCTACCTGTCACTAGAACTAAAGCTGATGCATTAGGTTGCAAAGTCTTGAGTAATTTGGCCTGGTGACTGGCATTGTAGAGAGTTGTTCTGGAATTAAATGACACTTGAAGACACGTGTAGTCTACCATATTTCTGGCATACTAGAAGTGAAAAAAAAACCTTTGAAACATGATTTTATCCTTTTTTCCTCCTCCTCCTCCTCCCAGGAATTTCAATGTCTGAGGTCTAAGCTCTTCAGCTGCCTCACAAACATTGTTTTAATTCAGACAGGCATCCATGCCTTGAGCCACAAATCATGACTGTGGCTGTGAAGCTTGAAGCAATGTAGGTTTATAGCACTAAAAGTAATAATGCATTCCCAGGTTAAGCCAAGTATTTCCCAAGTAACTCTACCTATCCTCAGGGATGTTTCATAAAGGATCATTGTAAAAGCTGGGAATCAGGAGAAAGAGTGTCATCAAAATTAAAAAGACAGGTTTCTGAGATCTTTATATTTCTATAAAAAGAGATTCAAAATTGTTCATATATGGAACATTGACTAAGAAGTGAATGACAGATTGCCAAAGTAATTGGGGAAAAAAATACCATAAGTAAAACTATGTTTACATGTAGATAATAAGTAAACCACCTTGCTAAGAAAAAAAACAGACCTGCCAATACTAAAACCAATAAGGCTGTTTCATCTGTCTCAATACAAAAAAAAAAAAAACAACACTGAAAAGAATCAGAGGTCATTAAGACGATTAGTATATACAGGAAATTCCAGGGATTGGGAAAAAATGAAGCAAACTGTAGAGTGCAATTCCCAGAGTTAACCTGGAATTTATTGGTGGATTTGTTGCAAAATTTCTGAGAGCAGACTGGAAAAGCATAGGGGCTGGTCAGCCCATGGGTGGGCATTTAGAGCAGTGTGAGGGCTGTTTCTGAGACCAACTGCAGGGAAGAAGAGCAGCAGACAATCACTGGGACAGTCTCTTTGCTGGCTGTGGAGTTTTTGTCAGTCAGTTCCCTGTGGCTGGGGGAGCTGTCACGGGGCAGGGAGGGCCAGGGCTGGCAGTGGCTGCTCAGGGATGGCTTTGGCCCGTGTCCCTCCAAGCAGCCACTGCCCAAGCAGCTGCGCTGCCCCCGGCCTCTCCTCCCGGCCTGCTGGGCTTTGTTGGGTGGCACAGCCTGTGCCAAGGGGCGGCAAGGTGCCTGCAGGCCCCAGCTCTGGGGCAAACGGAGAACGTCCTGCTCGCATCCACCGTGCTGCCAGCTCAGCAGAGCAGCACAGCACGGGCTGACGCTCCCCATTGCTCCCACAGGTGCAGCCGGCCCCACCACACGTGTTCCTGATTCCCAGGAGGGGTGTGAAAAATGGCAATCAATTGTTTGTAAAATTGTAAAACTTTATTTTTAATAAATTGGTTATAAAAATAGCAATATCATTAGAGTGCTAAAAATTTTGGACAATTTGGATTAGGACAATAGGAGACAATAGAATGATAGAGTTACAGACATCTGGGTACCTATTTTCTGGGCAGCATAAGCCCGAAAAAGGACAGACATTAACAGAGGATTAACCCATATAAACAATAACCTGTTGCATATTCGTGCATCTCGTATATGATGCATAACTTCCATTCAAACAGAGGATTTTGTCTGGTCCTCGTCAACTTCTCCCTCTTAATCCTAACCGGCTTCCTGAGGGCTGAGCGACGCAGGAAGAAGTTAGTTTCTTCTGCTAGGAGAGCAATACATTCTTTTTCTCTGACAAATTGCAGTGTTCTATGGCTGCTATATTAGCAAAAAGCCAATCATAAAATACATATTTCTCAGAGGACCTTGGAATGGTTTGCTGTTGGGGAACACTCTGTTTGCATGGGATAAGGGCAAGTTTGACGTTCTATTGATGCTGGAAAGGATTTGGAAGCACTCAACACAGCCCTGACTGAGAGCTTCCCTGTTGCAGTGCATGTTTTTGATTGTAATTCGGTCCTAGTAGTCAGTTTTATACACCCCCTTATTTGGTATTGTTATACCACATTTTATTGCCAATGGGTTGTTCTTCCCCCCCTCCGCCCCTTGTTGGCTTTGCCCTAGTTGTCCATCTCCCCAAAGTCCTGCCCTTTTGTTCCCTGTTCCTCCTCCCATTCAATGTCAATCCCTCCCCAGTCCTGCCCCTTTCTCTAGAAACTTCCCTGTCCATTTAGGATGCTTTGAAACTCTATTGGTTTAAGTTGTCCTCCTCCCCTGTAATCCCCTATTGGTTTAAACAATGGATTCCCCGCCTTGTGTTCCACCCTCAGTTTCTCCCAACTGGCTAAAGACTGTATCCTCCCCAGGCACCTCCGCAGTTTGGAAATCAGTGTAGGCCTTTAATTCAGTGTATTTCTGTCGCTGACTCTGCGGGGAATAAACATACAGAAGACCTCTCCCTGTTCCTTGTCCCTACCCCCGCGCACTCCACCCGTGCTGTAAAGCAGCCGTGCCCTACAGCCAAACCCCAGAGCTGACAGTTTTCTGGGGGCGGCCCACTCTGGGTGTTGGTGTTGGCAGCTAGTCGGGCTGAGGAAATCGGGCACTGCAGCACTTCCCGAATGGGCTGTTCTGTTGCAATAAAGAAATGGAGCTGTCAGCCCAGTGTCCGGGTGGCAGCAGCAGCAAAGCCCACCCGGCAGCAGCGCTGGCTGAGCTCCATGGCCAGGAGCAGCCGTGGATGCCCACGGTGTGGGCAGGCAGGAGCCAGGCAGGGGCTGCTGTGACCAGCGGCGGGGACCCGAGGGCTGGGGGAGCCCATGCTGAGCATCCCTGGGCTGAGGGCACATTGCCTTCTGGGGGATGACCTGGGCCTGAACCTCATGAGGCACACAGTGATATTTTGGGATCTGTGCTCAGAGGTGAAGGGGTCCCTCATGAGGCACACAGTGATATTTTGGGGTCCCTGCTGAGGGGTGAAGGGATCCCTCATGAGGCACACATGGATATTTTCGGGTCCATACCGAGGGGTGCAGGGATCCCTCAGGAATCACAAAGGAGTATTGACGGCCTCTCCTAAGGTGTGCAGGCACCCCTCATGAGGTGTGCAGCGGGGTTACATTTGAGGGGGTTTTTACTCTTCTCAGCACAGCAAAGGGTCACTTGGCCGAGGTTTTGCAAAGCTGGGAGAAAGCCTCTTGCTAAGCCTTGGGCCTGGCTGCGGGCACAGCGGGCGGGCTGGCGGAGCCCATCCCCTGGGGCCAGGCCGGGCCGGGCCAGGCTCGGGCCCCGGCAGGGAAGGGCCGTGGCCCTGGGCTCTGATGAGGCTGCTGAGCTCCCCCCTGGCCCTGTGCTATAGCCCAACACATTTACAGCCGGAGCCATGCAAGGAGTCCTGCCAAGAGCAAATTGTTCTAATGTTCTCTCTAGGACAAAAAAGAGCAAACCAACCCGGCTGATAGGTGAGGAAAGAGAATTCAAGTTCACTTAAAGCGCTGCTCAGTTCAGGGTTGCCTTTCGTTTGACTGAGCTGATGCTAAGAACTATTTTCTCACATATGGTGGCGTTTCTCTGCAAACAGGCTTTGATGAGAAATTTCTGACTGCATTTGCTTTTGCTCTTTAAGATAAGTCACGAACATGAGTAGCTTTGTTGAGGAATGGAGAATTGTTTGTAGCTCAGGAGGAACTTTACATTTTAGCACAGGAAGAAGGTAAGGCACAGGTTTAAAGGCTTTCTCCTCCTGGAGTGACACACTTTCAGAGGAGTCTGTGAGGAGAAGTCCCCTCAGCCACTGCCAGGGCTGTGTGCCTCCTCTGCAGGCTCAGTATTCTGGGAGTTCCACAAGCCTCAGCTGCCAGTGAATATTCTTCTGAATATTTCTTGTTGCGCAGTGCAGAGGAAGAATATTTGGTGCTAGATTCCCCTCTGGGCTTTGAGGTAAATCTCAGTAATGCTGGTGATTTTTTTGGCCAGATGAACTTTTTATGGATAGTAAGGAAAAAGGGAAGAAGTATCGTGGAAAATTAATTCCTCAAAATGTGAGCGGCCAAATCGCACTAAAAATGAAATCAGAACTGAAGAGTTTTTTTATTTTTTTTCCCTTGACAGGTAAGGCAAAACATGCAGTGCTAATAAAGTCTTTAAGAGATGCAACGAGCACCCAACTGTATGAAAATGAAAGAGGTAAAGGATGAGAAAGGGCATGGGAAGAATCTTCAGCCCTTCCTGTTGAAGGTCCAAGAGTATGAAAACGGACTCTGGCTGTTGCCCGTAGGTAACACGGGCTAATTGTAGAGGAGGGCAGGTGCCCAAGCTGTTGGTGGCCCAAGCCCTGCGAGGCTAGCCCAGTTGCAGTCCTAGTTGGACCAGGGCGGCGGGCTCGGGAGGGGTGGAGGTGGGGGGATCTCGGGAGGCTTCCGCTTCAAGGCCGGGCTGGGGGGCCGTGGGGGAGGCACGGAGGGCTGGTGCTCTGCTTTCTTGGGCAACTCCTGCTGCCGAGGCCTCGGGTGAGAGCTGTCAAAGGCGACGGTCTCTGGGCTCTCTGGGGGAGAGGGAGAGGCACGCCTTCTCGGCCGGGATGCTGGAGCAGCGGCAGCGCGACTGTGGAGAGAGGAGGTGGCTGAGGGCCCAGGTGCCAGTGGCACACAGGGAGCCTCCTGCACAGCAGGGCCCAGAGCTGGCAAGGCTCCCCAGCACGGCTGGAGCTGCTGGCACAGCTTGGCCCAGCTGCACAGCTGCCCCTCAAGGCCCCGGCGAGCAGGACACAGCTCTGGGCAGGCTCCGTGGCCAGGAGTGGGCCCCAGAGCACCTCTGCCTTTCAAGGGCAATCTCGCCCCTGCTCTTTCTCCTCCCCACCGTGCTTTGCCTCTGCCCTGTGTCCCCGGGGCTGCTCTGGGCCAGGCAGCCTCAGTGGGAGCCAGCACTGGCTGCAGCCCCAGCGGGCACCCCAGGACAAGGCCCAGCAATTAGGAGGCCAATGAAAGCTCTGAGCAGCAGCAGGACCCTCAGCACAGTTAGTTGGACAACCATGGACTGGCCACAACTCCACAGCAGCATTTCTGTTCCCTGAATGTTCTTGACTATGTGCAGCCTATAAAGAAGCTAGAGGGTAGAGATGGGCCAACACTTACCGTTTCTTTCCCTTCCACAACCGGAACCCAGCATAGCACAGTCCCACGGAAATTGGCACAGTGCACAGTGTCACTACCGTGCCTATCATGCAGGACCTGCGCACGTCCTGGGGGCAGATAATTCTCGGTGTTTTCCGTGGATTCTGGGCGTTTGTGTCTGACATGCCAAGCACTTCTGTGGGAGCAATGAGGAGCGTCAGCCCGTGCTGTGCTGCACTACTGAGCTGGCAGCACGGTGGATGCAGGCAGGACGTTCTCGGTTTCCCCCAGAGCTGGGGCCTGCAGGCACCTTGCCGCCCCTTGGCACAGGCTGTGCCACCCAACAAAGCCCAGCAGGCCGGGAGGAGAGCCCGGGGGCAGCGCAGCTGCTTGGGCAGTGGCTGCTTGGAGGGACACGGGCCAAAGCCATCCCTGAGCAGCCACTGCCAGCCCTGGCCCTCCCTGCCCCGTGACAGCTCCCCCAGCCCCAGGGCACAGAGTCAGGCCCTGTCAGGAGCCAGTGCATCCCCTGCCCAGTCGGGAGCCAAGGTGAATTTATTACATCAGTTCTTGATTTAATAACACCTAGACTAATTTTTTAAAAAGAGATTAGTTGCCCCATCACCTTTCCACAAACTGAAATGAAGTTGACTGGCCTGTAGCTCTGTGTGCCCCCTTCCTGATTTCTGTTAATGGGAGTGATGCTTTCCTCAAAACATCAGGCAGTTCTCTCAATTGCCACGATTATTTAATTAGTGTGAGTGGCCTCATAAGGATATCAGTCAGCTCTCTCTGGTTCATGAGTGCATCCCATCATGGCCCATGAACATAGGTATCACCAGTTTGCTTAGGTATTCCCTGGCCTGATCATCTTCCACCAAGGGTGTATCCTCCTTGTCCCAGACCTTGCACCAGGGGAAGGTCTTTGGGGTCTGGGATTCCTGAGGTCTGTCTTACTAATAAATACTAAGGCAGATGATTTCAGTATCTCAGCCTTTTCCACATCCTGTGTTCCCTGCCTCATTCAACAGTGGGCTCATGTTTATTTCAGCCATCCTTTTGTCACCTATGTATTTAAAGAAGTCTGTCATGTAGACTTTGATATCACTTGCTAGTGACTCTATTTTCAATTCCAATTGGACTTTGGCTTTCCTAACCCCATCCCTGCATGCTTGGATGGTGTCTGCATTCCTCTCCAGTTACTTGGTTCCATTTCCACCTTCTGTATACTTCTCTGTGTTGAGTTTTGCCAGTAGCTCCTTGTTCATCCATGCAAGCCTCCAGGAATTTTTGTCCGACTTTCCACTCATTGTGATGAACCAGACTTGAGCTTGGAAGTGACTGTGAATACTAACAAACTTGTTTGGGCCTCCAGTCTGTCCAGGGCCTCTTTCCATAGAGCTCT
This sequence comes from Zonotrichia albicollis, assembly GCF_047830755.1. Classification (NCBI taxonomy): domain Eukaryota; kingdom Metazoa; phylum Chordata; class Aves; order Passeriformes; family Passerellidae; genus Zonotrichia; species Zonotrichia albicollis. Next base: position 77,829 of record NW_027428461.1, on the reverse strand, counting down.
AACAGGCAGATCTTTGAAGAGGACAGAGTCTTCTCCTGAAGTTCAGATTGTGAGCTTCCTTTTTGCTCTTCTTCTTCCAGCCTTTCTGGATTCCTCTGCCCTTCAGAACTACCTCCCAAGGGACTCTGTCAACCAACCATTCACCTAACAGGCCAAATCCTGCCCTCTGGAAGTCCAAGATGACAGTAAACACTGTAAACATCCATTTTATGATTGATATGCTCAAGACAGCCTCCAACCACCCACCAGTCCTTCTCTATTCTCAAAGAGAAAGTCACAAAGGAGATAGGGCTCCCTGCCCAGCTGGCTCCCTCACCAGTTGTGTCAGCTCAGCAAGTTCTCTTCAAAAGTCTCCAGGAACCTCCTAGACCATTTCCTCTCTGCTGTGTTACATTTCCAGCACACATCTGGTAAAGGGGAAGCCCCCCATAAGAACAAGGACTAGTCATTGTTGCTGTGGTGTGTTCTTAAGTTCGTTAGTTTGCTCCCCCCATTTTCTGTATTACTTCCTGCTGCTACCCTGCCAGTTATGTTGCTATGGAAATGAAACTGCTCCTCCCTTGGTTTCTCTTATAAAGTGAAAGTTGTTTCCTCCTTGGGGTCAGTCAATCACTCTTTTTCTCCTCCCAGGTTTCGAGAATTTTCCTTTCTCTGGGAGGTATGGTTGGCTGTAGCCCCGGAGCCCCTCCTATGATTTATAACAGTTGGTTACTTTAGTGTATCAGTTATGTTTCGTACCTCCAAATATGTATTTCTATTGGATAGCCGGGTTTCCCTGCCTTCTTCCCCCCTTTTCCCTTAAAACCCTCTCCTGCCCCTTGTTCGGGGCCATTTGCTGGGTGTTTTTCCCCTCTTTGTTGGTTCTTCTGTAATAAACCGACAGTTTACCCCCAGCAAGTGGTCGCCTCCTGACTCGTCTCTCACCGCGCTGCTCCGAGCTATCCCCCCAGCTCAGCCCGAGGCCAAAGCCGCCGAGGGGGGCTGTTTTCTGATGCGCAGGGGCCCTGGCCTTCGCCCCTCTCCAGATAGCCGGATTCCAGGGCCGTTCACGCCCCCGCGCAGAGTGGCGGACCAACGTTGGGGCCTGAAATAATCAAAACAGACCCCTCGGAAGTGGAATTTTTAGTTTCCAGTGGACGCTGCACTACCTCGGGGGGGGGCAGGCTCCGTTGTAGGAGCGGCACTCCCTGTAGGATCGGAATCGGGAACCCTCGCACCCAGAGAGGACGGTTCCGGAGACGAAAATACCCCTCCTGATTCATCACTTGCTGCTGCCACCGGATTAGGTAAGGTCGGGCCCTGCTTTGGGGACCTTTCCGACTTTCCCCCTTGCCTTTTTAAAATTTCCCTGGGGGTGCATGCCCTGCCTTGGGGACCCACCCTTCCACCCTCTTTCCTTGAATTTTTTTTCCTTTTACTGAAGCCCCAGACTTGGGGACAGTAGGGGGGAGGCAGGGGCTGGTGGAAAGTGGCTTTCTGTTGTTTTCAGGTGGTGGTTTTTACCATCAGAGGAATTTTCCCCCCTTTATAGTATTGGCAGTTCCTGTACTATAAAGGCACTTATGGGTGCTAGTTTGGGAAAATCCCAGAAGGAGGTCTATTATATTCTAAAGAGTATACTGCTTGGAGGTGGCCAGAAGGCCCCCAAGCAAGAGTTAAAATTCTTAACTAAGTGGATCTTTTCTAAGTTCCCTGAAATTTCCCCAGAACTTGCAAAACAGCCACACCTTTGGACTGCCGTTTTGGCAAAATTGGAACAAGCAGTTGATTCTGGGGAGACAAAATTAGCAACTGTGGCATTTTGGGCAAACAGAGTGCTCAAAACACTCTCTTCGTCCGGGGAACTTAAGAAAAGCCCTGCCTGTCCCCGATCCCCCCGTTCGGCTTCCCTTACCCCCCAACCCTCTCCCTCTCCCCATAGGCATGAGCCCTCTAGAGGGATTTTGAAGGCCAACAAAAAGCAGGGTTTCCATGCTGTCCCTGCTCCCTCTCGACCGGCTCAGCCTCCCCGTGGGAGGAGCCCTGGCCAAGCTCCTCCCCCTATATCCTCACCCTCTACCCCAGTTCCCGAGTCCCCGGTTGTAACCCCTAAGTCTGTTCGTTTTAGCACCGTCGAAGATGGCGACAGAGCTTCTTCTTCTTCTACTACCCCTTTTCTCTCAAGCGGCAACCCTTTCCTTTACCCTGAACACAGCCCTTGCCCAATCCCCCCTCCCTCGTATCCTCCCCCCGTCCCGCTCGCTCCTCCGTACTCTGAGAAACCTTCAGTTCTTGGCACCCAACCTTCAGCTCCCTCTCAAACTTCTCCCCCGGTTCAGCCTCCCGTTCCCTCCTCCCCCGCTTCACTTTCGCTTTCCCCTCCGCCTCCCAACGCTGCCCAGGGGGGGGAACGGGGTGGATGGCCTTGCACACTCCCTCCCCTTACGTCAGCGCCAAACCCCGCCTCAACCTCCTCCAGTTTCGGTTCCAACTCCCTCCCCCCCGATTCCCACGGGGTGTCTTCGGAGGGGGGGGGGGGGGCAGTGCCTATGGAGGGCGGGGGGGCAGTGCCTGGCCACAAGCCACAGCAAATGCCTTTACTAGAAGCGGCCCCGGTTACCTATAACCTGGGGGGAGAGGGAACAATTCAGGCTCGGTGGGTGCCCTTAGCGGAGGCACGAATTAAAGAGTTGTGCAAGGCACAGAAAGACTACTCCCGAAGGTCAGAATACTTCCGGGGTTTGCTACATAATACCCTTTCCCAGGGAGATTTAGTTCCGGCAGATCTGAGGGCACTCTTCTCCAGCCTTATAAGGCCTATGGAATTCAGAGTCTGGGTGAGGGAATGGGGGAGGGAAATATCGGAGGTACTGCCGAGTCTTTGGGGTAATCCGGCCCTGTCCCATGATGCAGATGGTTTGATAATTTCCCTTGATCATCTTTTGGGTGAAAGGCAGTGGGCAGAAGGGGCAAAACAAGCCAGAGCTTTATTCCCCTCCCAGCTGATGGAGACGGCCCGAGCAGCTGAACGAGCTTTCTTCAAGCTGGAAGTAGTTACTTCCCAATGGGAGGATGATGAGGTTTTGCAAGGAGAGCATGAACCATACATGGAATTTATGGAGCGCCTCTACAGATATGTGGAAGCACAGGCGCTCGGGGATGATGACAGGGAAATGATGCTCCAGAGAATGGCATATAGCAATGCAAACGCTGAGTGCCGCAAAGCTATAAAAACTCTCCCTCGTAGTCCTAGACCCACAGTAGAGGCCATGATAGATGTTGTGGTGCGTCAGGTCTCCCTTTCATCACGGTCTAAAAGGGCTTCCGTGGCTTTTACTGAATGCCCCGTGCAGGACTGCATAGAGGGAGAAGCTGCCCCCGTTGCCGGCCCTCCAACACCTGGGGCGGGCAAGAGAACATCGGCAACCCATCCCTGTCATCTCTGTGGTAAAGTGGGACATTGGATGCCACAGTGCCCTATGCGGCAAGACTACATGGAATGGAGGCGGAAGCGGGAAAAGGAGGAGAATGAAAAGAAAAAAAACTAGGATTGGAGCGCAGTCCCTCCCTGCGCGTGGATAGAAATGTGGCAGGCTGTTTATCATCATCCGGGGAGAGAAGAAACGAGGGAGAACCGCCGCACACCTTGCCAGATTTGACGCACCTATCGGATTCGAAACACTTTACCTGTGATATTCTGCCCAAACCTGTACTTAACACCATGTCCTCTGTTTCCCCTTACAGGCTGCAGCTAACTAGGAGCATTTACCTCCCTAGCAGTAATTTGCAGCTGGTGTCTGTCGACTTGCAACACCCGGGTCGCTGGAGGAAACTGGGACGATGCAGGTGGACCGTTGTCGGAGACACAAAGCACACACCGCGAGACATCCACATAGTCCCTGGTCTGGTAACTACCGACCGGGACCACTTCGCGGTAGGGCTGTATTGTGTCCGACCCCCGCTTTTCCTCCCTAAGGGACAGGTCATTGCTCAGGCTATTCCTGTGCCAGATAATGACCATTGCTCGAGCCCGACGGAGAAGGACTCGCCTCCAACCGTGGCCTGGACACAGTTGGTGGGGAGGGAGAAGCCCCGCCTGACATGTCAACTTTCATTGGGCGGGGACAAGAAATTAGTGAGGGGTCTTTTGGACACGGGTGCAGATGTGACGATCATTCCCTCCCGGGAATGGCCGTCGCATTGGGGCCTGCAAAGCGCAGCGGGCACGATTTCTGGTGTTGGGGGCCTCCAATTGGCAAACCAATCAAAGAGCATTGTGCAAATTAAGGGGCCCGACGGGCAATTGGCCTCTATACGCCCGTTCATTTTAGATTATACAGAGCCCCTCTGGGGAAGGGACCTTTTAGCCCAGTGGGGGGCCAAAATCGATCTCCCGACAGCTCCCCAGGTTTTTCGGGTGGTGGCCACTGAGGAGTGCCGGACCTGGAAACTGAATTGGCTTTCAGATAAACCAGTACAGGTCAAGCAGTGGTCACTTAACAAGCAAAAACTAAAGGCACTCAACGAGCTCGTTCAGGAGCAGTTGTTGAAAGGCCACCTGGAAGAGACCATGTCACCCTGGAACTCCCCAGTGTTTGTCATCAAAAAGCCTAACAAGGATAAGTGGCGGCTCCTGACTGATCTTCGCCGAATTAATAGATTAATAATTGACATGGGTTCCCTTCAGCCAGGGATGCCCTCCCCAGCAATGCTCCCCCGAGATTGGGAATTAGCTGTGATTGATATAAAAGATTGCTTTTTCCAAATTCCCCTTCACCCGGAGGACGCCCCGCGATTTGCATTCACAGTTCCGTCCATCAACTGTGAGTCCCCAGCCAAGCGCTATCATTGGCGGGTGCTTCCACAGGGCCTCAAGGTCAGCCCTGTGATCTGCCAGTGGTATGTCGCTTCGCTGCTGTCACCCATTCGTACAGCCCTCGGGGATGCCGTCATTGTTCACCATTATATGGACGACATCCTCGTGTGTGCGCCCGACCACAGTCTGCTTGCCCATGCGCTTGACCTGACAACCAATGCGTTGGCTGCTGCAGGGTTCGAGCTCCAGCAAGACAAAATTCAGCGGGTGCCACCTTGGAGATACCTGGGCCTCGAAATTACAAAGCGGACAATTGTGCCGCAAAAATTGGCAATTCGGACAAAGGTCCAGACCCTAGCAGATGCCCATCAACTGTGTGGATCCTTAAATTGGGTGAGACCCTGGTTGGGCATTTCAACCGAAGATTTAGCCCCTCTTTTCGATTTGTTAAAAGGGGGAGAGGAGCTTAGTTCTCCTAGGACTCTTACCCCAGAGGCACAGGTAGCTCTGGAGAAAATACAAAAGGATATTTCGGCCAGGCAGGCCCACCGATACCATCCGGGCCTGCCTTTCAAATTTATTATACTGGGAAAATTGCCACACCTTCATGGCATAATACATCAATGGGATGTTAGTCTGAAGGACCAAGGATTAGGAGACAAGCTCTTAATTATAGAGTGGGTCTTTCTGAGCCACCATAGGTCCAAAAGAATGACACGGCCACAGGAGTTGATAGCAGAACTGATTCTCAAAGCAAGATCGAGGATCAGAGAGCTTGCGGGCTGTGATTTCTCATGCATACAGATCCCAATTAAATTGGAATCGGGCCGATTTAAACTAAAAATCTTTGAAGAACTGCTGCAAACTAATGAATACCTTCAGTTTGCACTCGACAGCTACACTGGGCGCATCACAGTAAATCGGCCGTCCCACAAATTATTCAATTCGGGGTTTAAATTCTCGTTGAAAAAGGTTCAGAGCAAGAAGCCACTGGATGCTGTGACAGTTTTTACTGACGCGTCTGGAGCATCCCACAGGTCAGTGATGACTTGGAAGGATCCTCAGACTCAGCAGTGGGAGTCCGATGTTGCTGTTGTAGAGGGCTCTCCACAAGTTGCTGAGTTGGATGCAGTCGTCAGGGCATTTCAGAAATTCCCTGGACCTTTCAATTTGGTCACAGATTCTGAGTATGTCGCAGGTGTAGTGTCTCGAGCTGAGTCAGCTGTTCTTCAAGAGATCACTAATAAGAGATTATTTGAATTGCTGAATAGGCTCGTCGAGTTAGTCTCTAACCGCGAGCATCCATTCTATGTCATGCATGTGAGATCACACACAGATCTACCTGGGTTCATTGCGGAGGGAAACCGTCGCGCCGATTCTTTAGCGGCGGCTGCTGTTTCGCAGGCCCCCCTCCCAGATGTGTTCAGTCAGGCTAAAATCAGCCACCAACTGTTCCATCAAAATGCCCCTGGCCTGGTTCGTCAGTTCAATCTGACGCAGGAGCAGGCCAAGGCAATAGTGGCCACATGTCCCCAGTGCCAGCAAGATCAAATGCCTACCATAGCCTCAGGGGCTAATCCCCGGGGTTTGGCAAGCTGTGAGTTGTGGCAGATGGATGTAACGCACATTCCATTTTTTGGCCGATTGTGTTACGTCCACGTCTCAGTGGATACTTTCTCCGGGGCGATCTATGCTTCTGCCCACACAGGTGAAAGGGCAGCGGATGTTCAGAGGCATCTGCTCCAGGCATTCGCTGTCTTGGGCATCCCTAAGACCTTAAAAACAGACAACGGCCCTGCGTATGTTTCCAAGGAGCTGCAAAGCTTTCTGCAGCAATGGGGAATAGTGCATAAAACCGGCATCCCCTATTCCCCGACAGGCCAAGCCATGGTGGAAAGAGCTCACCAGAGCCTTAAGAAGGTCCTATCCCGGCAACTACCGACGATGAAGGCAGAGACCCCCCAAGTCCGGCTATCAAGGGCATTGTACACACTCAACTTCCTGAATTGCTCTTTTGACAGCCAAAACCCTCCGATAGTCCGACATTTCGGCAGTCACCAGCAGCTGCAGCCTAAAACCAGGCCACCGGTTCTTGTAAAAGATCCGGAGACCTGGCAGACGGAGGGCCCCTTTGACCTGGTAACTTGGGGGAGGGGATATGCCTGCGTGTCCACTCCCTCGGGTCCCAAGTGGGTACCATCTAAGTGGGTCAGGCCCTTCGTCCCGAAGCAGGGGATCAAGAAGGAGGCAGTACCACAGGTCCGGCAAGCATGTTGGCGTCGGCGGAAGAAACTATCCCATCAACCCTCCTCATTCTCTCCAGATCTCACTCCAGTTACTGAAGAACCCTCTCCCCCAGCTTCTCCTCCACCCCTTGATCTTTTATACCACCTTTCCTCCTTTTTCCCCCCGGCTCCAACCATTAACCCTCGTGAGTTTTACTTAAATTGGTTGTTTGGAGAGGAACCATATCTGTGAATCCTGCATACTTTTACGGCTCTCCTTTCATTTCAGTTTTATCTCCCCGAATGGTCTTCGAATTGACTACGCTGGCTCTCAATCCTTGTTTGTTGTTGACCGTACTGATGACCTGCGGATTCCTTCTGCCACCTGCGGAGCCGTGGGTCATCCCCCAGCCAAAAATCAACGTCTGGCGTGCCTTGGCCCAATCATTAGGACAGGACAGTATATGCCTCGACACCGGCGCAGCAGAGGACCCGATGTCGTCTTGCCTTGTGGGGATCCCTTTCTCCCCAGGCGAGTTCCCCCCTGCCTTCCAGTCTGCCCTTTCCCCCGTTTTGGCCCAGAGCCTAACTTTCCTCCCCGGTTTTGAACCCAGTAATGCCTGGAGAAGTGGAGTAGCTAGGCTCAGTCCTGCGCCCTCCGAGCCCACAGAACTGCATCTACTCGGTTCCGCCAACTCCTCAATTTGTTTTCAGTTTGAATATAGTTATGCCCCCATATATGAGGGCAGTGAGGTGGTCCGGCAGACAAAGAAGCAATATCAAGCGAGCCAGTGGTGCCACGCTGTTCTAAAAATCATCGGCCCCACCACTACCAAGCGGACCCCTTACGCCCTTCCCAGGGGGGTGTTCTTGATTTGTGGCGATCGAGCGTGGGCAGGCATCCCCTCTGGTCTGATCGGAGGGCCGTGCACATTTGGCCGGCTGACGCTGTTTACCCCCAACATCACCCAAATTATCAATTGGAAAAGGAATAACATCACATCCGAATTGGCCAGATCTAAAAGAGATCTTAAAGATCTCACTGAAGATTGTGATGGTAAAGTTACCCATTGGTCTCATTCTAAATCCGTCGCCTTTACCATTTTATTGCCATGGTTATCGGTGGCGAAATCTCTGGGTGAATTGGGCCGCCTGGAGTGTTGGGTGGTTAAACAAGCCAATTATACTTCAGCCGCGTTATACGACCTCCTTAAGGACGAGGAAATTACAAGGAAGGCAACGCTCCAAAACAGAGCAGCAATAGATTTTCTACTACTGCTCCATCACCATCACTGTGAGGAGTTTGAGGGCCTCTGCTGTCTGAACCTGTCCTCTCGGGCCGAGGACGCCAGACACTCCATCAAAAAACTCCAAGACCTCGTCCATCAGGTCAGGCAAGAGACATCAGACTGGCTGGGGGACATATTCAAGGGTTGGGGCCTTAGCGGGTGGGCCAGTTCAGTGTTAGAATCTGTTTGTAAAGTGGTTTTGAGCTTGATTGTATTTTGCATTTTGATCGTACTGATCCGTAGTTTGATCAAAGGACTAATAGCTAAAGCCACCTCAATGACTGTCAATCATGCCGCGCTTCCTCTGGAGGAACATTTTGAGCTGGAGGACCTCTCCTCAGAAGCCGGAGGAGATTCAGATGAAGAGGAATCCACAGAGCTGCCTCAAGGACGTAAGTGGGCTAGCGAACTCCAGCTCGAAGAAAGCGAAGATTGGCAGGACAAGCCGCAGACACCTTCCTTTTGAGTTGCATAGAAAATTTTCATTTTATTTGATAAGAAACGGGGAGATGCTGTGGTGTGTTCTTAAGTTCGTTAGTTTGCTCCCCCCATTTTCTGTATTACTTCCTGCTGCTACCCTGCCAGTTATGTTGCTATGGAAATGAAACTGCTCCTCCCTTGGTTTCTCTTATAAAGTGAAAGTTGTTTCCTCCTTGGGGTCAGTCAATCACTCTTTTTCTCCTCCCAGGTTTCGAGAATTTTCCTTTCTCTGGGAGGTATGGTTGGCTGTAGCCCCGGAGCCCCTCCTATGATTTATAACAGTTGGTTACTTTAGTGTATCAGTTATGTTTCGTACCTCCAAATATGTATTTCTATTGGATAGCCGGGTTTCCCTGCCTTCTTCCCCCCTTTTCCCTTAAAACCCTCTCCTGCCCCTTGTTCGGGGCCATTTGCTGGGTGTTTTTCCCCTCTTTGTTGGTTCTTCTGTAATAAACCGACAGTTTACCCCCAGCAAGTGGTCGCCTCCTGACTCGTCTCTCACCGCGCTGCTCCGAGCTATCCCCCCAGCTCAGCCCGAGGCCAAAGCCGCCGAGGGGGGCTGTTTTCTGATGCGCAGGGGCCCTGGCCTTCGCCCCTCTCCAGATAGCCGGATTCCAGGGCCGTTCACGCCCCCGCGCACATTGTGACACTTCTCCCAGCTGTTTATGTATTCAATCTGCCTCTGCATCCTGGCTGGGTGGTCTGTAACAGACTCCCAGCACAATATCTGCCTTGTTGGCGTTCCCCGTTCTCTCAGCCACAAACACTCAACAATAACTGGCACCATCATCAAGCTCCAGGCTACCTCAACACCTCTCCCTTCACTCCAACCCTTTCTGAAATGAACATTCTAGTAAGAATTGCAGTAAAGAGACACATTCGTTACAACCAAATGAGAATTTAGTTTTGCATAGGATTCTTCCTTAATTAATTAATTTAAAAAAATACTTCAAACTCAACATGTTTATTTTAAATGTATAACCTGTTTTTTAATGCATTTCTGTGGTTTATGCATGACAGTTAGCCTAATGAATATTAGTTTTATGAAAGAATATTTATGTCAATGGCATGAGGAAAAAGGGGGATTCTAATGAAGTTTAAGTTTGTTTTTTATACATACATTTAGGAAAGTTCACATCAAGGAGTTTTATTTTTTTATGTAAAACTGCCTGCCACAGAGCCAACACATTACACATGAGATCAAAACCTACCACAAAACCCCATTGTTTCCTGGAAATTCATCAAATTTGACATGCAAATGCTACTTTTCAGTGCTGAAAACCACGTCTCAACTAGGACATCACAAATTTTGATATAATATGAATCAAACAGAAACACTGAATTAGGAAAAAAGATGGGAATTCTTACCTACAATAGTAAATTTAAATACTTTAGATGGCAGAGGCCTTCCTGCATAAGTGTCTGCATTACTTTCATTCAACACTACTTGCAGTTTCAAGGAGTAGTTACCAAGTTTCTGAAGATTTTCTAAACAGATATAAAAGTACAATTAGAAAGAAAAAAAAAACAAACAAATAAACGGAAGATATTGAATATGCAACTTACCCATTTTTTTAAACCAGTATGGCCACTTGCCTCCATGCTGACTGATATGGGAAATTATTTCTTTATTCTCAGTAGGTGCTGCAAAACAAACACTTAGCTCATGTATTTAAATTTTACACCATAATTCTTAACTTTTTCAAGCATTAGTATCACTTATTATTTAGTATTACTATCACTTCTGGATCTCTAACTAACATCAATTCAGCTTTACAACTAAACACAATGATCACAGCTAAACAAATGAGTTCCCTGTCTAATCCCATTTTAATTAAAACTTGCTAGCCTCAGGCACATTGCACTGAAAGAAGCAGGTTTGTAAAGTTGCATTTCGTTAGCTCTTTGGTAGTACATTCCCTGTAACTGTGAGCACTCTGCACTCCATGCTGGCAATGGATCAAACTGACAAATGACTGTAGCAAAATTGCTTCAATGGGAGCAATGATAAAAATGTGCAGTTGACAGAAAATATTACTGGAAAAAAACCCTCCTGTTTTGCTCCAAATTGTTTTATCTTTATAAACCTCTGTAGAATTAAAACATATACAAAAATATAACACACTGAAACTCTGAGGCAGTTCTAGTGACTGGTTCTATAACCTAAGATAAACACAGAAGTAAGATTTATTGTTGGAAGTGTCAAGAGGTAGTAATACTTTTTATTTTCCAACAAAACACACTTCAGAATATAGAATGTGACTGCAATAAGACTACACTGAACAAAAAGAAATGCAGTAGAAATACAAATTGTTTTATAGCTAAGCAAAACTGTTTCATTACCCTGTCTTTGCACCAAATGGCATACGTAAGATAAATTAAGAGCTGTCAACAAGATTTTATCATTCTCTTACCCTAATTCAAACCCTAATTTTGAACTGAAGCTTGTATAATAAGACTCCCCAGTAAGAGATTAGGTTTCTCATAGCTCAGGTCTCTTGGTAGCCCATACTACAGTTCACCAAGTATTCCACTCCTCAAAAGAGAAGAGAAACTTTTTGTACATTATATTTGCTCTTGGACTTTGTATGGGTGTAACCACATTTCTCTCATTTATACAATTAAGGGTTTGAGTTTTGCTAGGTGTGCTATGCCCAAATCATCACTTATGGGATTTATTCATTGTTCTGATGAAGAAGATGAGGATTACACTACTGATTCTTCAACTGAGTAGAGAAAAACACAAGAAGTAGTAGAAACAGTTAGAAGTACAAATTTCCATCAATGAATGAGTCAGGAGACATGAAAGGTCTGAAGGCAGACTTTTCAGTGATCCTAGGAACGACCCTGACAAAACAGAACAACATAAACACCAGGTCTCTCTCAAGTCCATACTTCCTGGCATCATGATGCCCTATCTTATTAAATTTACAAAACACTGGTGTGTCACACATGCTGATAGGAGACAATTTGATAATCTAGATTAAATGAACAGCTTTTGTTCAATTCCAACCTCTTTATGCCCCAGCACACTATGCTGGACAATGGTCATGCACAGCAGCCGGCTCCCATGAACTAAGTGCCATTAAAATACCACGTGTAGCCTCATGACATATACACTAAACTGAGCTAAGATACTTCTTTTGGTTTCCTTGACATGTACCACTACAATAACCTCAGCACTCATAAAGCTATTTTTACAACTCCTAACAGATAAAGGATTTGGATTTTCTTATGGTGTATGGAAAGAAAGAAGATTTTAGGTTTCTACAAGTTAAATACATTTGACATGTGCAGAATTGGAGTTTTCAGAGAATTTAGTGTTTTAAACAAAACAAAATTTGAGTGATTTCATTTGCATTGGACAGAACACAATTCTTAATAATGCAATGTGAGAGCATCAGGTGAAATACCCACCAAATGGAAACCACAAACGAATAAATTAAAAAAACCCTTGATTTTTTAAAAATTCTGAAGCAAATTTATGTTAGATACTAAACAAGTCTGATCCCCACTTTTATGTATCTCATAAATTGCTACATTACCTACAGAAACATTATCCATTTTACCCATGTTCTTATGCAGGTTAAGTAGAACAGGTTGGAATTGTTAGGCCCTCCTTACTTGTGACAGAAGATGTAAACAAAATACAGCATTTAAGACAATACATGGTATTGAGGCAGTTGTCATTTCATGCAAAGTGGCTTTGAAATGCAACATGAATTGATGGAATATTGTCTAACTACGACATCCATTTATCAAATTCAAGTATGTATTTTAAATATATACATATATTATACAATTGAATACCTTATTATCCATTATGCACTTTAAAAATAATAAAGATACAATTAAATATAATGAAATACTCACAATGCAAAATAACTTTGAGTTCAACAAGAAGTTTCTTTGAACCTCCGTGGCTTGTACCTGGAAGTTTTTGCATTGCTTCTCCTTTTTTATTTAAAATTTCTATTCTTAATGCTCCTGAATTTAAAATGAAAGATGACAGACATTTAAAATATGTTGTAAATTAAAAGTGATCAGAGATTTCTGTATGCTTATCTTTTTAACAAGGGCGCACAATATATTTTTTAATTGGCATTTAATGCTTTCGTATTTGGAAGAAAAAAATATACCTATTGGTGTACCAGCAAATCTTGTTTCATTTGGTAATAACTCATCTCCTTCAGGCCATGTTACTGATAATTTATCAGGAAGTCTAATAGAAAAAAAAAAAGGTGAACATTTTTGCAGTAAGTTAAAATAATAAAGAGCAATTTACCTTTAGTTAAATACACATGAAACTATTTTTGTGGTAGGGAAAAAAATCCAAATCCCAACCTATTTCTTCTTGGTTTTTTTTTTTTTTTTGGTTTCTACTGAAACAGTTGACTGCTATTCCATTTGGGAATAAAACTGAACTTTCTTTGATTCCTGATTAAATACAAGAACTATAATTAGGGACTCCACAATTATGTAATTGTTACTTAGTGCTTACCTTGCCATTTCATCCTCTATGTATTTTTTCACAACTTTGTCAGACACTGTTCTGTCAAGTTTTGAGATTGGAATAATTTTCGTTTCAGCATACAATGCCTGTGGTTCCTGAAATAAAAATTCAGTGCAGTTATAAGTGGCCAGACTTTATAATACATCAGATGAGAAAGACCTCGCAATCAAGAGACTAAACAAGTCAACAAAGACATAATGCAATATGCTAACAAATACTACCTGGTGAAACTACAAGACACTGTTTTAAAATTTGCTGAAACCACAAGGGTTACAAATGGATGCACAATATACTATTGATGTTAACTGTGATACTTTATTCCATACACAAATCTTTATAAATCAGACTGTTCATAATAAATAATAATTTTAATATATTCACATTAAAGCTCAAGTTGAGTATTTCTAGACTGCTGATTGTAAAAAATTACATTAAAGGTATTTACTGTTATTTAAAGTAATTTAATCAGGTCAGATTAAAGATTTAATATCTTTATGCTTAAACATATCTTTATGTTTAAAGATTTAATATCCACACTAGCTGTGTGAATCCTTTCTGTATTTCTTCTTACCAAAGCAATTTGAACCTCTCCCCCAGTGGCAAATATATCCCCATCATGGTCCCCATACAAGTAAAATTTCTCAATGCTTCCATAGAATATTGGATGAGTCTTAGTAGTTTTCACCTATAAGCAGAAGACACCAATTAATTCATTACTCCTGCATCAAATGCACAGTATCTGCCTTTCATAGGGTTTAACTAACTTACCAGCTGTCCAGTTTTGTATATTTTTCCATCCCACTCTATTGCAGCATACATTGTCCAAGGGCTCTGCATTCTTTTGGATAATACATCAGTACGTACAGTTATTCCTTTGAAGACTGTGAATTTTATCTGTTTGTCATATTTTTCATGACAGTCTTTGAGCCACAGAGCAAATTCTCTGTCAATTTTCATTCGCTGCTCCTATAAAGAGATTACAAAATAAGTACATATTAACAATGTACTATAAAATCTGAATCTGACCACATCAGAAGCCTGAACAGTTGTAAGAGTACAGAGATACTGTACTCAAAAGAAAAGCCAAAAAGTCACACACACACAAAAAGAACAAACAGAAAAGAAGAAGAAATATAGGAACAGAAGCAAAGAAAAAAAAAGGATTCTTCAGTCTGACAACTTTTAAAAAGTTGAGGAAAAGTACACTTCAAGTCAAAAAAAAAGTGCTTCCCTGAGCTAGGAAGAGGGTCTTTCCACAAAAATGACATATAACAACTAAATAAAGTAATTGTTCAAGAAAATAAAAGGAAAAATACTGAGTCTTAAGTTTTCAGATTTAAAGATTCAGCTTTACTGCTCACTAAACCAGAGACATGAACAAATAACCAGTAAGCAAAGGTTTCTGTATTACATGCACTGAACTTCACCAAGAAGAAACACTTAACAGAATGCAGTAATTACCTGTCCATTGAAGATTCTCGTGAACAGAGTATTCTTATCCTTTAGTTTCAGCTCCAGATCCATGAAAGTGAGTTTGTTTGTGCTGACCTGGAACTTATCATTGGTAAACAATGCACCAGAAATTCTGTTGTAGCATTCAATTGGTGCCAATCCTCTCTTCTTTGGAGGAGCGCACCAGTCAAAACTTAAAAGGAGAAAGTCATTACAATCCTTTTTCATAAAGAGAGGTTTACATTATAGAAAGAGACTGTACAAACACATCACCACTTACTCTTCCACAGTTGTGTACGGTATTAATCTTCCATTCCAAAAACATTCAAAAATAGGCCTTTTTCCTCTGGCACCTTTTTCTACTAAAAAACAGTCATCGTCATCATCATCATTTAATCCTTGTTTAAAAAAGAAAAA
Source organism: Zonotrichia albicollis (assembly GCF_047830755.1). Lineage (NCBI taxonomy): Eukaryota > Metazoa > Chordata > Aves > Passeriformes > Passerellidae > Zonotrichia > Zonotrichia albicollis. The sequence goes on along the minus strand of NW_027428461.1, from coordinate 62,658 downwards.
AAAAGAAAGATAGTCTCCTGAATATATTTCCTTAAAAAATTAATGTAATATCAAAACCCACAGCAATTTTAATGAAGTACTATTGTTATTATATTCAGCACAGTAGCAATGCACATTATATCAAGCTCATTACATACAATATTACATTTTTTTCCTGTTTTAGAAATAGCAAGCAGAAAAACTAAGAAAAATTCGAAATGGAAGTTAAATATTACCAAATTCGAAATTTTAAAATTTTGAGTGTTACTTTTTCCTTCGTTTCAACTGATGTTCTTCTAGTATCATGAAATCTCATCCCAATTAACTCAAGATTTGTTTTGTAAAAAAAACAAAAAAAAAGTACAAGGAATTTTAAAACCCCTTGCATTTGAAAACTCACAACTGAGTAAAAGAAATTTTAAACTAAAGACTTCAGACTATATGTTGTCCTTTGCAGTATTTCGATACTATAATCTCTTGAAATCTCTTGAATCTGTATCTCTTGAAATCTCTTGAATCAACTGCTCATATTTTATTACTTTGTTGGAGCAAAGATGCAATCAAGCAAGTGCAAAGTTTCAACTGGAGTACATTCCATTAGAGTTTATAATTTGGGATCAGATGGTGGTACGCCAAAGATCAAGTTTACAGGAATGAGTTACCACAACAGAAAATTCACAACATCTGTTCATCCAAAAGAATGTGAACTTTTCTGTTCTGTCACAACCTAAATCAGGTAATATTTACACTTCAACCTAAAGTTGTTCTGGTTTTTATTTCATTAAAATATTTAGAGTAGTAGGACTGACAATTAGCAAAGCATTTCACTTACTTGATGGAAAACATGGATCATCAGGGTATGTTTCTTTATCATAAAGGAAGGGGTGGTATCGGATGATGCCTTCAACTATACCTTCTTCTTCAACATGTGCCTTGAACTCAAAACTATCTGCTGCAGTATTTATATACAATGTCTGCATGTCATCTTTGATCTCCCTCAGATTGACAATCTTTGGTACTTTTCCCTTTTCAAACATTGAAATCTGGAAAAAAGGAAAATAAGTTGATTTTCCTTAGAGGAAAAGACTTACAGTAATAACCACTTTGACAACTGACTGTTAGCAAAGGAGTTAGTTCCTACACAGCAATGCTAAACAGAATGACCTCAAAAAATTAAACTACATACACATCTTGAATGCTGTATTTTAAAAGGCATGATTACAGAGAAACAGGCACAATATAAATAAGTTGGCATCAAAGAGGACTTTTGACTAACATGTATAAAATCTCTTACCTCAATATCGATGTTGTTGAAAGGGCTTACTTCTTTTGTTGCAGCATTAGCTTCATTTCCTTTTGGTCCATGGATATAATAGTGATAGATATGACTGAAACACATTTCAGAGAAAAACCAAACCAGCAAGTGAAATTTAAAAATTGCACATTATAATTTAAAAAAATCTAAATAAGCTTTTATTTTTATTAAAATATAACTGGTTTGTTGCACTGTTATAAATCAACTCCTTGACAACATATATCTGGTAATAAAGGTTTACTAAAGGAAGTGACTCCTTTTCATTCTTCTCATCTCTGTCATGCACAATCACACTAGGACAAATTTTTGGGTAAAATAACTGGAAACAAATTTGAAAAAAAATGATTAAGTGAAAAAAAAAAACCAATTGTTACATGGCTACAGATCCTTTACATCAAAGGGTCAACTAAAAAAAAACTACTGTAAATTGTTCTGCAGTCTGGAAATCAGAATTAGAGTCACAAATCTTTCCACACTTTGTCTCTGCTATCAGTTTTGTATCAATCATCTAACAGTAACAGAAATATGTAACAAACAATCACTATCCTTACATTATTTACATAAATTTGAATATAGGTAGGAGTCATGGACGTGATCTGCATAATAGAAATAGTTTTTCAGTTGTAAACATTGCTTTCTAATTGGCATTTTTCCTCATTTAACAAATTTCAAAAAATATATGTGGTCAAATAGATAAAATAATTTCATAGAGAAATGCAATTTGAGAAAACTGAGGAACTCAACTCCATTTACTTCAACTTTTCAGCTAGCTAATTCTTCCAACTTCAAAGACTGAATCCTTAAAGCTCTGGGGGATGGTCGGGAGAAAAATGAGATTGTACTAGTCAAGGGGACTGAATGCATGACTAAAGACAAATGCACCTGCAAGTTTACAGCTGCTTGCCTTTGACCTCCACTGCACTAAATGTTCCCCAAAGAGAAATCTTGGTTCCCAGAAAAAGACTCCTCCTGATCTCATTGCTCAGGATTTTATAGTATGTCCAAATTGCTTAGTATTTTGTGTGCATTTCTTCCAGACTTCAAAAGGCAGTCTCCTGGCCTTAAGACATTGTTATTTTAGGGGTTCATCTCCACTTCAAAGCATCCAAAATAATGAGGGCTTGTGCTGCAGCGCATGAAAGTGGAATGAAACTGGTACCCTGTATGTGTGGCAAAAGGCATGGCAGAAGGAAATGGTGAAGTGTTCGGGGGGGGAAAGGGCCATTGCAGCTGAAACAGTGACACGGGACTGTGCAGCACTGGAAGGCTAAGTGAGCGGTTTTACTGTAACAGCTACAGGGCATATATCTGAATAATTGCACCTGGGTTCCATCTCAAACAGAGGCAGCTCTTTCACTTCAAGAGATGGTTGGAAAGAACTAACACACAGCAAAGTGTGAGTGTTCACTGGATGAGCACCTGGAAGCTAATGAGGGATCTAAATTACCCTCTGCAAGTAGATGTACCCTATATTTTCATGAGGTTAAAAATGGCTTCAGTAACAAGTTTTTATGTGCAACACTGAATGATATTTCACATAGTAAGATATTACCTAATTCTTATATTAATCCTCTTTTTAAGTACATCTATTATTATCAGATTATAGGTATCACAAAAATAAAATCATAGTTTGAAAACAAAGTTGTGTAGTTTGCCAGATTTCAAAACTGGTCTAGGCCTTTGTATTTCAGTTTACATTCACAGATGGATCCATCATCATAACAGGTAAGCCCAAACTATTCACTGGTATCTCCAGGCTCTGCAGGCCCACAGATGACATTACAGTACAGAGCAGATAGTGTCATATATCCTTCTCCCTCTTAAACTGGATGAAGAGCAGTACCTTCTTTTGTTGTTGTTTAAAAAGTCAACCAACCAAAAGATCCCCTAAAAGTGTAAATTAGGAGCAAGGCTGTGAGCAAGGTTAGGAGCACGGCTGTGAGCAAAGTAACTGATGAAGTTCTTAGTAACTAGATAAACAATTTCTTACATTAGTAATACACCATTAAATTAATAGGCTACTAAAAATTACAGTGGATATGTATGTAAAAATTACAGTGGATTATGTATTAATCATCAAGTCACATCTTTGGTTGGGGGTGCCCCATTCAGTTGTGTTCATTACTGTAAAATTGGTTAGATAGGGAGGCTAATTGAAGTATTAATGGCCTTAAAAAGAATAAGGCCAATGTCAAAGCACAAAAAAGAAGCATTTCATAATTACTTGACTTTGTTAGTAGCCCACTTTTAAATGAAATCTTTTAAATCACCAACTTACGCCAGCTGCCTTGTCCAAAGATGAAAGTAGTTTTTCAAGTACTGCATGTGATCTGGTTGTACACCTGTAATGACAACTGCTGTGAAACTCTCTTTATCCCTTTCTTATAATATTAGATTATGAAGAAATCTTTCATCATCACTTGTGATGTGAGTAGAATCAGATGGCTACAAAAAAAGTAAAATAATAAGAGCAGGGATGTAAACTGAATTTCCAAATGCCCATCAACTTGAAAGGGATTAAAAAACATAAGAGAAAAGTAATACAGAACACATGATGCTAAGTATCACAAAGGATTAAAGCTTAAAATAAAGGTTTCCAAATTAAAGTCAACAAGCTGAGAATGTGACATCACTAATCCAGTTCATTTTCAACTCACTTTCATCACAGCACCTAAAGTGTGCCGTCTAAAAATGCATTTAATCACACTGAATGTAGTAGCACTGTGTAATATCCATGTTCTCATCCATCGATTGGAAGCATTAAGTGGGCAAGACATTAAGGCCTCTTTAAGAAAACAAAGCCAAAAAAAGTTATTGGCTTTTAAAGGGATAGGCTACTTTCTACAGCAGAAACTCAAGAAGAAGAAACAGTTTTGTTGTAAAAGAAAAAAAGGTGAATCCTCAATTCCAGATGAAATGTCAAGTAGCCTAACAGAAAGAGAGATTCCTCATTCCAGAAACTACTGACTGTCTTTTCCTGAATGGATGCACTTTGCTCTTTTGACAGTTTTCTAAAGTGCAGGAAGACACAGTGGTTGATGTCATGCTTCACACTGGACCAGTGAGTAATCACTTACATTTGGTACATCCAGAAAAAAACCTCTATTTTTAAAACAAAGATTAAGATCTTTCTAGTGAATGCAAACAATTGCTACAACTGGGAAGATATGTTGTAGTCAATGCAGCTACATGCCTTATTTTGCAGGAAAGCAGACAAACCCCACATCACTAAGGCATGAAAGGAGACATGTCCTACCCAATCAGTTAGGTGAAATAGTTAAGGGTGTTCTATCAAGACTTACTTTCCCCAGGGAATCAAAGAGCTCTCCTTAGCTAAAAGGATAATTAAACAATTTTTGAGACTTTTCGTCAAAGAAGACTACATCTCTTTTTCCTGCCCACAGCATAGCCTGGTCTATTCTATGCTAGTGATGGGATTGGCAATAATAAAGAAAAGCCAGAGCTGCTTGGTCCTCATCCCCATGTGATCTGACAAACCTAGAAGCTGCACACTTATGCTGAACAAGTGCCACTTTGTACATCATGGAAGAAATTTACCAAATTTCTTGACCAAAAGAGCCTCCAAAATATCACTGCCAAATTATCTGGCTGCCTTCCCACTACAGATTACAAACTACCATGGCACCTTCCCCTACATTCCTAGCATCTATCTCAGCTAGAAAATAACTATTTACTTCTTTGCAATATTCAACGGTCCAGAGAAATGACTGCAGTGAAGAGAGGTGACTATTACCCATCAAGGAAAGATGACCAGCAGGGATACCATTAATATCACTTCTCTTCAGTGTTATGGCCTTGTTCTAAAGTTTTTTGTTTCACATTAATTACACCTTAATTTCTTTGCAAAAATAACTTCCTTCACCAACTGAATGGCTCAAAGGCTCAATTATTCTTCTCACACTAGTAATCCATTTACAATTTCTACTTCTGCCACAGTATTCTCTTGCTGATGTATGTGCAGTGCAGACCATTTTTCAAGTCTTTAGCGAGATGCATTCACACATTTTATTTCACACCAATATAATGAACTGGCCTAGGTATTTCAATGATTTGCAAAAAAATTCCTAAACCTGGGTTTTAGGAATCTTTTAGGGAAACCTCTATTATCTTCATACCTCACCTCTATTACTTTTCACATCATCTCCTCCCTGTTGGATAGTTACAAGTTATCTTTTTAACTCTAAATAGAATTTTACTTGCATTTTAACACTGTCAATTTAACTTTGATTTTATATTATTACCACAACATTTCAAACAGTTGATTGCACCAGCTTCTTGAACTCTTTAGTAGTACCTATGCATCTCATTCAGCTACTTTCTTCCAACTTATGCGTGCCTTAGTTTGTCTTCTACTTTGTATCATCCAACCTTGCTCTTTAGTATCAAGCAGGGAGGGAAAGCATTTGTACCCTTTACAATAAAGCAGATTTTGTAAGCTTTTATTTTCAGTTTCTATTTTTTGAGTCTGATATTGTAGAGAGAATAAAACCAAAACTGGCAATTCATTTTTTGTTGCAACTCACTGACCCAGAACTGGCACGACAATAACCTTATTTACCTACTGTTCCTTTCTCATCCATATGAAACACCAAGAACACTGACATAACCCACATGATATGGGCTCAAGGTCTGACTACCCTGTCATACACACCACTCATTTTTCCTCCCATCTGCACCCTCAGCTACATCTTGGCCTCTCCCTCCTTGCCCAAAAATGTCCAAAAATCAGTTATTTTCAATCTTCCTCCTTATCTTACAGCTTTTTTACTTAGGCTCTTTTTCTTCATGAAAAGCATCAGGACTGTTGAGTTTAGCTTTCAGCTAAACAGTTCATTTATTTTACAACATGTATGAATATTTATAAAATCAATTGGTTTTGTTGGTCTGCCTGGACTTCTGTCCAGTATACAGGTCAGTCATACGTATTTCTAAACAAGTACAATTTGGTTCCCTAATTTATTCCTTACTGCTTCAGAGAAAATTCATTTTAGTTTCATACGCAACAAAAAAAAATGTTGTGCTTAGAAAAGCATTTTAAAGTATTTTTCTTAACCTGACATGCAAAACTGTAAAGCATTTCTGTCATTTAACCTTAACTGAAAAGAGGAAAAAGCATCACATAAAAAAAGGCATAAATTGTCTTTAGTGTCTTCAAGTTCTTGGTTACTTCCTTTTACACTACAGGGTGCAAATGATTCACTAAGGTGAAGATATCTCCAGATAAGTATTACAGGAATATTACACAGTTAAATCACATTAACCTGGGAAAGGCTTTCATTTATAAATGTGAGAATCTTAAGGCTATTTACCTTTCTGTTTCGAATGAATCCAGTATATATTGCTTCTTTGTTTTTCTCCTTCTTTTCAAAATCCTCTTTAGAAAGGACAAGCTCATGAACATCCTGAGATGCTGCAGGTTTGCTTATCATCTGATTTTATTAAAGAAACAGCATTTAAAAATCAAAATAAGACTTAAAATTAGCATCATAGAATACTTAAATGCTGTGATTAAAAGTTAGGAAGTAACAATCTGATTGTGTGCGAATGTTCTAAAATAAAATTAAAGTCAGACATTGACTTACTCTGGCAGACTGTCCCACGAAGAACACTGCTTGCTTGCCTCCAACTCCAAAATATGAGATATCACTATTTAAACTACGAGGCACTGGCAGAGGGCGTACATATCCTGAGTGATCACTGAGAATAAGAGTGTCTTTAATAAATTTTTTCAAGACAAAAGTAATTAAAAACCCAAAGATACTTTTGATCTAAAGCTTCTACCAAATTCTTCCTCCTAGTATTTTGTTAAAAAATCCTTCGCTTTATACCTTTTAAAACTGCAAGCTTAAAACATATGTGCCTGAAATTCTTGATGTACTCTTTTTAAAAGGATAATGACAGAGTAAGTATTTTCCCAAGTCATCTTATAAAACATTTCTGCCCCTTCTCGCAAACCAAATCTTACTACCTAAAAATGGCTTAAAAAGCAAGCCTGATCTTTCTGACAGCATCCTTTCATAAAAATACTTTTAAGTCAAAGTGGAAAATAGTGCTAACCAACTATTAAACGCAGACTTGGAGAGATAACATATGCTGTCAGTAGTGAAATTCCATGTCTTCTAAGTCACTTTGAGCAGCCTTATCTAGTTTAGGAAAATATTTATTTTTATAACACAGCAGTCCCAAATGAAAATAAGGTGTAGATGGCATCCTACTATAATTTAGACCTCTGTTTCCATAAGTGGTAATCCACAGTTTAAATCTGCATTTTAGGAATACTACATATTTCTGTTACTAAACTTGCCTACAGCAATTTCAAAAAGCAGTGAATTTCTTTACAAGTGACCCAGAATGACTTTTTATGCTCTTATCTCCAGAAGCTTAAAAGACATTGACTTTCTATTTGGAGATGTTTTCAATTCCCCCAGCTATATTATCACTTCCCACAGCCGTATTACTTTTTACACTACCTGTTCATATGACAAATTAGTTATGACTGAGACTGTAATTATCATTTTCACATTTGCGATACTAGACTTAAGGTATTTAAAATATGACCAAAGCTCAAAAACTGTACATAACTGATTTTGTGCAATTTTATACACTAGGATTAAGCCTGGCTGTGCAGGTAGAACATCTCTTGAGAACAGACTCAAAACTGTAAAGTTAATTCATATAAAAAGCAAAACCCACCATAGAACCTCCACTTTCTTTTTTAAATGCAAAACATTTATTTTGTGTAGCCTGCATAAAAAAATAGACATCTCCAGATATAATTTATAATGCATTATACAGAATTAAAATTTAAATTAAAAAAAGAAAATTTGAACTAAAACCATCTGTTATTGCAGTAGCTTAACAGATATTGAATGTATCATTTAATGCACTACTGAAAGGTTTTCAGGTAAGAGATGAACATGGAACAAAAATCCCCTGCAGGACAGAGCATGCCCCGAACTGTATGCAGGCAAGCAAAAGACAGTTTAGAAAAGGTCCCAAGAACAAAAAAGTATTCAGTGTGTCACAATAACAGAAGACCAGTTTTGTGTCATAAAGCTTCTCTATTGCCTACTCAGAAAAGGTATGGGTCTATTTATGTAATCATAAAATGACAGGGTTTAGCTGAGTGTTGGTATACAGCTATGCCTTAAGAACATATTTTACGGACCTCTGCAGAGCTTGCTAATTGTTGTAGAAATATATAGAACTTGCTAACCTTTCAAAGTCACCTTGTCTTGTAAACTTTGACAATCTATACACAGCCCAGTTGTTAAGCTGTTTAGAAGTCATTCCACTTCCATTATCAACTACAGCAACAGCTGGTTTTCCTTGGGAATCATCAAAGAGCTGTTGGGGTAAAAACAAACAGCACAAATCAACAAGGAGCAACAGGGGGGGGAAAAAAAGGATAATGCAAACTATGTCTGAAAACACTGAAGTATTTTTATCTTACCAATTTTATCTGTATACTCCGAATGCCAGTATTTTGACACGTAGCTGATAGAGAATTGTCAATCAATTCAGCAAGGGCAAATGCTAAAAAAATTGACAAAAAAACCCTATTAGTGCTCAGGAAACAGACACCCACTTATAGTAGTTTCTTTCAACAATTAGGAAAACACATTACCTAAACACAGACAAGACCTAAGCCCAGTAAGAACAATCAAAATCACATAACATCTTGTTTAAAAAAATGAAACAGCTTTTTTACATGTACTTTATAATTTGTTTTATCACTAAGTCTCTCATATATCTTAATGGCAATATCACAATTATTAGAAAGAACAATGATAAACTAACCATCTCCTTAACAAAAGACAGATTTGTCCCTTTCATGATTAGAAATTAATTTTTATGATTCATATGTGAGTCAAAAGTACCTAAAAATAGACTTTGACTTGTTAAAATATTGAAGGAAGAATGAATTAACTCAAGAAAACTAAATTGAAATTTTGTGAAACATTTAAAACTACAGTGTTATTTTTTTATAGAAAACAAAGAAAATTGTAGAAATGGTTGAAGGATTTCAGTGAATGGTAAATACAACCAAATTTCTGTCAGATCCATGTTGCAATACACTGCAGAAATAGGCAAACTGTTTGCACAAATTTGTTGTTTCTAACCATTAATGTTTGGAGCACTTACCTAATTAAAGTAAAACTACCTAAGTTTACTGGAAAATTGCATTTAATCTGAAAAAAATACATGACTAGCTTTAGTGAACAGACATTTCCAGTCAGTCTCTTTAAAAAGGAAACCTTATTTCCTACAATTTGCAGAGTTCTTCAGAATGCTACAGTGCAATTTACACTGGCCACACACTTCAGACATGTAAAAGAAAACTCTTGAGTATCAGTGTAACACAGCAACACTGAAGCACATGGCATTTTCCCTCAAGGGGTTATCGAAGTACAAAAACAGTTCTGCACTTTTTTGCAACTTTCTGCATTGCAGAGTAGTTGAGCATCAGTTATGTGATCCATATTTACTATTCCATAGCAAAGAACAATGGTCCTTCATCAGCATTCAGAAGTGGTTAGGCATTGGTTTAGTACTTCTGTCTTCCCCATGTCAGCTGCCCCTGGACCTCCTCACCTCACATTTCATTTATTTAGGATGCAACTTTTTTTGTCATCCTTTTCTAATGTATCTGTAAAACCCTTATCATCCCTCTTCCCATCCCTTGCCAAATTTGCTCCGGCTGTTCCTGATCTCATCTCTATATTGCCAGGCAATATCCCTGTATTATCCTCTAGCTTGCTTGCTAGCTACTATTGCTACATTATTCTCTAGCTTGCTATTATTCTATAGCTTGCTTCCACCAGCTGTGCAATTCTCTCTTGTGTTTCAGTTTGACCAGGAGGTCTTTATTCTGCCATGCTATTCTCCTGCCTTCTACACCCGATTTCTTCCACATAGAAATCAATAGTTCTTGTGCTCTGAAAAGTCATTTAAGCAATTGCAAGCACTCTTCTACTCCTTTATCACCAAGGGTGTTCCCCGGTGTCCCATGAACCACACCCTTTAACAACTGAAAGGTCTTTTCCTAAGGTTTAGTGTCCTTACAATACTTTACACTTGCCTATTTAATCAAATTCCACCAGGGTATGGTTGCTACAGACCAGACCCAGCTTGGCCTTTCCAGTCAGTTTCTGTGTGTTGGAAAGCCACAGGTCCACTACTGGCTGCTAGCAGGAATAAAGTGCACATCACAGATCTCCACAGAATGCTTGTTCTCAGTGGCCTTACACAGCAATTCCTGTGCACAGGGATGGATGTACCACTGACTCAACACTACCACCAAACCCAAACCAAAATAGTGCCTTTGCTGGGGCACAGAACAAATTATGTGCACAGAGAGGAAAGGGGAAAGACTGGTCCTTAAAAATAACAGCTGCTATTTATAAACATTTTTTATATTGTTTTAAAGCAACAGGAATGGTATAATGCTTGATTCTTGATATTTTTTTGAATTTTTTTCTGTGCAATTTTGAACCTGCTGTACCTGTGAACTACATAGTACTTGGAAGGTAATCACAGCCACAGACAGAATTTTCAAAGAAGCCATGAACAGAAAGTAATCTGTTCAGTAAAACAATACAAAATGGTGGTTACATATTTCATGCACTACTTCGAAAAAAAACTGATTAAAGCAGCATCTTTTTAAAGAAATACTTGCTCTTGTTGGTCAGTTAAGCCCTGTAGCACCTGTAGATGGGAGGGCACAAAATATTCTATAGTAGCTCACACATAAACTGTTCATTAAATTCAAACACAAAGTCCACAGTTTAGTACAGGAGACAAAAACTTGGTAACACAAATGCTAACCTGTCTGAATGACATGCACAAGATTATTCAGGCTAAAGTTATTTTACTTCTAAAATACTCAAACTTCTTGAACATGTATTTGAGAAGGTATCACTATAAATCTGGATTCTTAGGTAGCTACTTTTAGTAATTTTAAAAAGAAAATCTTTTAGGAAGAACACAGTAAACTTTTCTTTTACAGTTAAGACTATTTTTTTTAGCAGCTATAATTTTAAGTTGAATTGCTCATAACCACATTATATTCATATAAACATCATTTACACAAGATTATTTTTGCAGGTACTTACGCAAAGGATTTTGGCCCTCGCTGGCATAGTACTCGTACATGCCACTTTTGACAAGTGTGTCGTAGTGGGGCAGAAAGTCAATTCGCTCCTTGGTTGCCAAAAGCAACATTTGATCAACTGACTGCAGCAGATATAAAGTAACTCCATCGTCAACAAGCTCGCCTGCAGGGAAGATGCAATGTAAAGTACATTGAAGAGCAATGCATCAGGCAACCTCTGCTCTCAAAACAAATACGAGCGTTGCCACAGGTAATCTGTGTATTGTCCTAAGCGCTGCCTGTTCAGCATTTAATAACAACATTTAAATTAATATCTTTTCACATTTCCAAGCTTTAGAATGCAAGTTTTCTCAAGTGACAGCTATATATATATATATATATATATATATATATATATAATTTTTTCCTATCATTTACAGACTTTGTGACAGAAGATACTTAGTATAACTGTTATCATACAAACTCATCAAAAACATGTTTGTGAAACTGATTTTGAAGCAATTTTTGGCAAATGATTACAGGATTTGTACTTTCAGTTAATTACTGTACATCACAGAGCACAAACAGTTATCATGTGACCTTTTTGATCAATATAAGAAATAACTGTAATTATTTTGTCGTCTAAGATACTTACTGAAGTTACCTTCTGTGATTTCCTTCCTATTTGTTGTGGTGATAACAAAGGTTTCATCAGAAGGTATGCCAAATGCCTATAAAAATTGAAGGTCATTTAGTTATGATAACTAAGTAGTCCAAAAACTATTCAGATACATTAAAACAAAAAAAGGCAAAGTCTATTTACTTTGTCACAAGCTACTGATGTGTAATCACAATCTCTTAGAACACAGTGGAATTCAGGATCGTTTGTTTTCTCAATTTAACCAAATCTGTTCAAACTAGGGTATGGTCTTTTGGCTGTATAAAATAAAAATATGCTCTAGCGAGCAACAGGAATTTTAGGGAGGAAGAACTGTCTTATAGATAACCCACTTGAGGGCAGAGGAACAAGACTGTGAAATTACCACAATAGTTATGATCTAGAGGGTGTCCCATATTTGACTGCACTCCTGAGACACCAAACCAACCTAATATTTCTTAACATTGGATATTGAAGTCTTTGTTCTTCAATTATATCATACATCTAAAAAAAAAAATATTTCTTTCAGAAAAAATTCTTTACTGTTAAAACTGAAGTTTATTTTTCTGAACTTAAACAATCTTTGCCACTTTGATGTCTTTTTTGGAATGTGTTTACTGTAGCTTTAGACTTTTTATCTTTTTATCCTGCTTTCTACATGCATTTAAATCTTCTGCTTTTACTTTCATTTTTGCACCCTGATGTCCAACACTAATCTCTTTCCCAAAATAATAAAATAAATATCTGTACCTTCTCCTGCCTTTCCAGTCTTTGAAACTCAAGTAAAATCAACCCTGGTCTCATCAAACTCCATCAACCCAGTCAGTCTTGCAGTGACAATTCAGACAGGTACTTGATGCACTTCCAGCCAGATTCTGCCCAGAAGGAAGCTCCAGCATTCTCTGCAGCAGCTTGCCCTCATCATTTCCCACATCTCTCTTTCAATCCCTATTACTCAGACTCATGAAAATACTTTTAAACCCTACTTATGGTTTCATTAAGAGCCTACTTTCCATATTTCAGTTACTTTCTCCCTGTGACCACATTAAAGTTAGTTATTATCCATCAGCAAAATAAGAAAAAAATGTTGAACTTCTCACAGTGCTTGGCACAAGTGAAACTAATGCAGATGACAGAGACTGATATTCAGACTTAAGAACCTGGAGTAATACTTTTTAACTCTTCCGAATTCAGATCACTTCAATTTTACCTCTCACATTACACAAACTTCCACACAGCAAATCTGTAGAGGAAAAACTATAAAACTGCTCAGAGCAAGAAAACTAAGCATTAAAATATATGGATTTTAGAAAGCTAACATTCTACAGTGCCATTTGAGGTCAGTGGTTAATACAGAGTAACTGCTGAGTTTTACATTTGAAAGCACAGGCAAGCATCTTTCCCTCCAGCTATAACTACAGCTTCCTTGTTTTCTCACTCTCCCAAAGGCTCTTCTGCTCTCACACCCTTATGAAGAGTGCAGTATTTACTTTAAGGCAGCAAGAAGTTAGGATCAGCTAGTGCAGGTACAAGGCAGCAGCCTGCTGTGGAAGCAGGGGCAGCGTCACCCTTCTGGTCCTCCCCCCCATTCCACAGGAGAGCCTCAGTCAAACCAACCCAAACAGCCTGGCAGGCTATGCTTTAATTTCCTGGGTGAACCCAGCATTTCAGTGTCCACTGGCAGCAGGTCCTTTCCACTTCACAAACTACTAGGTAGGTACACACACCAAGTTTGGCAATCTGGACTGCAGATTACTGTTCTTCTTGTCCATGCCACAGTTTGACAGGCCATATGCTTTGTAAACTTTGGGGATTACTCAGTTTGAATGCTTCACTTCTATATCAGACTTACTTGTTTTACTTCCTCCCTCCCCCTCTCCTACATTCTTGGTTATCCTAGTCCCTGTCTCTTCCCACTACGCCAGGTAGCAGTGAAGCAGCTGCACAGCTGTGCCAGTATGTGGATCTGATTTCCAGAACGAGAAGCTGCTGGTGATTCCTGAATTAAAGTGAACCTACTGGGCAATTTACTAGTACAGTTGGCAATTTTCATTCAGTTCTAACAGACAGTGTTTGGTCAAATGTTTAATTTCTCAGTAAGATTTGTCCATGTAAGAGATAACATGGTATCTTCTGTTGGTAAGAAGTTCAGGTTTCACTGCTATGTCTTTTTCAGCCCAGCATGGTGCCCTTTTCCAAGTAAGTACTGAAGATGTACACAACTCAATTTGATAAGATTTATGAGACAACCCAGAAACACATTCATGCGATAAATCTGAGTTATTCTATGATAATCCAGACACACAACCATGATGAAGCTTTCGCTGTCACCAAAATCTTCAAGAGTACAATCACTATGCTCAGAAATGCCTCTGCACATTCACAGTGAAAGAATGTTTGGAAGTCAATGTGTTCAAACAACTAAGTGAAAGCTTTTATCTTTTTGTATACAAAAGAAGAGACGTTGGGGAAAAAACAGATACGAACTTCAAATAAATCCACAAGCTAGAAAAGGCAGACGTGAAAAGGCAAGGAACTCTAAACTGTTGGTTACATATTATCACTACATGCAAATGCAAGAGTTAAAATAGTACAAAGATGAACTGTTACATACATAGAGAAGAGAAAAATTACAGCAAAAGCCTAAAAAGTAGAAATTATGTCAACAATCCAAAATTTTAATATTCTGGGAAAACAACCATAGCTGTTGACTGAAAACCAAATGAGTTGCTAAACCACACTTGGAAGCGTGCTGAGCGTACGCTGCCGGGCTTTGATGTCAGAGAGCTGTAGGGGTGACCAGTGTGAGAAGAGACAATCAATTGCCCTGTGACAGCCATAGCCAGTTGCAGATAGCTCTCAAATCCATGCAAATAACCCACTCCTCCCCCAAATTTCCACCAGAAGGGCGCATGGTGCTTCTGCTCCAACTTGTGAGGGAAGACATAGAAGAGACAAAAGAGAAGCAACAGAGGAGATGCATCAGGAGACATTGCCCAGGACAGACCCGCTGAAAGGATGTTCTCCATACCAGAGCAAGGAGGGTCCCAAAGGTGCTGAGGCCCATGGAGGACCCACATCAGGGCACAGAATCTCCTCTCTCTGTCCTCCTACTCCCATGGAACTGAGACCTATGGCAATTCATCATAGCAGGAAAACCAACAGCACGAGCAGCAGAATAAAGTCCTGCACATGCCCTGATGTCTCACACCACCTGTTGCCTAAAGGAATTGGGATTGACCATGAGATGTGCATTGGGAAAACAAGGATAAATTAAACTACGAATGGGAAAAGAATGGTGTATGACAGAAGATGAGTTTGGAAAACGGGAAGGAAATGCATCACTTCTCTAAGTGATTAATTTCCCCCACAATCAATCATCAGAAGTTTGTATTAACAGGCAATAAGTTAAATTAAGAAAAACAAAACCCCCTGAGTTTAGCCTGTTTTGCACACAGCAGGATATCAATCCTTAAACCCATGGAATGATACAGATGCAAAAAAAGCTGCCTGTACAAACAAGAAAAATGCCCTCCTTGTAACTGGAGGATCAGTCTGGAGCATCACCTATGTTTAATGATAAATAAAGTTAATAGTTCTCAATCTGCTGGTAGATGTTTATGACATGAGATTTATATAATGCTAAAGGAGTTTGAGACAATGTCACATGCCAAGAAGCTTTCAGCAGAGCACTTTACAGGTATGACACATGAAAGCATGAACGAACTGTGGTATCTTTAACCTTTAAGTCTGAATCAAGAAGCACGGTTCAGTTTGTGTACCAGCTTCAGTCACAGGTTTTCTTCCTAAATCAAAAAACCCCCAACAAACCTCAAAACAAACCTCAAACCATAGATAACTCCTCAACAGCTTACACTTCTGTTTCTTTTCTCTTTCACATATGAGCACAAAAGCTCAAAAGTTTTACTGCTACTTGATCTACACACACAGCAAGTCTTACCTGCCTACTGAGCCAATTAAAACACTCAACATGAAGTCAACATAGATTTTGCCTCTGGATTTGCTAACTGCCTTGGAAAAGGTGTTCAAAGAGTAAATATTTAACTTAGTGTGTGCACCACCGCAGCTAGCAGTCACATGAAGAGGCCTGAGGCAGTAGGTGAAGGAGAAATAACCTGCTGTAAGGACAGAGTCATTGCCCTGCTTCCTCCGGTCCTCCTGGTGGTGACTTTTAAAACTGAAGGAACAGAACACTCTCCAACATGACAAAGGTAGAACAGTGAAGCCAAGACTACAGTATCTTCAGAAAAGATGTTTAACCTCTTGGAATCCAAACCTTTCCAACACAAACAGTTGTTCCCTACAATATGCAACTTCTGTACCCTTAAAATTCTGCATCCTCTGACCATAACCAATCCAGGCAGACAGCACATGAGAATAATGAGAATAAATGGCTGCAGGCCTTAGTGATGCAGCCAAAGGATAACAGAGACATAACATCCATGGAGTCACCTTCCACATCCAAGAAGTATTTTTTCTGACTATTAGAACTGTACTGCCAATGCAAACCTCTAAAGTGGAACCTGAACTGTATTAGTTAAACATAAAGAAATTTGATAACGTCATTTTCAATGCTCTCCTTCATAGTTATACACTTAGCTACCCAACATGGCAAAAGGCAATATAGCTTTTAAAGTATTTCAAATTGATCCAGCAGCTGCTTTACAAAAACTCGTCCAGGAATCTGAAAAAATGAAGCTAAGAGCCACACCCAAACACTGAGAAGGCTGTAGCCTTCTCTAATTTTGCACTGATTACCTGAATATCCCATGCTATTTACCAAATTATCATCTGAAAGACATGCATTTATCAGTTAATTAGCCCACTTAATGAACATTTATCAGTCCAAATGGAGAGAAATCTCTTACATCAACAAATCGATGAAATGACAGTACTCATTTACGGGAAACTTTTTCATTCTCAAATCCCAGATTTTCAAGCCAAGAACTGTCTTTTGTATCATCTCTCTCAACTATTCATACAACTATGTAATATTAAGGCAATTAATAGAAGTAGCAGATATGAAAACTAAAATATAAAAAGATTAAGTGGAGACCTTGTCAGAAGTAAAAGAGAACTGTACATGCCTCATAAAAATGCTAATCAAATAAACTTTTCCAATCCACTGTCAGGACAGTTCTCAACACAATGACAACTTGCTGAGGATGTCTTAGTGAGGACCTGGGACTAAGCACTCATGGTAGCAGGGCAGGATGATAACAGTCATCTCTAATCATAATCTCAATAAGCTTCCCTAATGGCACAACACAAACTTTTATATAATATATTTGGACACTAACTAAGAGGAATCCAAAAGTCTCTAGAAAAGCAGCTAAAATTAAAAATAAAGGTAGAAATTATTTCTAAACATTTCTTAGAGCTAAAATCAAAAAATTATATATTACAGAAATACACAGGAGCCTGTGTATTCTGGTCAAATGGTTTTTAGAGACTATCTGCAGACAAAAACCTGCGATGAACACTAACACTCTAAAAATATTTTCCAACCATCCTTTATTGACAGCACCATCTCCATCTAAAGAACAAATTACAGAGGATAACATTTGCAGAACTTCAAAGTCCTTGTCCTCTGTCATACTTAAAAGCTTCACTACTTTCAGAAGTTCAGTTGATACACCTCTAAATATTTACGAAAAGTAATCAATAGAAGATGTTAAGAAGTTAAGAACTAAGAGTTTAACAGAAACACCTAGAACATTGCTATGTATCACAAGATCCAGTAATAGAATAGGTTTTTGAGATGCCTTAAAGTTTTATCACAATTTTGATGGAAAAAGAGAAAAAAAGAAAAGAGGCAAATGGTATGACACAACATCTCTACAGAAGTCACAAGTGTATTTGTCCAGAATAATGCATTAACTCAGACATCTTTTCAAGATTTGCAACTTTTAGCAAGCAGAAAGAAGCTTGGGACCCCAGAATTTCTACAAAGAGCATGTTACTAGACTTAGTCTGAGTCTAGACAGTAACTTCCACAAGATCTTCACAAACTACCACATCTAAAATCACAATCACAAATACTCAGTGCAGCTATCAGCCAAAACTTGAACATTAACTTCATGCCAGCTTCTCCTACCAAAATAGTTTGTATGGCACCACTTGTTAAAGGAACAAGAATTCACAAACCACTCTTCAAAACCAAAAAATATTTCGTCACATCTAACAACTGCACCTGGATAACTAATCCTAAAGACTGCAGGTACTCTTCATCTGACTGTGTTGCCAACACTTGAATTTGACCAGGAACCTACAAGCCACTCAGCTTTCCAAATCAACTGATGCACATAAGGCTGTACCCAAATGCACAAAGGTAGGCAAACTGCATCCTTCTTCCCATCAAAACATCAATAACAATTTCAGTGATGCCTGAAATACAGTGTGACAGTGTTGGAAAAAAAATTACAGCATTGCTGCATCTTACAGTATTTCTAGCAGTGTCTTTAAAAATCAAAGAGAAACTTGCTTTGTGTATGCCTAGCATGTTTAAAATACATATATTCTTAGTTTCTGGTTACACAGAATTGCTAAAATTGCTAAACAAACATAGGGCTTAAAATACAAAAATACAATTATTGCAAGATGGACTGATTTTATCATTAATGGACATATCTCTATTAAACATTTATCAGAATGATGCTTTGGTGATACAAACTTGCAGAAGTTCCTAATATTTATTCTTTGATTGCAAATAATTTGATTATACTTTATTTATTGCGCATTGTAAGCAAATATTCACCAAAATTTTCACTTATTTCTTGTCTTGATTTGATATTACACTTATGCTTATTTTCCATGCACCATCTTAATAAATATCCTTTTCTGCTTCTTGGCTCACTGAGACATTGGAATTTATTTGGGTGGATTGGCAAAATCTATTTAAATATCTATTTAAATAGTAAGCAGGTTAGGATACAATGGGAATCTCGACAAAAGACTAAAAGCAAAAAACATTGGTTTATTGTGATATTTGTTGAGTATTTAATTACAGATATTTACTTTTTACATAGATTACAGATCTATGCTTTCTTTCTTTTACACAAGGAGATCACAACAATGAAGAGAAGCTTCAGAAGAACTAAGGAAGCATTCACCAATGACTTTGGATCCTATACAAATAGTTACCCTAATCTTAGTACCATTAACTGTCTTCAGACTGGTAGTTCACCTCAAATCCTCTTAAAAATCCCTCCATACGTAGCTAAACGTCTGTGCAGTTTTCAGCACAGACACCTTTCTGCTATCAAAGGAGCATGGCCTCTCTAAGTGACTGAAGGATTTCTGCCATCTCAGCAACAAACTGAAGTGTTCCAGTTCCACTGTGCACCTGGATAAGGTGAGCAAGGAATCTCAGATTAGCTGCCAACGGTTTAGCTACATTTTGCTTACTGCTACTAAGTATTTTTGAATTATACTCTAAAGATCAGGACAAGCAGTAGGGTACAGACCTAACAGAAGACAACAATAAGGAGCACAAGAAACTGTACTGCCAAGAAGAAGCAACACACAGCACTGAACCCCCTTATTCACCTTAAAGACTCCTATACATTCAGATCTACCCAGAAGAATCCTCTTGTGCCACAGGAAGATGTTCACAACATACACAGTTCCAAGACCTTAATATTTCTGGCATCCTTGTCATCCATGACCACATGGGAGTGCCTTTGCTGCTGCACTCACATCATTCAGCTGCATGACAAATTGCCAAAGTCCATTGAAAGCTGAGCCTGTACTGAGGCTGAGCCACCAGACAGGAGACCTGTGGAAACAACATTGCTGCATACTTGGTATCTGCCCAATCAAGCAGTCTGACAGTGCCTAACAGCTTGAATTGTCTAAAAGTGACTACAACATTCCACTTCAACTTAGTATGAACTAACTCAAAATCCGCTTAACAAAAGAATCATTCTTCCTGAGCTTTC
Organism: Zonotrichia albicollis; assembly: GCF_047830755.1. Classification (NCBI taxonomy): domain Eukaryota; kingdom Metazoa; phylum Chordata; class Aves; order Passeriformes; family Passerellidae; genus Zonotrichia; species Zonotrichia albicollis. The sequence goes on along the minus strand of NW_027428461.1, from coordinate 42,631 downwards.
ATTACTTCCCTGCTCTTTTCAGCACCACGAACCTAGGAAAGTCTGTCCCAAGCCAGTGAACCCATTCATCACTTTCTCCTAAAAGTAATTAGTTGCAACTTTCAAGATGCCAGAAATGGAGAACTTTGGAGTGCAACACTCAGAGAAACACAATTTACAAAGCTCTTGGAGAACTGAGAAGCTAAAATGTTCTTCCAGAAGTCCTAGAACTTGTATATTGTTGGTGTGGGAGACATGAGGTAGCAAACATCCCAACCCTCTGCCTGCCCAGTTTTCACTGTACCAACATTTAGAGGTCATGCCAATCCACCTGTCTCAGCCCTTTTTTAGAGTCAGATGCCCCACATATCAGATGATGACGGTTGCAAAGTGCAAAGAGTCATTACACTGAAAGTAGCAGTGACAGAGGCATCTCTGACCACACTCACCGATGGCAAATGTTATAGGTAAAAGTTAAGTTACGTTAAATTAGGGTATAGTTCAATTATATTGTATTAATTATGTTATATTAATTGTATTATGTTAAGGGGAGGGCTGATTAGAATGTTCTAGGACAAGGCTCCAGGGTTTGGTGGAAGGGCGGTCTGGCGGGGTAAGGCGAGGTTGAAGACGGATTGGATGGAAGATCTGACCAATCATTTGAAGCCCTGCAGAAACGATTGGTCCAGAATGAACGGCGTTAAAGACCAATGAGAAGCCTGGAAATGGACCAATCACCATGCGGATCCAAAACGGACCAATCCTGGACTCAAAGGGGGCTATAAATGGGGGATGTTCGGTTGGGTCGGGGTTCTTTTTTTGGAGACTTGTTTTGTGGGGAGAACCCAGTGCACTTGGGGTTAGCGCACTGTTCTGGTTTTGGCTCGCTGTGTGGGTGCCTGGGCTTATCCTGGGTACTCTGTTCCTTGCAGCTGTTTTAATAAACGAGAACCTCTTTCTCCAGAGAAAGTTTGGCCTCGTTCCTATTCATAACAGTAAACACATTATTGGAGAAGGTCTTTCTCTAAGAGAATAATCAGCTGAGGTTCTTGCTGCATAAGTTTGTAAGAGCACAGACTGTTACCCTTAATACGCAAAACAGCCACCAGGACTGGTGACAAGGCTTGTAATATTAAACATAGTAAAAAAACTATACTTGAAAATTGTACTTTCACAGGCAGCACATTCAAACTCAGCAAGGTCTGCTTTGCAGCATCAGGCTTCTCACACGCTTGGCTGCCCATGCAAGAAGTCTGCCTAACAGCATTAAGGTACCAACTTCAAAACATCAAAACATTTCTCTGGTAAAAAAATCCCCAAAGCTGTTTGTACCCAAGATGTGTCACAGCTGGTGATGATGGCTTAGTTCTTAATAAAACTGCGAATATGCCAAAAGCTCTGTGAACTGAACACCATGTGGACGTATGGAAACATTAAGTCACTGCAGTGTGCAGTATATGTAAAAAAGCCCAGAAAAGACAGACGCCGTTCTATAACAAATTGTAAATTAGTGGTAAACTCAGCTCGTCGATAAAATACAAAATTAAAAGAGGGGTGGGTTCATCAGGTACATATTCGCCTCAACTACTGAAAATACTTAGTATTCTTGAGCCCATCTGCTAGGCGTAGTTGTATCTATTAAGACAATTCTAGAAGAAAATTATGTAACACTCATGAATTACTCACAGGAGATACAAACCCTTGGAAGGTCATGAACCCACCCCAAAGTCTAGCTTTCCAGAATGTTACACTGTAGTGCATTCATGTCTTTATCGGGCACGGATCAGACAAAGCAAAACACTCCACAGCCCCTTTATTTATGAGTACAGAATCAAAAAGGCTGGAAAAGACTTCCCAGTCTTCCAAGACTTCATACTCTCTAAACCATATCATATCACAAAGTGCCACCTCCACTCCTTTTGTGGACACTTCTAGGGAAGATGCCTCTGCCATGGCGATGCCATTTTGGACACAGAACTCTGCAATCACAAATGACAGCTGTCTCTGCTGACACTGGAAACTCAAAGCTTCCATCACAGTAGGAAGCCATTACAAGAAACACTGTCTAGACATAGAACAATTTATACACTACTTATTTAGTTATTTTTTCCTCAATAAATATTTTGCCTGTATCTTCTATATAATTATCATCACATATAATTATATTAATTATATATTTAATCATGATATAGTTATATTACATAGAAAAGTGATACTTGGTAGTATTTATACTGCTCATAAATAATCGATACATTTTTATAAAATTTAGAAATAATTATATTTATTAAAATGTAAACCGGATATTTATTATAATCCAATCTATATGTAAAAAATAGAATTTACATGCTAGAAAACGAAGTGCAAATTATACTGGATAAAGAAACTAAAATTAAATTTTTTATCAGACTAAATTAGTACAGAAATTCAGAGCTGATTTTCCTGCGCATTTCACATGGTGAAACATGCAGGCAGCTAAGAGGTTTATGGCATTCACCACTCGCTCAGAAAACGAAACCATGACAGAAACGGGCGATGCCTACTGGCAGCGCCAGCAAACTACTGGGAACAGCCCGTACGCGGAAAACAATCTCCACCTTCCCGAGCTGTGAAGACGGAGTAAGTTTCGTTTCGCGTTACGACAGAGAAAAAGAACCGAAAGGACACGCGACAGAGCAAAGGCGCCGCCAGACACGGTATTTAAATGGCAGCCACGGCTGCAGACGGGAAACGGCGCTCATCGCCGATACTTTGGACAACAGAAACAGAGCCACAGAACCATCTCGGTTGGAAGCGACCTGCGAGACCCCCGAGCCGGCGCTGTGACCGGGCACCAAGCACCGCGTCAGCTACAAACGCCCTCCGGAGCGCGGCACCGCGCCCGCCGCCGCCGCTCCCCGCGCGGGGGCGCTGGGGGGCCGCCCGCTGCCTTCCCGCCCGCCGCCAGGGGCTGCTCCCGCCGCCGCCCCGCACCGGCCTCTCGGGCTGCGGGAGAAAGGCGACGGCGACGGGGCGGCCGCGGGCTCTCCGCCATGGCCGCCCACCTATCCCGGCAACAAAGCTGGCGGGCAGGCGGCGGGCGCGGCGGCCCCCGAGTAGGCTGTGACACCCCCGCCCCGCCCCAGCCGCCCCCCAGCCCCAGCGCCTCAGGGACGGACGCTCACTCGTGAAACAACGCCACCGACGCGCCCGCCCTGCCGCGTACCTGGCAGACGGCGCTGCGGAAAGCGCGGTAGTTGTCCTTGCCGTAGCTGAGCACTTTCTCGTCCGGGTCCGCCTGCTCCCGGCGCCGGTCGAAGAGGAACACGGTGCGGTCCCCGTTGCCGCGAGGGGTCAGCAGCGCCGGCCTGCGAGATGCGCGGCTGCCTCCCGCCGCTGCTGCCATGTTGGGGAGCTGAGAAGACTGAAACCGTCCTGCAACGATGGCGGCAGCGACGGCTACTACTGCCGGGCCCGCCAGCGCCCCCGCTCGGCAAAATATGTCCCGGCAGGGGAAGGAGGAGGCGGAGCCGGCCCGGAAGCCGGGGAAGGAGGCGCCGTGGAGGCCCGGAAGGAGAGGGTGGGAGTTAGGGAAGGAGAGGGATGGTGGTGGCTGCGCTGCCGGCCGTGCGGAGTGGTGCGAGGGGGCGCGGGGCAGGCGGGTGGGAAAAGCCTGGCGACAAAAGCGCCACTTCGGCGGTGTGATATCGGAATGAGTTAGCGCCCTCCGCGTCGTTCCACTTCCGCCGCCGGGTGGAGCAGCAGCGGGATCGGGATCGTCATCGTCATCGGGATCTTCATCTTCGCCGTAGAAAGCGCAGGCGGGGAGGGCCATGGTAGCGCGTACTGCGCCCGCGTTCGCCGCCCGGCGGCCGTTGCGCGCGTCGCGAGCGGGACCGGCGGGCGCGCTCCCGTCACCGGGCAGCGGCCAGGGAGGGACCAGAGGTGTGAAGTCCCGCTTCGTCTGCCGTAAAATGAAGCGGCCAGTCTGGATCCCAACGGTGTTGTTTTACATAATCACAGAATCTCAGAACGGTCAAGTTGGAAGGGACCAGAGTGGGTCACCTGGTCAAATCTGTGCTTAAAGAGAGTCATCCCAGAGCAAAGAATTGTGCCCAGATGGTTCTTGAGTGTCTCCAGTGGGGGAGACTCCACAACCTCTCTGGACAATCTGTTCCAGTGTGCAGTCACCTGCACAGTAAAGCTCTTCCTCTTGTTCTGGTGGAGCTTCCTGTGCATCAGTTTCTGCCAGTTGCCTTATGTGCTACTGCTTAGAACGACGGACGAGAGCCTGGCTCCATCCTCTTGGCACCACTCTTTAGATATGTGCACATATTGGTGGGGTTGTTTCTTACTTGTCTCTTCCTGAGGCTAAACAGGCCCAAATCTGTCCTTGTAAGAGAAGTGCTCCAGTCCCTCAATTGTCTTTGTTACCTTCCGCTATATTCACTGCAGGAGATCCATGTATTCTACTGAGGAGCCCAGAACTGGACATGGAACACCAATTGTGGCCCCATTGGGGTTGAATAGAGGAGTAGGATCACCTTCCTTGACCTGTTAGTGATGCTATCTTCCTAGTGTATCCCAGGATCCCTTTCTTGGCCACAAGGGGACTGCTGGCTCATGGACAGCTTGTTGTCCACCAGGATCACCAGGTCCTTCTTTGCAGAGCTGCTTTGCAGCAGGTCGACCCCCAGTTTGTGCTGGTACAGGGTGTTATCCTTCCCATGCCAGAACCTGTGTGTACCTTGGTTAAACTTCAGAAGGTTCTTTGTCCATTTCTCCACCCTGTTGAGGTCCTTCTGAAGCATGGCACAGCCCTCTGGGGTATCAGCCACTCCTCCTAGCTTTGTGTTACTAATTTGCTGAGGAGGCCTCTGTCCCTTCATCCAAGTCATTGATGGACAAATTAAACAGTACTGGACCCAATATTGAGTTTTGGGGGACAACACTAATGACAGGCCTCCAAATATACCCTGTGCCACTGATCATGACCTTCTGGGATCTGCCAGTCACCTAGTTTTCAATCTACCCCACTGTCCACTCATCCAACCCTCACAAAAGTGTAGCTGCTTCTGTTCCAAGGAGTCTTGATTTTGAGGAAAGGATTGTGATGGCATGTAGTGGAGGTTTGTAAATCAGTAGAGGTGACAAGTGAGTAACAAAAAATCTTGACTTTTGAACACTTCTAAGGTATTCGGATGTCCAACCTCAACCTCTCCTGGCACAGCTTGAATCTATATCCTCTTGTCCTGCCGTTTGTGTTTTGGGAGAAGAGACTGGCCACCACATGGCTACAGCCTCCCTTCAGGTGGTTGTAGAGAGAGATAAGGCCTCCCCTGAGCCTCCTGTATTCCAGGCTAAACAACCCCAGCACCCTCAGCTTTTTCTCATAAGACTTGTGTGTCACATCCTTCACCAGCTCCATTGCCCTTCTCTGGACACACTCCAGCCCCTCAATGTCCTTGTGTAGTGAGGGGCCCAAACAGAACACAGGATTTGAGGTGTGGCCTCACCAGTGCCCAGTACAGGGTAGACTGTCCTGCTGGCCACGCTGTTGCTGATCCAGGCCAGGATGCCACTGGCCTTCTTGGCGACCTGGGCACACCCTGGCTCATGTTCAGCTGCTGCCAACCAGCACCCCCAGGTCCTTTTCCACTGGGCAGCTTTCCAGTGACTCTTCCCCAAGCCTCTAGCACTGCCCGGGTTGTTGTGACACAAGGGCAGGATCCAGCACTGGGCCTTGTTGAACCTCAGACCATTGACCTGAGCCCATTGATCCAGCCTGTTCAGATCTCTCTGCAGAGTCTTCTTGCCCTCCAGCAGATCAACAGTTCTGCACATCTTGGTGCAAAGTGACTAAGGGTTCACTTGATCCCCTGGTTTGTCAGTGAAGATACTGAACAGGACAGGCCCCAGCACCGAGCCCTGCAGAGCACCGCTTGTGACTGGCCATCATCTGGACGTAACTCCACCATTCTCTGGGCCCAGTTAGACTACAAGAAAGCAAATTGCATAGTGGAACTGAGCAGTGTGGAATTTTGTGAGAATGAAGAGCATTTGTGCTGAGCAGTTAGGACAGGAAGGGTCTCTTGAGAGTTTTTATATAGGCTGTGACTCTGAACCCCTGTAAATGATGACTTGATAAAATTTGGAAGAGTGTGTCAAACTTGTTACTTTATGAGTTCATCAAACAAAATTTAGTTTCACAGTGTACTGGAGACAGCACTTCCATTTTGGAATGCCTAGTGCTTTGAGAAAAAAAAACTTGATGAACGATTTAATCTAGTTTCAAAAATAATGTTGCAAGGAGGAAGGGATGTTTCTGCCTGAAATGCAAGCACCGAATTTACATGAAAATAAATTCCTCACCTTTCAGCCTATCTCCAAGCTGGTTTAAAGAGTGCCTGCAGTTGCAAAGTTTTCATTTTGCAGTATGTTCTTGTTCTTGTTCTTGTTCTTGTTCTTGTTCTTGTTCTTGTTCTTGTTCTTGTTCTTGTTCTTGTTCTTGTTCTTGTCCTTGTCCTTGTCCTTGTCCTTGTTCTTGTGGGTGACTTCAACCTACCAGTCATCTGCTGGGAACTTAATACAGCATTAAAGAGGCAGTCCAAGAAATTCTTAGAATGTATGGAGGACAACTTTTTGTTGCAGCTGGTGGGTGAACCCACCAGGGGAGGGACTATGTTAGATCTGCTGTTTGCAAACAGAGATGGGCTGGTGGGAGATGTGGTGGTTGGAGGTCGCTTGGGGCAGAGTGATCACGAAATAATAGAGTTCTCAATATTTAGTGAAGTCAGGAAGAGCACCAGTAAAACTGTTGCATTGGACTTCCGGAGGGCAGACTTTGGCCTGTTTAGGAGACTTATTCAGAGCGTCCCTTGGGAAGCAGTCCTAAAGAACAAAGGAGTTCAGGAAGGGTGGGCATACCTCAAAACAGAGATCTTGAGGGCACAGGAACAGACCATCCCTGTGTGCTGAAAGAGCAGTCAACGGGGTAAACGTCCAGCCTGGCTGGGCAAGGAGGTTTTGGAGGAACTTAAAATAAAAAGAGGATGTATCAGCGTTGGTAGAAGGGTCAGGTCTCTGAGGAAGTATTCAAGAAGGCTGCTAGAGCATGCAGGAAAAAAATTAGGGAGGCCAAAGCTCAGTTTGAACTTAGAATGGCAACTTCTGTAAAGGATAATAAAAAATGTTTTTACAAATATATTAATGGTCGAAGGAAAGGTAAGACCAACCTTTGTTCTTTATTGGACAAAGGAGGGAACTTAGTATCTGAAGATGAGGAAAAGGCAGAAGTGCTTAATGCCTATTTTGCCTCAGTTTTTAGTGGGAAGATGACTTGCCCTCAAGACACCTGCCCGCCTGGGCTGGTTGATGGTGACAGGAAGCAGAATGGTCCCCCCATTATCCAAGAGGAGGCAGTCATAGAACTACTGAAATGCTTAGATGTTCATAAATCTATGGGACCAGACGGGATCCACCCCAGAGTAATGAGAGAGCTGGCAAATGAGCTTGCAAAGCCACTCTCCATCATTTACCAACAGTCCTGGCTCACTGGTGAGGTTCCGGATGACTGGAAGCTGGCCAATGTGATACCCATTCACAAAAAAGGTGCAAAGGAAGATCCTGGTAATTATAGACCAGTCAGCCTAACGCAAAATTTACAAGATGGCCAGGGTATCAGACCCAGCCAGCATGGATTTAGGAGGGGTAGGTCATGTTTGACCAACCTGGTCACCTTTTATGACCAGGTAACCTGCCTAGTGGATGCAGGGAAGGCTGTAGATGTTGTTTACATGGATTTCAGCAAGGCCTTTGACACTGTCTCCCACAGCATACTCCTAGACAAGCTGGCAGCCCGTGGCTTGGACAGGAGCACTCTTTGCTGGGTTCAGAACTGGCTGCATGGCCAGGCCAGAGGGTGGTGGTGAATGGTGCTGCATCCAGCTGGTGACCAGTCACCAGTGGTGTCCCTCAGGGATCTATGCTGGAGCCAGTTCTGTTTAATATTTTTATTGATGACATGGATGAGGGCTTAGAGTCCTTTATTAGCAAATTTGCAGATGACACTAAGCTGGGAACGTGTGTTGATCTGTTAGAGGGACAGAGGGCTTTGCAGAGGGACTTGGAATGGTTGGATGGATGGGCAGAATCTAATGGGATGAAGTTCAATAAGTCCAAGTGCCGAGTCCTGCACTTTGGCTACAATAACCCCCTGCAACGATATAAGCTAGGAACGGTGTGGCTGGACAGTGCTCAGGTGGAAAGGGACCTGGGGGTGCTGGTTGACAGTCGGCTGGACACGAGCCAGCAGTGTGCCTGGGGGCCATACAGGCCAGTGGCATCCTGGCCAGTATCAGGAACGGTGTGGCCAGCAGGAGCAGGGAGGTCATTCTTCCCCTGTACTCAGCACTGGTGAGGCCTCACCTGGAGTATTGCGTCCAGTTCTGGGCCCCTCACTTTAGGAGGGATGTTGAGATGCTTGAGCGTGTCCAAAGGAGAGCAACGAGGCTGGTGAAAGGCTTGGAACACAAGCCATATGAAGAACGACTGAGGGAGCTGGGGTTGTTCAACCTGGAGAAAAGGAGACTCAGGGGTGACCTTATCACTCTCTTCAGCTTCCTGAAGGGTGGCTGTGGTGAGCTGGGGGTTGGTCTCTTTTTCCAGGCAACAACAGACAGAACAAGAGGACACAGTCTCAAGCTGCGTCAAGGGAGATACAGGCTAGAATTAAGGAGGAAGTATTTTACAGAAAGAGTGGTCAAATACTGGAATCATCTACCCAGGGAGGTGGTAGAGTCGCCATCCCTCGAAGAGTTTAAAAAAAGACTGGATGTGGCACTTGGTGCCATGATCTAGTTGAGGTGTTAGAACATGGGTTGGACTCGATGATCTTAAAGGTCTCTTCCAACCTAGAATTTCTGTGATTCTGTGATTCTGTGATGTTTTGTCCTTGAACAACTGAATAATCATTTTAATCCTTGTGAAAAATAATGTCTTATCTTGAAAAAGGAATTTATATTCATCTACCATATTTTAAGGTCAGGTATCATGTTATTTTTCAAAATTAATAGTAACAGTAGGGTAACCAATAATTTGTTCTTCTGGGAATTTGATATTTCAGATGATGGTCAGGAAAGTGGGATTTTTTTTGTGTGTGTGCAAAGATGTATTTATTGTTATATCCTATGTGTATTTAATTTTTTTTTTTTTTGTTCAAGGAATAAATTAAATGCCTGATTTCTTTATTTTTATTGAGGGCAAATATTAACTAAGTTCCAGGACTAGACATTTTTAGATAGTAAATATTTTGTATACACATAATGAAAAATGCAGTTTTTTTCACTAGAAGAAAGTGCACAGCCTCTCTAGTAGCTTGTTGCAGTGGCACAGTCTATTGAGTGATACTGGATGCTACTGCCTACAGATGCCTTGTAGGTGCAATGCTACCAATTCCAAATGATCCAACAAAAAGTGCTGTTCCTCCTTAAGGTAACAAAGGTTTTTCATGTAAGAAGAAGTGGTATCTTGGATTTAGAAGTCTATTACTGTTCCAATAAAACACTATTGATGCTATGAATGCAATGATTTTTAAGATCATGTCTGAAGAAATCCCTCCAATCACGCTCTTACAAGATTGGGATCGAATATGTAATTCTCTCCTGTAAAATGTGTAAGAAATAGGAAAACTTGATAAATATATTGTCACAGGTAACAAAAGTTTTACATGTAAGAAGAGGTGGCATCTTGGATTTAGAACTCTATGGACCTTTGACCTGGCCTGTTAGAAAAAATACCTTAGTGAGAACCCCTGAGGTGTGAAACAAAAGAACATCATTATTTGAGTCACTGAGGTGTGAAACAATAGCATCACTATTCAAAAAACCAAACCATCTGAGAGACAGAAACCAAATCATGGAATTAAACAATTAATTATCATAACATGAAAACAAAGATAGATATAGAGAAGTGGGTTACTGAAGTGCTATCTAGTAAATTTTTTTTATTTGCTTCTCAGTAACTTGACAAAAATTAGTGAGCAAATAAAGTGACAAAATTTGTGAAACACAATCTACTTAGTCAAGTTGAGAGGACTGTAAACACAGTCCATGGTTCTGAAATACCTGACTGATGTGCTAAAAGATTTAGTTAAATTTTAAAAATCAAAGGCAACTGAGAGAGATGGTGCAGAAGGGGGAGGGACAACAAACCATTAGTTCAACCTCCTGCGGTCCAAATTAAGTCTGTCAGCTGGGCTTTGTGAGTAAAACTCATGTAGATTCTCACAGTTCATTTTCATTAAGAAAAATACGAAGTGACGTGCTCGTTAAAATCCAGTAGAAATAAAGGCTCTGATGACTACAGATGGGCTATAAATAGTTGTGGAGAGCATGCCTAAGAGGAATAGGATTATAAAACAAAGAAAGTATTATGTTAAAAGTATAAAAATAGGAAAGATAATCAGGACCTTCTAGTATACCTCACAAAGAAAGAAGGAACATGGAGTTATATTAAGAAACATGCAGAACAGACAGGAAGATCTACTCTTCATAAAACATTGGATTGAGCTATGAAATATGTAATGAGAATGCATAATTTAGTGAAGTTTAAAACAATTTTTTCTTTCTATGAATAGAAAAGAGATAAAGGACTAGAAAAATGAAGAATTAAATTATTCCCGATAGATATTCATATCATATACTTTGGCCTTAGAATAAAATATCCAAATATTACTGAGTAGGAAGAGTTTAAGTTGGAAAGCAAGTTATTCCATATCTGATCATTGTAGTGTTTTGCACTATTTTTGAAAGACATATTTGGAAGGAGGACACCACACTAGATGGATACTTGTAGGATTTAGACTGTCAGCTCTCCTAGGATTGTCATGTAACTGTTTGAGGGAAACCATGGCAATAGCAGGGAACTTCTCTGAAAAGCTCAGCAAGAAGCTGCTCTCAGCAAGAAGCTCTTGTCATTCACCTCTGACAAGGGCAAATGAATACAGCCAAATATTCAGTGGTCATGAAATAAGTTGGATGGCAATCCACTGCACCTTGTGAGTTCCAGAGTCAACTCTCTCATGGAAAACTAATAAGGATGTATCAAACCTTAAAAAATTTCTTTCTCTGTAGACAAAGAATGATTCTTGAACAAATACATGAGAACATGTATTGGGAGAAAACAATTTTTAATTTGTGAAAAGGCTGTTGCAGTATAAGATTTATGTCTTCAAGCATTACTGTTCTAATAAAACACTGTTGATGCTGTGAATGCAACGATCTTTAAGATCATGTCTGAAGAAATCCCTCCAATCACACTCTTAAAAGACTGGGATCAAAGACATAATTCTCTCCCATAAAATGTGTAAGAAATAGGAAAATTGATAAATACGTTGTCACAGAGAAGATCCTGCCTCATATGTAAGACCCTGTGCTTTTCCATTCAAATTGCTCTTGCTGTTCTGTGGTCTTAGCTGAGTGTCTTCCAGGTGTTTTGTAGCTGAGCATTTTTTTGAAGGCTGCTTCCTCCTTTTTCTCTTCCAATTACCTTGCTTTTAACGGTCTTTTTTACACTCTTCTTTTTAACCCTTTCCCTTCCCCTGGCTGCTTTCTTCTGAATGTTCAAGGAGTGTTTTCATCACAAGCTCCAGTAGCAGTGGCACCATGGACTCTAAGAAAGCCTGGGCAACTCCAGTTGACTGCTTAGTTATTTGTCACATGTTTCTGCACGGCATTGCCTCATACTCTGGATTTTGGGATAGTCACACAGTAACCATTGCCCTGTCTTTGTCACTATGGGTGTGTTTTGCCATGCAGAAATTCTTCAAGCATGTATAAGCACAGTTTTTGTTGTAGCACTGTGGTAGGTTGATGCTGGCTGGATGCCAGACACTTACCAAAGCCAGTGTCTCACTCCCCTCTGCAGCTGGGCAGGGGGGAGAAAATGCAATGAATTCATGGGCTGGGATAAGGCCAGGGAGAGATCGCTCACCAAATACAGCCACGGGCAAAACAGACTCCAATTTGGGATATTAATTAAATTTATTACTAACCGAACCCAAGCAGGTAAGAAGTAAAATGAAAAGTAAGATAAACCTTAAAAACACCTTCCCCCCACACTTCTCTCCTTCCCAGCTCTACCTCCCCCCCTCAGTGGCATAAGGAGACAGGGAATGGGGGTTTACAGTCAGTTCATCACACGTTATTCCTGATGCTGATCAGTCCTTCTCCTGCTCCAGTATGGGGTCACTTCCACAGGAAACAGTTCTCTGCAAACTGCTGGAATGTAGGTCATCTTTTCACAGTGTGCAATCCTTCAGGCACAGCCTACTCAAGTGTGGGCCCCCCACAGGGTCACTATGAAACCTGCTCCAGTGTGGGCTCTTCTCTGCACAGGTCCCTGGCAGGAACCTATTCCAGCATGGGCTTCCCATGGGTTCACAGCCAAGTCTTGGGCATCCACCTGTTCTGGTGCTGGTCTCTTCCATGGGCTGCAGGTGGATCTCAGCATCCCCGTGGACCTTCATGGGCTGCAGGAAGACAGCCTGCTTCAGCATGGTTCTCACCATGGGCTGCAGAGGAATCTCAGACTTGGAGCACCTCCTTGCCTTCCTTTTCCACTGACCTTGGTGTTAACAGGGTGTTCCTCTCCCATATTCTCACTCTGCTCTTCTCTGGCTACAATTTCCGCTGTATAATAACCTTTAATTCTGTCTTCTTAAATATTTTATCACAGAGGTGTTGCCAGCATTTCTGATTGGCCCAGCCTTGGCCAGCAGCACATCCATCTCGGAGCTGCCTTGGACATTGGCTCTGCTGGAGATGGAGGAATCCTCCAGCAGCTTCTCACAGAAGCCACCCCTGTAGTCCCACTGCTACCAAAACCTGGCCATGCAAACCAAATACAAGCACACACAAAAGACAGATGGTAATTAAGGAGCTTCTAGGCTAAGTATTTGTGTTCTCAGAATCCATAATAAAAGACCTGAGGAGTAGCTTCTGCAGAATCAAGCCATCTAGCAATTGCTGGAAGAGATCCTCATTAATGCTGAATTGTCATTCCTTGATTTCTTGTTTATACCTTTACAATTCTATATCTTTCAAGGGAGTGATTTTCTCTTAAAATACCTAAACTTGCCTGAACCATGCAACCTGTGACTGCTTTCTTGTCTTGTGTGACTCAACTCTTCAGCTTTTCTTATGACTTTGTTATGAGTGATGGCCTAACCTTTGGGAGGGGGAAGAAGATGATAAGTCGCTACCCAGCAGTAGTCAAGCAGACCCCATTGTTTGGTGTCCACTCTGCATTTCAAATGTAATGTAATTTCCATTGCTAATCAAGACCTTCCAGATAATTAGAACTAGTAACTCCAGAAGCTCTTTACCAGGCAGAATAGTGAATGCCTTTCAGCTGGGCATACCAGTTGTCATGCATGACTGTGCTAGTGTTCAGCGTTCTCAGAACCACATAACATCTACCAATACAAAGGCATGCACTGTTCTGAATCCCTGGATCAAAATAAAATAAAATGACATACATCTTGCTTGTTTCAAAATACTTATACACATTCCATCACCTTTCCTTTTGCTTTGGAGTCTTGCCAGACCAATAAATGTTTCTTTAGAGGTGAAGTTAGAGTAACAGACGTCCTTTTAAATCTTTGCCTTGTGCAAAGGGTTCTTGAAAGAGACTAAAATGCTTATCAGGTCACTGCCAGTTAAAACTGGTCTCATGCATGAGGTGGTAGAGAAAACAACATACAGACCACACATCACAAAGGCTCCTTGTTATCGTGAAGCTGTTGATAAGAACTTCTGTAATGGAGGGACAGTGCAACCAATCACCCTGCAGACAGACAAGTGATCCTGTCTACCTCAGGCAAATACTGGGACTGGTAGACCTTTATGAACCAGAGTTCACAAAAGGTCCACTCTCCAGTGGGCAGCAGTGGATAACAGAGCTGACATCTGTCATGTCTAGAAAAATCCTGTAAACAGATCAAGTCCTACCAAAAAAAAAGAAAAAAAAAGGCCTGCAAAATTAGGAGTTTCCTCAGGCTGAATGTTAGGACTCTGTGAATCTCCTGATAGAGAGCTAAAAATGCTGAAGATGTCAGTGCACATCCTTTAGATATGATATTGGCTAAGATATTGATAGTCCCTCATCCAATGGGGGACACTGAGGCCTTCGTGTCTTCTGTGCTTCTTCCATTTCTAAAAAAGGGATGAATACCATCAAAACTTCCAACAAGCACCTAAAATGTAAAATCCTGATGAAGATTCAATGGCCCTATATGATGGAGAGCTTTGCAAGCAAAAAAGACTCAATGATACATGATTTCATCATACCAGAATATTTTCACAGCCAAAAATCTGTAGACAGGAAGATTGAAATATTGAAAAATATTGAAATATTGAAAAAACAGGTAAATTCCCTGTTCTGTACTACTGCCAAAAGAGGAAGGTTATCTGGCTCTGAAGGACACATTAAGGTTTCCAGTATTAAGCAAACAAGAGCACCCTGAAGAAGAATGGAAAGATTATATATATATAGTCTCTTCAGAGATTGCAGCGCTCAAAATACTTGTATACCATATAACATGTAATTAGCAATGAATAGGCAATACCCTTGTTAACAAAATTTCCATTGCTTTACAGTCATTTAGCATGAGACCAGAGTTTTCCTTTTTTACTAGAGCATTGCACTGAGGGTGTTGCCCATGTTAGTGAAAAGGGAATGTCTTCAGCTATTGACTTTTTCTTCTTCCTTACTGTTTCAAAAAAGAACATAAAAAATATAGTTTTTTTTTAATTCTACCACTAAAGTTGGAGCAGGGATGAGAGCTCCCATAAAAGGCCAGAGCCGGCAAGCTATTGGAAATATTACAGAGCCACAGAGCACAAATTGTTACTCAGCTCAGAACTAAAGGCTTGCATAGGCATGCCGTGCTTTATTGTTGGCAAAATCAGTGAAGAGAATTGCAGAAGCCTCATATAAAACACTGCAAAGCTAAAGCCTGAGCAGGCACAGGTTGCAGCAGAGGAGGTTTCAATTGGCTATTAGGAAAATTTCTTCACAGCAGGAATTGTCAAGCATTGGAACAGGCTGCTCAAGGAAATGGTTGAATCACCAGCCCTGGAGGCATTTTTAAGTCATGAGGATGTGGCACTCAGAGACGTGGTTGAGTGGACTGGGCACTGTTAGATTAACAGCAGGGCTCAATGAAATTAGCAGCTCTTTCCAACCTGAATGAATCTACTTGACGCACTCAAGAAATACTCCAAAAAAAGAACTACCATGTTCTTGTTGGTGATGAGTTTCTGACAACAAAAAATGAAAAAAACAACTTCTGCCAGAGAAAAGAAGCTACAGACTTCCAGCATCAACTGTTATTTTTTATACCTAAATAATAATAATAAAGCAGATGCAAGAGTGGTCATGTAAAGGAAATACTTATGTGATATGAAGATAGCAAAAGGTTGGTTCATGAGATTAATGCTAAAAGGATACTACATGAATCATTGTCAAAGCAGCTTGGCCCTATGCTCCTAAGAATTTTTAAATAGCAATCTATTTTTAAAAAGGTTAAAGCAATTTTTATTCCTCTAAAACTTACATGAAGATGTTTCTGCATTTTATTTTTCCTCTACACAATGCATGTACAATAGCAAGGAGAGGCAGGGAGTTAGTACCTGCTGCTAAAATGATTATGTAGTTTGTCAAGGAAAGTCAGATGATTGGGATTTTATGTCATATTTCTACACTTGCAGTAAGGATCAGTCTTTTATACAAACAGGAATAAGAAATTTTATTGAGTGTAAGAATACAAAAATTGGCACATTAAACTGTACAAAAGGTATACTAGCACTAAATGAGGCAACTGGATCCATACAAGAGCCAACATTTACAAATTACTCATACTACTGAAATGTACAGGTGGTGTGGTACTTTCTCATTAAGACTTTATATTCCAATGAAGAAACAAAACCAAAAGCAGTAATTATGTTCTAGTGCCTACTGCCTAAATTTAGAAGCCATATTCCAGAACACAAATCAAAAACAACTGCCTGACTTTCAATATCACAGAGAAAACATGTTAAACGAGGATTAAAAAATTCCCTCAATTTTTAAATTATGAAGACATAGTACCAAGTAAACATTGCCTGATGTTGATCTGGTGGATTATAACACACAGCCCTACAGTATTTTACAGAACCTGGATCCAAATTTGAGGTAGTTCTAAAGGCAGTTTAGGTTAACTGACAGACCAATAACAAAAACACATTGTCAATGATACTAACGTTAATTTTTAGAAATTATTTGGACTACTTTAATTTCAGAATATTACATTGGCCAGTGCATTAAGCAAAGGCATCATGATTTTGATTTTGACCCATGTTCATTAGGGTTAATATAAAGCCCTTGGAAATGCCATTTATTTTGCTCTCATTTAATGAACTGACTGCTGCACATGGCAAGGAACCTACAGATGCTAAAAACACAAGGTCAGTTATAGAAGCAGAGATAAACAGGTATGGGGGAGTCAAGAGAGAGCATCGCCCCTAAATAAGCACATAGTTTAAAGGAATGTGGCTCTCATCAAAAGCTCAGTTTTGCTCCATTAGATTGCTACCTTGCTTTAGATAACAAAAATCTTAAAAGAGATCACAAAAGGAAAAAACATCTAAAGAGAAGGAACAGGGATGTAGTAAAGACTAGTTTGTTACAGAAAACAAAACGGAAGTCTGTAAAGATAAGAGAAAAGAGGACAACAAAAGAAAGCATAAAAACTTCCCAGCTATCAGAAGACTTTTCTAGCTGTCAAATTAGAATTCTGGAGTATAAAAAAGGAACAAAAAATTAGAAGCTTAAATAATGTCATCAATATTATATCTGAAACAAAATACTCTTACCAGGGCCAGAAGATTCACACATTATGTTAAGAACAACTGAGTTTTAAAGTCATTCTGCAAAAATAGCCTAGAATTAGACAATTCAATCTGTGTTTAGATAGTCTAACTCAAGTTTTGTTATATATCCTAGGGATCCGTGTTGCATTCAAATATTGTAGAATTAAGGAGCAGCTTTCTTTATTTAACAGCTGCTAAATGCCTTTAAATAACTGCAAAATTGTTTTTATCTTTGTATATTTAAATGTCTGATCTATAAAAACAACACTCAAATACTTCAATGCTTTTAATAGGAAATACCATCATAAACTATCCAAGATATGAATGCTGGGTTTTATTTATTTTTTAACACAAAATTATACACAGAATAGATAAAAACGTACTATTTTCACATACCATTGATCCACTTTCTTTAAAGTATTTGGACCAGAGCTGCCCATACACTAATTTTACTGTTACTTTCCTGAGGAAACATCAAAATCTGTCCAACCGGCCTAACAAGAAGAATACAGATATTTTAGACCATTTTGATGTATCTAACATGCACCAGACCTACAAGTGATTAGATATACAGCTAGAATTCATATGATGTCCTATTTAGAGCTTTCTCTGGTATATATATTCAAGAAGTTCAGTGAAGTTTCATCTGGGAGTATGAGCAGCTAAAGACAAAGCTTGGTTTTCAAACTACTGTGTTTCTTTTTCTAGATTATTTACAAGGCTACTATACAAGGACTAATCTTATCAAGAGAGGTTTTGATTTTTTACTCATGGAAGAGGTGTCTCTGTGCAGTTTCATAGGTAACTGAACAAGCAGGAGACAGACACTGACATTTAGTCTTGCTAGTAAAATAAGGCTTGGGGAAGGATGTGAACTGTCTGTGATGCGTGTGCCCTAAACACATAGATATGCTATTGAAAGTACAAAGTCTGAGCAAAGCATTTAAGAAAATGCAAATATATTGTTTAATTCTTAAATGTATTTGTGTCAACAAAACAAAATTTCTTTCTTCCACTTAAATCAGTTTCAGTGCTAAACACTGAAAGGTAAGTACCCATCCCTTTAGAAGGCCCCATATGAGAGCTTCAGAAATGCAACATTTTTATCTTCATCTTTCTAGTGATTAGACACTTTCAGCCTTCTTTTTATAACTGTCTAGGATGCTGGTCAAGTTTGACAATTGATCTTCAGGCATGAATTCTTCATCGTCTCTGTATATTCTCTCCTTCTGTTCATCAAGGTATTTCTAGAAAAGAGGTACAGAAAGCTTTATTAGCTCTGTCACAGTCTGTATTTTCCTGATTCTGCTAAAGCATTTTAAGCAGTCATTGCATAGGTTAACTGATTTCAGTTAAACACTTTCCTGAAAGACATCTATCAGAAGCAGGTTTAACCTGACAGGATATTACTGCTGAAACTTAACAATCAATTCTGATTATTTACACCAAAGATTTTGTCAGAAAATTTAACTAGAATCTACAGACTTAGTAGCAGCTAAATAACTGATACTTCCTTAGAAAGAGTAAGCTCTAATTTCCAAGTGCTTAACTGCAAAATGTCTCTAGAGAGATTTAATTCTGAATATCAAATTTTAGCTTACCACTATAGATTCTATATGAGTAGCAACTGTTTCTATAAGACGACTCAAGTTAGCATCAATTTTTCTCTTCTTTTCTGTTGTTGTTAGCAAAACGACTTGATATCTAAAAGGTAAAGATACTCAGAAGATCGTGTCCATAATTAGAGAATTCCTGACATTTAAAACAATCACTTCAAGTCTGATTTATCATCACGTTTAGCCATACTTTTTTTTCCATTAGTATTAATTTGAACCAAGTTACAATATATTAATACTCAAAGAAAAACCCTTATGCGGAAAACAGGAGTTCTGATACAGCAGACAAATATTTTAGCAAAATACTGTTGAGGAGAAACATCTTTCAGTTGTTAACTTGTGAAATTAACACACTGAGATGGATACCTGCTGAAACAACTTTATGTTACATTCAAGAAAATATCTTTATCCTTAAAAACCAAAATAAACAAGGCAGACATGGAAGTTAGGAGCCTTACTGTCTTTGGTGATCATGCAATTCATTTGTAGCTTCACTGAGCCCATCATAGACACCACTCTCAAGTAACTGTTTATGCTTTTTTAACGATTCCAGTTCATTTGCACATTTCTTGTCTTCTTCTTCTATCTCCTGTTGTCATAAGGAAGGAGAAGAAAAAAAAAAAATGGCCTCTCTCAGGTATAATTTGGTTCCTTTTTTCTTTCTACTACCTGATTGTATCCTAATACTTGAATTCAAAATTCACTCAAATAGTTCCAAGTTCAGAGCTGAAAAAAACCCCAAGGATATCCCTCCCAAACCTGAAGTTTCAGCTGTTTTCTGTATCATCCCCATCCCAGAATAAGCCTAACCATCTCTTTATTCCTTTAACCACATTTAAAGGCCTGTGTTGCAGCTACTTTCCCTTCAGAGTTAAAGCTCAAAAAGTGTTGTTTAGATAGTCTAAATAGCTTAGAAATGGCACATTATGAACAACTGTTTCTAGGTTAAAAATACAACCACATTTGAGTAAGAAAATAGCTTTTCTTTTTTGTCTGAAAGAGTACAATTCCAAATCATCTCTTCTAGAATGACACTGTTGATGCTATACAGTCCACAAAACCAAACAAAATTGACGTCAACTCAACATGCAATTTTGATAGATTACTGAAACATCATCCTTCAAAAATAATTTTAATACTTAAGACTTACAAACAGCATTTTAAAAATTAGAAGAGGAATTACATGACTAAGTGTCTGGTGGCAAGTGTGTATTTTATGAGCTTAACTTTAGAGAAAAGTATATGCAAAAGCACAGATCAAAAGCTAAATGTCCTGTGGTTTTGAAAAATAGAAACTAAATTAATTGCCTTTATATACCTATATATACACCTGCCTCAGCTGGTATTAGCAGTGAAATAGCCCTGTTTCATGGCTATAGCACAGGAGTTTGGATTTACAGGAGCATATGTGGTAAACATTGGCGTAGTTCAAAGAACATTTTTCTGCAGGGCACCACAGTCCCACTAAAGCAGTGTTGTCAGAGAAGTTGGGAGGTACCAAAATAGCCACTCAGTTAACAGAGAGGGTGGCTATGTTTTGTTGCTGAACTGCAAGTGGGGAAAAGAATAGGGACTGCTCCTGTGCTGGCAAAGGAAGCTAAAGGAAGTAACAGTTTGAGATCATTAAAACAATTTAACATGCTTTTGGTCAATGTTTTCCTTAGTTTTTACAGAAGCTGATTAAACATGTTTACTGAAAACTGTAAATGTATTTATTATATACAAATTGATTAGACAAGACAGGTTCTGTTAATCCTAAAATTTCCTTCAAGCACATGCCCGGAGACATCCTGAGGTCAGATGATTGTTGCTGCTTTTATTACTGGATGCAGGAATTTATGATTTACAGGATCTGCTACAGTATGATGCCAGATTCTCTTACAAGAAAGTGAAAATTGATTCAGTTAAGGTGGCAGTCAAATCACTTTTCTGAAAAGAATGAAAAAATCCTCTAAGAGGGAAGGAAGAAGGCAGAGGCAGAAGCCCAAACAAAAATGCAACCCAAAAATTTATCGATAAATACAAAAATTAAGGATAAGGGTATCGTTAAGGATAAGTTGTCATCAAGGTGTAAGAAGTTCTACCTTAAGCTTCTGCTGGTAAAGATCATCCAGCTTTTCAGCTTCTTCTGTCAGCATTTTCACACTGCGTTTCTTGTCCTCTAGCATTACATTCACCTAGGATGAAAACATAAACAAGGAAGTATGGTTCAAAAAGAATTCCAACATATAAATCCATGCCATCACAAACCACACCTGGTTAAACAGGTTAAACAATTAAACTAGGCTAGGCTGAGATGGCATTATCTTTCTTCATAGCAGCCTATGTTATGCTTTGTTTTGGATCAGGGGCTAAAACAGTGTTGGTAACACACCAAAGTTTTGGCTACTGCTGAATAGTGCTAACACAGCATTCCAAGGCTTTCTATGCTTCCCAGGGCCCCTCACTGAGTAGGGTAGGGATAGGCAAGAGACTGGGAAGGTGCATAGTGAGGCCAGCTGGCCAAGAGGACATTCCATACCACATAACACCATGCTCAGGTAGAAGGCAGAAGAACAAGGAAATAAAATTCTCCTTCTTTCAATCTGTCCCAAATCCAATCTGTCCCAAATCCAATAGTACTAAAAATCTTCATGATGACAATTTGTCGGTGATAGTAAGCCACACAATCAACTGGAATGGGTAACTTAGTAGAAACAAATACTTGCAATGGTTGTGGTCAAGTATATGTAAGCTGCATAAACTTTAATTCAGGGAATACACGATATTTCAACCAACAAAGACCTCAGTTCTTAGAAAAACTTTTAGGTTCCATTACAATAAAAGCAGTTTTCTCACAGTTTCTCCCCCTCTACTTGTCCTCAGAAAAACCCCAAGTAATTCAAGAAACCAACCCAACACATCACACTTTAACTATGCAAAAAGGTGAATGAAAGAGGCAGATAAGGTTTTAAGGTTGGTATCTTAGTGTTAATCTTCATTAACTAACTCACCTGTTCCAAAGTATCTTCCAGAGTAATTTTCCGTTGAGTGGCTTTACTAATTTCTTCCTCAGTCTCGTTGATGATCTCCATGAGGGGAACCTGTTATACGTATACAAGAAGATCGAACAAATGCAATTTTCTAATTTGAACCAAGATGCACCCCAATACATCTTTGCCTTTTATTTTTTTTAGGCTCCTGTACTTTCCAATACCAAATCTCTTTCACATACTACAATGTCATTATGGTGACTCATCAAACAAGCTTTTCAATGACATTTCATTGTGAGATTGAGAGACCTTCCCAGCATTCCTAAAGAAACACATTTTTTTTGTGAGTCGTATCTAAGGCCTTCAGTGTTGATTCTACTTACCTTGATCTGAGTTCTGTATTTGACTAGGCAATTTGGTCCTGAATCAGGATTGAACTGAATCTTAAAGTCGTGGCCTTTGGAATTCTCAGCACTTACGGGAATTAATTTCAGCTTTCGAGCCAGTTTATGATACTCTGCCAGTTGCATTTCAATCTGCTCAGAGGAGAAAAGGGCACAAATCATAGAAGAGATACAAGTGAAAAGCTGAGCAAGAAGTATTAATATAGTACTTTAAACAAGTTCCTGAGTTGCTCTCTGTAGCCATAATTCCTTGCTACCCCACAGTATTCAAGAGCTGTATGCAATGCCAGTACAGCAGTTTGCTGCATTAGGTACTGGTTTATGATTCTTTCAGAGTTTGCACACTGAGGTTTCTTAGTGTCTATGGCTGAGAACACTGAATGGTTTCACCTGTGGTTTTCTATATTCATCTGCCATAATTTTTCCTGCCTCAAGTTTTTGAGAATTAGCTGATAGGGAACTAAAAACGTGCTGGAAAATACTACTAAATAAATGATCAGTTATAAGGTCAATATGCCTTCTCTCATTAGTTTTGACAGGAAATGCTACACAGCCACACATCCTAACAACAAACTAACTTGAGCATGCCTTTAAACAAAGCTTATTAAATGCTTTAACTTCTAATTAATGAGTGCTATTAAATGCAAACGTTAAAGAACCCAGGGTTTTTTTTTTCCGGTTTTATATGCTTCATACTTGCACCTGAGGATTTAAGTTGATAAAAGTGCTTGATAAAGGGTGATCCTACCAAACATTTTTGAAATTTTTTATTTAGTTCTCCAATTGGCAAAGCAGAAAGCTTTTAAATCCCATCACTTACAGGACTATATCTTTTCATTCTGTTTGAAGGGATTGAACTTGGCCCTTGAAAGATGTTACAACTGCTACACAAAGAACTAATCAGGCCTAAATGCATGCAAAGCTATTGATTCAAATTCACTAGTTTTGCCTTACTTCCTTGCTCTGAAATATTAACATTAGCCTGCAATTTCTTGTGTTACCAAAGCAATGGCATGCTAATGTTATCAAAGCTCTTAATGCTACAGCAGTGCCAGCTGACCATGCTTCATATTCTAGACACATCTCTTACGATGCAGGAAAAAAGTACATTTTCATTAAGTGCAAAACAGAAAAAGGGAAAAAAGCGCAACATTTTTCAGAGGTACTGTAAACAGAGGCCATTCTTGTCAGTTTTGCTTGGTTAGATACACGTATGGTGGTGTTAGGTTATTTAGGAAAGAAATTATCAAGACTCCAATTTTAAGCTTGCATGATGAAAACTGGCAGCCACCTCTGAGTGTTGTGGGGTTTTCACATACCGCGTCTCTATTCCTAGCATATTTTATCTCTTCATTCCACATCTGATCTCGTTCTGCTTGCAGCTCCTTATTCAGCTTGTTAATGGTTTGCTGCAGCTCATTTCTCTTGTGATTTATTCTCTCAATGTCTGCAGCTGAGTACTTCTGGTTATCTAAGATGTGCTGGAGCCGGGCATTCTCCTGCTTCATGGCTTCTACTTCTGCTCCTAAGTACATAAAACATTTGTGAAATGGACATAAAATACCAGCCTATATACATAAACCTCACCTCTGTATTGTATGAGTAAATGACAGTTATTACATAACATTACCATTTCATTACTCCAGTGTACAGAGAGTATTAGACAAAAAATAATTTTATTAGCAATCCATTCTGGAAAGTTTATTTGTAGCATCATGCTACTCCAAGTACCTTGCTCTGCTCTCAAGCTAAGAACTCCAATTATTTGAAGACTACTTCTAGCTTCACTGTCCTGACTGTGATCAAGTCCTCCTTACCTGCTGTCTCAACTTCATCATTAACACTTTTCAGGTTTTGATCAAGGATGGATATATGAGATTTCATATTAGCCAAATAAGCCTGGTATTTCTGGACGTCTGCTTGAAGGGACGATTTCACATTTCGTAGCGTTACTCTACGATCCTAGGAAATGGGTGAAAAGAACAACCACTCTTAGATAAATATAAAATAATGATTTCACTTTCCAGATAAGACAGTAGAGTAATTGATCAATATCAATAGCACAAATATAAAACTAAAGAACTTTAATAATTTTTTATCCCTGTGACAGCTAAGTCCAGTCAAGACACCTTTAAAATAACAGCAAAGAAGGCTGAAAAGATTCTTGCATTTCAGCATTATGTCTCTCATTTGCATCAGACAGTGCTTTAGACAATTCGTACTACAGGTAGTCCACAACTTAACTCTAATAATACATGGAGGGCAGATGAAACAGGGGCATGGAAAGCCAGGAATAAGCTCAGCAGATTTTGCACAGTTGGCACCAATTTCAATTTCCCACCTGCACAGCCACTAACCCATTTTTAAACTCAGGATTTATTAAAAGCAGAATCCAGCTTTTCAAGCAAAGTATTTTCCATACAATATATTTGTTACCACTGAATCCCATGCCTCATATTTGAATACCAACACACTTGAAAAAAATAAGGTTGAAATTTATATTAAAAAATTTGGTTCAAGTATTTTATTGATATTTCAGTCAATATAAGACCTTATTACCTGTAAATACCTGCACATTATCAAATAGTTACTGAAGATTCCACAGAAAAAAGCCTTGTTCTCTAATAGTATAGAGTCTGTAAAAGTCTGGCCTAATTAAAATCTCAAAGCACTGAAATTTTTTCCTTTGTTATGTATCATAAGTATCTTCATTCAGAAATTGTCGATATTATAAAATTCAACTCCACCATAAAAACAGACACAATTTACTAACCGGCTCACTTTCCTTTTCTTTTTCTAGTCTTGCAATCTCTTCTTGAAGTCTTTTGTTCTCAGCTTCTAAACTTTCCATCTGGAATGGATCTATATTAAATAAATCCTCTGTGGGAGAGCAGAAGAGAGAGTGGAGTTACAAATTTATCTCAATATCACCACCTATTTTGAGTATCTGAACTTGAGCTTCAGCACAGTAAATACCCATTATCTGGATAATTATTTTACACTAAAAAAATAACTAAAAACAACCAAGAAACTTACCAGAAAAACCTTTCATTAAAATGTAACCAGGCAAAAACCCCAGAACAAACAAGAAGAAAAATGGGTTTCTCAGTCTTTATGTCAGAAAGAGTTCTCATGTCAAAGTCACTCTCAAGAGGTAAGGGTTTCCAAACTCTCATACAGCCCACACCACAGGAGAGTATACAAGTCAGGACTACCTTGTGAAGCTAGAACAAATCAAACTTACTTAACAACCTCTTTCTTATCCATATACTTCCTTGCTTCTTGAGTCATCTTTTCCCTAACTTAATTTGGCTCTGCCAAAAAATGGGATGATTATTTTTTCCCAATATCCAGTAACAGTGTGGTATCTTGTTTCCTCTCCAACTGATGGCTCCATTTTGCAAAGGGCTCTAGGTCTGGCTTTTCATAGGAGAGCAAAGAAAGTAAGAAATGTTTTTCTTCCTTTTCTCACATTGTGTTTGTATTTCTGCAGGTGGTGAAATGAGTGAGTCAAAAAACCCTAATAATTTTCTACCTCCCTGAAGACAAACACAGGTGCATGCTGAATCACACACAGAATCCTCACAATAGAGTTTGGAACTCTTGCAGACTGCTTTCAGATCTTTCAAAAGCTGAACTTTCTTGTCAGCTGTGCATCCTCTGAAAATAATTTTCTTTTTTTTTAATTGTTAACTTTTCCAGACAGAAACAAGAGCCATCTGCATAGATGGAGTTCACATCTGAAGAATCATATACTGGTTTTCTGTGACAAAGACATTAAAAAAATCAGGTGACACAGCTACAGCTGATAGCAGATCATGATCTATCCATCCGTACTGCTAAAAATACACATAAAGAGAGCATTAAGTTGAAGTAACTGAAACATACTTAGGTATTTCAGACTCCCTTAGATCACTTTCACTCGTAAACTGAACAAACTGATGCTAGGAGAAAAGAAACCGGTAACACAATTGAATACTTAAAATTTGAAAACTTACTTAATTTTGACTGGACTTCAGCATCCAACTCTTCAAAGGTATCTCTCCCTTTCATGAAAAGATCATAGCACTTCACACAGTAGTCCATGAAAAGCTGAAAACAATTTAAAAATCTTTCATTTCAACAATTCCAAGACCTGTAAAATGTCTGGATAGGCTAAAGCTACTCAATCAGTTGAATTAAACAGACATCAAAAATATCTTTAATGCTTCGATTGTACTTTTGTAAAATTAAACTTTTTTCCTCCCTTTGAACATAGAATGTCAACAGATTATATATTCAGGCAGAAGGAGACAACTATAATTCACACTAAGAAAGGTCTGGAAATACTGTATTTTTAACAATTATATTTAACAAAGATTGTAGGTAGAATATTTAAGAATTGTTCATCTTGATGCATATGATTCTCTCAGGCTAGTTTATGGAAACTGCAGGTCTGTTTAACAGACCTTTTCTATAAATATGACCATTAAAATTCAGATCTGTAGATCTCAAAGTACTCTTATCTAGAATTAAAGAAAGGTTACCCAAAAAGAATTTGCTAGACACTAAGTCACAGATGCTTCAGAAGCATTTACACCAGCATTGTGAATTTTGTATCTATATATATATGCATAAGTGCCAATGTAGAAGAACGCATTTAGTTTAAAAGCATTGTTACTTGCCAACCATCATGTTGTAACCTTAGTCCAAAATTATGATTTTACTTGATTTTTTGCAATTTCTAATTAAGTGTTTTAGCTTATAATGCAACCCTCTCCAAACACCTGCTGTGATTTAACACCGAGTTAAATCTGAGTAGTACTAATAATCCATAATAAATTAAAAAGAAAGCAAACTGTTGGATTAAGAGCTCGAATTATACTGCCACCCTATTTTGTGGCTCAGAAATAAAACTTTACAACCAATTTTTACATAGTAAACTGAGTAGATATTGGCACAAGTCACTATATTTAGAATGAAGTCACGGTCTTTACACTGCACTGCAGTTAACCTCAGAAGTCTTGAGTGCTAAAGGAAAATACATCAGAAACTCTACTAAAACAATAAACAGCATAATGATGCCCTTTCTCTACAAAGGAGAACAGTATATACTTGTAGAATAAGGTGAATATAAAATAAAGAGAATATTTTGTTTAATACCCAGTCTACACCAATAGACTGATCATGATACCTGCTCAGGAAATAGTTGATCAGGTTTTTTATACAATACTACTCTACCTCCTAGAAAGCATTGTGAATATAAAAGGGAACAGAATCTATAAATACATGACCCAGCAATCTAAACTGTAATTAAATTGTGTTGTTACAGCACACTGCAAAATCCAGTTGAGCAATTCTGATTCTAATTTCCTTTTTATTATACCTTATTATGTACAATTCCATCATCTGTCTCTCCTCCCCAGCTCTGTCTGTCATCGAACGATGGTGCATTTTCCCTGATCGCATTGTACAGCTGAAAAGCAGAGGTGCACACAACAAAGAGCAAATATGAAGACATCCATTAGTTTCCATGCTAGTTTTCGTGAAAAGAAGCAGAGAACCACTGGATTAGGATTTCAGCAAGCAGGTTGGAATGAACCTGTGTTGAGTTGACTAAACACACAGGTAAAGAGGCGTGAACTAGACAGTCAACACTGCCAAATTGTCTTGTGTCTTTTGAGCAAAAAAGGACAGGGTTTTCCTGGGCGCTCAATTCAGCAGTGGTCAACTTCTGTCACAGATGCCAAATTTTGCTCAGTCCTGAGTTGGCAGCAACAACAGTTAGGACTACTAAAAAACCCAAACCAACCAAACAAAACCAAAATTAAGTAAAAAACACCCCACTCTAACTGAAAACTTGCCACTCTGTATCAGAATCACAGGACATTTGAACAATTTCAATTGAAAATTCCATCCTTAGATTTCAAATTTAGGAGAGAATGGCAGATGTCACAACATTTGCGCTGGAGATACACGTTCCATTCAGTGATTATACTCGATTAACTTCTCACGTTTATTGTATGTACAGATCAGCATTTTGCCACCTCCTCTTATACATTAATTTATCCAGTGCATACATGTAAAGAAAAAAACCTATCATAATATAACATGAAAAGCTCACTTTAAAAGTTACTAAAACATTAGGCCAAGGGTCAGCTCCCAGATGACTGCTAAGAACATATATGTTAAACAAAGAGATTTGTAGAAAATATGTACTAAATCTGTATTGAAACTAACATTCCAGCCTGGAAAGTGAAAATATTTATCTTAAGACAAACATTACCTTGACACAATCAATTAACCAAAACAAAGCTGCCACAATCTGAGGCCAGGTGTGTGGTGCTCCCACAGTGTACATGGAGCTTTTTGACAGAGCAAAGGGGTACCTGTACAGCCAAAGAAGATACATTTTTAATAGCTGTGGAAGACAGTGATGAAAACAAACCAGCACATTTTGAAAATACAGCAGCACATTTTTATATGTAGATGAACGCACAGAAGGAAGAGCAAACTCAATTCTACTATACTTCAAAGGAAATTAGTTGAGTTCTTACAGCACAATTTTATTCAATTATCATGGGTTTCTCATTTTGCAACTCATAGAATATCAAGGCTTAAAAGGGACCTGTAAGGATCTACAAATCCAACTCCCTGCTCCTCATAGGACTGCCTACAACTAAACCATATGATCAAGAGTGTCATCCAGACGCTCCTTGAACTCCCAAAACTTCAAGTGACTTGTCAGAATTAGTAATTTTATCCAGAATTACACCCTTGGTGCAGCAGAGTGTAATCCTTTTCAACATTTTAAGCTATATCAGCAGTTTCAAATGTTATAGATTAAAACAAAACTTTATTAAAATGCTGAGAAGTGTACAAAAAAGATTTGCACCTACATTTAAGGAGCCCTGGCACTCTGACACCATCATGGGTATACATTCCCTTTTTTTTTTTTTTTTAATGAGACTGAAAGTTCACAGTTATCAAGAGGCAGAGGATTTTCTTTCCAAGACAGTGTTGGGGCATTAATGATTTCAAACACTGAACAAATTCAGCAACAAACCACTCAGCTACTTAGTGTTTGTCGCCCCTCAACAGTAATTTTGTTATTTCCACATTCTGCTTTGAAAGCAGAATGAGAAAAATTGCAGGAAAACATATTTTAAACTAAATTAAATTTGTTTAAACTAAAATTAAATTGTCTTGATCCAAAATTCTGGAAATTTTAGTTCTTAGATTCTAACAAAATGAACAGAAAGGTCTGTAAAAGAAAATTGTGCCTTGTCCTCCAAAGTTCTATACAAATAATCAATTAAATTTTACATGACAATGCAAGATTCCCAGAGCTTATAGTTCTGTAAATTCAAATATAAAATGTATAGCAGATGCTGAAAATCAGAGAGTAAACCTAGAGTTAAATTAAACAAAAGTGAAACAAAGCAATCACAACATTTTACTTTTAGAGTCTCATCTGAATAAATAAACCTATCCATTCCCCCCAACTATCAATGCAGAATTCTTAGCTTTTAAATTTCTAGCCATAGCATATCTATTCAGCCCAGGAAACTAACAATAATCATTTTACCCAAGGTCTTTAAAAACTTTGGGAATTTCCTCTTCAAATTTTGAGTCAGGCAGTTCATAAGAAGGGCAGAGGAATTTGTAGATAAAGGTGAAGATCTTTAAAAAGTCCTGAACTGATGGAGATTGTAGTGATTTCACGGAAACATTGTGGGCATAAGCATTCTCAACAAGGAACTGTGCAAAAGAAACACGGAATACCAGTCACTAAATAAAATTTATAGTTGAAACCAAGGGAAATAACCATTTTGACTAGCACATTTTACACCTCATAACATACATGCAGAACAAGTTAATATGTTACCTCACAAAGCTTTTTGATACATTGTTGGATGAATGTCTTGTCATGAAGGGGCCTGGGATCCTTTATCTTTTCTGTCCCAAACACACCGTACTGGCTGCTGCGTGACCCTTCAGCCCCACTCACTCTAGGGACAGACAATAAATACAGGCCTTGTGACAATACATAGAAAGAAGAACTCTCCTCATGTTTAAGTCACAACAACTGCTAGCTTTGTTTTCTTTGCATTTGTTATAAAAAGTGATACTTGAAGTTTTCTCTTTGTTTAAGGTCATTGGAAAAACATCATCAACCTGGAAGTCACAATGCCATAAGTACAACAAAGATTACTGCATCCTAGATGAATACTTTCTTCATTTTATTGAAAGAAATAAACTTTTAGAGAGCAGAAAAATACCCCAAAGATGAAAAAAAATAAAGTTGGTGACTGTAAATAAACTCTAAAACTATTTAAGGAATATTTAAAAGGAATAACCTCTGCAACAATGGGGTACTACCAAGAAGATACCCATAACACAGAAAGTCATGAGCTAAGTAGAAAGATTATAGAGTTTTGGAAAGTTTGTATCAGAGAGAGGAAACTAATGCAGAGTATACTTCCAATGTCATTCTTCTTAAACAAGAAAATGTATTGAGATACTCTTAAGGTCTGCAGTGCACATCATTCCCAAAAGAAAAAAAAAATAAAGCTCCCAAAGCAATTCCTACTCCACAGCATTATTGTTTAGTGATCAAGGACTGGAGGAAGGCAGACCTGAAGGTCAGCTTGCCTCAGATCCATTATTCTCTATAGTGAAAATCTGTCAAGAAAGAAAATTACCAAAATTAGAGGATCATTTTTGTTTTAATGTACAGTGCAGACAACAAAAGCTATCCATACCTGTTCCCAAAACAGCTGACTTTTCTTTCTGAAGCTCCAGATGTAGGTTTGTTCATGCTCAGCTTCCCAAAGGTGCTTCTGTCCTTCCTGAGGAGCACAAAAAGTTTCAAGTGACTACTTCTACCAATTCATACAAGAGCTATAGTAAGTAGCTCTTATAGTACTTGTATTATAGTACAAGACTGTAAATAAAATCTACAATATTTAAGGAATATTTAAAAGGAATAGACATAGGAATAGACCCCTGCATAGACCATACATAGCTCATACAAGAGTGATACAAACACTCATATATTCCTAAGCACCTTCATCCCCCAACATCTTAGAAAGGTTAACTGATGCATCCAGCTATCTCCTCAGAAACACGTAACAAAGTGTTACATTTGAAACATGACACAAGTACATGTGTCATGTTTCATACAGAAAGGAAGTATTTTTGCAAAACTGGAGCACATGTGCAAACACCCTTGGCTGTAGGGAGCCTTCTTCTCACTGTCTTATTTTTTTCCCCTCAGTTGCTACTCACACTCAAACACACTATAATAAATCTCTTCAGAATTAGTTTTATATACTTATTTTTAGCAACATCACTAGCCAGACTTACATCTGAGGTGTCTGAAGACCCATCTTGTTGGTGTCCTGCACTCTCAGTGCCATCATAGATTGTCGACTGCTGCTTCCAGCAATACTTGAGCTTCGCCTCATTGTGACTGCTGTAAACCACAATCCCTCAGTATTCCAGCAGTATCAGAAAATCCAGGACCTAAGGGTATTTTCTTTTCTAAATGCCACAATGATTTTCCAAAGACTCAGAATAAACAAGTAGACCTGTACATTGGACCAAAAAAAAAAAAAAAAAAAAGAAGAAAGAAAAAAAATTGTGTTAGAATCCTCAAATATATAAGAGCAGCCACAGCCCTTTAAATCAACCATTTTATTGATAAAAAGTGTTAGTGTTTCTTCCAAACCTACTGTTTTGTCTTTCTTTACATTTGGTCATTTCAGACCTACAGGTCCCAAAAGCAAAAGAGCTTGAGAAATTTTTCATTTCAGTCCACTGGGAAAAAGGCCACACTACCACGAGTACACCAGTACTGCTTACAGCGCTTCTGCTGTACATCAGCTCCTGAGCTTCTTGTCCTGAGCCCGCCCATTCCTCTGCAACTGATCTCCCAGTATTACAGCACAATAACTGGAAAACCTATTCTGAGATAATATTATGGCTCTCTTCAGAATATGCATGCAGCATATAAATCAAACTGGAATATTAAGACCATTATCCCCTGTGGCATTAAGGGGGAATTTGAAGTAAACAGAACTCACAAAACATTAAGTCACAAAAATTGCCTGCTTCTGCCCTCTAAAGACGTTCTACTTTATTTGTGAGATGGGCTTAAATGACTGAATTATAACTAATAAAAACTCCCTCTATTACAGATGTTACCAAAACACATTATTAATATAAACTGTTGCTTCATTTTGCTTCCAGTTCCACTGCTCACAAACCACAACAGAAGTTTAGCTCAAGCTCAATTCATAGGGCAGCATTTTTCACTGTGTCTGGGGAAGTAATCTGCATTATTCCATTACTTTAACTGGGACCAACCACAAAGAGAATGAATTTTCACAATCATAGCAAGCAATTAGCTTCTAGAATAACAGAATCAATTAGGTTGGAAAAGACCTGCAAGATCATCAAGTCCAACTTATGACCAAACACCACCTTGTAAGCTAGACCATGGCACTAAGTGATACATCCAGCCTTTTCTTATACAGCTCCAGGGACACTGACTACACCACCACGCTGGGCATGTGTGGTGGTTGTTTGAGCAAGCTTAACACACTCATTCACGACAGCAGTCCATTCCAGTGTGTAATCGCCTTTTCTGTGGAGGAATTCCTCCAACTGTCCCACCAAAGCCTGGTGCAGTTTGACACCGTGTCCTCTCGCTTATTGCCTGGGAGAAGAGGCCGACCCCCACCTGGCTACAGCCTGCTTTCAGGTGGTTCCAGAGTGATAAGGCTCCCCAGAGCCTCCTTTTCTCCAGGCTAAACACCCTCAGCTCCCACAGCCGCTCCTTAGGAGACTTGTGCTCCAGATCCTTCCCCAGCTCCGTTGCCCTTCTCTGGACACGCTCCAGCCCCTCAATGAATTGCGGGCCCAGACGTGGCCGCAGCGCTGGAGATGCGGCCTCACCAGTGCCGCGTACAGGGCTCTGTCACTGCCCTGGTGCTGCTGGCCACACAGCTGCTGACAAAAGGCAGGACTCTGAAAGAGCAGAGATTTAAGAGCAGATTGCCAGAGCCAACATGCCAGCAAGAAAAAAACCAAGAAAGCGTAGAGCGCGGCAAAGCCGGGCCCAGCTCCACCCGCTCGCCCTGAGAGCGCGTCTAAACCGCACCGAAGGCGACCGAGGGGACTCAGCGGCGAGCCCGCAGCCCGGGACTCACCGCCGCCGCACGGACACTTGTCCTAGGGGGGTGAGGGGGTGAAGGAGTGAGGGTGCTGCCACTGCCACTGCCCTCCGCTCCCCGCCCTGCCGTTACCGCCAGCGCCGCCGCCTCCTCGCAATTTCAAATCCGCCCGCCCGGACGTGGCCCAGGCGTCACACGGAACTGCGTCACGGCGGGGCCGCGAGCCGGGCAGCGCCGCGGGCGGGGACCAGGGGCGGGGGAAACGGAGCGGAGGAGGAGCGGGGGAAACCGAGAGGAGGAGGCTCCACCCCCGGAAAGGCTCGGGGAAGGGCCATGGCTGGACGGCGACCTGGATGTGCCCACGGTGAGTGTCTGCCAGGCGCTGCCGGCCACGGCGAGCCCCGGGTTTTTTTCAAGCCGCCGAGAGTTTTCCTAGGGAAGAGCCCGAGCTCTCGGTCCCTGTGTGCCCGCGGGGATGGGAGTCGGCACCCGGCCTCAGCAGCGCTGGGGCCGCGGCTGCCCCTGCCCTTGTGCCTGTGTTACTGCTCCCGGGTGCTGTCATAGTGATCTATGTCTCTATATGTATATATATGTATATTTGTGTGTGTGTAGATACGGTGTATGCACGTATATATAACTATAGTGTGTATATGTGCATATATGTGTGTGCTTATGTGTGTGAAAAATGCATATTTTATGATTGGCTTTTCGCAAATATTAAAATGAGTATTATATGTGTTATGTTAGAAAGTGATACTGTATTAATTTGCTTAAGTAGTGTGTTAAATGTAGTTTTAGGTTATAACAAAATGTTAAAATAGAAACTATGCTATGTAAGATTTTTTTTAAAGAAAGGACTTGCAGCGAGATAGCAGCCACAGGACACCTAAATCTTTCAGAGAAAGTTTCTCCTGATAAGAGAGCAATAAATTCTCTAACTTCTTCCCTCCTCACTCAGCCATGAAGATGCCAGTTAGGGTTGAGAGGAAGAAGTTGACGATGACCAGACAGAATCCTGTGTTTGAATGGAATTTATTCGTCATGTATGAGGTGTATGAATATGCAACAGGTTATTGTTTTTAGGAGTTAATCCTTCATTAATGGCTGTCCTTTTTCGGGCTTATGCTGCCCAGAAAGAGGTACCTGGACATCCGTAACTCTTTGTTTATATTGTCTCATATTGTCCTAATCTAAATTGTCCAAATAATTATTACTCTAATTATATTGCTATTTTTATAACCATTTTTATTACTATTAAACTTTTAAAATTTTAAAAGCAAGTGATTGGCATTTTTCACATGTGTGAATATATATATAGCATATGTGTGTATATATAGCATGTGCATATAAATAGTATATATGTAGTCTACATAGCGTGTGTGTAACATATATAGTAAAGACATGTAGTGTAAATGCATGTATATGTGGTGTATATGCAGTGTGTAGATATACACACATACCATATAGTGTTAGACTTAATTGGTGGGTCATAGGGCTGTTTTCTGACTTGTTAAAAAGAGTAAGTGCATACCGTATAAAAGTATAAAAAAGTTGTGTAAAATTTAGCTGCTATAAAAATAGTAGTGGTATAGGGATGAACATAATGGGGAAAGCAGATGAAGTCAGGAGTTTCAACAGTGTGCCCTGTGTGGGCATGGAAATGTCTGTCAGAAGGTAGGTGCTAATTTATTAAACAGTGATAATTCTGTAAAGTGAATTCTTATAAAAATTCCCACAGGAGGAGGTTGCTCCAGGAAGAGCAAATGGTTGATGAAGGCCATGGTTTCAGGGAGCTGATTTTTCATCCTGAAAAGGGGACTTACGATGTCCGTGGTACATCGTCTGGCAGTGGGATGGCTTGTGGATCATCTCTCTTTCATCAACCAGTGTGGCTATGAGGTCTGTGACTCCTTTGCACACCCTGGTGATGTCACTCCCAGTACTTCTGCCACATCTACTGAAGACTGTCACAGTATTTCTACTTTTGCTGCCACCCCTTCATCAAGCAATGGTCCTTCTTACTGTCCTGGAAATGCTGTAGAAACAGAAGGTAAAAGAGCAAAAATGAGATACGTGTTTCGGGAGGAGTTCTTTGATATTTCTAAGCCCTATATAGCTGCAGCTCCTGAGGAGCAGCTGTGTCAGGGATGCCCTGAGGTGAGTCTGACAGAAATAAAGGCCAACAGCAACAGAGAGGAATACCAAGAAGGAGCAAAGAGTGACACTGGAGATTCTCTTGCCACTGCTAGGAAGGTATGTTATCTGTAACACAGTAAATTACAGTAATCCCTTGATAAATAATATACTACTAATATGGTTTTGCATACCTGAGTCTTTTTAGGTAGTGTAGAAGAGTGGGAACTTTTGAGAATATTCCTGTGTCCCTCATGTCAGTAATGTGCATTCTGTGTCTCATAAGCAGTGGATTGCTCCTGAAATCTCCTGACACTTGTTGTGGTCAGGTACACAGTCTGAAGCTGTGGTAGCTGTTGAGATTGTGCAGATTATCAAATTGGGAAGGACAGTATGAATTTACTTTCAGTGTTGTTTAGTACTGTTCCATACGGATAAAAGAAAATAAGAGTCACTTGTCTAAGCCAATAAATGTAATCATGAAGACATAGTTAATTTTTTTCTCTAATTGGTAAACTGCCCTTGGCAGCTGAAACTTTTAGTATGGGCCCGAAGGAGGCATGAGCACAAACTATGCACTAGGTGCCTTCAGATTCTAGTGCCATGAATAATTTAAAACAGTTTTAAGCCTATGTACCTTGTGAAAGCGTGCAGCAGGTTAGGTATTTTCAGATCTTTTTGCTTATTTGACTTGTGATAGAAAAACAGGAAACTTCCTTCTGCTTTTAGAGTTCATTTGTAATTCAGGTATTTTTGATGTGTTTTCCCCTTTTATTTCACTGTGGAATGATATGGATTTTGTTGTTGGTTTTTGCTAATTCTGCAGAAACATAGAAGGAAATGTGTGTTCAACCAAGGTGAACTGGATGCTTTGGAATACCATTCAAAGGTAAGTTGGAAAAATGTATATTTTACAAGTACCTGCTACCTGACTTTGGGCGTGTGCTGAGTGAAGGGCATGGTTGCAAACAAATTCTGGTTTTGTAGCTTGTTCCACTGGTGAAAAGAAGGAAAGGGAAAGGAAGGTCAGTCTCTCCAGTCCTCATTTGAATTTGTGCTTACAGCATGGATCTTCTATGTGGATACATGTGAACTTGCATCTGAGACATTAGAAAGACCTGGAAGCTGCATTCATATAGTAACTTGGACTGTTATAGACAACTGAATATTGTGTTGTGATGAGTTGAAGGTTAGGAATTGGCTGATTTGAAATTGGCATCGTAACCTGTTCTGAAGATAAGCTTTCAGTGTTTCAGGACACTGTGCTGGAGTTACTCAACACTTTGTGACCAAATGTGCTTCAAAATATCTTATTCTGCAATTGAAAAAAAAAAAAATCTTTCTCTGACATTTTATATTGTCCTACTAAAACATTATGAATGAATTTGAATTCAAGTCTGTATGCTTATGTCTGTTGTGTACTGGCGAAGATACAACTGAATTACACTGAAACATAGTAATGAATTGTAGAAATGCAATCTGTAGGTAATGTTTGATGTATTCTTACTGCTTTCCCAAATAGTAATGTGAACCTGAACTAGGAACTACACTTGCTTTCTTTCCTTTGACAAAAGTTTAATCATATTGGGCTTTTTGCTTAAATCTGTTCTGCCTGAACTACATTTAGATGACTATGCTTTTTTCTTTTATATAGCAACAGTCTTGTAGTAAACATGTGTGTGTGTAAACTTGCTTATACAGTGTAGAGGTCCTGTGATTATGTTTTTGAATAAGCTGTGCATGTGCAGAATCACCTTAAAGGAGAAAACTTTGAAGTTCAGCATCAACATGATTATGAAAACACAAAGGCTAAAAAATCATTCAACAATAGAAATAAGGAAAGAAATTAAAAAAAGAAGTTTGATTCCTTGGAGGTATGTGTAACTTTGGTGATATTTGGTGAATATGTGGAAGATACAGAGTTCGGAAAAATCAGTGACTCCAGTTAGCCTCTTGTATCATTCACAGATTAGAAAGTATTGGGTTTTTACTAAATTTGTGTTATTAAAGGTTATACCTCTGCAAGTTAAGGCAGATTATTTTGACACTTATTTATATCTGTAGACTCATCAAAAATAAATCCAAACAACCGCAATTTTTTGTTTTTGCAAGTGAATCTATGAATTTCAGCTGTTGAATCCATGTATGAATTTCAGTCAGTGTCAATATAGGGAAGAGTACAAAATACGCTAAACTCCTTCAGCAGCCATTTGTTAAATCTGCCTGCTTTGATTGCTTCATATTCAAGACTTTGTCCATCTGTAAATTAACACATGCATGTAAGAAGGTATAATTTCTGAAGATATGTTTATTAATTCTGTTGAAGCAATATGAGCTTTTTTTATCACAAACCTAGGTACTAAAAATTTATAACTCTGTACTGTCTGATATCTAGAGGTGGCGTTATTAAATTATGAAAAAAAATCTTTTTCTTCCTCTTCCACTAATCTGGGAATTGTAATAAAGTGCATTTTGTAAAGCCCTCTTGTAATCTTGAAGATTCTGTAATCAGAAGCTTTTGAAACCACAGTATAATGGCTTTTTACAGGGGCTTTAATAAAGCCCCTGTAACTGACAATGGACAAATGGATAAACCCACCTCACTGACAATCAAAACTCATAAAGGCTCCATGATTTGGAATAAAATGGGTCTCTAAATTTTGTGAAGCGGAGGTGCTGACTCCCCAGTAGGTGAATGACAGTGTAAATACATCCAAGACTTGTGTCATCCTGGACTGACTAACAGGCTATTTGAGATGTTTGCCACTTAGAAAAGTTGCAAAAATTGAGTTCTGATACTTTAATTTGATTTACTGATGGTACTTCTGTATGACTGTAAAATGCATAAACTGTTGTTTTATGAAGTGAATTGAAATGTGGAAAATTACTGATTTTTAGATCCCAGTATACATTTTAATTAAAAAGATGTTCATGGGCACAGTAACTTGAAATTAAATTAGAATTTTAAATTAAACTTCAGATAATTGCTTTGAAATTTGTGTTTGGTTGAAACAATGATATTCCACATCTGTTGTCTGAAATGTTTTATTCAGTAGTTTATCACTCTTTCTTTCTCCAGCATTCTAATTATTGTAACTTTACCAAAACATGAAAACCAACAACAGTGTGGTGTCCTGGTTTTGGCTGGGATAGAGTTAGTTTTCTGCTTGGTAGCTGGACAGCTAATGCACAGTTGATGGAGTTGGGAGTGCTGCAAATGAAAAATAAACCTAAGACTTCTAAAAAGCCCCAGAGTTAACATATTGAATGCTAAAGCTAGATCTGTTGCCCAAATGTCTGCACCCAGATGCAGCTGCTTTGTCCTTTCCAGCCTGGTCAGGATAGGTCGGAAAACATCAAATATTCTCATTTTGGGTTTAGCATGAGGGTAATGTTGACTGCAACAATTGAAACATTAGCGTGTTAAGCCGTGCTTACCCTGAGTCAAGGAGTTTTCAGTTTCCTGTGCTCTGCCAATGAGCAGGTGCACAAAGGAAGCTGGGAGGGAACACAGCCAGGACAGATGCCCCGAACTGGCCAGAGGGATATTCCATAGGATATAGGATATCGTGCTCACTATATAAACAATAGGAGTTGGCCAGGAGCCATGGATTTGCTACTTAGGGATGGGCTGGACATCAGTCAGTAGGTGTTCTTACTGTGCATCAGTTGTGTCTTTTGGGCATTACTTCTGTCTCACTCCCACTTTTCAATAATAAAAGTAATGATAATAATTTTTTAGTTTCAGTTTTTAAACTGATCTTACAGTAGCCCATGAGGTTTGCTTTTTTTCCTTGGATTCTTCTCCCCACCAGGGACTGGGAGGCATGTGGTGTAAGCAAATGGCTGTGTGGTACTTGGTTGCCAGCTGGGGTTAGACCAAGACGCCTTATTATAAAACCTTTGTAGCTTTTGAGCCAATGATCTCAGTAATTGGCAAGGATACTTTTCCCTGCCTGCAGATTGAAAATGTTTTGATTTCAGTTGTATTCCCTGGTCAAACAGACACTTGAAAGATCTTTTCTTTTTTCCTTTTTTTTTTTTTTTTTTTTTTTGTCACCATACAGGTCAGGAAGCTCATTTGGGAAGGGACTTTGGATTTAGTCCAAGAGGGACTCAAAAGTGGTTTTCTTCACCGTATGACTGCAAAACTCAGTTGCAGGAAGAATAATGTTCCTCAGCACATTGTCTGTGGGTTGGCTGAACTATGTGAAATGGCAAAGCAGTTTCCAGCTGTGAATGAAAGTGACCATCAAGCTGTATGTGTGCTAGAGGAGGAAACCTCCAGTGCAGAGCAGGACCTGCTTTCGTATGTTGTGGAAAACAGCTCAAACTGTGCAAAGATTATTGTGTTAATGGGGCAGAAATACTTGGTGCCACCAAGAAGCAGTTTCCTCTTATCTGATATTTCATGTTTACAGCCCCTGCTGAACTGTAAGTATCTTTAGGTGGTTTTCTCCTGCCCAAGAAGGGCAGTTAATGTCAAGATGACTCAGTGAACAGATTTTAGCTATAGCATTACGCTCATAGCAAATGCTGCTGCAGGCTTTCAAGGTGATATTTCTAACTTTGTGCAAATAGGTAAGGACTTTCAAAGGAATGTTGAAGGTTGGCTAGGAAATCATGTTATGAGGGAATTATTTGTCTCCAGGAGGCTCCTTTAAAAGTCTCAGCCAAAATGCAGCAGTTTGTGAGCGTGTTCTGAGCAGCTATCAGCTTAGAAGGCATGGAAACGTTGAATTGAGACTAGCTGTGCTGCTGGGTCCCTGTCCCACAGGATAAGCCTTTAGCATAGGTAGGTCCATGCTGCTGCTGAAGTGGTGATGCTGCTGTCTTGATTTTTAGCTAGATTAGTCCATGGCGGGGGGATGAGGTAGTGCACCATAAAGCTAGTGTTCACTTACAGACTCATCCTGTTCAGTGGCAGGGTCTTTTTAGATTGGAATAAACAGGTCGTGGAACAAAACCCAGTATCCCCCAGGGAGGGTAACAGTTTGAGAGGCTGTTGCACCCAGCTGGAAGGCAAGACCACCAGTAGCAAGCATGACTTGTCTTTTCAGCTTCTGTGTTTCACAGCTGAGGGTATTGGCTTATGTAAAAATCAGCAACAGGGAAATGAGGGGATTTTGGAATAATCAAGTTCTCTGTAAAAGTAGATCAAAAGCTATCCAAGGCACTATCCCCAGCCCTAAGCTGACAGCATGCATAAGTCTTCAGTGCCATTCCAGTAGCTTTCAAATTGACCTTCATTATTATTACTATTATTTTTGTCACTATCAGTCATAGCTAGGATTTACCAGACAGTCTTACAGGAAAGATGTTGCCTGTGAGCAAGAGCTGGGCATTACTGCTCTTCCCTCTAATCAGTAATTTTAGATTTTTTTTAATTGCACCTGAGAAGAGAGGAAGCATATGTAATTTAGATGCTATGATTTTTTAATTTTGTTTTTTATTGAGAAGATAATCAGGAAGTAGAATCTTGCTATCTAAATAATAATTTTGCATTTGAAGTCCAAAATCTAGCTAGGAAGCTGTTTTCATCTGTAGGAAAGAAAGAAGATTATTATCATTCTGCTACCACTCTCCACAGTGGAGCATATAAGATTCTCCAAAGAGTTACAGAGCAGTCCAAGAAATCTGAGCAAATGCTTTTGAAATAAGCAACAGTGAATGTTAACATAATGCCCTGACTGTAGACTTTTTTCCTGAGTAAATCTGCTGTCCATTTTAATTGTTATTTTTCATCTTCCCTTTCACCTGCCAAAATAGAAGTAATTCTTGCTGGTCAGTCCACTGTGAGGATAACACCTCCAGTGTTAAATGAATAATGTGTAGTAATCACATTTCATGAACATCAAATACTAAGCTGTTGTTCTTGCTGTCAGACTAAATGAAAGAACAAAGATGTTCTCTGGAGAATTAAAATTGGGGAGTTCTGTTTTTTTGTGCATGTGTTCTGTATCTTTTATCCTCCAGCTAAAGTAAACTCAGCTTCTCCCATGAAAACTCTATCGGTTCTTTTACTCTTCATTGATTCTCATTTCATACACTATCTGTCTCTCTTTACCTCCAGTAGTGCAAAACAGTTTTCTAGAGCTGGCTTGAAGCTCTGCATGTCTCTGTTGGCCTGATAAAAGATCAAACAGGACAGGAATCTTGCATTCAGGGCTGTAGCTTTTCACTCAGCTGGATGCCTTATTGCATAACTTCTGTTGGGAAACTTTGAAAAAATTTTACTTTTGAGACTTGCACTCTGCTATCCTTTCTTTCCCTGAAAGTCCTAAAGATACTCAAACTTTCTTAGAGGGATCTGACACAGACCACATAAAGTCTTTTCCTTAGGTAATCAGCCAAAAAATACTGAATTTTATGGATATGATTATCTGAATTAACACAAGCATGTCAAAAGTCTTTTAACTTCTTATTTGAAAAGAACAGAAGAAATTTGCAGTTTTGCTATATATCTGTTTTAACTCATAGATTTTTTTTAAAGCTACTTTACTGATTTTTCTTTTTTTTTTTTTTTTAATTTCACTTGCCAGACAAGAAAAAATATGATGTAATTGTGATTGATCCACCATGGGAGAACAAGTCTGTTAAAAGGAGTAACAGGTATGTTTTTTAGTAAAATCAACCAAATTTTGTCATCGTAGATTACAGAGGGTAATTAACATTTTAATATATTGATCCAATCCAGGACCACTGTGAGACTGTAGCTCAAACTTGTAAATATTTTCACACATGCTTACCTTCAAATCTATGGACTGCCTTAGGTATTTCACTGAAATGTGTTGGATACTTGGCATACAAGATATTTGCAAGAGTAGATCTTGAATTATCTAGCTGGTGAGAGAATGTTAGCTCTTTACAAAGAAAGTATGGATTCAGCTGTTCTGTACAGCCCAGATCATGCACATATTAGTTTGTAATTAATAAGGTTTCTTCAGTGGACATAAAGCTAGATAAATATGTAAGTATTTCCAGGACTGAAATCTTGCTAGGAAGTTGGAGTGCGTTTTTATTTAATTTGAGGTGTAACTTAAGCTTGAGTCTAATGTTTAGAAAAACATGATAATGCAGCAGTGAAATCTTCTAGTGCAATAGGAGCTCTGAGTACTGTAGTTTATGAAGTTATTAACTTAATTTTTTATGGGCTTCCTCCACTGCTGAGTAACATCATGTTTATGCTAGTGGAGTCCTCTTATTACCATGGAATTGTATCTCTTTGAAAGAAGGGTGGACAGGAAATATGGTCTTACAACTTTCTAGAATAAAGTTTGCCGTGGCTTTTGATCTTGTTATGAAGACATAACATTTGAAGATGTAGGGACGGATGTGTAGGCTGTCCTTTGAAAGCCCTTCAGAAACCTCTCTAAACTCTCATTCAAATGAGACATTTCTCATTCAGAAGTGTCTTTCTTGAGTATATAAGGTACTCAGAGAATAATTGTAGTTATGAGCATAAGTTAGTCACCAAGATCC